>NW_006262688.1:20023264-20156695 GCF_000493195.1 Citrus x clementina
TAGCTACCATCACTACAAATCTGTTCAATATTATCAACACTTTCTTTCTAACCAATTCTCACGTAGCCATTGCCTCATTCTCTCCAATCGAAACAAACCTCTAGCCGCCATTTTACTTTAATTTTTTGATCAATTTATAACAATTTGAGTCACAACAGCACTTTCATCACTCTTAACACCAACAAATCTTCCAAATCTACCCTTCTTCTCTCATTTTCCCGATTATCGTCACGAGTAAACCCATATTTTGCTTATTTACATGTTTTGGCCAATATTTTCTTTTAATTACAATGTTTTCTTATAATTTTCTATTGATTTAAAAAACCCAAAAAACTAAAAAAAATTAAAAAGAACCAGCAACAATGGGTTTTGGAGAAAGCAATACTCAATTACAAAGGGATAGAGCAACTCGAGAATCATCGAAATAAGCAAGAATACTATTTTTATGAAAAATGCCCCTTATGGGTATTTCAATTGAGATACCTGAACATGACTACATTTGGAGGCCAATTTGCCCAACCAGAACACTAACCCCCGCTCCAAAACTATCCCTCACTGGTTAAAAAAAAAAAAAAGTATCTCTTGAACACCAACTCAATCTTGATGAGAGACCTAATCTTAAACAACTCATCTTTACTAAATAAAGGAAAGAAGTGGGCACCTACGTTACCGTTGTCTCGGTTAAATCAATCCTTCTAATTGAATGAGTTAAATCTTGATAGAATTCGAAAAAGCCAGAAACACAGATATAATATTCAGCAAAAGCATTACGTGAAACAATGAAAGTCTTACAGTCACTGCAAACCCATTTACGATAATGGAAGAAACATTACTTGGCATGAAACAATATTTAAAAGAGATTAGACTTGCCTAAAGAAGTAGTTAGGAAGCTAAGGGTACTGATAATATTAATCCAAGCAATAACTTTAACAACCAAAGGAAAACCAACAGAAATAAGGAAATAGTTAGCTCTAACAAAAATACAAAAGCTACTCCACCCCTTCTAAGTTTAGACAATTCTAATGAAAAGAAAATAGAAAATGAAAGACGTGAAAGCATCTTGAAGGATCATCAAAGGCATTACAAGATTCAACAAAGGTATTGCAATTAATGCCACATTTAATTGAGGTAATGGAGAATTCAATAGGAGAATTTCAAGATTCATTATTAGAACTTCAACTTAGTAAAAGACACACTTATGAGAATTATAAAATAATTGAAGTCATGCCCAAAATTACACAAGATGAGGTAACTTCTAATTTTAATTTCAGCACTAATTTGAATGGTATAATTGAAGTTCAAGAAACTCAAGTTGAAGAGGCATTAATAATTATCAAGGATAATGAGATTGATTTGACTTCATGAAATCAAATTGATGACAAGAGCAATATGCTTTAAAAAGATCAAATATATATATAAAGAAGCTAAAAACAAAATAATTATCCAAGAAGACCTAAAGATAATTGATATAGTTTTGCCTATTCATAATGGAGACAAAAGATATGGCCATCAAGATAAAGTTAATTTAGCAAGAACATTTAGCGAGGTTTGGCAAAAGACTTGAATGGCTTAGTATTTAGCATTTTAGTAGGATTTATCTTGTTTTATTAAGTTTATTTGAGACGTATTTGTAATGCTAGTCTAAATAGGATTTTAGATTATTTTTCTTATTTGAAAAAGATTATGACTAAGTTAGCTATTAGTATATATAAGCTTGTTATTCATAGTTTATTGTAACATTTTTAAGTTTTTCATCAAAAACATTTCAGATTATTACCTTTGGGTTCATCTTTATCGTAATTTCATGCTTTCTCTCTTTCAGTGTTATTTTTTCTTAAGTTTCAAGAACTTATGCTAGAATGATATTTAGTATCACTTCACACTGCGTCACCTGATGTCATGAAATGAAAGTTAAAAAGAAGTCGATAAGGAGAATCAAAGAGAGTCATTGTAGAATTAAGTGATCGGATTTTGTTATCTTCACTATACTAATCGTTTTGATATTAATATCTTCCTTGATCATCCAAATGAGCAATAAGGCATGTTTGCTTTAACTGAAGCAGAAATCATTCTTTTAATTAGACAAGAACATAAAGGAGATAGTCTTAACGATGATAGCATAGAAGTACAAAAAGTTTCATAACCTGAAGCTAAAGATGCTTGAGAAGATAGAAATATTTTGACTTCAACAAGAAATTATTCGTATTAGCTATTGACTAAATCTCTAAAGGGTGGATATTGACTAAAACACATAAGGATGATTGTTTAAAGCTTTGGTTGATCTCAACCAAAATGCCTAAGGGCAACTATCTATGAGAATTGACTAGTGACATATCTATAAAATTGTTTACCATTAAAGCAATTCAGATTTAAAGGATGACCTTTCGGGAAAAGATTTGACATTACTTCTCAGATCGATGAGCACTCAAAGAGCTTCAACAGTAGCTTGCTAAAGAACTGTCAGTAAATTCTCACATGCCATTTAGAAAGTCAAGTATCTCTTTTTAAAAGGTACTTTTACTAACTCTCTATTTTTATGGTTTTCAATAGTTGTTAAATTTTTTATGATTTTCAATAATTGTTAAATTAAGATAGATTGTAGAAAGCTACAAAGCATTGAATAAAGTATATGAGATTGGTTATAGACTAATTTTAATGGGATAGGTGCTTTAGAGAAATTTCAAGCCTTGCAATAAAAAAGCCTAATAAAAAGTACAAAGAAAAAATCTCACTTCTCAAAATTGAAAAGTAAGACTTGGGGGCCTCTGTTAAACTAAATTATAAAAGGCCCAAAACCCACGAAAAATATAGGCCCAATAAAATTATTTTACATAAAATAATTAAGTCTATTCTCTATAAGAACGACCAAGGTACTTACAATTTGAACTAAAGTGTCTAAATGTAAGATACGACAAAAAGCCAAAAACGTGATTTATCAAAGAAAGACCTAAGTCTTAACCTAGGCCCATTCCTTATAAAAAATGTCTTGGATCAATTTCTTACAAAGAATGACATGTGTCAATTCCTTACAAAGAATAACCTGGGTCCATTCCTTACAAAGAATACAAAGAATGATTTAGGAACTTAAAAAATATTTCTAAGTAAAACACCCAAAAAGGCGGGTTTTTGACAAAGTGCCAAAGACATGATTCAATAAAGAACGACATAGGTTAATTCTTTACAAAGAACGACTTAGGTATGTTCCTCACAAAGAACGATCTATGTCCATTCCTCATAAAGAATGACCTAGGCACTTAGACAATATTTCTTAATAATACGCCTAAAGGGCAAGTTTTTGACGAAGTGCCAATATATATTATACGAAATGGGCCTACAGGCAAATACACATTTTATGGAATTGGCCTACGGGCAAATATACATTCTATGGAATGGGCTTCCAAACAAATACACATTTTACAGAATGCACCTACGAACAAATATATAGAGGCTACATAACCTCTCCAATTGACTCTAAGTTACCTATATAAAGGCCAAGACCCTCCATTTGAAGGTAAGAGAAAAAAAGACATAAAATGAATACAAAACTCTGTCCATCTCACTCTAGATTTTGTCTCTCTAAAAGTTGAGTAAAAAGAACTGATTTGAGCATCGGAGGGTTATCGCTAGTACGTCGGCCCCCTTTTGAAAAATGTTTCTTTTGTGAAAAATAATTAACCACAAGGAGACACGTAATTTGAGACTCTCGCATCAAGGAGAAAATAAGCTACAAAATTTAATTTAGAAAAAAAGTCTGAAACACAAATCAATCATTGTATATTAGCAAAAATTGCATCACATACCGACTATATCTATTTGCATGTCAAAGATTTGTAACACTTAAAAAGTAAATCATTTTCACAAACAGCTTTAGAAATATATTTTATTCCATGTTAATCCTTTAATATAACATCGCATACAGTTATTGCAATATCCAAATGATTATTACTATGTGGAGGTAAGTTATATAAGAATGGATCTAAAAAACCTACAACTTGTTATAATGTGAATCTTATCTTTATTTATAATTGGCTCAAATTGACACCGAAATTTTTGATGACTACGTAAAAATTATTAAAATAAAGAGTAACAGTATAAAGAGATTTTACTATATAATTGTTAAAGCTTATGACGTCTCGAGAAGGTCTCATGTTTGCAATTCTCACTCGCTTTGTATATAGATGTGGTGATCAAAACTGGATGATTATGTTAACATCTTCATGGGTTAGAACAACAACAACATTCTTCAGACAATACCCAAAAAGGAAAAAGAATAACTAAAAGTAATAGGATGTGAAAAGTATTTGGAATAAAAAGGCAAAATACATTGGAAAAATAGCTCCGTCAGTGGCTATTTTGTGCAGTAATTTTGAGTAAGACCAATTTTTGCATAAGTAAAAGGCTATGAGTTCTTTGGATATTGCATCATGAGTATTTTGAAATTATATATCTTTATATGCTCAAAATGTTACTCAAGTGAATGACAAAATTTTACTCACAATACACCCATGGAGTTAAAAAATTAAAGAAAGTTGCACTTATCCCACATGGGAAAAGAAGCTAAAGTATGGGTTATCTATTTATAAATACTCAAGTACAACCTAAAAAGAATACAAGCATAGGTTGTCTCTTGTGAACACCCGTTTAAGGAATGTAATTTGATTCATGTTGCCTACAACTTGCATATACGAATGTCGACCCAAATTGTGCCAAACCCACTTTTGTCATAGGAGATGTAGTTTAACTCATGTGGAGCCCAAATCATTCCAGCTCCACTTTCACCACGAGTGACGTTGTTTAACTCATTTATGAGCACAACCTATATAAATGAATATATGCCCAAATAGTATCATGCCGCTTTAGCCACATTTTACAATTTTTTTGTTAATTTGCGATTAAAGGCAAAAGGTGTTACAAGTTTTTGTAACAACCTAATCAATTTTAATTTTTTGAAATTAATCCATCAGATACATTAGCCTTTAATAAAAAAATTGAAGGTAGCTCCTTAATGGAGTTTATTGGACCGTAATGCCCCTCTCTGATTGCCCTGAGTTCGGCTTACTCATGTGTGCCTGCATCCAATACACACAAATCTTGACCCAAATATAGCCATGCCGCTTTAGCTACATTTTTATAATTTTTTGTTAATTTACAATTAAAAGAAAAAAGTGGTACAAGTTTTTGTAACAACCAAATCAATTTTTATATTTTGAAATTAATTTGAGAATTAATCACATCGGTAAATTTTGCTTTTAATAAAAAATTGAAGGTAGCTCCTTATTGCAGATTATTGGATCGTAATGCCCCTCTTTAATTGCAGTAAATTTAGCTTGTTCTATTTCATTTCAATACGCAACACACAAGAACAAAATTCAAATGCATCAAAATCCATCTGAAATAATTTGGTGGTGCGCCAAAATTGTTTGCACTTATTTTTTTGTTAATTTGCGATTAAAAGCAGAAGGTTTTACAAGTTTTTGTAACAAACCAAACCAATTTTTATCTTTTTGAAATTAATCTAAAAATTAATCACATCATTTACATTAGCTTTTAATAAAAAAAAATGCAGTTTATTAAATCGTAATGCCCCTCTCTGATGCACTAAATTTCGTTTACTCTATTTCATTTCAGTTTGCAGAGCACACAAGAGCAAAATTTTTCCTCCTTCAATGTTTTTTAAGTGTCACAAAGTTCAAAAGCATCAAAGTATATCAGAAATAATTTCGTGATGAGCCAAAATTGTTTGTACTTAAAAGTATCTAGGGAAGTAGTCGCTGATTGAATCTTGCATCACCCTAATGATAGAAGGCGAATTTATCTTAAGGAAACTGTGCAACACAAGCCTCGAGATTTTCAACTTCTGTTTAGTTGTTGTTTGTATTATAATCTTGTTTCTTTGTTTTAGTTGTATTTCAATTAAGGGTCCGGTTATATTGGAAATGCTCCACGAAATGCTGATGATAATCATATAACTATAGAGATAAATATTAAATCTACACTTACTGCTATGATATGATAATCATCATAAGCACTCTACAGTAAAATAAATCTACCGTAACCATTGCCTTCAATAATATACAACTTATAGAGTACTTTATTTTGCAACAAAGTAATCATCTGTCGTGAGGTGCTAATCCGCCGAAAGAGATGCCCGTAACCAAAAGCCATCCCAATACTTTTGCTAAATTGCAGCAAAATATACATCACAATTCACAAATGAACTTCCTTAAAAAGTTTCTCCTTCGGTACTAACTTCTGATTTGGTTTTCCAAGAAAATGGGGCTTTGAGTTTATGTTATAAGTAACAACAAGCATTAAATTACACATTCTTGGTAGTAGGTTTAAGTTTTGATTTAATCACTTTTCCTTGAAAAATAAAAGAAGTCTTGATTTGATCATATAAATATCAAATATCATTCTTTTTTTTTTAATTACATGAGACTATTGATCAAACTACAACTTATATTACATGAGATTATAACTGATATTTATAAATCACATTATTATTGAGACTAACTTACATCAATGCTTATGGAGTTCTGCCTAAATTTTTTATCCTCACTGATATTCGAGGATGTCTACTTCACTCACACTTGATAAGAGGAAAAACTATATTCATATCCCCACTGATATTCGAAGGATGTTTACTTCACTTACATTTAGTAAGGGAAAAAATTACATTTACTCAATTATATATTATAATTAAGGAATGAATTATTCCCACATTGCGTTTGTGGGGGTTCGAATTGCTGCCCTTCAATTTGGAGGGCAACAACCCTAATCACTCGACCTACTACATCCATTTTTATTTTAGGATGTGGCTATTTAAACACAAAAAATTCATTTTGACACCCATTTTCTTAAACACGCACTCTACTATGATTCAAAATTTGTTCTATAAACCACACAATATCCCAAGATTAACCTTAAATTACAACTTCATATTCCATCTTGTTTTATCTTTAAAACCACAAAAATTAAACTCATTTTTTTTATTTAATTCCCTGTTTGATAGTAAACAAATTAAAAAATATTTTTTTTCTAAAGAAGCACTGATCCAATCATCCAATATGAATTAAAAAGTTTAAATTTCCAAAAGTGGTCAGAAAGTGACAGTATTAAATTAAGATATGATTCATGTAGTAAGATTAATTCAACTGAAAATCCTCTACTAGCGCTTTGTTTATTAATCTTCCATAATCCATTGAAACTCTACAAAATAATTCAATCGGTATACAAATTTAACGACCCATTGGACTTACGAAAAAATCGCTTCTCTTTCACTGCAAATAGAACAAAGAAAGTTATATATCGATTCGAATATCCAATAATTCAAAGATAAAAGCATCAGAAAATAAATAAATGTGGACATGAGAGTCAAGTTTAAAATTGAGGATAGTACTAGGGTTTACGGTGAGCATAAAATAGGGTTTAATTCATTCAATTAAAGTATTAGTCTTTTTTAGTGATTTTGTATATGGACATTTGGATAATAAAATATTTTCTTAAGTTATGGGTGTAGAAATATTTTCGTCATATCAAATAGCCCCACCCTTTATTTTATTCCAAATGAGAAGTGTTGGTATGCAATTACCAATTAATACATATTTATTTTTTTATTAATAAATTAAATGAAATGACAGTCTAGAACACAAACTAAATTAGAGTTGGACTTTTGACACCTCTTACATTTAAGGACAAATATTTTATTATATCTCTCTCTATACTCTTTTATTTTCTCTCTCATCAAGGTAACATTTTCCTCAACTTCTTTGTATTTCTTTTTTCTTTCAATAACTAGGAAAATCTATTGATTATGAACAAAGGTCACTCTGACAAACTATATGATTTTTGTTTTATACTCATATTAAAAAAAAATTTACCATAAATTTTGAAAAAGGTGACCAAGCTCGCGCACATACAAGACACTGGCACCCAATTAATAGATTCTCAGAACGGGCTCATCTCTTGGTTTTGGTTTCGTACGTGTGGGTGTCCTCTTTATGAGCTTGTTACTATACTATATTTAGTTTCTATATATAAACCAACTTATACTCTCTTATTTAGGTAATGTGGGATATTGATATTTTGAAATATCAATTCAATCTCTGACGTATCACCCATAAAAATTGTTTTTATGGAGGCCGAGGTAATAAGATTGTAAAATAATTTTGGGAATAAGAAAATAATAAAAAATTAAAAGATTCGTAAATTAATTGTGTTTATTTTAGAAAGAAGGATAATTTTAGGCATTAAATTTAGTACAACTGAAAGGGGGGTTTTAACAGGATGGGGGTGCCAAAAGTCCAACTCACTAAATTATTCAGCCAATGACACAGTTCTGTTAGAAGTACCCCACCAATACTTTCACTGCACCCGCATTTTAAAGTTATGAGAAAAAACGAAGGAGCCTTTATTTTGTTTAACCGGGTGCCCTGAGTAGTAAAGCGGGTATAGTTATGGTTACAACGACGCCGTTTGCAAAACAGAAGGCCCACTAGTGGGAGTTGCTTTCGCGTTCAAGTAACCTTTACCACACAAAACCGGCAAGACCTACTGACCTAAGTCCAACAAATCAGAAATCAAAATCACCAAAGAGGCCACGTGTCAAAGACTTAGCCTCTTCTCATGAAAATCACAAAAATCCACATTTCGTATTACACTTGGATAAGCCTAAGGCTACTTTCTTGGCCTTACTTTCTCTCGCTTTCCCGAGTGAAGGGGCAAAAAAAAAACCCAAAAAAAAAAAAAAAAATTTCAGAGGAAGAAAACCAAATGCAAACCTATCCGATTCCTGTTCTGCACTAACTAATACATTCACAAATTTAAATTTAATAATATAAATTACGATGGCGTCTCTTACTTCAGTGGCGTTTACATCAATCGGTCAAACTTCTTGTCAGAGGAAAGTCAACGTCTCGTCAACTCGTTCCTTAGTTTCTAATTTTGAAGGCTTTCGATTCCGTACGAGTTTGTTCTGCCATTGTGTCCGTTTTAGAGCTTCAAGTTCAAGTTCTCGTATGATTATTCAATGCATGTCCACAGCTACTGGTGAGCTTTTTCTTTCTCTCTTTCTTTCTTTCTTTCTTTATTTTTTTAAACTTTGAATTCGATTTACGTACTAAGATTTTATGCATTACACACACGCACACTAGCTTGAAAGAATCTGTGTTGCTTATCTCTCAAATGGAAAAGGGCGGATTTTAATTTAATTTTACTAGTCTATGCAATGCTGGACTGGAGAATATTGCTGCATTAATTTTACTTTTAAACGTGTTGCTGTGACCTGTTTGTTCCTGTTTTAGTTAATTAATGAAAATAGAAAGTAAATTGACTGTTGTAATCGATTATTTCTGGTGGCTTGTGTAATTTAAATTTAGCAAGGCAAATAATCCGAGCTTCTTTCAAGCTGAATGAGCTTTGCTTGGCTTGATGAATCAAATGTTTGGCTTAACTTAGCTCATATGGATAACGGAATGAAATTTAACTGTTGATTGAATCAATATATCGCACGATTCAAATCATTCTACCTTTAATCCTGTCATTTTTGTTAACCATTTGTCAGTCTTAATTTATATATTTACATGATCTCAGATGTGCCTCCTACTGTGGCCGAGACAAAGATGAATTTTCTGAAGTTATATAAGAGACCAATCCCCAGTATTTACAACACCGTTCTACAGGAATTGATTGTCCAACAACATTTGATGAGGTACAAAAGAACATACCAATATGACCCTGTGTTTGCCCTTGGATTTGTCACTGTATATGATCGACTCATGGAAGGCTATCCAAGTGATGAGGATCGAGAAGCCATCTTCCAAGCATACATTACGGCACTGAAGGAGGATCCAGAGCAATACAGGTCTCTCTGCTGAGTCTCCTGTCTTTTTTATGGACTCTTTTTTCAATATAATTTGAAAACGTCGTGATCCCTGTTGTCTTTTATTAAAACTTAACCAAATAATAACTAAATTCTTAGTAATATCTGAGTTATATGAAGTGTGTTTCACAATTGAAAGAATTTATGCAGAACAGATAAAGGCTAAGTGAAGAGGGCCGTACTTGAGAGTCTTAGTTAATCCTTCCGAAACTGGAGTGTATGCTAAAAGTTTTAAGATATGCTTAGCTACATTAGAACTGTTTCTTGAACTTTTAAGGACAGGAGCATCACATTGAATTGAATATTTGCAAATAAATAAAACAAAACTTCTCATTTTTTATTGAATAATTTGTAATTTATGCACTGCAGAATTGATGCACAAAAGTTAGAGGAATGGGCTCGGGGTCAGACTGCCAGTTCATTAGTTGAGTTCCCATCTAAAGAAGGAGAAGTTGAGGGGATATTGAACGACATTGCAGAAAGAGCCAGCGGCAAGGGGAATTTCAGCTACAGCCGTTTCTTTGCTGTTGGGCTGTTTCGCCTTCTTGAACTGGCAAATGCAACTGAACCCACAGTGTTAGAAAAGGTTAGATCTACTTTCTTTGATAACATTGGAACATCTATCATACATGGTGAAGATCCGTTTAGGTCCTAAATGTTCAGTTAATAATTGCAATTATTAACAGGTTATATCAATTCGCTCGCTGAATTGGATGACAAGAACCTCTATCTGATTCTTCTTTTTCTTTCCCTCTTCTAAAAATCAGTTATTGATCTCTATTTTCAGTGCCTAATTAAAGATCTTAAACCAACTTTTTTAGCCCTTTGAATTTAGATAGAGTATTAGAGCATTAGGTTTTTGGTGCATCTAATAGTAGTGGTATAGACCCACTGATCTTGCTCTAGATTATTGAAGAATTAGATTTCCAAGAGAGATTCTGTGTAGAGATTTTCAACTTTCCAAGTACTGTAAACCTGGCAACTGATAATTGAAAAAACGTGAAGAGGCATGAATGTTGTTGGAGAAGTACTTGATGATTGCTGAAACCAAGATCTTTGAATGATGCTGGAAAAGTCTCTTGATGATTGCTGAAAGTAAGGACCACATCTTCGATCATCCTTGGGCTGATTCTTTGCTTCCATGCAAGTTCATAGGCAGCTTGGCATGCCATGATAGGTTCAGAAAGATATAAGCACTGTGATAATTTACTAAAAAGTGCTAATGGAACACTTTGGTAAGCTGGGATGATTGAACTTCATGTCCATCCTGATTTGGCAGTTATTTTTAAGATTTTGCTCTCTATTTTCACGTACAATTCGAGCCTTGTTTTTGCTTATTAGAAATCATTGTATTTAGCAGGATATGGAACCCATTACCTGCCTGAATGAGCATGGATTATGTAGGTTTTCTTTATCTTTTCCTCGGATGATCTGGAGGGACATAGGCTTCTGTGAGGCAACTAGCATTTATGATTTCATAGCCCCAAGATGACAGTTAACATTTTTGACATGATATGATGCTCAAGTTACAATTAATTTCTTATGCCCATCATAGCGTCACTAATGAAAGATATCTTGTAAAACACATGTTCAGTTAAATTTTTATCAACTTGATAACTTATGAATATGGAAATGCATTTCTGCACATGAATATTTCCTTTTAGAATCAAAACATTTTGGCTGATGATTTGAGCCTATCTTATTGTCTCTACATGACAGCTTTGTGCAGTCTTAAATGTTAACAAAAGAAGTGTGGATCGTGACCTTGATGTATATCGCAATTTATTATCCAAGCTGCTTCAAGCTAAAGAGTTGCTGAAGGAGTATGTGGATAGGTAAAAAGACAATCTTTTGCTCCTAGTTCTGTTTTTATTTAAATAGTGTTCCGACATACTACATATTGATTTGGAAATTGTACATCAGTTTAGGTTGGAGCTATCATACTGTCAACACATACCATAATTGAAAAAGACTATTCAAACCATAACCCATAATGGAAGATTCAAGAAAATTAGAATAATTGATTAGAGGTTTAATCCTGGAATTTTATGTACTTTGTCTTCCTGTGTGCTGCACTTGCTATGAATTAATTTTGTATCAGGACCATGTGGTTGAAAATGCTGACATCCAAAAGTGTTTCCTTAAATGTTATATGAGTTTATCACACTGGACTTTAAGCTGAATCCCTAATATAATTAAAAACTTTCTGTCTCCATGCAATTCATTAATTTATGTGAGCGTTTGGGGCAGCTGCGCTGCCACAGCGCAGCTGCTCCCCATGTTTTATTCTAGGGGAATATTCCCTAGAATATAGGGTGGAGAGCAGCTGCCCCAAACGGACCCTATATATCATGAACTTATTGGAATTCATCTTCTTTCTATGGGCTCCACCATTCATTCATGCTGAACTGTTTCGTAATATGTTTTGGCCTTTCAGGGAAAAGAAGAAGAGAGAAGAAAGGACAGAACCGCAAAAGGCTAATGAAGCCATTAAAAAATGTCTGGGAGAATACCTATATTCCCATCAGTAATTCAACCTGTGAAGGAAGCCGGCAATGCTAATCATCTCTTGTGAAGTTTCCATCCCGTTTTTGTCTGCTTTGCGGTAGAGTTGGAGCCTCAATGCTCCATGTACCATGTTTTAAGCTTACAGGCTTGCATGTTTCAGTGTACTGTTTTTAATACGGTGATTTGCATACATCCAGTCTTCACCATGCTAATACACAAATTTCTTCTGTTTTTGCCAAATGTATTTTTCTATTCATAATTCTACCGCAACATTCATACAAATCAGGATTGCAGTTTTCTTTTTTTTTTTTGTTTTGTTTTGTTTGTAGGTGTATTAAACTATCTGGTATCCGAAAACTACATTGGACTTCAACTAATTCAGATTCAAGTCGGATAAGACCAGTAGGGAATTATAGTTTTCTTACATTGGAGATTGCAGACTGTAATTTAGTGTTATTTATATGTCGATTCTGATGCCTCCTCCAGTCTCCCCGTGCTTATTTAAAAATTTTGTTTGCTTTTGCCAATTATCTCTCTCAGTTACCTGTTACAACCTCACCCACATTATTGTTTGTCCAATAGAACAGGCAACTTGAAAATCCGATTTCCTGTTTATCTTACAAGGAGAATTTCATGAACGGAATTAACAGGAAAACCTAGAAAGTATGTTCAGAACCTTATAATTATACGCTTTCTCAGTAATTTTAAGATGAGATAATGGTGAACAGTAATCTGTATTCAACAGTTATTTCAATCAATTATATGACAGAAAATAATAAGAGGTAACTATACCTAACCCTTAGGTTATTTCCACCTCCTCTTTATGGCCCCTATCAAGTAGCCACATCATGCTTCCACGCCGAGCACCAATGAGAAATGGGGTAGCATCTAAACTGGTGTTCAGAATCATCTAGAAGAGGTAAACTGTTGCCAAGTTAAAATTGCGAGCTTGAGACATGTCAATGCTCAACTAATATGAGAAATATCGATGTCCTCTGGGATCTTGAATGTTTCAGCTGCACCAAATTTCCTATGCTCTTCTCCCCCATGTGAAGAGTCATCATCACTCTGACAATCCTCACTTCCATGTTGGCTAGGTGATGATGACGGATCGCGCACACTTTTAGACTGACAGTCACGGGTGGCTAGTATGTTCACTTGGCCATGGTGAGAGATCTCAACCACAACAGTATCATCATCCACTGGCAGTGGTTGCTTCCATGGTTCTCCATCAATTCTCATGAATGTATGATCAGCACCTCCTTTGTGAAACTCAAAGCAAATTCGATGTGCCTAATGCCAAAAAAATCAGAAAAACATTTATAATGACTTATTAATCAACTAGATCAGCCTACCAAATTGATGCATTCTAAAAGAATGACATGTAGTTATCAGTACTTAATCTCTGAAACTATGATAAATTGTATCTTTTTAATAACGATTTTTCACCTGTGCAAGACGAGTCCCATGTCCACTTGGAGCATATAGAACAAGACCATGCCAAGCATCTCTAAATCCAACCACTTCTAGGAGACCATCGTCAACATATGGGGGAGTGAAGTCTTTCTGCAATGTCATGTAGGAAAGATATTTCATCATGTTTGAATGAATGAAAATTTAAATACATAATGTCAAGAAGCATTTTCTCATAAACAGACAAACTAGTGGCACATATGGAACCTACATATTGGGATTTCTTGGTGTTTGGTGTTCCCCACGGATTTAGTCCACCAGAAAAGCTGGGCAAGTTAAGACATACAATTGACCTGATGCTGTTACAGAAGAAAGAGAAGTCAGTTAAATGTAACTGAACATTTTTACCTTATAATCTTGGAGACATATTATAGAAACATGGATTAGCAGATCTAAACAAAAATGATGGACAGGAGTAAATAGTCAAAACAAGTAAAATCTACAGAAACAGTAGAAATAGAATGTGCAGTTGCCGTCTTGCTGAAATCTCAACCGCATAACAGTAACAGCACAACTTAATTTGAATATAGGGGGATTCCATAACCAACTATAGATTGGAGAGATTGTCACCTAAAAGCAAATTGTTAACATTCATATATCAAGTTATCAACTACACTATGCTAAAAACAAAAAATTAATTTCTTTTTGGGAAAGTAAAAAGGTAATTCAACAAGGAGAAATGTACACAAATTACAATTTTCATTTTTAAATTTCACATAAAATAATCATTTTGAGAATATGCTTATTCTGCAATATTAGCTAAACATTTGAATCAGCCAAGAATAAAAATTACTCCTTTAAGACGCAAGATAATTTTAAGGCAAACTGGATTACCTGGAAGGTATTTCAAGATCTCGCCATTCACCACATTTTTTCATGACCTTCACCTTTGCGAGCTGTGCTATGTTACTGTAACAAAGATCATTCATGATTCAATTTAATCAGGAAATAGACACCAATTTCATAAGATCCAGCAAAATTTATGCACTGCAGCTGCAGGGAGTTGCAATGTTAAGTTGAAGTGAATAGCTACTTGTAATAGATATATAACCAACTCATATTGCACTGTCCAGCAAGTTCTGTTAAAAAGGAAAATGTTAAACCAGCATGTTTTGTTAACAGTCAGGTGCACTCACTGAGAAGAAGGATGGACAAGAGAAGCAAAAAACCATCCTTGAGTACAACCAAGCTTCGCGTAAGTACTCTGAATACAAAAGATATAGAAAATCATAATAAAAAACAATAAGTACAATTTCTTTTAGAGATTCCAGGGAAAAAAAGAGCAAGAACCTAGTAAACAAAATAAAAAATATTACATGCTGTAGACAAATCTAAGCAAATGAACATTTCCAAATTTTAGGTCAAGAAAAGTTACTGCATGCTAAATAAGACATTCAAGCTACTTCATATCAAGCACAGAAGTGTTATATATCCATTTTCTGAAGAACTTTCAGATCTTTTCTTCAACGATCAAATAAGAACAAGCTAAAATGAGAACAGCAACAACTGGAATAACCCAAAGCCAATTTCGTTGTTTCAGAGTAATACTTAATTATATGTGACAACGAACAAAATATCAAACATGAACATAAATATTCAAGCATTAATGGTTTACTCTGGATAAAATCCTCTTAACTGTCACTCCATACATTTAGCCATATCTTCAAAATATATCACATCTCCAAGTTTGCTTCCATGTATAGCACCCATCATTAATGTTGTCAAATCTATTTGGACAATTGTAGATAGCTTATCTAACATCCATTTTACTTTCATTAGTAGCCTCTGCTGATCTACTTATGGTTGCATCCATTTAAGAAAGGGTGGATTTAGTCTAGGTGTAACATCTTCAAAAATACCAGTAAGCCAGTAGAAGAGACCAATGCTTGACATTTTACTAAGAGCAACTCTATCGTGAAAACTTCACCAAATACTCCAGGTAGGAGCAAATAATGAAAAAGATGGTGGTCATTCCATTAATGTCTGTGATTCACTATAACAATAACAGAAAGTGTAACAGTACCTGATTAACTAACTGATTTTTAAATTTTTCAGGATGCAACTTTCGTTCAGAATGAAACGCATATGATACTTGAGCATCCATTCCTACAGAAAACAGAAAGCATACAAGAGGTCCCCATCTCAGAATCATTGATGATCATTAATGGAGAAGGCTTAATCTAAATGGAAAGTGCATATAAGTGTAAGAGACAAAATGTTATCTTATGATTTAGAAAGTATTAGCAAATGCCATGTTTTTCAAAGGTACTCATAACTAGAACTAAAAAGTATCAAAAGTTAAACATCATAAGTCAGCAATTTAGTAGTTCACTTTGTTTTAGAGGTACTTACCCATGCTGAAGTAATTCCAGAAACCCCCACGAAATGTATGGTAACCTTCCTGAGGAAAGTCAAACATTTGTGTGTAAAAATGAAAAGAAGCATAGGCTTAAAAGAGAACGGTTTTCTTGCACGATATATTACAACACAATATATGAAATTGGTCTAATAAGCCTGAGTTCCGTATGAAAATACAGATTTCGTTTAAAAAGAATTGAAACATGATTTGAACTAACAACAGCTTGATCTGTTTTTGTAAACCCCATAAAAGAATACAGATTCTCATCCTCTTCATTCTTTCCACCTAAAAGGTCAGGCCATCAAGAGGGAGAGGCAATTGAATAATATCAAACAAGCTTCATTTGAGTGATTGCCTTTGTTTTGTTTCCTCTGTGACAAAGAATTACAAAAGCTAAATAGGGAAGGCTTTTCTTTTGCAGAAGAGTTATAATGCATATTCATGAAGATAACCAGACGTGGTCACAACAAAATGATTGAGACTTTTGATGGAGATGATCTTGGAATCTAAATGGGAACAAACTAAAGATTCTTGAGCTACTGGTACAGCCATATTGGAAAATCATAATATAATTTAGAGTGCACAGAACAGGCAGCAACTGCTTGTTCTTACCTTGTTCAACTCGTCTGTTGCAGAGACACGACCAAATGCATGTAAAGAATGTGGTAGCTCAAGAGGTGCAATAGGATCACAAGAACCTTCCTTTGGAGCCCTCAATCTCATGAGAATATGCCAGCTTGGGAAAAAAAAAATCAACTAAATAAATTGAATGAAAAAGAAAAAGAAGAAAACAAAATCTACTGATAAAAAAATTTGTATATTAGCACTGTATTATCATTTATATTGCGAGATATTACCACATAAGTTAAATTATCATGAAAATTTGTATACAAGAATTAAGCAATATTTATGGGCAGTGACACTATCATGTCAGAAAACAGGAAAATGGTAGAGAAGACCAAACGAATCACATAAAAGAACTGGAAAACTATATAATAAATCCAGGGAAGGGAAACAGAGATTCATATTACACTCAGTAGCTTGCCGAGATTTCTATGCCAATTATAGTTATTTTGTCAAAAGTAAATTGAATGCCCATACTCTAAGATGTATATCAGTTGATATCCATACGCACCAGCGTAATTAATTTTATTACCTTGGAAGGAACCTTGCATTTATGTCAATTTCTTTAAAAAGACACATGGAGGTCATGTCAACATCCTTACTTGTCTATTTTCATTTCCTTTGCATTCATTACATGACGCAGGAATTGCTCCACAGCATGACGATCAGTCCCAGGATTCTTCTTTCCCTATAAATTAGCAAATTTCAAGTTGATAACAACCTCTTCAAATAGTTAAGACACCTCGGTATTCATAAATCAGACTGCTAGCAGATGCTCAATGCATCCTGAAATAAAGAAAAATCTAAAACACATGCATTCAAACACGTAGAGACACGCATGCATGAAAAATACAAGGTTTTAGTGATTGCAATGAATCAACAACTTGAAGATATGCTCCCAATATCTACTGAATTCATCATCTGTACCATATGGAATGTGATTAATTAATAAATGCACTGATCTGACAAACAAAATTGCCAAAAGATACAAAGCTCTCACCCAACCAAAAGCAAAAGGTAGATTGTTTCCGGTTCCCAAAGGTACTGTAGCAATCGGCGGCGGATGAGATAATTTGAGATCACAAACAACTCCAAGGAGCCAGCCAGCTGTCCCATCGCCACCTGCAACCTAAATCGCAGGTACTTTATAGAAGATACTTTATAGAATTATTTTTTGCAATTAGTGAGGATTTGATTAAAAAGGAAAAGAGGTAAAAGATACTTTATAAAAGGAACAACTATTTACAATTATTTACTTTATCCACTCACAATTATTCTTAATCTCTCCTGAATCTGTGTAGCATATGCATCTCCATTAGCTTTGAGCGTCTCTAAATTAAGATAAATTCTTCGCAGCGCCTTGTCAGGAGCCTCTTCCCCTACATCAAACACCTAAAAATAACGGAAACAGAAAACTTAATTGACCACAGCTTCAGAGCTTCAAAATCCGGTGCAATTACATCATCATATATCAAATTCAAAGAAACGAGAGGTACCTGATTCTTATTGAGAAGCGATCGATACGTAACGAGAAGATCGCCGCCGAGCTGACCGCCGCTTTTGGAGTTGATAAACACGAGAACGGGACACCGAGGCACATCAGGAACTGTTTCAGACTCTGAATCAGGTAATAAAACATAACTAGGAATGTAAAATTCCTTCAGTGAAGCTGATTGTGAATGAGAGTCCTCTTCCATGCTTGCGCTGAACTGCATTACACGCACAGCCGCATTTAATATCATGTTATTTGCATTTAGATGATTATAAATCTTAAGTGAAAGGTAAAGGATTACCGGGAAATTTTGAAATTTCTCGGGAAAGTGAAAAGTTTAAGAGATCTAAAAGGTTTTTGTTATACTTACCCCTCCCGCCGTTATTTTGGATCTAACAAAAAATCGTTCTTAATTTGTTTACCGTTTGTGGAGGAGATATAAAAGGGCGGGGCCGGTGGGTATGAATTGACCAACTAGTTCCTTAATTTTTATTATTTAGGGTGTTTTTGGGATTTGAGGTATGGTAACTTTTAAATTATAATTGTTGTGAAAAAAATTATGATTATAAAATAAAAATTAATAATATATATTAAATATAAATTTTAAATAATAATTTTGATAAAATTATTAAAAATATAATATTTTTTTATTATATAAATAAAAAAATTATAGTAATATAATTTTTAAGATATTGTAATTAATATTTATTAAATATTTTATTATTGTAATTTAAAAATTATAATTGTGCAACTTTAATCCCAATCTCACCATTAATAAGAATAAGGGATTAAAATTATAAGGTATCTTCATCTTCATCCCGAATTTATTACGATTTCTAAGTGGAATTTGGGCCTGTGGGGACGGGTGATATTTTTATTTCTAATTTTCTACGATTGTGTGCGCTAATAATCATGGGTCATGTGACTCACATGACTCACGAGGCTGCACTGCGGTCCATCTCTACGGGCATAATCATGGTCTGTAATCGTATGTATTAGCTGACGTCGGACTCCACTTGGCAGATAATGGAGGGTCCATTTGTTATAGAGACATTGGATAACGATGACTCAACAAAAATGACTTATGTCTTTATCAAAGTCTAAATATCTAATATCACTTAAACTGCCGCTCCACAAATTCCTAATCCCAAATTATTATGGATCTCAAAATATTGAATCTCATCCTCACCAATAAAATATAAAAGTAGACGTTATTAATGAATTTGATTTTAGATTAATTGCCCAACCCATAAGATAAATACACTGCAAAAATCTAATTACACAATTATAATTCCTAAGCTGTCCTCCATGTATATTCCTCCACTTTTCTTTTATCGAACTCTCAAAACCCTCAACACTATCAAGGATTAGGATTCTCTCCTGATCTTATCATGTCTTGAACAAATAACTCAATCACTAATTGGTTGTTAATAAATAAAAAAATAAAAGAAGTTAAATCTTACCTATACACTATCACTAAAAAATACGTGATAAAAGATCATTAAAAATTCAGTAATACTCAGATCATGAGATGATCATATTCTCACTATCAAATCTCTCAACACTCAAACTTACCAACCTTTCAAATTCCAAAACTTAAATGCCAAAACCAAACCAGCTGCCCAACAGTCAATGCTCAAATGGCCAAATCCAACCAGCTAGCCGTTGAACTACACCCCCAATCCCAGCCAACAGCCTCTCATCATCAATTAAGACCGTGTTAAATCAGTTTCTAATTTTAATATTTTATTTGGATGAAAAAAAGTTGAGAATTAAAAAAAAAGGGGAAAAAAAAGGAATTCAGTGTCTAGCTCATTGCTTCCTTTGAAGATTGAGGTCACTTTTGACTTCTCTTCAATTTTTTGCACAATGGATCGATATCATCGCATATGCCTTTGTCTTTTATTGTAAATTTCATTCAGGTTAAAATTGTAAATTTCGTAGAGGGTATTCTCAAGAATTTTTGTGGGGGTGTGATAAGCTCCACTCGACTATCTAAGTATCATAATTGTATATCTGGTAAGACTTATTTAATAATCATAAATATTTATTTAATTTCATAAATTTTTTTTAAAAAAATTTACCAGCATTTGAATAGAGCTTTTGAGAATTAAATAAATTATTACTAGTAAAATATTAAATTTTGAGTATTTAAGAATAGAGATTGTGACTTTTCAAAGGGTTAAATTGTCAAAGATCTTTTAATTTGTTTCACACTATAATTTTAATTTATTTCACAATCTTATTTCATTCTTTCTATAACATAACTTTAAAAGAATTTTCTATTAAAATAATTTTAAAATATTTAATAAAAATACTTTTTAAATAAAGTTGTACTTAAAAAATTTTACCAAACATCTAAACGGAGGGCAAGTACATTCGCGTGACAAAGTTCGGAATGCATTAAAAAGCTTTCAAACCATATTCTATACTTGTCCCCAAAGAAGTCCAATAATGACTAAAGCAAATGGCCTCGTAACCAAGATGGAATTTAGCTGCTGATTCCTTGATTGAACTAGTGGACTTAGAAAAGTTGTAAAGAATTTAAACAGTTCGTTGAAATTACGCCCTAAAACTAGACGCCTGGATCAAGGAGAAGGAAAAAAGAGAAAAACCAACTAAACCCAGAAGATAAATTCAATTTAAAACTTGTTAATAATACAAAGCAAGCATGTAACTGCTAAAGGATTTGGATAAGTAACCCCTAATAATTCTACGAGGGCTTGTCATCAAACAGTAGCATAGAGAAATAAACGGAAGCATAGATAGAATCTGTTTCCGAATTTCAAACGTTACCTGGTTCGAGAGAAAGCACCAGAATCTTAATCTTCCAGCAGGTTTCCGCGGATGTTTCTTCTGCGAATTATTGGCCTTCGATGGAGTATTTCCCATCTCTACTCTCTAGTGATTTTGGCGAAGTTGTCTGCTTGAGCCCTCGGTACTAACTACTAACCTCACTCTCTTTATATAAGTTCACGAATATACAAAGGATTCCATAAGTGACAATGCAACATCTGAAGCACGTAGCCGATTCATGATATCATAAAATTGCCTAAGATATGCTTCTAATTTAAATAACGCTACCTAAAGCCTCTCTACCATCGACTTTCTCTTAAGACCACGTTTCTTAAAAGAACCCCCATCTTGACTCTCTTCTTGCTTTGGAAATTCCACAAAAACATGCTATGACTGGTCTTGATAGAGAACCAAGGAGGTCAGCAAGGGTCCACAAGCCTAACTCCAGATATGAGGGGTTTGTTTGAACATTCGTAAGAGTCTCATGCAGCCATGCATGTGGTCATGCATGTTGCATGCAATACCATGCTAGACTTATTTACGTATGGAATAAAGAGTAGTTGTTTGTTGGAGCAAGCCAAGGAAATTACCACGTCAAAGCCACGTTGCGGATCATGGGGAGAATCAAATCAAGTGGGATTCTATTTATGTTTCTAGTTTGTTATTTAAGATTGTTTAAATTGATTTTAGCCGTGAGTTGTGGCTACAAATCATTAGTAGTGTTTGTATTAACTACTATAAATAAGCTCCAGCAATTAATAAAAGGTTTATCCAGAAAATTATCTCAACTTACTATTCGTGGTCGTTCTCACCATAAGAAGAGCAAGGTATACTTAGCCATTGTTGAACGTTTCTGATTGGGACCTATCAGGTCTTTTTCCATGCTGGCGCATATATTTATTTATGTTTCAGAGAAAGCAACGATAGTCAAAATTTGTTTCATTCCAATATTCGCCTTGGCCACGGGGAAAACTGACAACAGAAAAGAAGAGCAAGAATTCACCAAAAACTTTTGCAAGGCTCATCTAATAACTTCACTCACATATGACATAGCTGATTCTTTTTTTCTAGTGCAGACGTCTACATGAATTTTTGTGTGAATTTAAGACTTTACATCGGTATCAAATACTTTTGCAATAGCGTGAAATGATTTTTCAACTCTTTACAGTAGTGTAAAGACAATTGACAATGGTAAGAAACATTGAATTACCATTTTAGAAAATATTGGGGCCCGCACTTGAGAATGGTCACGATATACTATCCATCAAATCCTCATACTGTATATTTCTTTTAGCCGCCTGACATATACACACACTTGTTAAAACAATGAATCCTGTAGTAAAAACTATCAACCAAAATTAGGAACATTCATATTGTATTACCAAAAATCAATTATTGAATATGGGGAAGCATACCTGAATTCATAATAATTAATTACTCTCTAGAGTCGTGTAATTAGTCTTCTAGATTAGGACATTATCCTAGAGAATCCTTGACTTTCCACTGCACTCTCTCTGATGATGGAATGTTAGAAAAGAATAGAATGTTATGTGCAACCTAAGGACCATAACCACTCATATACATAACTTTTTTTGTTATTATTAAGTATTCGTATTTCAACATGTTATAGAAATGAAATTACCCTTAAAGATCACACATTAAAGGTCTACACCTTATTAGATACATTAAAACTCAAATTACTGAAAACCTTAATAGATCACTTTTAATTGGGGTTAACATTATATGACAGTTCGCAACACATAATCATTCACATATAAGGCTAATGTTGGATTAAGAATCAAACAATCTCCCACTTTGGCTATAGGTGTAACCTCATAATCATGCTTTGTAAAAATAGCCTTATGAACTCAACCTTATTGTCATTATCAAAATCCATCTTTAACCAGTCTGGTCCATCAATCATATCAGCATAAGATTAAAGCAGTCTTTAGTACAATTGTCCTAATTCCACCCATCAATGATCATTGTGCCAATATATACAACTTAATGACATGGATCATGGTGTGGATGTGTATCATGAAAATTTCATGCAATGTGATCTTAACATGTCTATTTCCAATTGGTCCACCTTAAACTTAGCGAAATCAAATCGTACCAAAACCAGAGTATGAATAAGCGAAAACTTTATTTCTGCAGAAAATAACCTCAAATATCCATAACTAAAATAATTAAACAATGTCTATTTCGTAAGAGCATTTAAAATCATAAATTCCTAATAAAACTGAATTACCTTTGATGACACAACACCCATACGAGCAGTATGCTCATGAAACAATTTGGGTAGTAATCCATTAGTAAGCAAATCTGCAATCATAGAGTTTATGCAGATTTGCTCAATATACAATTGTCCACTCTAAACTCTTTCTTTAATAACTAGGAACTTGAAATTTTTATATTTTGACTTCATCAAGCTCTTATTGTTAATGGAATACAACATTGTTGACTTATTGTCACAAAATAAGTTGAGTGATCTATCAATACTATCTACTATACACAGCCTCTTGACAAAGTTTTGCAGCCACATTCCATGATTGGATATCTCATAACATGTTATTAACTATGCTGCCATTGCATAAGAGACTATAAGAAACTATTTAGCCCTTTTCCACCAGAAAGAACTCTTAACTAGTAGATAGATATGATCCAACATGGATTTTATACTATTTTGGCATCCAATAAAATCAGAGTCAATAGACCCAATGATCTCTATTAACTCTTTTGTTTTTATAATAATGATTTTGATGATAACAAACATGATTTTCAATTGTTAAGTTTTAATATTTGTTGTAAATTTTAAGTCGTATAATATTCAAAGCAAAAGAAAAATCTTCTAGAAATAAACAACAAACCGTTTATAGAAAACGACAAACCGATTACATTCTAGAGAGTGAATTTTCAAAAAAAGTAAACTATTTATAGAAAACGGTAAACTGATTGCATTAACCATTTATTGCTAGCGGTACACCGAAAGCATTCCAGAGAGCAACATTCAGATATCGGCAAACTGTTAACGAATAACGGTAAATCGATTTCACTCTAAAGAGCAAATCTTAGCTAACGGTAAATTGTTAATGATTAACGGTAAACCGTTAATGGTTAACGATAAACCGTTAATGGTTAACGGTAAACCGAATGCATTCTAGAGAGTAAAACTTAGATAACGGCACACCGTTTATTAATAACGATAAATCGATAACATTCCAGAAAGCAATATCTTGCAAACGGTAAATCGTTTATGTCAAACGAATAACCGACATCTCTACGCAAGTTTCTGGAACGATAACAGTAATCTGACTTCCTACAAACGATGATCTGACAATTTGAATTTTGGTGCAACGGTAACTTATCAAAGTCAAAACGGCGATCAGACAGTGTACAGAAAGTCAATAACAGCTAGATTTTAACTCCAACTATAAATAAACTCAATCAAATTCAAACAAAGGTTGATCATAATGTTATCATTGAGCTTGTAATCGAGGATCCAAAATTCATTGAGCTTCAAATTCGTTCTTGTTTCATTTTATTCACACATTGAGCATAGACTTGTAATCATATATTTTGTGTGAGAGAAAAACACTTTTGTAATCTTTATCCTTGAGAGTTTGTAAGAGTTGGGATATATTTGGGTTAAGAGATTGGGGATAATCTTTTATTGTAAAGGCCCATTGACACCTTAGAAGTCAATTATAAGCATTTGAAGCCTTGAGAGGCTTGGATAATAAAATCTTCAAGCTTACTTTGGTTGGAGGCGTGGACGTAGGCGGCGATTGCCGAACCGCGTAAAAATCATTGTGTTTGCTCTCTCTTCCCTTACTATTTTATTATTGTGCTTTATTAAATTTATTATTTTTTATTCTATTAAAGTAATAGATTGAATTGTTATGTGGTTTGTTTAGCTTAATTTTAAAAACTCAATTCACCCCCTTCTAGGGTTGTATAACTAGTATTTCAATCTCAAGTTGATACGACCTCCAATATGTGAACATAGTCTTTTGTTTTCTTTAAGTACCGTAAGGCCCATTTGGCTGCTTTGTAATAGTCTATTCTTTGATTGCTTAAATATCTACCCAATATCCCAATAACATATGTAATATCTAGTCACATATAAACTTAAGCATACATCAGACTTCCTACTATTGATGCATAAGGAATCTTCTACATTTTCTATTTTCAAAATCATTCTTAAGGTACTGATTGAGACTAAACTTGTCTCTCTTAGCCACATGAGTATCACTTGGTTTGTAATCTTATATGTCATATCTCTTGAGAACTTTTTAATATAGGTCCTTTGTGATAGTCCTAGAATACTTTTTAATAAGTCTATATTGTTGCTAGCAAGTAAAATGTCATTAATATATAAAATTAAAAGAATATGCTTACTGCTATAGAACTTATGATATATGTAATTACTGACCAAATTTATCTTAAAATCGAATGAGATGATTACTTAATGAAACTTGAAATACCATTGTCGAGATGCTCGCTTGAGCCCATAGATGGATTTTTCAAGTTTGCAAACGATATTCTTTAGTCTCCTAACATAAAGTTCTCTGGTTGCATGTATAAATTGTCCCATCAATATTACCATTAAGAAATGTTGTCTTCACATCCATTAGATGTAACTTAAGATTGAAATATGCCACCAATGCCATTATGATCTTGATCATTTTTCGAAGAAGTTAAAGAGAAAGTCTCTTATAGTCAATACTTTTTTTTCTGTTAAAGTCTTTTGTGACAAGATGCGCTATGTACCTCTCCACATCGCCTTTCAAATCTTTCTTAATCTTAAATATTAATTTGCAATCAATAGATCTCAAACTTTATAGCAATGAGACAAGATCCAATACGTCATTGTCCTTCATGGACTTCATCTCTTCATTCATGGCATCAATCCACTTCCAAAGCTAAAACTTTGCATGTTTTAACAAAAATTGATTGAATCATCTTCTATCACTTCAATGTCCACTCACGTTCTTGGAGAAATACAACATAATCATTTGGAACTGCATTTCTCCTTTCTCTAGTAGATCTCTATAATGGTATTGGTTTTTGAGGTGGCAGAGTTTGCTCCTTTGGAGTAATTTATTATATGGGAGATTCTCCAATATTGTTTTAATCTGTTGTGTCTTAAACAGAGTTAGAAATGAGACCCTGATCAATGTTAATGACATATGTTCTTACTTTGATAAAAGGTAGAAACTACTCACCTAACATTGACCTCTAAAGGCAAGGATAATGAAATAAAAAGAAAGAAGGATAAGGTGTCTATAGATATAACACCTCAAAAGAAACAATAAAAGAATCAAGTGAAGAAGCATTGCATCAATTATCACGCATGGTGTACTAAAAGATGTATACTTCTTAAATTAGTTTGTTTTTATGTTAATTTAACTTTGGTACCTGAATAGATGTGATGGATAGAATATAGTGTAATAACTCACATAAGTATATCTATGAAGGGTTGCCTGATTTGCCAAAGGCCTAGTGATAGTGAAAGATACATATATGTAAGTGATTGCAAGACAGTTAAAGTTGAAGTAAAGACTATTATTAAAGACTAGATTTTATTTGGATATTGATAAAACATTTATTGTTTCGTCTTTTTAGATAGAATTTGATTTCTACTTCTACTTTATAAAATTTTGGTTTTTCTTGTTCATTTGGGAATGAAAATTTTAGTTTGTTTCATGATTCAAAACTGGTTAGTTCTTGCTCTTTATGAAGCTATGATAATATTTATTTGCTTGATAAAATAGCTTCATTTAATGAATCTTTGTAATTAAGTACACAAGGTATAAAGAAAAAATTAACTAATGAAAATTTGGCTACGTTATAACTTAAGAGATTACGTCATATCTACAAACAGAGAATAAAGATTCTTGTGACAGATGAAATTCTCAACCTTTATATTACAAGTTTTTGTTTGTGCTAACTGTATAAAGGAGAAACAAACCAATAAAAGGAGATTTGAAGTCAACAACACTTTAAATGTCTTAAAATTCGTACATATGGATATTTTTGTGCCATTCCATATGGTTGCTTGGAATCATCAACTATATTTTCTGATATTCATTGACGATTTTTCTAGATATGGCTGCATATTTCTCCTCCATAAAAATTCATAATACTTGGATATGTTCAAAAATTTTAAGGCTGAAGTTGAGAACTAACTCAGCAAAAGCATTAAAAGCGTTAAATCTAACTGTGCTGATTAATAATACAAATATGATGGGTTCAGTGAACAACGTCTTATGCTATTTGCTAAATGCCAAGAGGAATGTAGTATTGTCTTACAGTATACTATGCCAGGTTTGTCCATTGTAAATTGTGTAGCTGAAAGACGAAATAGGATGTTTGAGGACATGGTAAGAAGTATGATTTATCATTCTACTTTACCAAAATCACTCTGAGGAGAAACACTTAAGTCTATAACATATATCCTTATTAGGGTTCCAACTAAAATGACTATCAAAACTATTTTACAAACTTTAGATGGGTAAGAAGCCTAGTCTAAAGTACATGCATGTCTAGGGAATGACCAATTTGTTAGCTTATATAGCCATAGATATTGATTTTGATGATAACAAACCACATGTATTGATTAAATAATGATTTATGAATTGTTTTTATAATAAGAAAATGATGTTATAGAATTAAAGTGTTTTTGACTAAAATGAATGTATTTTAGAACCTTTGATATTGTTTTAAATTTCAGGTTTGGACATATTTGAAACTATTTAAATATTTTTGGTCATTTTATAATTTCACCTAGTTTGGGTGAAATCATAATTTTAAAAAGTTTTGGGATTGACAAAGTAATATTTAGAAATTCTGAAATTGGACCTATTTGTAAAGTTTCATAACGTTTTGGGCCATAATATAGTTTTATAAAGTTTTAGGATCAAACTGTAAAATTAAAAAAATATTTCACTGTAGCAAGCGGCTAACCGGATCCTGACAAACAAAAATTCGGTTGTTGGGTAGTAAGCTTCTGAGCATAAGCGGCAATCCGGATTTGACAAAGCGGCATACCGGATGTTCAGAAATTCAAAATTGTGGTTGTAACGGTAACATTAAACGGCTAACCGGATGACCATAACCGGCAATTCAGTTACGACCAAAATGTGCATAACGGCTAGTTTTTGAGCTCAAACTATAAGAACTCAAATCCAACTCATTTTTAATCTCTCTAATAAGCAAAAACAAAAAGCACACGAGATATCTTGAGCCTTCAAACTTGCAAAATACAAACATTGAATCATTTCTTATTCTTCATTTTTGAATATCTACTCATTGAGTGAGTTTCATTGTAACTTTCATTTCTTCATTTCAATTATAAGAGTTTGAGTGTGTGAGACACTTGAGTGAAGAGATTGGGAGATAATCTCTTTGTTGTAAAGGTTCATTGACACCTTGAAGTCAATTGTAATCGGTTGAAACCTTGGAAAGGCTTGGATAGTGAAATCCTCAAGCTTGGATCGCTTGGAGGTGTGGACGTAGGCGGGGATTGCCGAACCACGTAAAAATTCGTGTGTTTGTTTCTCTTCTCCCTTACTCTTTAATTATTGTGCTTTTATTGAACTTATTGCTTTCAATTTTTATTGAGACATTAGATTGCTTGTTGTGTGGATTTGTTAGGATAATTTTCAAAATTCCAATTCACCCCCCTCTTGGGTTGCACACTTATATTTCATTTGGTATCAGAGCAAGGTACTCTTATTTAGACTTAACCGTCTAGAGCTAAAGATCAATGGCAACTCAAAATAATTCCACATTTAGGGAAGGACGGTCCTCCACTAGACCACCTTACTTTGATGGAAATGATTACCCATATTGGAAAACTAGGATGAGAATTTACTTGCAAGCCTTAGATTATGAAATTTGGAAAATCGTTAATGATGGTCATTTCATGCCTTTGACTAAAAATGAAGTCGGAGAAGATATTTCAAAACCTTCACGGGATTGGAATGAATTCGAAAAGAGAAAAGCTTCTCTAAATTCTAAGGCCATGAATGCCTTGTTTTGTGCACTAGATAAGAAAGAGTTTCATAGTGTCTAGTTGCGAAAGTGCTAATGAGATTTGGCACAAACTTGAAGTTGTCTATGAAGGCATAAACCAAGTGAAAGAATCTAAAATAAGTAGGTACACTCGACAATATGAATTGTTCCAAATGGAACAAAATAAAAATGTGTACTCTATGTATACTAGATTTACGGACATAGTGAACACTCTAGGAGCCCTAGGGAAGACCTTTTCAAATAGCGAGAAAGTCAAGAAAATCATTAGGTCACTACCTAAGGAATGGAGACCAAAAAGGACTGTCATTGAGGAAGCCAAAGATTTAAATGTATTACCTATTGATGATTTAATTGGTTCTCTCATTTCATATGAAGAAGATTTGGCAGTTGAAAAAGGGCATGAGGAAAAGAAGAAGAACATTGCTCTCAAGGCTTCAAAATGTGAGAGTGATGAGGAAAGCGAAATGGATGATGAAGAGTTGGCTATGTTGGCTAGAAGATTCAGAAAATTTTACAAAAAGAATAATGAGCAGAGAAAGTTCAGAGGCTACAAGAATAAGAAGGAGAAGAATGAGTCAATCACTTGTTATGAATGCAAGAAGCTTGGACACATACGACCGGAATGTCCTCTTCTCAACAAACTTAAGAAGAAAGCTATAGTGGCCACATGGGATGATAGCGATGAGGAAACAAGTGATGATGATGAGCAACAAGAAATGACAAATTTAGCTCTCATGGCCGTTGGGGAAGAATCATGTAATGAACTCGATGAGGTAAATGTTCTTCCTACATATGATGAATTACATAATGCCTTTAAGGATTTGCATGATGAGTTGATGAAGGTTGGTAAAAAGAATATATGTCTTAAAAAGAAGATGATATAGCTTAAAAATGAAAATGAATCATTTAATGCAAAGATTACATGCCTAGAATTAGAAAATAAAACATTGCATGATAGTATTGCATTATTTGAGAATTCTAGCACTTCATATGAGCACTTAGAGTCACACATGAATGACTTGAAAAATGAAAATGAAAATTAAATGCTTAGAAAGAAGAGCAATGAACTAAATGAAATTGTGCTAAAATTCACAAATGGGCAAAAGATGTTAGAAAATTTCCTAAACTCACAAAAATGTGTATTTGACAAAAGTGGCATTGGTTATAAACCAAATTTGAAACAAAAATTTTACAAGAGTTATTTTGTGAAGAATACATCTATCAACAATCAAATTGTATGTCATTATTGTAATCAAGATGGTCATATGAAAAATAAATGTGCAGTAAAGAGAAATGCATATTATGGTGTGAAATGTGTTTGGGTTCCGAAAGGAATCATTGCTAACTCTCAAGGACCCAAAAAAGTTTAAGTACCTAAAACTTGAGATTTTCTCTTCAAGACTTGAAGAAGAAGAATAGTAAGTGGTACTTGGACAGCGGTTGTTCAAGACACATGACAGGGAATTATTCTTGGTTTTCAAGCTTTACTAAGATCGAAAATGGTGGAGATGTATCATTTGGAGATAATTCAAAAGGAAAAATCATTGGAATTGGAAATGTCGGTAATGTATCCTCTACTCTCATTGAAAATGTGTGTTAGTTGAAAACTTGAAACACAATTTGTTTAGTATTAGTCAATTATGTGATAAAGGATATAGAGTTATTTTTTATGAATTAAAATGTGTTATTGAAAATGCATGTGATGAGAAAGTCTTGTTTGTAGGAAATAGATGTGTTAATGTCCATACCATTAATATAGATTGTGCATTAATACATGAAAAATGTCTCTCCGCATTGCATGATGATGGTTGGTTATGGCATAGAAGATTAGGTCATGCAAGCATGGATTTGATTTCAAAAATCGTGAAAAATGATTTAGTTAAAGGTCTTCCAAAAATCAGTTTTCAAAAAGATAGAATTTGTGAAGCATGCTAATTTGGAAAACAAATCAAAACTTCTTTCAAAAGCAAGAATCATATCTCTACTTCAAAACCACTTCAATTACTTCACATAGATTTGTTTGGTCCTTCTAGATATGCTAGCTTAAGTGGCAAATTTTATGCATTTGTAATTGTGGATGATTATTCTAGGTATACATGGGTATTGTTCTTAGCTAATAAGGATGATGCCATTGATGCATTTCGAATTTTCTATAAAAAGGATCAAAATGAAAAATGTTATTCTATTTCTTGTATTAGAAGTGATCATGGTGGAGAATTTGAAAATCATGCATTTGAAAATTTTTGTAATGACTTTGGCATTGAACATCAATTTTCATCACCTAGGACTCTACAATAAAATGGAGTAGTAGAGAGAAAGAATAGGCCTATTCAAGAAATTGCTAGGACCATGTTAAATGAAAACTCTTTGCCTAAGTACTTTTGGGCCGAAGCCGTCAACACTGCTTATTATGTTTTAAATCGTGTGTTGATTAGACCTAATCTTAATAAAACTCCATATGAGCTTTGGAAAGATAGAAAACCTAACATTGGCTATTTTAAAGTTTTTGGATGCAAATGTTTTGTTTTGAACACAAAAGATAATCTTGGTAAATTTGATCTAAAATCTGATATTGGTATCTTTCTTGGTTATTCAAATTCAAGCAAAACTTATAGAGTTTATAACAAAAGAACTTTAGTTGTGGAAGAATCTATGCATGTTACGTTTGATGAGTCTAACCCCTCCTCTACGGAGAATGTTGTTGTTGATGATAATGCAGAAGAAGAACAACAAGAAAAAGCATTGAATGACAACCAAGAAGACTCACCACATGGAATTCAAGAGCAACATCACGAAGAAACAAATGTAGAGCAAAATGAAGGTACTTATCAAACACGCCCCAAGGAGTGGAGGTATGTATCCTCTCACCCTAAGGATGTAATTTTAGGAGATCCTTCACGAGGTGTTACCATTAGATCATCTCTTAGGAACACATGTGAGCATGCTGCATTTATTTATCAAATTGAATCAAAATCCTTTGCGGATGCGGAAAATGATGAATCTTGGATTATGGCAATGCAAGAGGAGTTGAATCAATTTGAGAGAAACAATGTGTGGGAGTTAGTTCATAATCCGGAACATCAATCCATTATAGGTACTAAATGGGTATTTAGAAACAAAATGGATGAATCCGGTGTGGTTGTAAGAAATAAACTCAAGGTTACAACTAAAAAGAAGGAATTGATTTTGATGAAACTTTTGCACCTGTAGCAAGGTTAGAATCCATTAGGATGTTGTTAGCATATGCATGTCATAAGAATTTTATTTTATATCAAATGGATGTCAAGAGTGCTTTCTTAAATGGATATATCATGGAGGAAGTTTATGTGAAACAACCTCCTGGTTTTGAAAATGAAAAATTTTCAGATCATGTGTATAAGTTATCCAAGGCTTTGTATGGTTTAAAACAAGCACCTAGAGCTTAGTATGATAGGCTTAAAAATTTCTTGTTGGATAATGATTTTTCAATGGGAAAAGCGGACACAACTCTTTTTGTTAAGCATAAGAACCAAGACATACTTATTGTTCAAATTTATGTTGATGATATTATTTTTGGTTCTACTAATGAGTTATTGTGTAAAGATTTTTCATCATATATGAGCCAAGAGTTTGAGATGAGTATGATGAGAGAGTTGAAGTACTTCCTTGGACTTCAAATCAAACAAAACGAGGAAGAAATTTTCATAAACCAAGCCAAGTACGTGAAAGATCTACTCAAAAGATTTGGCTATGATAATGGAACGGCAAAAAGCACTCCTATGAGTACTACCATCAAGCTGGAAAAGATGAGAAAGGTAAGGAAGTTGATATCAAGACATATCGAGGTATGATCGGATCCTTACTCTACTTAACTGCTAGTAGGCCTGATATTATGTTTAGTGTATGCTTGTGTGCTAGATTTCAATCTTGTCTTAAAGAGTCTCACATGCTTGCTGTCAAACGCATTTTTTTATATTTAATTGGCACCATTAATCTTGGCCTTTGGTATCCTAAAGGAACTCATATTGATTTAACTTGTTATTCGGATGCCGATTTTACTGGGTATAAGGTTGATAGAAAAAGTACTAGTGGAACATGTCACTTCCTAGGTCATTCTCTTGTCTCTTAGTTTAGTAAGAAACAAAACTCGGTTGCACTTTCAACCACCGAGGCAGAATATATTGCCGCAGGTAGTTGTTGTGCATAAATTCTTTGGATGAAACAAACCCTTAGAGACTATGGCATTAAACTTGATCAAATACCTATCTTGTGTGACAATACTAGTGCTATAAATCTTTCCAAGAATCCCATTCAACATTCTAGGACTAAGCATATAGAAATTAGACATCATTTCCTTAAAGATCATGTTCAAAAAGGAGATGTTGTAATCAAATTTGTTTCTACTGAAAATCAGCTTGCAAATATCTTTACAAAATCTCTTAGCGAAGAGCATTTTATAAAGATAAGACATGAGCTTGGAATGATGAATGTTGCATCTTGATTTATGTTTTACTACATGGCTTGATATGTCTGTTATTATATAGATTTATGCTTCATGATTTAGATAGCTTGATATGCTTGTAATTTTATGATTTTATGATTTTATGTTTCATGCATTAAATGGCTTATTGAAAAGTTTTAAATCTCAAAATGATTTAAAATTAATCAATTTTTAAAGCCAAAAATAAAATGGTGTGTGTAATACAAGAGCTTGCCAAAAATCAATTAGAGCCAAATAGGTTTCCATGACTAAACCGGTTTATCACTTTCTTTAATCCAGAAAACCGATCTCTTATTGATTACTCTCGGGTCATCATTTGGATAACCAGATTTATCAATCCGGAAAATCGGATTTGCTAAGCCTTCTCTCTGCTTAAAAATCGGATAACCGATTCTAAAAATCCGGAAAACCGAATTCAAGAGGTAACTTTCTGCCTCAAACCGGACTACCGGTTAGCAAAACCGGAAAGCCGAATTCGCAAGGAAAGATTGCTGGAACAAAACCGAATTTCTGGTTCTATCAATCCGGAAATCTGAATTCGAGCTACACTTTGGCAAACCGGCAAGCAGATTCTCACTTGTTGTCTTCTGGATCCAACCGGCAAGCCGGTTCGTGTTATCTGGAAAACCAGATTTGCGTGAAACCTTTGCTGGAACCAACCGGATTTCCAGTTAAGCTCATCCAGCAAACCGATTTCGATTTTTCCAGCTTCTGGATACTAACCGGACAGCCGGTTAGTGACTTCCGGAAAATCGCTTTCGTAGTTAAATGGGCATCGTTCTTCTTCCTTCTTCATTTGGCATTCTGGTTCTCTCACTCTCTCTAAAAACTGTTTGCTTCTCTCTCTTTCTCACTCCACAATCCTTCATTTTCTATCTTTTTCACATCAAATTGAGTCTTAAAAATCATTTCCCATCTCATTAAGAACTCAAAACCATCCTTGAAATCCATTTTCAACATCCAAATCTCTAAATCCGAATTTCAACCTAGGTTTTGGGCTGATTTTCCTCTCTCTAGATTTCTCCCTCCTTAGCCGTTTTTTATCCAATTTGTTTCTCAAACTATCTTTCAATCTTCATCATCTACATTCTTTTTGCTCTCTTTAACTTCAAATCCATCAAAATCACTATGTCAAGCTCTCGGCCGGTTCAAAGAAAAGGCAAAGAACCGGTTCAACCAACCAACCGGTCACGGCAAGCAGGGGGCACCTCCGATCAATCCAATTTCGAGTCCACACACTTTCAGAACAAGAAACATCTAGCCAAACGTTTTCACCAACAGTTCATGACTCGTGAGGTATTCCAAACCTTTTTTGTTTTACCGGATTGGTTGAATCATCTTAGTATTAGCAATAGAACTTTATTGCAATTGCTGGAAGATGTTGGTTGGCTTAATGCACTTGTTGTTGAGGAAAATGTATATGCTGACTTGGTGAAAGTGTTTTACTCGAATATGGATTGTTCCGCGGAGAAAGAGAATCGAGTAATCACCACAGTTAGAGGATTTTTGATTGAGTTTGATGATTCGGAGTTGAACTTCATCCTAGGATCTTCCGATGATGGCCTAGAAATTTTTTCACCTAGGAAACCTCCTGACATTGATGACTATGTTTATATTGATGCTGTTAAGAATATATGTCGTTGTGTCGACCTTTCCGATGAAGATTGTACTATCCATTTTCGGAACCAATGTCTTTGTCTTCAATCTCGGATATTACTTCGTTTTATTCAGAGTATTGTCCTTCCTAGATCAGGCCATTTGGATGAGGTCTCTCATATGGATGTCGCCTTGATTGATTGTATTCTTAGACATTGTCTAGTCGACTTAGGATATACCATTGTCCGAAACATGCTCAGTATACCCAAGTTGATTACCCGCTCCCTTCCATATGTTCATTTCATTACCCGAATCCTGAAATTTTTTGATGTACCAATTAAAGAACCATCGTGTAGGCCGTCTAAGGGTATCGGAGACGATGCTATTCTCGGATTAGGCTTTGAGTGGAAAAATGGCACTTGGGTCAAATATACTGAGAACAAGTTTACCTTTCTTGCTCCAAGTGATGATCGACCACTTAATGTTGTGGTTCCAGCTGATTAGCTACCCATTTTCTCTCTCTCATTTCGGGGGCAGCGTAGACGCTGAGATCCTCCCGTGATTGCTTCAGCTCCTGATGTCTCTGCATCCGTTTCATCACCTCCACGGCCTCCTACCTCTGGAGATGTTACTCTTCAGCAGCTTATGGATGAGGTGCAGACACTTTCGGTGCGGCAGACTGAGTTTCAGCAGGAGCAGCAGCAGCAACTGATTCATGGACAACGCCTTCTCTTTGAGCACTTCAGCATTCCATATCCGTTTCCACCTCCATCCTCACCACCTGAGTAGTTTCTTATGCTTGTATTTGGACACACCTACATTTCATTTACTGCATTGTGTTCTTTTATTCTTTACTCTATGGATGGTTATTATGCTTTTCGGTCTATGTATTTGTTTTGGATTATATGGATTTCCTTATGCTTATGAGTAATTTTTTTTACTAATGTGCTTGTGTTGCGACTTTGATGATTAATATGGGGAGCTTTTATTCTTTTTTATGATGAAAGGGGAGAATAATTTAATATGTGTTATGTATCCAGGGGAAGTATGCATGTATGCAGGGGGAGTCTGTTTTAAATCAATTTTCTTTTTAATCTTGCATTGATTAAGGGGGAGCTTTTCCTAACTGGATTAAATTTTTGTAATGTGTTATGTCATCATCAAAAAGGGGGAGATTGTTAGCTTATATAGCTATAGATATTGATTTTGATGATAACAAACCACATATATTGATTAAACAATGATTTATGAATTGTGTTTTTATAATAAGAAAATGATGTTATAGAATCAAAGTGTTTTTTACTAAAATGAATGTATTTTAGAACTTTTGATATTGTTTTAAATTTCTGATTTGGACCTATTTGAAACTATTTAAATATTTTGGGTCATTCTATAATTTCACATAGTTTGGGTGAAATCATAATTTCAAAAAGTTTTGGGATTGACAAAGTAATATTTAGAAATTCTGAAATTGGACCTATTTGTAAAGTTTCATAACGTTTTGGGCCATAATATAGTTTTATAAAGTTTTAGGGTCAAACTGTAAAATTAGAAAATATTTCATTGTAGCAAGCGACTAACCGGATCCTGACAAACGGAAATCTGGTTGTTGGGTAGTAAGCTTCTGAGCATAAGCGGCAATCCGGATTTGACAAAGCGGCATACCGAATGTTCAGAAATTCAAAATTGTGGCTATAACGGTAACATTAAGCGGCTAACCGGATGACCATAACCGGCAATCCGGTTACGACCAAAATGTGCATAACGGCTAGTTTTTGAGCTCAAACTATAAGAACTCAAATCCAACTCATTTTCAATCTCTCCAACAAGCAAAAACAAAAAGCACACGAGATATCTTGAGCCTTCAAACTTGCAAGATACAAATATTGAATCATTTCTTGTTCTTCATTTTTGAATATCTACTCATTGAGTGAGTTTCATTGTAACTTTCATTTCTTCATTTCAATTGTAAGAGTTTGAGTGTGTGAGACACTTGAGTGAAGAGATTGGGAGATAATCTCTTTGTTGTAAAGATTCATTGACACCTTAAAGTCAATTGTAATCGGTTGAAGCCTTAGAAAGGCTTGGATAGTAAAATTCTCAAGCTTGGATTGCTTGGAGGCGTGGACGTAGGCGGGGATTGCCGAACCACGTAAAAATTCGTGTGTTTGTTTCTCTTCTCCCTTACTCTTTAATTATTGTGCTTTTATTGAACTTATTGCTTTCAATTTTTATTAAGACATTAGATTGCTTGTTGTGTGGATTTGCTAGGATAATTTTTAAAATTCTAATTCACCCCCCCTCTTGGGTTGCACACTTATATTTCACAATTAAGGTAACGCCTTATGGGTCTAATGAGAAGAAATTGGATTTGAGGGTGATGAGTTGTTATTTTATTAGAAACTCTAAAAGATTGAGGGGGTACAAGTTTTATGATCCCACTTCTAAGCCGAATTTCAAGTTAAGAAATGCCCATTTCTTTGAGGATATCGAGTTTGCAAGGGAAGATATAGCTAGGAACTTTGTCATTGAAGAAGAATATGTTAATATTCCTATAGGTGCTATTGGCATTGATCAATGTCTTATTTCTAACTTTATTTAAGACACAACAAACCTACCACCTCAAGAACTTATGCTATTAAGGAGATCCACTAAAGAAATGAGAAGTGCACTGCCACATGACCACATTGTATTTCTTTAAGAACATGACGTGGACATTTAAGTGATGGAAAATGATTCAATCAATTTTCATCAAGCCATAGAAAGTTTTAACTCTAAGAAGTGGATTAACGCTATGAACTAAAAGATGAAATCCATGAAGGATAATAATGCATGAGACCTTATCCCATTGCCAAAAAGTGCAAAACCTATTGGTTGCAAATAGATATTTAAAAACAAGAGGGATTTGAAAGGTAATGTAGAGAGATACAAGGCATGTTTTATCGTAAAGAGCTTTACAAAGAAAGAATGAATTTACTATAAAGAGACTTTCTCTCCGATTATTAGTATATGCATGTCTATCTTTAAATCATTTTGAGTGCATGTGAGGACACAACACCTCTCAATTTTGAGGGGGTTATAAATATGGAGTAATATGTTTATGAATGCATGTGTTTCTGTTATGTGTGTAGCTCTTTTTATCCAGCATTTGTATGTGGATTAGAAAACCCAATGAGGATGAATTGAGTGTTGAAATATGGAATGAATGACTACCAAGTAGAGAAAGTTTACAGATGAAGATTGAAACTCTATCTTAACACTTAGGCTTTGGTTGAGTTTTGTGAGTATACTGTAACAAAACTAGGTAGAGCAATAAGGTTAAGAATATCTCAAGTTTGGGGGGGGGGGGGGAAACCTGAAAAGTTTTTCGCAATTATCACAAATTGTACTAGATATGAAATAAATTATGCTCCAATGACTTAGTTGCTAAGTAACCAGGGCTGAGTATGTACCACATATACAGACTTGCGTAAAAGGCAGCAAGAGTTATGAGCACTATTGTAGCAACTTATACATGAAAAAAAAAAAGCAAAATAGGTCTTCTGTCTAGGATATTGAATAGTCAAGTTTGTTCATGAGCTCTATGTTCAACTTTGAGTCAAATGTGTCCAAAGATAATACTATGTTATAGCATCTGAGATACTTTTGCTGCGGTAACTATGATCTGTACATTGGTCAAGTAATTGGGTGTCATCATTATAAGTGATAGACATTCACACGAAAAATCAATGATACATTGAAGAGTATAAAAATAAATAAATAAATTTGTTATAACACAGTTTGAAGTCATTTCCTGACTCTTGTTCCCCCAAAAGAGGAAATATCTGTTTTTTTATCTTTAAGTTATATTTGATGCTTGTATGATGTTGCAACAACTCTAGAACTTGATCAAAGTGCCACACATACACTTTGGACAGAATAAGACCTAAGTTTAGAATTGGAACTATTTATGGCAGTTTTGTATGTTTAAGAATGTGATTAGAGGGTTAATAAATCTGAGCAAGCTAAATGATAGAGTTAAGTTGTTTGCTGCATGATTGTGTGAAAGAAGTGTTAGTATTATTGTGTGATAACTCTATGAAATGAGAGTTGTCATGACATTTTTAGACTCAAACCAATATTACTTAGAGAGTAAATGATGTGTTTAAAATGCACTTTTAGTTATATTTTGCATGAACAGTTGTTTAAGTTTAATTTTAATAAATTGGTTGTGTTTTAGAATAATTTGTGCTTTGATTATGTGCATGATTATAGGGGACCAAAAAGCTCAAGCTTTATGGATGGAAAGCTGCCGCAATAGACTTACAGAGATGACAAAAGAATTTGGCTACAGGGTAAATAAAGCAAGTCTTGAACAGAAAAGATGTTGTAGCCATTGCTGTAGCAATCCTGTAGCATCTGTATACGAGATCTCGCGCGTGTTAATTGAAAGATTGCGATCCAAGGTTTCCAAAAATGGAAGACACGCGGCCAACACGCTTTTGGTTGCCTTAATTTAAAGATATAAAATGAGTATGCACGAAAGGAAAAGAGGAGAGTTGTCACTCAAGTAAAATAACAGAGAAACAAAAAAAAGACAATAAAAGGGATTTGAGGGCTACAACAGAAGATTCAAGGAAAAAAAGAAGAAAAGATTACAAAGACTAAGCAAAACTCAATTCTTTATCTTATTTTCTCATTTGATTTCTCTATGGGCATGTATTTGATGGCTAAAGCGATGCTTGTTGCTGTTTTATTTCAAATCATGAACTAAACTTTGTTGTAGTTGAGTGATAAACAAACTTAATGGATATTTGACTTATATATGTGTGTGTTGCTCTGAATTTACTGCAGCATTTTTTCTTGATTTTGCTTATTGTAATTCCTTATTTCGAGTGACCACTCATTTAGTGGATACTAGATAAGAAGGAGCCTAAAAAAGTTTGGCTTAGTGGAACAAATCAAGACAATACATGGTTTTAAATTGTGTTTCCCAAGTTGAGTTAATCTCGATTTGAATAGGGTCATACTTGCTCTAAAATTAATGAACTAGACATAAGAATTCACCTTATAGGACAATTGGAACCTAGAACGCATAATGTTATATTTAATGTTAGCGTAACAATTAGTCACTGTTAGGTTGCATTTAGATATAAGATATCCAACATGCAACAACTGACGATGCAATATGGATTCTACCCAATGTTGTAGTAGATGTTGTAGCAACAGAATCTTAATTGGAAAAATAGTTAAAATTATTAAGTGAATTTAATCACTTAACTATTCTTTTCCCACTGAGTTTGTTCTTGTGTTTGGCTTAAGATTTTTCTTATTGCATTTTGTTTATTGCATTCTTAATTTACTTAGTTCATTAGTCTCATTGATTATTTTATTTTAATTTAAATTGAAATTGCACTGTTAAGGTTGCTATAGCAAATCCAATAATATTAATCCATATGGAGATGATCTGAATATTCATCAATATATTACTTATTGTGAACACTTGCACATTGACACCTATAGCAATAAGAATCACCCAACAGTACGCTTCAGCATGTTTGATTATTGATATTTAGTGATAGAACATGAATGTTCCTAGAATCTAGATGATGGTTTTCATCAAAGGGTATATGTGTGTTTGTTTGCACGTGTGTGTATGTAAATATATAAACTTCAATATATTACAAGATAAAATATAGTCTATTTGATTCTGTCAATGATCCCTAATCGAGAAATTATATATATATATATATAATCGACAGAAGTTAAAAACTTTTATTCATTATATATACATGCATAGGGTTAAAGAAATACTATGATTCTTAATGAAGATTTGGAAAAGACAACTGCAATCTTTTCTACCACCATTATTAAGATTTTCAAAATATGGTTGCAGCCTTCTCTTTTATCTTCAATAATCTCCCTTACATGTGTGGCTGTATAAAGAACCCTAATTATCATGAGACGATGGAAACCCTAGAATTGTATTTTTCTTTTCAAAAAAAAAAACTATACTTAAGAGTTATTATTTGTATTCTAATTTCCTCTCCTTTATATAAGTAGTTATTAGAGTCAAAATTTGACTATAAATTGAGCTAGCAGAGGACCTGCAGGTCATGGGCTTTCTACCTCCAACTTAATATTCAAGACCCAGTTATCTTATGACACACTAAAATTACTAACTTAATCCCAAGTTATTCCACTAAAAGCCCGAAGTTGCACTCTAGTAACCCATATGTTTAAATAAAAGTCCAATTAATTAAAATTCCTTTTAATTATTTTGAGCATTAGTTTTTTACCAATAATAGCCCCTTAATTGATCGTCTATTTGATGCTCATAATTAATACTAGACCAATGATAAATGTCGTGCCTTTAAAATTACATATTTATCCCAAGTCATTATTTGTTCTAATAATCACTTTTAATATATATATATATATATATATATATATTTGTAAATAAATTTACAAATAAATATTATTATTCAATAAACAATTATTGAATAATTTATGTCTATAGATTTAAATGATCAAGTACCACAAATAACTTAAGTAATCATTATTAGTATAGATTCCATCTAGTAAATATATATTCCCATGATCCGTGAAATTACATTCCCAAACTATCGAGGTTTTGACTACTTATATGGATCTCACTCCACGATAACTCACCAAACATAACACATGAATGCAAGTTCATTGTCCACTCAGAATTAAAGTTGATTAGACTTATTAAAGGTTATGCAAATTATGATCAATGACATTTATTAAACTAGATCATAAATCACTATAATCTAGTACAATAAGCATATCACATATATATATATATATTATTCAATATAAAATCACTCACAATAGATGTAGGAAACTTATAGTCTTATATAACGAAATGCCCATTTCATTATAAAGAACTTGTGAATTAGATCTTCTAGTATTAACATCATATGCCCTATATATAAATCACAAACTTTATAAATAAGGGCTAGTAATGTATGTTCATATAAAATAATGAATAAATAAATTTTATGAAATTCAGAGATTGTTATTTTATTGCATGCTTTTAGGGCTCAAAATAACAATAAGTCTAGCAATCTCCCACTTGTCCTCAAAGGACATCGTACATCTAATATATCTTGATGTCATTGGGATGACTACCAAAACTCTTAACTATCAAGGCTAATGGAAGGAACTATTCGATTATCTATCAATAGTTCTATGGACATTATGAGTTCACTAATCTATAAAATTCTTTATACTAGGTGATGTTTTCAATTTATGTGTTTCTCTCCATTAAGTACTTGGTTCCCACTACTATGTTATTGCCTTATTACTAACACAATAAAGGACAACAAGCATCTAAGCACTTGGAACTACCTCAAGTTTCATGAGAAATTTATGAACCCAAATAAATTTTTTTATAGTCACCAAAGTAATTATATATTAGGTTTCTATGATGGAACTATGACACAAGACTGTTTTACGCTCCTTCAATTTATAGCTCTATGACACGACTCAAAAGCGTTGATTACTCTTAATTATAAGAATGTCTAGTAATAATATAGTCCAATGAGTCTGGGGTTGAATTATAGGGAATTTATAAATCTAATTGTTAGCCATTAAAATAAAATGAATTGAAAAAAAAATTAATACAAAGCAATCTAGAAAAAATGCTAAGGTTACAGGATCCACTTTTGGTTTTTAAATTATATATGATCATAATACTCTCTCATATTTATGTTTTGCCAGTTAAATATTGTCTCATTTGATTCTTAATTATCCATTTGCATGGATAAATATGAGATCAAGTACTTAATGTGCCACAACTATATTATAGTGTTAACATTATGTCAAGGTTCTATATAGATCCCAGGAAATCTAGGTCTACAAATTAATATGACAAAAAAGTAACCGACAAAGAAAAAAAATACAAATTATATGCATATAACAAATAAAATAAACTTAAAACTCACTTGAGAGAGTAATTAATTCCATGATTTCATTCCTTGAGCTTTGCCTTTCATCTTAACTTAGAAAATTTAGCTATTCATATTTAAAAGGAAAATACTCAGTTTATCTAATAAACTTTGCGAAGTACAATATAAGAAGATATAAGTTAACCCCTTATTTACTCATGTTTCAGATTTAGCAAAATCGAACACATTTGAATTTTTTGTTTTTTATTTTTTTACATAAATTTAACGTTTTATGCAAGAATTCACTGCTGATTAGACAAGATGGCCTAGTTACTAAGTAAAAGTTTGAGTTTTTTTTAAAATATTTTTCAAGCACCATACCTTTTTCACTTTCTTGGAGATCACTTGCAAAAAATAAAAAAATAACAGAACTAAATATTAGAGATTTCAACTTTTTAACATAAATAACATTGATTTTGATGATAACAAACCATATGTGTCATAAGTTAAGAATGTTAGAGTCTTTAAATTTGTATAATTTCTTAGGTCGTACAATTTTTCCAGACGAGTTTAAGTTTCTGGAAACAAACGGATAACCATTATTCTTGAAATGGCAAACCGATATTGTATGGTTGAGTTATGATAGGTTCTGGAAAATAACAGTTAACCATTTATAAGAAAATGGCTCACTGATAACTTCTAAAAAGAATTTATGTGCAAACGGTAAATTTTTAATTAGAAATAGCTAGCTGATAATTCCTTTTAGGGTCTTTGTACGAAAACAACAACCAACATCCTCTAATGGTGATCCTACAATTTAAAATTTCTATATAATGGTAACTTGTATACAGCTAAAACAACAATCCAAATTTATTAATGGCAATCTGATTATGCTAGAAAGTCAATAACGACTAGTTTTCCTCTCTAACTATAAAAGGTCTTATCATATTCAAATTATAGAGAATTTAATGATTATTATCAAGCTTATCATTGCGTATTAAATCTATTTTGAGCTAAAATTTGTTTATTCCTTTATAAAATCACACTTTGGGCTTTCATTTGTAAACACATAGATTGTGTGAATGAGAAATCAGTGATATCTTTCATCTCAATATTAAAATTGAGTGGCTGAGAGTGTGGGAAACACTTGAGATAAAAGGGTTGCAATTACCTCAAGTTGTAAAGGTTCATTGACACTTTTGAAGTCAAGTGCAATGTTGTTGAAATCTTACGGTTGTAAGGCTTGTTTAGTAGAATTCTCAAGCATGGTGAGCTTGACGGTGTGGAAATAGGCAAGTTTTGCCAAACCACATAAAAATATTGTGTTTGATTCTTTTCCCTTCTCTCTTTACATTTTGATTACTGTTATTTATTTGCTATTTGTTTGATTTTATTAGAAATTTATCATTATTTAATTGTTATTGATTTGCTTGTATTAGAAATTGATATTAACTTTTGATTTTAGTGCTGTATAATTTTTAAAAACCCAATTTACCCACATTTTAGGTTGTCTAGCCATTGTTTCATTTGGTATCAAAGTGAGGTTTCCTTGTTAGGACTTAACTGTATAAAGTAAAAGATCCATGGAATCTCAAAACGATTCCACCTTTAAAGAAAGTCAGTCCACTACTAGAGCACCATTTTTTTATGGAAATGATTACTCATACTGGAAAATTAAGATGAAAATTTACTTGCAGGCACTAGATTATAAGATATGGGAAATTATTAGTGATGATTCGTTCATGTCTACTATTAAAAATGAAGAAGGGGAAGAAATCACAAAGCCTTCACGTGAATGGAATGAATGGGAAAAGAAAAAAGCTTCTATAAATTCCAAAGCCTTCACGTGAATGGGATGAATCGGAAAAGAAAAAACCTTCTATAAATTCCAAAAACATGAATGCTCTGTTTTTTGTCCTAAATAAGAAAGAGTTTCATAAAGTCTCAAGTTTTTCTAATGCAAATGAAATATGGAGAAAAGTAAACGTTGTTTATGAAGGAACAAATCATGTTAAAGAGTATAAAATTAGTAAATACACTAGGCAATATGAATTTTTTCAAATGGAACAAAATGAGAGTGTGCAATTCATGTGTACTAGATTTACGGATATTATAAAGATTCTAGAAGCTCTAGAAAAGATTTTTTCAAATAGCAAGAAGGTAAAGAAAGCCATTATGTCTTTACCAAAAGAATGGAGACCTAGGAGAACTGCCATTAAGGAAGCTAAAGATCTAAATACTTTATCTATTGATGATTTAATTAGCTCACTTATTTCTTATGAAGAAGATTTAGTTTTAGAAAGAGTGACGAAGACAAAAGGAAAATGTGTATTGCCCTGAAAGCATCAAAACTTAAAAGTGATGAGGACAATGAGTTTGAAGATAAAGAGATTGCAATTGATTGCCAAAAAGTTTAGAAATTTCTTCAAGAAATCCAATGAGTGAGGAAAGTTCAGGAATTTCAAAAACCAAGTGGAAAAGAAGGAGGCGATTATTTTCTTTGAATGCAAAAATCCTGGACACATTAAATCATAATGTCCTCTTCTCAACAAGGCGAAAAAGAAAGCTATGGTAGCAACATAAGATGACAATAAAGGGGAGACTACAGATAAGCAGGAATCTCATGAAATGTCAAATTTGGCACTTATGGCAATAGGAGATGAATTTGATGGGGGATCAAAGAAGAAAAAGAATAAATGGTACTTAGGTAGCAGATGTTTGAGGCATATGACTGGCGACTACTTTGGGCTATCAATTTTTATTGAAGTAAAAAATGATAGGGAATTATCTTTTGGAGATAATTCAAAAGGAAAAATTATTGGAATTGGCAATGTCGGTAAAACCTCTTTGCCTTTATTGAAAATGTATGTTTAGTAGAAAAAATAAAGTATAATCTACTTAGTATTAGTTAATTAAGTGATAAAAGTTATAGAGTTAATTTTTTATAAAGCAGGATGTGTTATTGAGAATGCATTGATGGTAAAATTCTATTTGTTAGAAAAAGATATGTTAATATATGCACCATTAATATAGATTCTACATCATTTCATGATAAATGTCTTTTTGCATTACATGATGACAATTGGTTATAGTATAAAAGATTAGGTCATGCAAGCACTTGTTTGATTTCAAAATTTTCCAAAAACTATTTAGTTAAAGGTCTTCCAAAGATTGGTTTTCAAAAGGATATAATTTATTAAGCTTGTCAATTTGGAAAGTAAATAAAAACATCTTTTAAAAATAAAAATCATGTTTCTACTATAAGGCCTCTTCATCTTCTTAACATAAATTTATTTGGTCTTTCTAGATATGCAAGTCTAAGTGGTAAGTGTCATGTATTCGTTATTGCTGATGATTTCTATAGATACACTTGGGTATTGTTCATCGCAAATAGGACGATGCCTTTGATGCATTTAACATCTTTTATAAAAGGTTCCAAAATGAAAAGGGTATACTATCTCTTGCATAAGAAGTGATCATAATAGGGAATTTGAAAATCATGATTTTAAAAAAATTTACAATAACTTTGGCATATGTCATCAATTTTCATCACCAAGGACACTACAACATTATATGGTTATTGAGAGAAATAATAGGTTCATTTAAGAAATGGCTAGCACCATGTTAAATTAAAACGCTTTACCAAAATATTTTTAGGCCGAAGTCATGAACGCTGCTTGTTATGTTTTAAATCGTGTATTGATTAGATCTTAACCCAATAAAACTTCCTATAAGCTTTGGAAAGATAAAAAACTCAACATTGGTTATCTTAAGATATTTTATGCAAATATTTTATATTAAATACAAAAGACAATCTTGGAAAGTTTAATCCAAAATCCGATATTGGTATCTTTCTTGGGTATTCAAATATGAGCAAAGTTTATAGAGTATACAATAAAAGAACCTTGGTTGGTGAAGAGCCTATGTATGTTGCATTTGATGAATTTAATCCTTTCCTCTATGCAGAAAGTTATTGTTAATGATTATGTAGACGAATAATGGGAAATTATCCACCGTCTACTCGTTTTTTCCAACTTTTTCAAAAATATACAAATCTTTTTTTTTTTGTTGGAATCCACATGAAGTTACATTTCTTTTCACTTTTCCACTTACATTTAGAGACTATTAAGAAAACTAACGGAATATTATTTAAATGACATTTTTACCCTTCACCGACCACCTGTTTTTTCGCATTTTTTTAAAAATACACAATTCTTAATTTTTTTTTGGCTAAACTCCACTTAAAGTTATATTGTTTTGTACCTTTCCACCACTGTATCGTTGTGAAATGACAATTTTACCCTTATGACGTGAGCAAAGTTCTAACAGTGTTATAACGAGAGTGGACTAATGAAAAATATATTAACTTCAGGTGGAGTGCTGCAAAAAAAAAATATTTGTGTATTTTTGAAAAATGGTGGAAAAACTGATGGATGATGGATAATTTCCCTTTATTCAAAAAAATGATTCCTCAAAAGACAAACAAAATGATCCACCACACAAAAATTAAGAAAAGTGACAAAAAGAACAAGCTAAGTAGAATCAAAATGAAGGTAATTCTTAAAGACTCCCCAAGGAGTATAGGTACGTTTCTTCTCACCCCAAAGACTTAATCTTAGGTGATCCTTCATAAGATGTAGCTGCTACATTATCACTTAGAAGTACTTGTGAGCATACTGCATTCATACCTCAAATCAAACCAAAATTGTTTTCCGATGCTGAAAATGATTAATCTTGGATTATGACTACACATGAAAAGTTAAATCAATTTGAGAGAAATAATATGTGGAAACTTGTTCCTAAACTAGAACTTTAATAAGTAACAAGCACTAAATGGGTATTTAGAAATAAAATTGATGAATCTGGTATGGTTGTAAGGAATAAAACTAGATTGGCAGCTTAAAAATACATCCGGGAATATGGAAAAGCTAAAAGCACTCTAATGAGCTCAACAATCAAGCTTGAAAAAGATGAAAAAGGTAAAGAAATTGATATAAAAACATATCGAAGTATGATTGGATCCCTACTTTACTTAACCATGAGTATACCTGATATCATGTTTAGTGTATTTTTATGTGCAAAATTTCAATCATATCCCAAGGAGTCTCATTTACTAGCTGTCATTTTTTAGTTGAATAATTGATCTTGGCCTTTGGTATCCAAGAGGATCTCATATAGATTTAACATGTTATTCAAATGCCACTTTGCCGGATACAAATTCGATAGAAAGAGTATTAGTGGAATTTATCATTTTCTAAGTCACTCATTTGTTTCTTGGTTTAGTAAAAAGCAAAATTAAGTTGCACTTTCAACCACCAAGGCTAAATCTATTGCTACAGTAGTTGTTGTGCACAAGCCATTTGGATGAAACAAACCCTTAGAAACTCTAGGATTAAGCTTGATCATTTACCTATTATGTGTGACAATAATAATGCTATAAATTTGTCAAAAAATCCTATTCAACATTCTAGGACCAAACATATAGAGATTAGACACCTTTTCAAGAGAGATCATGTTAAAAATGGGGATATTGTGTTAGAATTTATTTCAACCGAAAAATAACTTGCCGACATCTTTACAAACCCCTTAGTCATAATCAATTTGTCAAAATTCGACATGAACTTGGGATGATGAAATTTTTACATTAACATATTCTTGAATGATATAATGACTATTAGACTATCTATTATATGGTTATTGATGTGTATTTGTGTTATTACTGATTAATTTGTATGATTTTGAATGTTGTATAATGTAATATGCACTCATCTTTCATGCATTAATAATGGCCTTTGAGACGTTTCAGGTTCATTAAATGACCTTAGAATTAAATAATTATTAGCCAAATATTAAAATAGATATGCAAAATTATAGTTAAAATAAATGGATAGTAGTTTGTAAATAAACAAATAGCCGTTTAAAAACAGAAACTTAATAAATGAAATCTACTGATAAATGGTGAACCAATTGAGGATAGCGGATTGCCATTTAAAAATAGAAAGGTTATAAATGCTATCGAATAATTGATTTGCCTAAATAGATAATTGTTTTCGTTGTGAAAACTTTTTATTTGATAACGGTTAACCGAAACACATAAACAGAGAACCGATTATGTTAAGAGATCTCTAACTTCTAACGATTAGCCAATTATAGAAAATCATCCACCGACTTCATACGATGAGATGTTGTCCCTAGGTTTTCTTCTTCATTTCAATTAACCTTTAACCATTTCTCTCTCTAAACGACAGCAACCTTCAACTTCTCTCTAAAAATCCATCATTTTCTTGTGATTTCTTGCAAAGTTGAAGTTCCAAAATCATTCTAAATAATTCTAGCAATGGTTTTTCATAATCCAAACACATTTCACCCCAAAATCAAAAGTTCCCAATTTCAAACCTAGGTTTTCAGCCGAAACTCTTTATCTAAAATTGACCTATCTTTCATCAGCTTTTGATCAAATTGCAACTCACATTGCTTCATACAGGCTTTCTCTTTATTCTAATCGGTTCAAATCTTCCAAATGCATCAATTTTACAAAATCATTATGATTAACACTAAAAAGTATACGTGTAATAAGGATAAAATTATTAGTTTTTCACTTAAAGTGTTGATTAATGCACTCATAACTTATAAATTATATGAATGCCCCCTAATAAATTTTTATGTTAAATTAATTCGCAATATGTTATTTTTTATCTTGTAAATATTTTTCAGGAATAAAGATAGAATTTGAATTGAAATTGGGAACAAAGAAGAACTACTGAAGCAATTTGGAATGGATCATTGAAGAAAGATAATTAATAAATATTTAAAATTTAAAAAATTTAAAAAATAAAAAATAAAAATAAAAGGTGAGCAACCATTCTTTGGTTGCTCATGATGGTCAAGTGGCCATTTTACCACCTGACCATCACACCTCTCAATGAATATATATATTTAACATAAAATAAAATAATAAAAAAAAGATATGATGCATCCCTTACCCATAAAAGGCAAGGAGATGCAAGCGAGCTAAAGCTGAGAGGAGCTTAAGGAGAGATGAGGGAGTGAAGTGGAGGAATTTCTTTCTTTCTTTCTTTTCTTGTTTTCTAGTGTAATCAATTTCCTTATAATATATTTCAAAAGTTTGTCAAATAAAAAAAGTGTTTTGTTTTCTTTCAATATGAGTGGTTAATTTTACTAAGTTGAGGTGAAGGGTGAAGTTCAAGATTTCCAATTATTAAATTTATTACCTTCTCAAGTGAGTTTCAAGTTTATTTTATTCTTTTCTAATTATTTTTATGTCATGTTAATTTATAGATTTTCTTGAATCTGTAAGGTATTGTGACATAATGTCCACACATTAAAACAGTTGCGGTACATTAGGTACTTTTTTCATATTTATCCACACACATAGTTAGTCAAGAATTAAATGGTATAATAATTAATTGGTAAAAGTTAGGCAAAATATAAAAAATGAGAGAATATTAAAATTATAGTTTGAATACTGAGAGTGGATCCTGTAACCTAAGCATAATTTTAAATTGATTCTTAGTAATTTCTTTTCTCGTAATTAATTTTCTTTATTTAAAAAATTGACTACTAGATTTTAAATTCTCTATGGTTCAACCTCGGACTCACTGGGTTATATTATAACTAAACACTTTTATACTTGCAAGTAATAACACTTTTGAGTCATGTCAAGTTTTTGGCACCGTTGCCAAGAAGTTTTCTAAATTTAGTGTCAGTTTGTCTTTATTTATTTATTTTTTGTCGTTACTTTCTTTCTTCGTCATTCTATTTTATTCTCTTTTTACAAATCTTCAGTTAGCACCCCTCTTCTCTTGATATTTTAACATTATCCAATAGAGGGTGTTCAAGCCTTTATTGGACGTAAAATCAGAGGAATATGTAAGCTACAATCACAATTACCCGTAAATATGCTTTTACTTTACTATTCTTTTATCTTTTGCATTATTATTTTTTTATGTGATTTTATATCGAATCACTGTTTGCTTTTTTTTCACTATTTGCCTTCGAATTATTGAGCCAAAAGCTTTACGCGTTATTTGGCACACGTACCACCCCATTTATAGATGTGTATCATTGTGTATGTCACCAAGATCCTTAAATAGGAGCTCATTTTCAAGCACTCACAAATTGTTTCTTTTCAGAATTGTTCTAATGGCAGCAACTTCAAGCAGACAACTTAAGAACATTTGTGTGCTTTCTAGATTTCACTATGGAAAGTATAAGGAGTTCGTTCAGGCAGCCATAGATCTTGGTCGTGCTATAGCAAAGAGAAAACTACACTTTGTATATGGAAGAGGTGACCGATGGTTATCAAAGCTTGTCTCAGAAGTTGTTTTCGTTCGAGTAAGCCAAGTGCTAAGCATTTTTCCAAAAGCCTTAAAACTTTTAGGATGTCTGCCTAACCCACAAAATGGAAAAGAGTTAGTTGTCTCAAATATGCAAGAAATAATATCCAAAATGTTAAATCATACTGATGCTTTCATTTTCTTGCCAAGAGATCTTGCAACTTTAGAGGTGGTAATCACATTTTCTTCTTGGGCCTATTTGAATATCCATAAAAAAACTCATCAGTTTGTTAAATGTTAATAACTTTTATACTAGCTTAATAACATTTCTTAATCATGAAATTAAAAATTATTTCATTCCACCCTCAGCAAAAAAACTCTTTATTTGTGCTCTTTACTGCTAACGAGTTACTTGATTTTTTGCAAGTTTACAAACCAGAGCCAAATCCCATGACTTTGGTGTTGGATTGGGCAACTGATGATGATGGCAGTAACTCTCGAAAAAGTGTAAATTAGATTTAACTCTCTTTTTGTAAATATTTTCTAACAGTGGCCAAGTGATGTCTTCTAAACTCTACTCCCTTCTTCTAAGATATTGAGGACAATGTCTCCTTCAGGTTGGGGGGAGGAAATAGTTGACAATTGTGAAATGTCTCAGTCCCAGTGATATTTTTACAAATTTTTATTGTAAAGACTAACTTTGAATAAATATTTGAGTCAAAGATGGCAGAATATAGAAGTTAGTGTCTCTAGAAACACATCTTCTTAATTTTAAAATTTTGTTTCTCCAAAAAAAAAAATTATTTTCTAGCTTTTTTTCTTTATCTTTTTTTTCTCTTAATCATCTCCTTTAAGTTTCTGTAATCAGTCCTGATTTTTTTAGTGTTTTCTTTAACTTCAAAAAAAAGATTTTTTTTTGTGTGATCTTTTAACATTGGATAACATGATGATTTCCAAATTTTGGTATTTATATTATCTTTGGCCTTGAGTTATGTTACACCATGTTTTTTTTTCACTTTGCATGTTAAAATGTAAATTGATAAATTTGATGAGTGAAACTGATTAAGCCATTTGAAGGAATGCACATGTCATAGTAAGTCCAAGTAAGCTTGTGAGCCTATTATCCTTGGAGAGTAACCTTGTTTACCTATACAAATTCTCAATTTATTATACAAGATCTCTATATTTTTCCTCAAAGTAAAAAAGTAAAAAAAAAAAAAGATTTGCAGCCGCATCTGAAAGTTTATTGAACGAGTGGATATGAAAGATTATTTAGAGCCCTAAAAGATGACATAAGCCCATCTTTGATCCGTTTTAGCCTTTCCAGCCAACCCTATTATAAAGTATCAATAGTTAACCCCTTTGAGCCTATATATATAAAAAACAAACTTTTTATTTGGTAACCTATCATCTTGTCCCACTCCAATTTGGAGTATCACCTTATATTTTATGTTTTCCACCACCCAATTATGTTTGAAAATAGGGCTGATTATGTATTCCTAATAATGGTGCTATGAAAAAAAAAAAGATATGTATACATAAATAAATAAATAAATAAAATAAAATAACGAAAAAAGGAAAGAAAAGAAAAAAATTCCAAGCGAAAAAACACATTGTAATCTCCAAAAAGTCCCTTATTTTTTAAACATATATTTTTTGTTTTTTCCTATTACCCTTTTCTGTTAGCCATAACCCTAACCTATGTTATGTCCTAATGAAAGTTCTTCTTGATTTCAGAGAACTATAATCTGAAGTAAAAGCTAGTCATATGGAGTAAAAGATGTGGCGATGCATAAAAATAGAAATAAATTAGTTTGGCTAATAATTCCCTTGAGTTGAGATCATTTTATTTCTAACATGTGGGCATTATTCTTTCATTTTGCGAGAGCTTGTGATATTATTTTACCATTCTCTCAATCTATCACTTCTTAGAGTGACAGCTTTTCTGGGGTTTTTTTCTTTTGAGAGACTCACTCTTAACCGTGAGATTTTGGGGTTTAACATATCACTCTTAAAAGTGGCTTGATTAATATAACTCTGATAATTGATCATTTTACATGATTTTACTTAACTGATTTGTGTGGGTGTGATATTTTTTAGGCTGAAGATAATGTTTATACATTTATTTGATTGTTATCATTAATCTGATGAAAGAAGTAAACACAATTTTCAAAACAAAAAAAAAAGATTTCAATTTGGGTTTAAAATATCGCTAAATTTTTTTCGCTTAAATTGCTAGGGCCTAACAATAAGCTTGTTGTGGGGTGTGATTAACACTAAAAAGTGTATGTGTAATAACGATAAAATTATTAGTTTATCACTTAAAAGTGTTGAATGCTCCCCTAATAAATTTTTATGTTAAATTAATTCGCAATATGTTAATTTTTATCTTGTAAATATTTTTCAAGAATAAAGATGGAATTAGAATTGAAAGCGAGAATCCAAAAAACTGCTAGAGCAATTTGGAATACATCATTGAGGAGATGTAATTAATAAATAATTAAAAAATAAAAAATAAAAAAGATGAGCAACCATTCTTTGGTTGCTCGTGATGGTCAAGTGGCCATGTGGCCATCACACCTCTCAATGAATATATATATTTAATACAAAATAAAATAATAAAAGAGACGATACATCCCTTGCCTATAAAAGCCAAGGGGATGCAAGCGAGCTGAAGCTAAGAGGAGCTTAAAAAAAGACGAGAGAGTGAAGTTCATGAATTTTTTTTCTTTCTTTCTTTTCTTGTTTTCTAGTGTAATCAATTTCCTTATAATATATTTCAAAATTTTGTCAAACCAAAAGAGTGTTTTGTTTTCTTTCAATATGAGTGGCTAATTTTACTAAGTTAAAGTAAAGGGTGAAGCTCAAGGTTTCAAATTATTAAATTTATTACTTTCTCAAGTGAGTTTTAAGTTTATTTTACTCTTTTCTAGTTATTTTTATATCATGTTAATTTATAAATTTTCTTGGATTTTTATGATATTTTGACATAATATCGACACATTAATACAGTTGTGACACATTGGTACTTTATTCCATATTTATCCACACACATAATTAGTCAAGAATTAAATGATATAATAATTAACTAGTAAAAGTTAGGCAAAATATAAAAAATGAGAGAGTATTAAAATTATAGTTTGAATACTAAGAGTGGATCCCATAACCTTAGCATAATTTTAAATTGATTCTTAGTAATTTCTTTTCTCGCAATTAATTTTCTTTATTTAAGAAATTTGCTACTAGATTTTAAATTTCCTATGGTTCGACACCAGACTTGTTGGGTTATATTATAACTAGACACTCTTATACTTGGGAGTAATAACACTTTTGAGTCGTGTCACCTTATTATAATATTCACAAACAAAACTAAGACATCAAGAGCGAGAAAAGGCAAAAACAAATGGCAAGAAGGAAACCAATACCTCTTAAAACTATCTATGAGTTTAATAGAACTCATTTTCCATCTCTTCCCATGGCCAGACCGTTTCATTCTTGGATCATGTTGCATAAGGTAATCTCTTCCTACTTTGTTGATTTGGATGATTTGAATCAACTCCTGGTATGTAGTAGTAGTGTTAAGAAGTTGTTGGAACAAGTAGGATTGGACAATGTTTTGGAGTATCCTAATCTTGTCAAAGTGTTTTATTCGAACACGAAGATATCTGCTAGTAGACAAAATAGGATTGTTACACATGTAGGAGGTGTTTCTATAGAATTTGATGTGGGGGATCTAAACTCAATTTTAGGAACTGAGGATTAGGGTTTAGAGCTTTATACTTTTAGTAAAGAACTCAAGTTCAACCATTTTCTTCATGTTAATACAGTTAAGAACATTTGTAGGCATAGCAACCTTTCGGATGATGTGTGCTCTATTCCCTTTCATAAGCAACTTTTACTTGTATAAGTTGGAGTACGTTACAACATACTTCAGCATGCAGTTACTCCTAAAAAAGGACATGCTAATGAAATGGCTTGATTAGATGTTAGGTTGTTGGAATGCAATCTCTATCGAAGGCCAATTAATATTGGGTACACGATCTTAAGGCACATGCTTAGTGCACTTGGATTTGATAATTGTTTACTTTAGTACGGTAGTATAATCACTCGAATTTTACTGCACTTCTGGGTTCCTACTAGTGAGTCAATCTGTGAGGAGACTAGAAGATTAGGCAGTGAGACTATTACTGGTTTAGGTATTCATAAGAGGAATAAAAAATGAGTTAAAACCACATCAATCAAGAATCGAGACACTCTAATTGCTCCTGAGGATGATTGGATGCTCAACAATGTTGTCCCTACTGATCAGTTATTGGACTTTCGTTTAAGAGCGAGGATTCAAATACTTGATCCAACTACTAGGGCAGAAACATCATCAGCTCATTCTTCAGAGGGTCATGAAGTGGACACAGACGAGCCTCCAATTCTTAAGGAGCCTCTGGTTTCTTAGGACTTTATGCAACAGCTGTTGGTGAGGTTCGATCTATTTTCGAGCAGCAGAGTCAGCTCTGGTATCAGTTTGCTGCATTCCAGCTGAGCGTACTAGACTGGTAGTAGAGAATTCTTGATCAACAGCAGTAGATTCTGGATGGCCAGTAGTGTCTCTTCACTACTGTTGGTGTTCCTCATTCACACTCTCCATCACATCCACCCTAGTAGATTAATAATTTCTTTATTTATGAATTTTGCACAGACATCATTTTTTTTTATATTTTAGTTATCTTTGATATGAATTATATGATTGGTTTATGTGAATTGCCCTTTGGTTTCTGTAATTTTGATGATTTGCTGATTACTAAAATGTTTCTTGAGATTGAGCTTGATGATAGGGGAGCCTCTGTCAAATTTTCAATTTGAACAACACTTTCTATCTTACGTAAAAATGTTATGTTTTTCTTGCATCTCTTTCCTATTAACAGTGAGTTTTCTTTTTTATGACGAGGGGGAGAAAATACCTATATTTGAAGAACTTGATAAAATTGTTGTATACACACTCAAACATGAAGAGGGAGATATGTTTTTGAATTGGTTAAAATTGGTATAACTTGTTATATTGGCACCTTTTAAAACTTGTAAAATACTTAAGGAGAGCTTATATTTAAAGGCAACCAATTTTGTTAAATCATTCATACTATAAATACATGCAAGGTTTGCCATCATCAAAAAGATGGGAGCTTGTAACATTGATCTAGATGATGATAATCCATGTGTCATAAGTTAAGAATGATGGATTCTTTAAATTTGGATAATTTCTTAAGTCGTATGATGATTTTTAGGACAAGTTTAAGTTTTCGGAAACAACAGATAATTGTCATTCTTGTTATGACAAACTAATATTGTATGGTTGAGTTATTGATAGGTTTTGGAAAATAATAGTTAACCGTTATTAAAAAATAACTCACTGAAAACTTCCAGAGAAGAATCTATGTGAAACAGTAAACTATTTACTAGAAAAACCTACCCGATAATTCCTTGTAAGGCTCTGGACGAAAACGGAAAACCGACATCCTCTAATGGTGATCCGACAATTCAAAATTTTGCATAATGGTAATAGATACAAAGTCAAAACGGCAATCCAACTTCTGTTAATGGCGATCTGATTATGCCCAAAAAGTCGATAATGATAAATTTTCCTATCTAACTATAAAAAGGCTTCATGAGATTCAAATTATAAAATGTCCAACGATTATCGTCAAGCTTATCATTGCGTATTCAATCTGTTCTGAGCTAAAATTTGTTTATTACTTTATAAAATCATACTTTAGGCTTTCATTTGTAAACACATACATTGTGTGAGTGAGAAATTTATGTAACTTTCATCTTAATATCAAAATTGAGTGGCTGAGAGTGTGGGAAAACACATGAGATAAGAAGGTTGTGATTACCTCAAGTTGTAAAGGTTGTTGACACCTTTGAAGTCAAGTGTAATCTTGTTGAAGCCTTAGGATTGTAAGGCTTGTTTAGTAGAATTCTCAAGCGTGGTAAGCCTGGAGGCGTAGACATATAGGTAGGTTTTACCAAACCACATAAAAATATTGTGTTTGATTATTTTCCCTTCTCTCTTTACATTTTGATTGTTGTTATTTATTTGCTATTTGTTTGATTTCATTAGAAATTTATCATTATTTAATTGCTATTGATTTGCTCATATTAGAAATTTATATTTATATTTTGCTTTAGTGTTCTATAATTTTTAAAAACTCAATTCACCCTCATCTTGGGTTGTCTAGCTATAGTTTCACAACTTACAACTCTCAAGTATGTGTTATAGTGTGTGTGTGTGTGTGTGTGTGTGTGTGTGTGTGTGCGGGACTGGTTAAGTAACATCCGTCAAACAATCAACTGTAATAGAATGGATGAATACAAGCCATTAGAAACAAGAGCCCACAAATTTAACTAATTAGAAGAGAAAAAAAACAAAAATAGCCTTTATTAAAAATATAAAATGATACATCTTAGGAGTAACAAAAAGGACTTCTTGCTCTGTCATCTTTAAACAAAATAGTTTTTTTAGAGGTAAAACAAACAGAGAAAAACAAATTTGTTTTTTTTTTTAATTATTTTTCTAAAAAGAAAACAAAACAAGAATTTAAAAAAAACACACGCACAAAAGCATGCTATGTCAACTATCCCCTCCGTCCAACCAAACACATTGTCCTTAATATCTAAAGAAAAAGAGGTAAAGTAAGATTGCACCTGATAAACGTGAAAGAAAAATAAATACCTACAAACAAATACAACTAGTATATAAGAGAATAAAAGTTACAGATGAAGATTCAGGTCCATCATTTTGCGCTTATTGCCATTATTAGCACCTGGCCAATCTAATTAATAAGCAAGGAGTTACATTTTAGGCTGATATTTTTGCAGTTGATCAACTAATTCAGTAAAGGTTTTGGCATGGACAAGGATTCCTCGTGATAAAGAAGAAAGGAAATTGTGCCTCACAGTATCATCGAGAAACATTAACAAAAGAAACGTTACCAAGAGACCATAGTAATGATTAACATCTAATAGTCCAATAGGTTTTTGGTGGATATTCAATTGTGTCCAAGATGTAATGGTAAAGATTTCTTTTAAGGTGTCAAGTCCTCCTGGAAGAACAATCAGAGCATCAGCATGTCCAATCATTGGGTGCGTTCTTACATACTTGTGGCTATGAGCTCTTCGCCATTTGTTTTTCCAATGATGTTTCCTTCAGCCAAAGCTTTTGGGATTATACCCAAAACTTTGACTTTTTTTAGTATTTGCAACTTGCGAGACAACCCCCATTAGTGTAAGACCATTACCTCAGTATATCAAATGTATTCTTCACTCAGATAGTACCCTCTATGGTCTTTAACAGCTTCAACAAAATTTAGAGTATGTTTAGAAGTTGATCCATAAAATACATGAACATTTTTTAGCTTTGGAAGTAGAAGAGCTACCATTATGATTCTCTTTCTTTTAAAGATTAGAACATAAAGAAAGAGATTATAACATAGTATTTATAAATCCAGGAAAGGTAATGCATCAATGATAATGAATGCGAAGGTTGGCAATTGTCAAACAGGGTGTCAGAAATAGTAAAAATGATAATTAGTCAAATGTTGCAGGAAATATCAAATAAATAAGTCAACAAAGTAAAAGTAAAATTAATAAAAAAAAAAAAGAATACGTACTAGTAGTTATGATTGTGGATCACTTTTTCTTTTGATTTTACATCTAGTAACGGTTTAAGCGTCCTCTATGAGTTGGGGATAGGTTTCACATCAAATAAGCTCAAAAGATCAAAAAGCTTTAATCCAATCTAGAGATGTCCTTTTATGTCACTTAAAAGATGCATACAAGGCAGGAAGAAGCTCAAAAGATCCAAAAAAGGAAGGACCATAGCCATAGGCAAGGTTGTTGTTTTGTTGTTTTTTTGGATTTACAGTTGTTGTTTTGAATTCTTTAAAATTGCAGTAATTAAAATTCTAATTTTGTGAAAGGAGAGATAATCACAACATTTAAAGAAAATTTTTTAAGTTACCATGAATTAAAAAAAAAGATTACTAAGATTTAATCTCAACAGTTTAATTTTATTAATTATACATGTCAATAAATTCTTAAAAACCTAAGAGAGCTAGGAAAAAAAGATGTCCAGAAGAGAATCTGAATCCATATTTTTATTACAATTTAGAAATAACAATCCCTATACAAATAATAAAAATGCTCTTGTGAGATTATACAAAAATCCATAACAAAACATACAGCTTCCACAAACATGTTGGTATTATTCATGTAACTCGATTTACTTGACGGACAATAAAATCTCAAACTGACTAAAAATTAAAAAAAAAAAAAAGTCACGTTGGCCATTACCTCAAAATTTAGTACATCACAGTAAACTATGTTATGAGCCATCGTATCAAAAACTCATTGCAATTATCTCTGCTTAATATAAGCAACCATGTCATTATTAACCCTATAATTGCTTGAACAATATCTTTGAAAGACATTTTGATGGAGACAATTGTAGCTTCAAAAAAAAAACATCAAACTCGTTTTGATCTGTTGTTAAAAAATCTAATTATTTAATTTACAGAAATATAAGAAAGAGAAAAGGGAAAAGTGAGAAAAAAAAAAAAAAAGAGAATGAGATTAAACATTAAAGAGAGATAGTAGAGATAAATATCAATGAAATTAATTATTTATGTCATTTAATTTTGACCCTTTATTTTTTTATAATCTATCGATTAAAAAATTATGTTCAAATTTGTGTCCCTCTAATATTGAGATTTGCAATATTGAGATTTGATCATATGTGTATTGATTGCTTATACATACAGATTCGCTATTATACCACATGGCATTATAGTATTTCTGTTTAATTAACTATTATACTATATGTTAAAATAATAAATTGCATCCGCAGATGAATATACATTATTGCGAACGAAATAGGTATTATAAAGTCAAGAAAATTGTAGCTTAATTCAAAATCGAAGCGACACCTCGGCAACAAATAGGGTCAGCATCTAGGAAAACCAGTTTGTAATTGCACATACAGTACGTCATATTGTAAGTATTATACGATCATAATTCAATCAGCTTCGGTATTTGGGATGCTTGAGTTCGAAAAGGACTACGGCACGTCTGTGTGGCATATGCATGGAATTTAACACCCAGTTGACAAATAATATTTTATTTTACACGTTGATTTCAAAATTTCAACAAAAAAACAGCGAAAAAGCCATTAGTAGTCGAGACGAGATACGTCGGCTGATCCACGTACTCACACGATTGAGCGTGTCAACAAATAATATACTAGAATTTTTACAGTTATTAATTATCCATAATTTAATTAAAAAAATATTTATAGCTAAAATTTGAGTCAAGCCCAAGGTGGAAGAAAGTCTATGGTATATTAGAGACCATACCATTAATTATTACATATGTAATATATATAATTAAATTTAATATAACTTCTTAACAGTCTTTTAAAATAAATAAACACATAATATAATATTATTTATTTATTCTATAAATGACATGATATTTTTAATATATTTTAAAATTCTTTCAAATGTAGACATGTATTTTTAATATACTATAAAATATTTATGTCTGACACTTTTATACAATTTTAAAGGATACATTCTAACAAAATTTTATACCGAGATCCCGCGTTTAACATTTTTAGTTAAAATATAATATTTAAATTTTTATTTATCAACCATGTGGTTAAGTACATAATATTGAAACAAAATACGCATAGCATTAACTTTTTTTTAACTAATTATCTAGGAATTGCAATTTTAATTTTAAAAAAGTCATAAATGTTTTATGAAAAAACACCTTATTCATTTCAAGTAATTTTTTTAAAAGAAATAAATATTTAAGAATGATGATAGAGTTATAATAGATTTACAAACTCTTGAACTTATTTAATACAAATTAATGTGTTCTAAAATCGTTGATTGGAAAAGAAATATACAAAATTAAATATAAACCACATAAGTCAAGAACTATTTAATCTAAACAATTCATACAAGAGTTTATAGTTCGATTATCACCCAATATTAAATACCTCTTCAAAGGCAATTGAAATTCAAGCGTCGTTGAAAAACAACATTGAACAAGTCCAATTTATCTCGACCAATTACTAAGCCAATCTCAATTGCACCTTCTTCATCTCTGGATTCAGCAAGTGAGAAGGATCCATAAGCACCAAAATGAACCAATTCGAACTTTTTGGGTCTGCCCCACCCAAAATCAGTCTCATATACACCAAATTTCGGTGACCCGCCTACTGCAAGTACCCGCCCCGTTTTCACCACTTCGTTCAAATTTGACGTCCACTTCTCCGCCCCTACTAACGCCCCTTTCTCCAATTCACCAATCTTTCTTCCAATAGCTTTGGCTGCAAAAACAACCCCCTCTTTCCCCATCAGCTCACTTCGTTTAGCTGATATAAAAAGAAACGCCAGGCAATTCCCAAAATAACTCGCCGGTATTGGAAACTCAAACCGCTCTCTGCAGTCCGCTACAGGGACAAAATGGTAAATCATGTCACCATCAGTAATTTCACTTTCACTCTCTTGCAACTCAATCATATAAACCCACATCAAAGCTGAAGTTACCACAAACGTTGACACACGCGACGGTGATTCGTCGTCGCTTCTGATTTGAGCCGAGACCCTCTGTTTCAGTTTGTCAATTTGGTCACGGCTCGGCACCAACGTGACCCGTACGTTATCTACCTGAACGTTTTCATCAATAGCAGGTGCAGTGGCATCCGAATTATGCACACTCCTCCAATCTTTCAAGTAAATAGACAATAAGAGTCCGTTTGGATCCTTAATCACATTCCTATCATGACAAGGTAGTGAAAGGGGAGGCAAGGTTTCACTTACTGTTACCGACTTATGAATGGACGCCCAAGATTTCATGAAATGATTGAAACTGCTTCCATCGGCTGCCACGTGGATAAATGTGACACCGATTGAGATGCCCGAGTTCGGAAATACAGTGACTTGTATGGCCATAACGGGAGTCTTATTATCCGATGAGACGCTAGGAAATGGGAATGGCAATTTCGGGACGAGAGGCTTAAACGCTCTATTATCTCGTAGATGGTTAGCAACAAGATGGCCAAAATCGGCATCGGATTCAGCGACGGTGACCCGAACGGAGTCGCCTTCGTTGAATTGAATAAAGGGCTTGCTGTTGCACGCAAGATTCCCTGCCAAGGGAAAGAAATGATGGAGAGTGAGAGAGAGAGAGTGCTTCAGATGGGGAATGATATTTTGCATGAGATGACGAGTTGGAAAAGGCAATTCATAGAAGAGGATGCGCTCGATGGGGCAACAGAAAAGCCATGACACATCCAAGAATGTTAGAGGAATAACTGTTGGGGGTACTGAGCCCGGTGGCGGAGCAATATGGCTTTCATCAACGACTTGGACGGTGTATTGCTGAGCCATCACCGCGAAATTAACAGCTCTATGATCTATATTATAAATAGAGCCTGTGAGGTCGGACCAAAAGACAAAAGAATTCTTTAATCTCGTCACCACCACACATACTTTCTTTTAAACAGTAGATATTACATTACATTTACAGTGCGGTTGGCCGACTATATTATATGATATTTAGGATGTAGTTGGTATATTATATTGTGTTATATTATATTATATTATTTTAATACAGGTATATTATATTAGCATTAGATTATAATAATTTTGTACAGTGTTTAGTTTTACATTATATTGTATTAATTTCTAATTATACTACATTTAGTGTTGCATTACATTGCACAATATTAATTTTTTGGTAATTAATGTAAATTATATGTTTGGAAAACAACATTTATTAGTGCTTAAAAAAACTAAACATAGAATTCTTAAATTTTAAAATTTATCATATAATTTCTTTAGTATAAATATATATAAAAAATCATAATTTTTCATAAACATATAAAAAATTCTAAAATTTTAAAATTATTGACTGCATAACATTTATTTTTTCAACATTTTTCAAATATATATCATTTGAAATGAAGATCAAAGTGCCAATGGACTTATATCCCATTGGTTATTAGGTGTATGAGTTCGAGTCCCAATAATAGTCGGGACTCGAATCCCCTTCTAATAAAAATTTATTTAACTATCTAATTTAGGGATATAATAAATTTCTCTCCAATATTAAGTGAAGATTATTATAAATTATGAAGTTTTCAATCTTATCCTTCCACATCATCCTTATCCTTATCTTCCTCCTTTACCATCTCATAACTAAATATCCATCTCCAATTCGCTTTTCCTCTTTTTGCTCTCTACTTTTCTTTTTCCTCTTTTTTCTTTTTTCTTTTTTTTTTGTTATCATTCATAACCTTTCTTTATTCTCTAAGTACTTTGCATCCTTTAGTTATTTGTTGGTTTATTTTTACAAAAAAAAAATCACTAAAAATCTGTATATATTTATAATTATTATTCCTCCCTTTAAATCATTGTCTTTTGAAGAAGAAAAGAAGAGAGAAGTATGCTGGAAAAAGAAAATAAGCAAAAAAGATTAAGTAATTAAGTGCAAAAGTTTGGGTCCAATTTTTCTTTTCTTCTCTTTTTTTTTTCTTTTGGAAAGAACATGTCTGATAATTTGTTGTGATGTTGCGCAATAACTATGCACCCCGGACACAAAGTTAGTGGAGCACATATGGTGTTGTGCTAGAGCATTAACAGCATCAAGTACTCAAAGTGATTGTGACTGTTGGTGTTCACGATAGATTAGGGGTAGGTTTGGAATTGAGGTTGGACAATTATAACTTAAAAAGTTACAGTACTAAAGTATTTGATAAATACTAACTACTATAATTTAAAAGTTGTGTTGATATGATTTTTTAATTGTATTATAAAAAATTTATTATATCTTTAATAATTATTATTTAAAATTTATATTTACTATAAAAAATTGTAATTATCAACAGCAGCTGTAACTTAAAAGTTAACAGCGCTTTACTCCCAAATAAAACTTAAGTGAGGAAGAAAGATTGGGTTTGGAGAAGAGAACAAAAGCAGAGAGAAGTCGTGTTTTGTGGCATGATCGTGTTTTAAAGAAGACAAACTTTTGGTTTTTTTCCTCTTTTAATGCAATCATGCTTAAACGCGATTCCTCCCACGAGTTTAGTTTATGCGTCTTTAATTGTATTGCACTAGGAATATAATATGTGGTCTAATACAAAATCGGTTTTTAGCCAAACATAGGTTGTATTAATTTAATGCTATGAAGAATTGTAATGCTGGGTGTCAAATACATTTATATTATATTATGTTGTATTGCATTAACATTATTTTATAATAATGTTATATAGTTTTTGGTGTTATATTGTACTCTATTAATTTTATATTAATATAATTTCAATTTATTTTAAATATATTAAATAATTATTTTATATTAATTATTAATATATAAATATAATATATTAATATAATAAAAATACAATTAAATAAAATAATATTATAATATTAATTTATTTTTATATTTTATTTATTATATTAGTATTTAAAAATAAATTAATTTGTTTTGATAATATTATAATAAAATAGGTTTGCCTCGATTGAGGCATTAAGTTTTGCTTCAACTGAGGCAAAAGCTAAATCTCGGGTTTGTTAAATATGCCTAAATGGCCCTTGTAATGCATCACAATGAGGTCCCAAATTCTCCCAAACGTCTCCTTAGTAATAAACTAATGTGTATAGTATGATAGGTTTGATTACTTGTGCAAGGTGGGCCACTGCACATCACTATGCAGTAGGGATGGTAATTTGAACTGGTCCGAATTTTGGCCCGATGGATCCGACCTGAATCTTTCGGGCTTTACCTGAATTTTTGAGTTTTGGGTCAGCCATTAAAGTTTGATCAAATTCATATTAGGATTTGGGCCCTAGCCGACCCGAACCTAAATTGCAAAAAAAAATTATGAAAATTTATGAATTTTTAGTTTTATGGAGGATATATGTACATGCATGTATATATAAAAGAGTAATTTTGGGTGCAATGCATATAAGAAAAATTATGGATTTTTTTTTATGTTGAGTTGTGGAATTGTGTGTTTTTATTTGTATAAGACATTAATTTTTTTTTCTTTTTTATGAAAAATTATGGACATATAAATATATAATGGTTCTAGAACAAAGCAATTTTGTTTCGCATCATTGACAAATAAAGCAAACTTAGACAAAGTAAAGCAAAATTGGATAAAACAAAGCAAAATATCTGAGGTGAAAGAGAAAGCAGTGTGTGGGATTGAAAAAAGCCCGACTCAACCAGAAATGCCTTCAATTTCACTAATCGGGTCGGGCTCGAATTTTAAAATATATCTCAAAATATTTGTATAGTTAAATATGTTATATTTTTATCCTTATTTTTCTTTCTTTTTATAATAATACCCTTCTAATAATATTCTTAACATTAACTAATTTATCTATAAAGAAGTTATTTAGTAAATTAACCAATATATATTAGTGTAAAAGAACTAATATTTTTTGTACCTGTATTAAAGAACTACTTAAATTATCAGTGTGAAACAACTACTCAAATTATTAGTAATTGTATGCGGTATTATTATATTGGATCGAATTAAGTGATATTTAATAATTTATTATCTTCTCTTTAACACATTTTAGGGTTGAACTAAACTAATTAGATTAATTTTAAATTATTTTTATAAAATTATTTATAATACTAAATCAATAAATATAAATTTTGTATATTATTAATTGAATACTCACATAATTCATTAGTTCAATAATTTAAATAATTATTAATTCAATATAATTTAAGTTTATATATTCTACATTTGTAAGAATTACTAAAATAATTTTTATATATAAGACAAACTAAAAAGTAAATAGTATAATATTTGATATTTATATAAATTTATAATGGATTTATTTTGTGACAATTTTTTAATAATAAAAAGCTGTGATCCCACAATATACAAGTCCTCCTTACTCAGCATTAAACCATATATAAATGATAAGGTGGGGCTATTTTTACTTTAAAATTTACTTTGTATACTCAGTTACTTGAAACACTCGCATATAAAAATTAAAAACTAAACTTTTAATTGGCATACTTTATTAAATTTCAAAAATAGCCTCAATTATTTTTTTTACCCACTTCATTCTTATTCTTCGTTTTCTTTGTTTTTGTTCTCTTATTTTTGCTTTCTTAAAAATAAACATATAAGATAGATCTGAAGAAAAAGATCACAACTCTTTTAAAATATTAAAATATTTCGAGGATAATTTGTGGCTGAAAGTGTATTATTATTTGATAACTATTATTATTGAAAAATTATAAGTTGCTTTACAATGGTTAAGAATTGCAGCAATTGTTTAATCCTTTAATCAATGTTTTCTTTCCCTTTATGAATTATCATTCTAGCTTTTTTTTTTTTTTTTTATCAAATCATTCTTGCTATTTGAACCTTCAGTGGAAGCTATAAATCACGAGATCTATTATTATTTTTTATTTAATTTGATTTGTTAGATGTAATTAAATCTCGTTGGTGAAAGTGTTGGGTTGTTGTTGATCCGTGTACGAATAAAGAGTGCACAATTCTGGTTTTGTATCTTTCATGAACCTCAACGATGAACTGATGAAGAAATTTGTAATAAATGGGTGTGGAAAGTATTTTTTTTTTTAAGTTAATGTAATTGTGTCTTTTTTAGTGATATTACGAAAAGGTATTTTTATGATAAAAATATATTTGAAACAAAGGATGTTCAAATTATTTTATCATAGTAAATTTTGTGAGAAACAATCCAATCCATCAAACTTATTTTGTCACCAAACATTTTTTTTCTTTTTCCTGTTTTCTTTAAAGAAGATTTTGTCATCAAATGTAAAAAATCATTAAGATTTAGTGCATATTTAGTATGACTTATCTAATGATCAAAAATATTTTTTTACTCTAATAAATTCTTTTCATTAATTTTTTTAGTGTTGTCTGATTATATTTTGCGTAAAATTTCATGGGGATTAAATAAGTTGTTATGCATCTACTAGTAAAAAATTAAAATTTGGGTTTTTCAGAGTAGAGGTCGTATAATTTTTTTAAAGAGTTAAATAATCTAAAATACCCATTATTTATTTCACAATTTTATTTCATTTTTTTATAACTTTAGAAATTTTATCTATTAAAATAATTTTTATAATTTTTAATAAAAATTCTCATTGACGAACAAATGACTAAAATATTTGACTAAAAGTTCTACTTAAATAAATTATATTTTAAAAGCTATACTAAACATATTTTTATTACAATTTTTAATCCAGCGCAAAAGACATCAGCCTTTACTATGGGGTTAGGTCAACACTGGCTTGGCCCAACTAGTTTAGCTGACGGTCAGGTCCATTTTCACCTTCGACAAAGTGGAATGAACTCCACATGGACCGACAAGTACCATATAATTGGGAGCGACGCTTTCAACACCCCTCAAAAATTTTTGAAACACCCCCTCTAATAAAAAAGTCCAACGTTAGTTTATAAAATGCGAACACAAAAATTAAGATCAATCATCTTGCCATTTAATTTCATCCTAAAGAGAAAATATTTTTTTTTCAGTTTATATTTATAAATGCATACAAATCATAAAATCTTAAATTATTTTATTCTTGTTACATAATTTCTATTTTGCTGATTTAAACTTTTTAAAAGTTTCCAAGAAAATATTTTCCAATTAAAATTTAAATATAAATATAAATTATAAAATGAAGAATGACGCTACTTAGCTCTTTTTTTTTGTTCTTTTTATCTCGTTAGATTGTTATTACTTTAATTTCAATTAAAAATTTTAATTATTATTAAATTGTCCAAAAAAAAAGTGCCATTTCTGTCTTCTCATTGCAGGCTACAAATCTGATTTTTGTTTGGAATTTGAATCACTTAGGGAAGAAATAAACGGTAAACCACCATGCTAAAGGAGTGAAGGAAAATCAAATATATTAATAACTATCTCAATATTTAGTTGCACGTCCTTAGATATTTTCATTGCTACGAGAAAGTTATGATGAGATTAATATATAGTGTTGTTTTCTTTCAAAATGGAATATATCATATAAAAGAGAGAAATTAGAGGAATAATGATGATTTTGTTCAAAATATAGGATAAGGGAGACTACCTCCCACCCATCTCAAGAATATTGAAAATGTTTTCAACTGATTTTGGGGTAGGAAAATCCAAAATCAATCTAGAACAATAAATTTATATTTTTGGGGGAGATGGGGTACCTCACTAGTTTATTTTGTGCGGTGCGGTGTATCTGAAATTCGGGGGAGGTGAGAAGGGGAGAGAGAGTGGTAACAATGGTGAAAGGTCAGAAACGAGAGAGGTGTCCTTCCAAATGAGTTTCACGCTTGTAAAACAGTGAAATAGAGGTTAGAGGTGAAGCCGGGGTACCCCGGCGTTCACACTCCGACACTCAAGTTAGCAAACTCAAGCTTTAATGGTAAAGAGAGCTAGCCAACCCTCTGTAAATTTAGGGTTTAAGGTTGAAGAAAACCTATTTTTTGGAGTGTGAGTGTTGATGGTGAGTGAGAGCATGGTGGAGAGTGAAACCTAGGCGCCTTTATATATGGAGTACCTTAGCTGCCACGTGGCGTACCCCTTTTTGGCTAACGTCCTTTTACCTCTTTATAATTTTTTGGGCCGTTATCTGCATGTTCGCGGCATATCTCATCTTTTGGAAACGTGGCACGCGCTGGAGAGTGGTTCGGGGTACCTCTGCAGTAGCTGTCGGGTAGGCGGCTGGGGACCACTGTCCTTGGGACAATGTCCTTCACTTTTGGCAGAAGTAGCAGGCGGCTGTCCCCCCCCTTTTGATACGACGTTCTTGATTCCTAATTTTGACAAAATCAGATAATATCTTTTAGGAGGCGGAGACGTTTCTCATGGCAGATATTTTCGGCGGATTCTCTTACATCCGCTTTGCCGGGTACCTCGAGTTACGTGGGGTACCCCCTATTACGCGGGGTACCCCTATTTGTATGGGGTACCTCATATTATATGGGGTATCTCTATTTGTGTGGGATACCTCTATTTATATAGGGTACCTCAAGTCATGCCGAGCACCTCGGATTATGCAAGGTATCTTCGATTGTGCTGAAATCATTCCATTGGCTGACACGTGGTGCTCTATTACCTTTCCTATTTTCCCTCAAACAACATCCCCCTATTTTCTTTTTGGCGAGAAGTATTGGAGGCAAAAGAAACTCATTGTATGAGTGACACGTGGCGACGCGGCTGGACTGGCAGGTACCTTGCTTAGCTTCTTCCCTTGACTAAACTTTGTGTACTTCAAACTAAAAATCTTCTCTTTGTCTTTTCCTTTTCCCGTTTTTTTTTTTTTACTTCCGTTCGTCTTCCCCTAGGTTTTATTCTTTCTTCCCTCTTTTTCTTTTATTTCCTTCTCCTTCTGTTTTCTCTTCTTTCCCGTTTTCTCTTTTTTCCCTTTCTTCTTTCCCTTTCTTCTTTCTTCCTTTTTTTTCTTTCTTTTTTCTCTTTCTCTCTCGCTCGGCGTTGATCTGGTGCGTTTTCCGACGTGGATCTCGGCTGATGCAGTGGCGGTTTTGGGCTCCAGATCTGGTCGGTTCAAGGCAATTTTCTCTGTGATTTCTGGCGTCGGTTTGGTGTGGTTGCAGCCGGCGTCGGTTCGGTGCTTGCAGCCACGACAGCCGGCGTCGGTTTGGTGGCTGCAGTTCCCCCTTCCGTGTTGTCTTCTCTGTTCTTCGTTTTCTTTTTTTTTCTTTTTTTTTTTGGCCGGCGTCCTCCTTTGGTGGTTTCCGGCATCCTTCTCGTGATCTCTGGCGTCGGTTCTCGGTGGTTGCAGCCATGACAGCCGACGCCGGTTGCTGCAGCTTCTTCGTTCTTCATTTTATTTATTCATTTATTTATAAATAACTATATATATTTAAGCTTATTTTTATTTTTATACTTGCATATTTTTACCCACTATTTTTGGTTGCCTGCAGCTTCATTTCGCCGCGATTATCAATCCCGATCTGCTGAATTGATGAATCACAGGTATCCCTCCTCGCTTCTCCTCCTTTGGCGCATTCACAGTGGCGCTATTTTGCATACTCTAAGAAAATTTTATTTTTGGTTTTTGTTGTTTTTTATTTTGTTGGTTGGTGTTTGCATTTGGTGGTTGATGTGTGGTGGATGGTGCTTGGTATGGATATATTACTGTTTGGAAAACATGTGGCTTGTGGATGTGTTGTTGGGTGTATCGTTGGGTGTATCGTTGGGTGTATTGTTGGGGAACTTGTGGATGTGTTGTTGGTGGCTTGTGGATGTGTTGTTGGGGAAAGGTAGATGGGTAAGAAACACACGGGACCCGTGAGGAAGCGACGTAAAGTTGGGGCTGGTAGGGTTGACAGCCCTCCTGGGGGTTCCCCTTCCCACATCTCCATTAGCGAGGGGGATCGGTCCCCTCCTAGTTCCTCAAAGAGTTGTAATTCTCATTCTGAGCCCCCTCCTCCTAGGAGTACCCCTCGTGTCAGCCCACGCTTTCCTAGTAAACGGCCTACCCCCTATCCTCGGAAGAAGGGTAAGACAACCGAGCCTAAGGTTTCAGCTCGTTCCTCGGACCAGCCGCCTAAATCTCCCCCTGCCACACCTTCAAAATCTAGCAACCCTTTTTCCCTAGGCATTAGGAGGGCTACTTTGGAGGACTTAGAACAAACTAGAGCCAAATACAATATTCATCCGTCTGTCCAGCTTAGGGTACCCCACGTGGATGAGCGACCCGAGTGTCCAAAGTCTGATGGGATTGCTCTCCATATTGACCTCTTCGATCTAGGACTCCGTCTGCCCCTCCAACCATTCTTTATGAAAATGTTTAGTTATTTGGGGGTAGCTCTTGGGCAGCTATCCCTTCCAGGGTGGAGGACACTGACAGGCTTACATGTGTTATGGTTGGAGGTCGTGAAGCGCGACATTTCTGTTCGGGAGTTGAGGGGCCTTTACCAATTCAAGAAGCCTAACAGTCCCGGCATTGCTTACTTCTCCCCCTGGGGTGATCATGGCCACATCGTTGAGGGGAACCCCGCCTTGAAGAAGGGTTACCGAAAGGGATGGTTTGTCGCTGAGGGTAGGTGGGGGACAGAGACTCTAGGTGAGAATGGCGACCCCGTGGAGGTTCCCCATTCCTTCAATGTAGACTGTAAGTATCTCCCTTACTTATGGTTCTTTATCAGAATCTTTCGCCTGAATGTCTCGCTAACCTTGAGTTCTTTATGCTTTCGCAGGTGTGACATGGGCTAAAGGATCATGCCCAGTTCAGGAGGTGGGGAGAGAGGTGAAGAAGTTTGTGGACAGGCTTCAAGGTGCACAGAGGGGTAGTGATGTGCTAGATGAGAGCCGATTATGGAGAGCGGGGCTGATTGACCGAAGTCCTCCGCCTACTCATGGGGGTGACTCATGTATGATTTGGGTGTCGGGGGGTATCCTATTGTTACTTATGGGACTGGGGTACCCCATTATCATTGCATTCTTCGTTTCGCTTCCCCGCTTTCTATTTCCTATTTTTTTACTTTTGCAGTACTTAGTACTTGTCCAGCTAACGTAACTTTTGTGCATTGGGTGCAGTCATGGAATCGACGGGTGACGCTTTTGACGCCTTCTTCCAAGCGGTAGTGGGCGGTGCTTCCGGATCTCAGGATTCGGCGGTACCCCCGAAAGGCTCCCGACCTCCTCGAGCTCCTGGTCCAAAGGAAAAATCTCAGGGTACCTCCCACAGCGGGTCGAAGGGTACCCCTCGCTCGAAGAAGAGAAAATTCGGGCTGGTTTCTACTTTCCCCGATGAGTTACGTGAGGGTGACTTAGACCTAGCTTCTAACAAGGAGGTTTCGCACTTGGCTCGCCACTTTTACTACTCTGCTGAAAATGTTACCTCTGAGGTTGCTGAAGAGGTTGACAAGATGAGCTTGAGCCAGCGTTACGGTCAAGCACTTAGGGCTACCCAAAAGGTAGGCTTTCCTGGGGTACCCCGGGTGTACTCTTCATCATTTTCTTTTTACTTATTTAATCTTTTTGTCATATACATATATTTAACATGTCTTTCATGACCCGCAGGCATCCTTTCTCCTAAGCCACTGCATTCCGGATCTCGACTCCCTTGTTGTCGCACAGTCAGAGGTCGACAAGTTAAGGAGTGAGCTTCAAAGCCGTTAATCTCGTGAGGATCAGCTCGCTCGAGAAGTTAAAACTCTGCAAGAACGCATTGCTGGCCTATCGGGAGAGAAAGCTAGGGTGGAGAAGGATTATGAGGAGTTGAGGGCCACCAACGGGGATCTGATATCTCGGCAAAAGACGATGGCGGAGGATGCATTCTCACTCATCATGACGGAGGTGTGGAGTGTGGATCCGGAGTTGGAGGTACCCCGGGTGCAGAAATTTGTCAACAAGGCTACGATTCTAAAGACAATTGCAGAGAGGAAGAAGCCTTCCCAACCACGGTCGGGTACCCCTTCCGGGTCGCCTAGGGTACCCCATCAGCTTCAGCCGTTGCCTGCTTCGGATGCCCCTACTTCGGCTGCTCATATTCCGGGTACCTCAGAGTCCTCTGCTGATCGCCCTCTGGAGACGGATGTTGGGGATGGCGTTCCCCCCTCGGTGTAGCCTTCTCACTATGCTCTTGTTTTTTCGGACCTATCCACATTTTGCTATTTGGACCTTGTTTCTTTCTTTTTGGTTTCTCGGGATATTTTGTATTATTGGGACTTCTCTTTTGTTATGATACCATGCCATCGAGTTCTCTTGTACTTTGTATGCTTGTTATTCTGCCAATGAATGCTTGACTAAACTGTTACCTTGTAAATGTCTAGGGTACCTCTCATTTTTTTTGAAATGGGGTACCCCTGGTACCTTAACAAATATCCAACATCATGGGGATTCCCTACAAATGTGGTGCATGTCCTTCTCAGAAACTATGGCGGATTCCCCACAAATAGGTAATCAAAATATCATCGCAACATCTCGATCAAACGTTGAAAGCGCAATTGGTCCAACCAATCACTTTCTTATTCTTTCGAAGTTTTCTCCAAATTTTTTAAATAGCCTACCCCATACTTTGCAAAAGTACGAGGACGGAGGTGTGGGTGTTCTCATACTTAAGCCGAACTTCGTGCCGCTAGGGTATGCCGGTTTTTCTTCACCCTCGGGTCCTCTTTGACCCTCCATTTCTTTGTCTAGGTAGCTTTATCATGCTTCCGCAGAAAGGCTACCCCCGGGCTGTTCCCTTCGTTGCCCATCTTGGGTTTACATAGATCGTCACGATCTAGGCATATCAGGTACCTTGGCTGGTCCTGTGATAGGTTAGTCATAATTGACAAACGTATGGCGAGAATTGCATATTACCAGATGCGATGGTATATTAATGGCGATAAATGAATATAATCCGCACTCTAAGATCGAAGTGGAGAAAAATAAATAAAGAACCCACACCATATTTGTTGAGAAAGAACATGCATTTATAGATAACGAAAGCGTTGATCAATACATGACTTAGCTTTGTTACCCTGATGAGAATGGGAGACCGCAAGACCTCCTATCCCTTTCATTTGACAATTAAAGAAACTCTAAAGTTGCAACTGACCAACATAGGGCATTTGGGGTACCTCATTTGGCCTACCACACAAAAACATTAAAGAAAGCAAATAACAGCAAAAGACTAAAGGTTGAGACACTGTCCTTTAGTAATATTTCCGTAGCATTGCAGCGTTCCAGGGGTGCCTCAAAATTGTGTCATCCATGTGGAGTAGCCTGTATGCACCTGTCCTAACGGGTTTGTCGATGCGGTAAGGTCCATCCCAATTTGTCCCGAAAGCACCTTCGCAGGGTACCCTAGTGTTCTGAGTTACCCTTCTCAATACCAAGTCTCCTTTCTTGAAGGATCGAGGGCGTACCCTTTTTTCATATAGACCCGAAATGCGATGCTCATATATGGCTGTCCCCAATTCTGCTCTAGCCCTTTTTTCAGCCACCAAATCAAGGTTTGAAGCAACCAAGGAGGTGTTCTCGGCCTCATTGAAGTATTCCACCCTGTGAGAGGGTACCCCGATTTCTGCTGGAATCACTGCGTCAACACCGAATGCGAGGGAAAACGGGGTCTCCCTAGTGGAGATGTTTTGAGTAGTCCGGTATGCCCACAATACGCCAGGTAGCTCGTCTACCCATGCTCCCTTTCTTTCTTCTAGCTTCTTCTTCAGGATACCTTTGATAATCTTGTTAACGGCTTCGACTTGCCCATTAGATTGGGGGTGGGCAGGTGTAGCAAATCGGTTGGCTATCCCCAACTCTGAACAAAAGCTTCGAAATTTTTCATTATCGAATTGCTTGCCGTTATCACTGACAATTGCATAGGGGATTCCAAATCTGCAAATGAGGTTCTTCCAAATGAATTCGGTGGTTTTCCTTTCTGTAATGCTTGTTAGTGGCTCCGCTTCCGCCCATTTTGTAAAATAATCTACCGCCATGATTGCATGTTTTGCTTGCCCATTCCCAGTAGGTAACGGGCCAATGAGGTCCACTCCCCACATAGCGAAGGGCCAAGGGGAAGATATAACTGTTAGCTTCTCTGGGGGTAGGTGGGGTACCCTGGCGAACCTTTGGCATTTGTCACAGTTTCGTACCATATTCTTGGCATCTTCCCGCATGGTTAGCCAGTAGTACCCCTGACGGAGAGCTTTTTGTGCCAGTGATTGTGCTCCATAATGATTGCCACAAATCCCCTCATGTATCTCCCTCATGACATACTCGGCCTCGTCGCTTCCCAAGCATTTAAGGTAAGGAAGAGTGAACCCTCTTCTGTATAGTGTATCCTGGATCAGGCAATACCGGACAGCTTTATACTTTAGTCTTCTCGCTTCACTTTTATCTGAGGGGAGGTCTCCGTCCTTGAGGTGCCTTATGATAGGCTCCATCCAAAGTACCTCGTTGGATAGTGATCCTACTTCCAACGGCTCTAGGAGATCAATGCTGGGGGCGGGTATGTGTTCTGTTGTGATGGGGCCAGCTGACTGAGCTACACCAAGGGACGCCATTTTTGTTAGGGTATCGGCTTCGCTGTTCTCCAGTCGGGGTACCCTTTCCACTTTAACCTCACAAAATTGGGACATCAACTCTCTAGTTTTTTCGAGGTACCCCTTCATGTTTTCCTCTTTCGCTTGATATTGTGCGGTAATCTGGCTTACCACCAACTGTGAGTCACTCTTAACGTGTACCCTTTTTGCTCCCAAAGCCTTCGACATCCTCAACCCCGCTATGATTGCCTCGTACTCGGCTTCGTTGTTTGAAGCCTTGAATCCGAATTGCAGGGCGTAGCATATTTTCACCTTGTTCAGGTCGATTATAATAACTCCCGCGCCACTTCCGTGCGAGTTAGAGGAACCATCCACATATATTTCCCAGACCTGCTCCTCTTCATCAGTAGGTGGGGTATCTTACAAGTATCTCAGATCACATTCACCACTTGAGTCATTGGCGAATTCCGCAATGAAATCAGCAATGGCCTGAGCTTTAATCGCCGAACGAAGCTTGAAGATGATGTCAAACTCGCTTAATTCGAGGGACCATCGGAGAAGCCTTCCGGACATGTCTAACTTCTGAAGGATTTGCCGGAGGGGAAGGTTGGTGACGACTGCAATGGTGTGAGCCTGAAAATATGGTCTGAGCTTCCGTGCGGAGACAACCAATGCCAAAATGATCTTCTTAGAGGTGGGGTACCTCTTTTCGGCATCAACCATAGCCTTACAAGTGTAGTAAATAGGTCGTTGTACCCCATTATCATCCTCTCGGAGTAACACAGAGCTGGTGGCATGCTTGGATACGGCAAGATACATCAGCAGCACCTCTCCCGGCTCAGGTTTGGCAAGTAGTGGAGCATTCACGAGGTACCCCTTCAGTTCTTGGAAAGCCTCTTCACAATCGGGTGTCCATTGGAGCTTTTTATCGGTCTTCAAAGCTTTGAAAAAGGGCTTACACCGGTCGGTAGCCTTGGAGATAAAGCGGCTCAGAGCAGCTACCCGGCCTGCCAAGCTTTGAACCTCTTTGATGGTGCTTGGCGATTTCATGTCAAGAACTACGCGAATTTTATCAGGGTTGGCTTCAATCCCCCGTTATTGTACCATGAACCCGAGAAACATTCCCGAGGTTACCCGGAATGCACATTTTTCAGGGTTAAGCCGCATCTGATGTTTTCTCAAAACGGTAAAGGTATCTCTGAGGTGCCCCAGGTGTTCCCCCGCCTGCACCGATTTGGTGATCATGTCGTCTATGTACACCTCCATGGTGCGCCCGATTTGTTCTTTGAAAATTTTGTTCACTAGCCGCTGATAGGTAGCCCCGGCATTCTTCAAATCAAACGGCATAACCTTATAACAGTATAACCCCCGGTTGGTGATGAAGGCTGTTTTCTCTTGATCGGGTTCGTACATCGGGATTTGGTTGTACCCGGAGAAGGCGTCCATAAAACTAAGCATTTCATGCCCCGCTGTTGCATCAACCAGCTGGTCCACCCGAGGAAGCGGGAAGCTATCCTTGGGGCAGGACTTATTCAAGTCGGTGAAGTCCACGCACATGCACCACTTTCCGTTTGATTTCTTGACAAGAACAACGTTGGACACCCAATCGGGGTACACTGCTTCCCGAATAAACCGTGCTGCTAATAGGCAGTCTACCTCTTGTTCAATTGCATCGTACCTCTCTTGATTGAAGGTGCGACGCTTCTGTTTGACCGGTTTATTATACGGGCTGACATTGAGTTTGTGACAAGAGAGAGAATGTGGGATACCCGGCATATCCGAGTGGGACCAAGCAAATACATCGAGGTGCTCACATAGGAAGGTGATGAGTTTCTCCCTTTGTTCCTCCGAGAGTTGGAGCCTACTTTCACTGTCTTTGTTGGGTCAGTGGCGCAAATCGAGACTGAAATAAGATCTTCAACTGGGGTACCCCGCATTTCATCTTTCAATATTCGGGGATCCAAAGGTGCCTCAACTTCACATCTGGGCTCCTCTTGGTCCCCGTGGGGTACCCTCGAGCTATACCCCGTAACTGCTTCCATCCCCCTTGGTGAAAACTCTAACTTTTCTCGTGGGTGGGCTACTTGAGGAGATTTTTTCAGTACTGTTCTCCGCTGTCTAGCAAGTGCTCGCTTTGAGGGGGAAGGTGTGGGCTGGCTGCCACTAGGGTACCCCTTCATTGGCGGATCTGAAGCTATTTGGTAAGTGACTTTGGAGGCCATGGAATAACATCCACGAGCCGATTGCTGGTCCCCTTTAATGGTGATAACTTCTTGGGCGGCCGGGATTTTCATGGCGAGGTAGTACATGGATACCACCGCTTTAGTTGCTACTAAGAACGGCCTACCCAATATAATATTGTAGGCACCCGGGTGATCTACAATAAGAAAATCAATCATATGAACAACACGGTGAGGTACCTTACCAAGTGTAACGGGCAGCGTAATGATGCCTTTTGGTATAACCATATCTCCGGCGAACCCAATAAGAGGCGTAGCATATGGGTTGATCTTTGGCGACTCAATCAATAGTTGATCCAAGGCGCTTTTGAAAATGATGTCAACAGAGCTACCGGTATCTACGAGAGTTCTTGCTACCTTACCAGTGGCAACCTTCAACGTAATTACGAAGGCATCGTCGTGGGGGTACGAGATGCCCTCCGCATCTTTTTCTATAAAAAGGATAGGCGGGGGATGGTGGGGTACCTTCGGTGTACCCCATTCATTAAGGTTGACTTCTCTGCCCATATTGGTGGTTATCGACAACGATCTACCATAACCTTTGATAGCCCTCCTAGATTGGCCCGCTAAAGTCGGTCCGCCCATGATCATTCGGACATACACGCCTTTCTTGTGTCCAAGGGGTACCTCTCGTTTGGGACTGCCATCAGCTACCCGCTTGCCTTTATCCTGTTCCGCAGATTTCCGAGCTTCTCTCATGCCAGCAACAAATTCTTTGAGGTACCCGCTGAGAATCAAAGATTCAATTTCTTCTCGCAAGGTGAAGCACTCGGCTGTGCTGTGACCAAAGTCCTCATGGAACTCGCAATACTTCAGGCTACGCTTCATGTTGGGGTACTTCTTCATTGGCTTAGGAGGACGGAGGAGGCCGCTATCCCGAATATGGTAGAAGATCTGCTCTGGGGATCGATTCAGTGGGTGGTAAGATTCATACCGAGGCCTCGGCGGTGGCTCTCGCTGATCCGGTGGTGGCGATCTTGGAGGTTGGGGTACCCTTGAGGCACCCTGAGGGTTATACCCTCGTCCCCGCAAGGCAGCCCGTGGAGGGTTCCGTGCTCGGGGTACCCGCGGTATTGGGGCCTCCACCCTCTTGCGCTTCTCCTTGTTCTTTGTAACATCGGCCTTATCTTCTTGGCGCTTCAATTGGCATTTTTCGTCCATCTCCACTTGTTGCAACGCCCGAGAACGGGCTTCCCCATATGAAAGTGGACGCTTCTTTTGAAAAGAACACCATAACTTGCCCAACCACAAATTTTTCTCAAAATGGGTCAATGTGTATTGGTTTCCAAATGCTCCGGTTCGCAGCACCTCTTGGTGGAAACGACTTACATACTCCGCCAAAGGCTCGGCTTCCCCTTGCTTGACAAAGGCAAGTTTGGAGGCTACCCTATCTTGAGTAGAAGCATAGGAAAACTCTTTAGTAAATTCAGATAACAATTGGTGTAAGGAAGATATGCTACCCGCTTTCAAAGAGCGAAACCATGACTTCGCGGGGCCCGTGAGTGTGTGTGTAAACATCCTACACATGGCGCTCTCATCTACACCCTTAATAAGCATTTGGTCACGATATAGCTCAGCATGCTCTGAGGGATCAGTGGTACCCGAGTATTGGGGTATCTGAGGCATAGCGAACGCCTCGGGGAGAACTGCTGTCCTAATCTCCATAGTGAATGGCGATTGGTAGGTCATTGGCGTTGGTACAGCTGTGATGTTTTGCTTCTCGGAGAGGAGCTTCACTTGGGCTTCCAGGTTCTCCATCTTTTCCACAAGTTCGAGGGGTACCCTCGGTGTACCTGATGATGTTGCCGCCATTTGAGAAGCCCTTTTGGCGTTTAACTTCTCACGGAGATCCTCGTGGGTACGCTTTGCACGCCTCGTACCCTGGCTACTGCGGTAATTGCAAGAGGCGGTGGAACGCTCGTCGCGGGAGCCCATGGTTTGAAACTTAGAACGGGTACCTGATGGCCTAGGCTGTGGCTTGCTGGCCTCAGGTACCCCTCTTCTGACCATAGCTTGGTCATCCGTTTGAGGTGGTGGAGCATCTAGCGTCACTAGTGGAAGTGAACTTTCGGGTGCTCGAGATCCGACCGCCCTAAGTATTGCGTGGGCAAGATCCTCAAAACGCTTGTGCGAAATAGGTTCTTCTTCTTGGCGAACACCCGTCGATTGCTTGACACCCTTGCCCTTACTGATGCGGGCTACCCTTCTCGCGGGATCACTACCTTCACTGTTGTTGTCCTCTCTCATCCTTGTAGGATCCCCCATTAAACCTTCGGGAGGTACGTCGGGTGCCATGTATTGGAGTACACACAACAACTAGTTTGGTAACCGTGGAGGAGGCTTTTTGTGCGTCTCCCCACAGACGGCGCCAATTGTTTTCAACTGATTTTGGGGTAGGAAAATCCAAAATCAATCTAGAATAATAAATTTATATTTTTGGGGGAGATGGAGTACCTCACTAGTTTATTTTGTGCGGTGCGGTGTATCTGAAATTCGGGGGAGGTGAGAAGGAGAGAGAGAGTGGTAACAATGGTGAAAGGTCAGAAACGAGAGAGGTGTCCTTCCAAATGAGTTTCACGCCTGCAAAACAGTGAAATAGAGGTTAGAGGTGAAGCCGGGGTACCCCGGCGTTCACACTCCGACGCTCAAGTTAGCAAACTCAAGCTTTAATGGTAAAGAGAGCTGGCCAGTCCTCTGTAAATTTAGGGTTTAAGGTTGAAGAAAACCTATTTTTTGGAGTGTGAGTGTTAATGGTAAGTGAGAGCATGGTGGAGAGTGAAACCTAAGCGCCTTTATATATGGAGTACCTTAGCTGCCACGTGGCGTACCCCTTTTTGGCTAATGTCCTTTTACCTCTTTATAATTTTTTGGGCCGTTATCTGCATGTTCGCGGCATATCTCATCTTTTGAAAACGTGGCGCGCTGGAGAGTGGTCCGGGGTACCTCTGCAGTAGCTGTCGGGTAGGCGGCTGGGGACTACTGTCCTTGGGACAGTGTCCTTCACTTTTGGCAGAGGTAGCAGGCGGCTGTCCCCCCCCTTTTGATACGACGTTCTTGATTCCTAATTCTGACAAAATCAGATAATATCTTTTAGGAGGCGGAGACGTTTCTCATGGCGGATATTTTCGGCGGATTCTCTTACATCCGCTTTGCCGGGTACCTCAAGTTACGTGGGGTACCCCCTATTACGCGGGGTACCCCTATTTGTATAGGGTACCTCATATTATATGGGGTATCTCTATTTGTGTGGGATACCTCTAATTGTACAGGGTACCTCTATTTATACGGGGTACCTCAAGTCATGCCGGGCACCTCGGATTATGCAGGGTACCTCCGATTGTGCTGAAATCATTCCATTGGCTGACACGTGGCGCTCTATTACCTTTCCTATTTTCCCTCAAACAGAAAACATAAGTAGTTACTATGAGTTTCGGATATTCTCTCTACTCCAAATTCGTGATGATTACTTGCATTTTCAATATTTTTGAGATGGCTGGGAGATAATTTCGCTATTGTATAACCAATAGTTGTTGTCTTGTTGATGGGTGTATTAAAAGGTTAATAAGTAAATTCTGAGGGAAAAATTGAGAAACAAATTGGGTATCGTTGAGAAGATGGCTGGGAGATAATTTCGCTACATGTCAAAATGGGCCGCCTCTCAGCCCAATGGCGTCTTTTATATTTGGGGCGATGCCAGCTGCTTAACTTGATATGATTCACAAACTTTTTTTTTTCTAATTGTTATTGACCCAACTACTACCCACCAAAATATATTGTTTAAAAAAAATAGGGGAAAATAAAGAAAATCACAATTACACATAAAGCATACAATATCACCAAAATTCCTAATTTCTTCTTATGGTAACTATCTTTTGAGAAAAATTTTCTTTATGTCAGAGGCAGTATAACCAACCAATGACAATATAATAATAAATTTACTAAAATCGTTAAATATGTACAAACACTTATGCATGACATTATTGAGTACGAACATATCTAATGTACATAATATTTTCTCCCTTGTTAAATATTTAGATAAATTACATATATTATTGTTAAGTGAAAGCAAGAGCTCTAAGATTCTAAGAGCTCAATTTCACTATAATGAAATTGAGAGGAAATTGTTCTTTATTATTAAAATTACAGTGTGAATTACAAGGCTAGAGTGCCTACACTTTATAGTGCAAGCTAAAGGTAAATGTTCGTTTAATCTCTATATTTCTAGTTAAGTATCCGTTTAGTCCTTATATCTATTTTTAAAAAATTACTTTAAGAAACCCATGTTGTTGATTATGTTACACTCCTACCCTTATTTTTTGTTTCCTCTTATAATAATACCCTTATAACAATATTATTGGGGATATTAATGAAAATAAAAAATAATAATTGATCAAATTAACCTTCAAACTAACATAAAAATTTGCTCTACTTTTAAATTATTACTTCACTTTTAAAATTAGTTTATAATTATTTTTTTATACAATAATTATTAGTAAGATGTTGTAAGAAATATATAAACATTGCTTTAACTTGGCTTATATGAATTTATTTATAAATGATTATTAGTAAGATTGTTTCAAAAGTATAGAAAATACTAGTTCTTTCACATTGATATTTATTAGTTAATTTGCTCATAAATTATTGTTGGTTAATTTGTTGATTAATTCTTTTATAAATAAATTAATTAATGTCAAAAATATTGTTGGAAGGGTATTATTATAAAAGAAAAGAAAAATTAAGTGTAAGATTGTAACATATTTAATTGTAGTGTTGTTTTGAGGTATTTTTTTAAAAAAAAAGACTAAATGGGCATTTAAGTTAAAACATAAAGACTAAACGAGTATTTATCTTAGAAGCTAATGATTCTACGATAAATATAAATAAGTTGGAAACAATCAAGCTAACTGAGGAAAATTGATTCCCATTCCCTTGATTGACGATTTCAGGCTGCTCTTCCACAACTGCATGGCAAGGCAAGTTGTCTTTCCTTCACAAAATACTGAGAGCAATGACCTTCTTGGCAAATCTTCCCAATTAATTACTGAATTACACAGGTAAGATTTTTGCCTTGGAGGGTCTAGAGAATCCTTAACAATGTTACTGAATCCATGCTTTTCAATTCGATCTCTACTAAAACAGTTGGATGAATCAGCTTCAGTATTAAGTTGATCTAAGTTTATTATTTATCAATTCAAACAACTCAAAGCATTTGAAAAACACGACCTTTATTCCATCATCATATAAACGTGTATCGAGAGTTACAAAGCACAAGCCCACTGACACCAGCATGTCTAACAACACCATCTCTACGTGTAAAATTGCAATGCATAACATTCACTTCATCCCCAATGCCACGCCACGTGTCAGCCATTGTGGTTACATAATCCAACAACTGACAGGATTTGAGGCAGATTCATTTTCTCCACAATATAATATAAGTTACTTCTGCATGTTGCAGAATTTCATACTCCAGATTTTAGATACGATATCTGCCTACGTCGCTTAAAATAATGTGCATGCAATGCATTAGAAATTAGGGTTTTCAAATCTTAGCTTTCATCACTTTCTACTTATAAACCCCTTTATAAAATAATATATGTGAACTCAATTAGAATTCAGAATGGTACCTTGCAAAGATTAAACAAAACTCATGAATATTCAAAGTTTGTTGGAGCTCTCAGACATATCCCAACCAGAATTTAACAACATTTTATAACTACTGTGGCTCTATAAAAAAAATATTTATCCCAAGTCAACTCCTTAGACGTCGATGACTATATTCGGTAAGCCATGCACAAGTAGATGCCCTAGAATTGCGACAAGTAATTTCATAGACTATGTAAGCACATATATAAAATTATGAACCAAAGGAACTAAAGATTATACGGCAACCACGTAATCGAGAAAATTGAGGATCATAATCTGCATGATCAGAATCATGAACCATTTTATTAATAACAATGTCGTCACGGTAAAAAAGATAAAAATAAAAAATAAAAAATAAATTTCCAAATCCTTATCTCAATCTATAATTTATATTTAGATGATGAAATGTCTCGAGATACCAAACAAGGGGACAACCGATCAAGAGATTATGAGCTTGGTTTAATATAATCTCTTGTATTGTAAATATTATTAATCAGTAGAAACACTTATAGAAACAAATGTAAATCATTCATATGTAATACTGTGGTTTAGGGTAATAATAATAAAAGCCATTGACACTAGTCGCATTTCTTGGATTGCACGTAGCCACGTACGATAAAAGAATAAAGGTGGAAATGTACCACAAGCAAGAAGCAAGGTGAAAGAAATAGTATTGTTGACATTATTAAATCAAATAAATTCGGTTGATAAATATAAAAGCTTTTGACGAGTGACTCAAATTGTTAGATAGAGTTGGATGAAACAAGCACCAGAATTTCAATGGACTTTGAATTGAGTTCTCAGTTTCCCCGTATCGAAAGATAGATGGCCCTTATATGTTTTTCCAGAAATAAAGCAATTGTCAAAGCAACACATCATCGTAGATCAGAGAGCAGAGGATGGTTGACTTTGTTGTTGGAGGTAGAGAGGACACCTGGCGTTGCGTGCTACGTGGTGTGATTGCAGTGGTTAGAACTGTAATAACTGTTCCAGATTGGATCATTGGCTTCTATTTATGGAAAAGCACGTGTTCCCCGGAAGCTGACGCGCCTGAATTAAAATACAGCATCGTTAAGACGTTCGATAAAATTGTAGAATCAGTATCATATGCTATAATCATTTTTGGCATCATTAAGTTTATAAATGCATGTGAATGTGAGAATATGTAATATGTTAAAGATTTCTCAGATAAAATCCTAATTAAAAGTATGATTGGGATTGCTTTGAATGGTCAAATAATCACTTATTTGATATTTTAACATTCAAAAAAGTGTTTGCCAAATAAATAATAGTTTACTTACTTTAGTATTTGTTCAATATGTAATTTAATGACATTCTTACTTTGTTAAAGTGATGTTGTCCTCGTTAGAAAAGATATACACACACATATATAAAATGAAAGATGCCACTAAAATATTAAAGAATAAACATATTTTAACATATTAAAGTTTTATTTTATTGTTTAGCATATGGAAATTTGTGTTTTTTGTCTATTAATGACATCCTTATTTTAACAAAGTAATAATGTCCTCATTAAGTAAATTTTATTTCTTTTTATAAATAACAAAATTGGTACATTTTAATCATTTTGTATGAATCCCATAATTTTAGGATTAATTTACCAAACATATATAACTAATTATTTTAGAAGTGATTGTCTAATAATCTAAATATATTAAACATGTTATGAAATTATTTTCAAAGTTGATTATTTCAAAATTTAATGTGGATGTGATTTCTTGAGAATCCATGCAATCTCAAACATACCCAAACTATGTTATAAACCCATAATTAATCAGGCTCGTTATGCCAATGTCTGTGGAGAATTTCGGATCCTGATGTCGTTTTTAAGTAGAGCTGGTGATGACAGCTAAGATTGCAGATAATTTCAATTTTCAAAATTTGGGAGAAACGACATGAATCAAAAACAAGATTTGGGAAAAGTTTGTCCTACGTTACCGTCCAATCATTCTCATTTTGGAAGATTTGCGGTTAAAAGTCAACCCCAAGGGCATCACTTTTTTGGTCAACCCAATAGTGTGAATTCGCTACTTTTATGATGAAGTTATGGCCTTTTGAGTCTCAAAAAATGGTTATATAACCAATCCATTAAAATATATATATATATTTTCAGATCGAAACTACAGATCTCATTTAAATAGAGGTGGGTAAAATTAAATCAATGTTTTAATCTTGAATTTTAAAAATTTAAATTTGAGTGGCCCTTCAAAGAAATATATATACTTAAAATCAATCAGTTAAATTCATAAGAGAATCATAATAATATTTTTATTTATAATTTTTTAATATCTACCTTCCCATAATTTAAACATGGATGATTAGCTAAAGAGAATTAAAAAAAAAATCACCTTAAATAGTCTCTCTCTTTTAAAACACCTTGGCTAGTACATGTATGTAGCCCTGCAATTTCATAACTCGTATTTAATTATAAATTTTCCCCAATGAAAGAATCTAATAGAAACATAACGATATCAAGTCATCTACACTACAGTACACGAGCTAATCGTAATAAACCCAGGCCGCAATTTATTTTACGTTATTTGATGAGATATTTGGGCATAATTGACTTGTGAAATAACAAGATTAGAAAGAGAAACTGATAATAATTTTTTACAGAAAATCATTTTTATTTAACACAGGTGAACATTTCAGTAACGCGTGGCTTTCTAATTCTACACGTCCCTTCTTATATTATAAATAATTACAGTTATAAACCAAAAAAAATAAAATGCATGTACAGCAACTACAAATACGTATTAGACGCCCGCATTATTATTAATATTTTAATGGGGGAAAAAATGACATGCAGAGAAGAGGACACTTGTACATGAGGGTGAGGCCGGCGCCAAATACTTTTGACTTGAAAACAAATCTGGTGCTTTCTTTCTCAGCTGTATATATATAGATCGAGTTACCGTCCCCAATATCATCCACAAGTACACTTTTCTGTTTGATTTTCAGAGCCCACAATTACTTCTATAAAGTCTTTCACAAACTCCATTTTCGCGTACCATCTTTTGAGTCTCAAATTTAATAATAATAAACAGAATGGGAAGAGCTCCCTGCTGTGATAAAAATGGACTCAAAAAAGGTCCTTGGACTCCTGAGGAAGACCACAAGCTCATCAGCTATATCCAACTGCATGGACCTGGCAACTGGCGCAACCTCCCAAAGAACGCCGGTAAACTAAGCATTAATCTTTATTAATAATTTCACTATATATATCCCAAATGATTTTTTTCTTTTTCTTCTTTTGTTTTCTGTTCTAATTAATTCTTTAATTCAATGGTCTAGGGCTTCAAAGATGCGGCAAGAGTTGCCGTCTCCGGTGGACTAATTACCTGAGACCTGATATCAAGAGAGGAAGATTTTCTTTTGAAGAAGAAGAAACGATAATTCAACTGCACAGTATTCTCGGAAACAAGTATGGCTCTAGCTTCTTATATTAATATTTCAAATCATCTATGTATAGTTGGTTAGCAAATTGAATTTGTTGGTTTTGGATATGAATTAGGTGGTCGGCTATTGCTGCTCGGCTGCCGGGACGTACCGACAATGAAATCAAGAACTACTGGAACACTCACATCAGAAAAAGGCTTCTTAGAAACGGAATTGATCCTGTGACTCACGCTCCTCGCCTCGATCTTCTTGATCTTTCCGCCATTCTCAGGTCGACTCTCTGCGGTTCATCGGCGTCACTTCTCAATATGTCAAGCCTTTTAGGCGGCAGCACTCATCAGGCTCTTCTAAATCCTGAACTCTTGAGGCTTGCTTCCACACTCTTGTCACTCAAACAAGACAACCCGGAAATGCTTTTGCAGTATCTTCAGCAGAACCAGCAGCTCTGCAATTCTCAAATGCAAAACCAGATCCCAACGATGTCGAATCTAAATCAGTTTCATCAAGCTCCGCTTTCTGACCAAAGTCCAACTTGCACCACATCCGCTGCTGCTTGCACCTCACTTCCAGATCAATCACAACTCACGCAAGCTGACTTGGATGGTTTGTTATCAAACTTGACGAACTTCAACAGCCAAAATTTATCCCAAGAGAATCTGATACCTCCAAGCTTCGATGAAAATTTTGCTTCACAGCCGCTGCCGAATCAAATGTACAACCGCAGCTCCAATGGGAATCAACATTTTCGCTTTGATTCTGTAATGTCGTCGACGCCATTATCAAGCCCGACTCCGTTGAATTCATCGTCTACATTCATCAACAGCAGCACCGAAGATGAGAGGGAAAGCTACTGCAGTAGCTTGTTGAAGTTTGAAATTCCTGAGAGTTTGGATATTAATGATTTTATGTAAATTAATTATGTTTTTTTTTAATGCATGAGAGTTGTAATAAACTATATCTGTGTTAATTAATTGGTTTTGTAGTTGTTGGTATACATATAAACGTATTTAAATATGGGATTCTTTTTGTTATTTTTTTTTAATCTCCTGCAGTTCCGAGCATTCCTTTAATTAATTGTGATGCATAATCTCGTTTTGATCCCACAGATGGAAAAGTGATGCTTCAGCTATGCATTAATTAATTAATGATAATTTTCTGTGTTTTTTTTCCAAAACTGTGTAGATTCAGGTCCTTATTCATTTAGTGTTTGTCATGTGGGTTCGCATACTATCATAATTAGTTAAAACATACATATGATAAAGAATAAAAAAAAAATTGTGCTGTAAGAGCAATTAAAACTTTTTTAGATCAAGGATCTTGACATGCTATTGTTAACAGAAATTATTAAGACATTTATTGCCATCAGTTTCACTGAGCAAATAACATAGTGCATCAATAAGAACCCTAATGTAATATTGTATGAATCTGATAGAAAATATAATAAGATGAAAAAAGTAGTTGTGATCTCTCTCTCTCTCTCTCTTTTTCCTTTAATGGGACATTTGCTTTTTCTAATTTTGTTTAATAATGATCAATGGTCTAATTAATGGACAAAAATTGGCTTGGAATATATTCAATTTAATTTTGAAGGACCACAAAAAGGGACTTAATTAAATCTAGTGCTGAGTTGACCTATGCTCAACTCTTCATAATTTTCTATCACAAATGCATGGATAACAATATTCAATTAAAATTTAATAATTCTGTTGAAGCTATGAGCATATATATGTAGGGGACTGATCATTAATTTAGAAAAAAATAGTGTGCATTCTAAATTTTCTATAACCATTTTAATTTGTTTTCAAATATCAAATCACGCGGTCGATAACTTTTTAGTCCTTTAGACCAGAGTTCCACACGTTGTATAATTTGGAGGTGTTCCTATATGGCGGTGTATAAATTCTAAGCAACAGTACATTAATGTTAATATTGGATTTTATGAGATGAAGACATTTGCACCTAAGAATTAATTCTCATTAGATTTATTTTTTCATTAACTTTAAATAGAGGTCACTTGAGTTTAGCAATGAGAGACCACTCTTCAGGGTGAAGGAAGTCCAAAAAATCCATTTGTTTATTAGATTAATTTCTCTTTAGTCAAATCAAAAGTACTGCATAAATTTGATTCATGAACAAAATCCAATCATATTTATTTTTTTTAACTACGCTAATCACATTTATTGAAAATCCTTAATTGGATTAATTTTAAGAAAACTCGTTATGGTCAATTTGATAAACAACATATATATGATGCTATACCTCAACTTGTTCACCAAATGGCACAATTACTTCCATTATCAGAAGAAGAAGAAGAAGAAGAAGAAGAATAGTAATAGAGTATTCAACGAGGCAAGTATATATTGTCGGTGTTATGGTTACTTTAGATAATTGAAATATTATTTTGAACATAGACAGACCCAAACATGTACTAATTAATAGCAAAGTAATTAACTTTTTATGGGCAGTTCACTTTGGTTACGCAAATTTATCATCATCATTTCGTCATTATCAAAATAATTTCTTCTTCTTCTATATTAGTTACTTTCATTATAGTCGCCACCGCCCACCCAACAAATCAAAAGGAAATGTGAGCCACAAACAGCTTTTGCTGCGGAAGTGTTATCCATTATATCCTATAATTTCAAAGCACGAAAGTGTTTTGTTGTCCTTACATGCGTTAATAATAATAGCAAATAGCTGCTGAGTGTATTGAAAGAAATTGAGTAGTGGGAATCTATATGCTTTTACATTGTACGTTTACAAAGACAAATTCATCACATGTCTATAAATATGAGGCTGCTTTTGTGGGGACTTGGCATTGTCTCTTACACTAATACACTTTGGCCTTGGCCACCATATGCTAAAAGGGAACAATGAGCTTGACCACGATATACCAATTATTCATGGTCTTGGCCATGATTTCAAACAATGAGCTTTTAAATCAAAGAAAGAATGCTAAAAGGGAACGAGCCAAAGGGGGGAAAAAAATAAATAAAAGGGCTTTTAGGTTATTACGACTAGGATTGTGTCGGAATCAGTCTTAATAAGCACAACGATGATTATGATGGGAGAAAATTAACTATAACATCGGAGCTTAGAAATCCTGCAGATATATATACTTATAATAAAATTAAAAAAATTATTGGAACAACTAAAATCAAGTCTATTATGATATAATTTACATTTCTATCCTCATAAATATTATGTGAAATTTGAGAAGGCAACTATTCTTACCTAATTTTAAAATTAGGAGCAAATAAAGTCTCGTCATATGATGAGACTTTTCTATTATGATATAATCTAAATTTTTATCCTCACAATGAAATTTAAAGAGACAATTATTTCTATCTAATTCTAAAATTAAGAGGAGAATAAAGTGGCTTCGCTTGGTATAGTTTTTCATTTAGAGCTTATTTAAGTACAACTTTTATTAGTATAATTTTTATAAGTAGAGTTTTTACACACAAAAAAAAAATTAATTATTTAGCTATCAATAAGAGATTTTATTAAAAATCATAAAATTAATTTAATAGACAAGTTTTTTTTAAATTATGTTATGAAAAGAATAAAATGAGATTGTTTAATAAGAGAAAAATATTTTAGATATTTTAACATTTAAAAAAATTAATCTCTACTCACAAAAAGTTTCAAATTTAAGTTTTTACTATTAAAGACAAAATAATTTATTTAATCTTCAAACAAATGCAAAAATTCTATACGAGTTTTAGGATTAAATAAATATTTATAATTATTAGATAAGTCATACTAAACAAGCTATTAGAATATATTTAAACTCAGGGTAAAACTATAGTATTATTGTAGTACCATACCACAGTTGGATCCAGCCCACAATTATCACCATAATTAAATTTAATGGTTAGATTCAAATATGGTATGGTACAATATAATACCATAACTGGACCCATAAACTCAAACATTGAGGAAAATAAAGTTTCGGTATATGTTCAGACTCAAACCGACACACTCGAAGTGGGATACGTACAACGGTGCAAGTAACCCATTGGCATGTTTACTTACAGGACTTTGCTAGCTTAAAATTGAGTACAGTACGTTTAGAAAACTTGGAACTTGCAATCGTCATCATATGTTATAACTTATAAAACAGCCTTTCCATTCTACTCGTCGCAGTTATTTTTCTTCCATTTCAGATGCTCACGCCGCCGCCAGTCAAAAAACCTAAAAGAAGCTTTTATTTGGGAAATGCCAAAAGCCAAAAAGTGCCCAATTTCATATTTATGGACCACCAAACGGCGACGCATGTCAATGGATGATTGCTAGAGAGAGATTTACGAGTCCATTTTATATTAACTTATTTATGAACCAAAATCCCACGTTTGTAAAGCTAATTGCTTGTACTGAACGTCAAGAAGATCATTTAATCTTCATCATTGCCCACGAGACTGCAACTAGACCAGCAGCAGCACTATAGTCCTACAAAAAGAAGACACAAGGTATACGTTCAAAAGCAAGAGAAAACTCCCAGGCAAAACTTGGAAGTTGGAAATTATTGATTGAAACCGAAGATGGAAAAGTTTAATGGAGTCTATTTTGGGTCAAAAAGCGCCATTTTTATTTATTTCCATTAGCTGTTAATTTCTTTATGGTTGGACATGTATTTTGTGATGGCTTAATTATGAATTTTTCAGTTTCCAGGTCAAAATAGAAATAATGGGTGATCCGTAAATGAAGCAAGTGAAGTGATGGTGACATTCTCATTGCCTTACTCGGAAGCATTGAGACTTTCAGACTGATGCATTTTCAAAGCAAAATCAAATTTCTAGATGAAATTAATCAAAAGTCATGAGCGATGACGTTCAAATCCACATTTTTTTTTATCTCATTAGACTCTTATTAGAATTTTAAATTTTATTTTGTATGCAATTAAAATTATTAAAAAGGATTTTTCCTCAACTCCCTTTGTAAATTTACAGACTTGAAGTTCCATGAGAATCGAAGATATATTTAAAGGCAACCTTAATGAAGTTTCATGATATAAATTCGAAGTGATTCCTAGAATTAGATTTACAAATATATGTTAAAAAATAGATTTTTTTAACAAGAAAAATGGCTGAACAAAATTCAACCATGGGTAAAAAAATAAAAAAAATAAAAAATTATGTTCACAGTTGTTCTTTCACGTGTCTATTACTGCAAGCACCTAAAATTCATGTATTCGTGGTATGAGAAAGTTGATGCGAAAGGCTCTGAGGCTGACTTCAGAGTGAATTGAGGAGTAACTAATTCATGTATTTCTTGACTTTAATTTTAGTGCATATGTTCAATCTCCATGCATGGATAAATCTGCAAATTACATGCAGAGAAATGGAAGAAGAAGAAGTGAAGAAGTAGGGAGATGCTGGGTTAGAGTATTCTAAGATAAGACGCTGAAGGACAAATTGGAAATTATATGGGGTATGCAGAGAAATTAGATTAATTTAAAATTTTTAATAAATTTTTTAAAAATAGGGTCAGATGAGATAAATAGAGGAGGTTTTTGTTGTTGTTTGATTATTTTTTTAATATAGTTTTTGTATACTAAATAAGTTATTTTGTCTCTATTAACTAGTAACTAAACTCAAATTTTGAACTTTTCAGAGTAGAGATTTAGAAACTTTTCTAAAACATTAAAATATTTAAAATATCTTTTACTTATTTCATTATTCTCATAACATAATTTTAAAAATCTTCCATGTTTAAGTAATTTTAAAATTTTTAATAAAATTTCTTATTGACAACTAAATAATTAATTTTCTTTTATAAAAACTCTATTAACAATAACTCTACTTAAATAAATTTTACTTTAATAGTTATTCTAAATAGAACCTTAATACCACCGAGTAAAGTCATAACTTACTCCAATTTGAATTAAATAGCCCATGTTTCGGCCCATAACCCATACTAAAGCATATGTTAAATGGACTGCTACTAACTTGGGCCCGCCAATATAGTGCATTAAGCCGATTTTCAAAAATTACATTATATGTATCTTGAGTTTCACATCTCGTATTAAATAAATTACTAAATGATTATATCATCTAAAGGAGTCTTAAAGGAGTACATCATCACTTAAAATCTAAACTTTTCTTTTGCTTTTTCTTCAAATTACATGCATTGTTTCCTTTAACTTGAAAACAAAATGTTATTATCCTTTTCATGATTATTACTTTCACCCTTGTGCCCTTAGGCTTTTGAAAATTGCCTTTCCTTTCTCTTGAAATTTAGTAGCATTACGTAAGTAGTAGTGTTACTTGGATGTTAGGATCTCCTCTTCATAGGAATTAGTCTCTGTTGCCTTTCCAGTTTGATTCAAGACCGTTTGGTATAAAGATGTTATAGTTTTTAAGCCATAGTTTCGATAGAAAAAAAAAAAAAAAAACAAAGTGTAACTATAAAATAAAAGTTGATAATGTATAATAAATATGATTTTTAAATAATAATTTTTATAAAAAAATAGTAAATATATTGTAGGATTTTCACCATATAATTGTGAAAATCAAATTAACCTATCTTTTAAGTCATAGCAGTTGATGTTTACCAAACATTTAAGTGTTGGACCTGCCTATCCTCAATACTAAACAAGCCATTAGTAAATTGTACACTAACTATTATTTGTTGAGATTGCCTTCTTTAAAACTTTAGTGCAATTTGCAATGTAAATTTAATCATTAAGTAATTTATGATCGTGGATTAGGATTAATTAATCATATAAAAAATCCAAACACCAAGTCAAAATATTTTTTTTTATAATGTTTACGAGATCCAAATGTTTCATATAGAATTATAAATCATTCGATAATGTTGTTTCCTTCTAGAGAACTTTTGAAAGTAATTTATAAACCCTAATGGAGCACATAATCGCACGAGTGTGTAGTTAGTTGATCCCAAAAGGATTTGCATCTATAATTAATCTAAGAAAAAGTGTCTCCAAAATAATATTTTTGCCTTCATTAATAATCCACATTCTCTTTTTTTTTTTTTAACATTTCAAAATTAAAAAAAAAAATTGAAAAGTTTGCTAGTTGCGTACATAATGAATTGGAGTGGTTGAAAGCAGCTGCTTTAATTTGTTTAATCTTGGCATGCCTTGAAAAGTTAGTAACTAAAGGAAAGCCACTTTGATAACTTTCCTCCTATAATTTCTAAATTATTTTTACTTTGAGCATGATTGATGTCTTAACTTTGTCAAAATTATTTTGATAAAACGACCTGAAAATTATTACTTATTCTTCTACTCTACCATAATACACACTTACCTGTGACTTCTCAATTCCTTCTTCTTCTTTTTTCCTTTTGGTTGCTGCAATTATGCAGATGTTGAAGCTTTCAGTTTCAGCCTTAGGTTGTTACACTGTTCTTTTCATTCTTGGTGTGGACTCTTTTTGGAAAGATAAGACAGGAATTCATCATAAGTTAAAAAGACAACTTACATAAAGCCATAAATGATATTAACATGGACCACTCGCTTTCTTTCAGTTGTCTTATGGTAAAATTGCCTTTTTATTCAAAGTTATTTTCCCAAATAATTGATCAACTTTATCTTCCCAAATAATTGATCAACTTTGCCAGAAGATATATCAGCTCTTTCTGTTTTTTATTTTTTTTTGAAAAAACACTGATGATAATACTGACAATCATGGTGCTATATTGGGGCTAAGGTACATGTAAACTTAAGATCCATCTTAAGGTGATTTTCAGTTAAACATAATGTATTATTAAGTTAAAACATAAATTAATTTGTAAATATAACTAGAAAACAGAGAATGTAATAAAAGGATTTCTGATTAATGCAATGCAAAACTCTTCTCTTCCTCCCTACTCCTCTCTCTTGCTCTTGTGTCTCAGAAATTTTCTCATTCAACCCATTTCCTTGCTTAGAAAACCGCTCTCTCTTGTTTGTCTTGTTCTGTTTTGTATGTTATAGTTTGATTTTCTTTCACTTTACAAGTTAGATATGTGATTTTCTTCCATGATAAAAGAATCGAGGGAATATCTTCTAGAGCTCAAATTGGATATGTGCACTATGCACAACAATTATTGGTGTTGCACAAAATCGAGATCTTCAGTGTGAAAATATTATGATTTGATCAACTGATCATTGAAATATTAGATTATCTATAAACTGGTCTTGTCCATCTATGGGTCAGTTTGGTAATTACGCAGTTTTTAAAATAATTAATGTCAATTGTACTATAAAAATAATTAGTTGTGAAGACAATTAGTTAAACGTTTAGTAAAATTTATTGTTAAAAGTGTTATGAGTTTTAAAAATAGTTGCATGTATTTAATAAATTTTATTGTTAACTTGTTGTAGGAATGTAAATGATTGAATTAGACATAATGTCAAATAAAATTTATTTACAAATTTATAAACATGTAAATAGAATAGTTTTTATCGTGTATATAAAATAATTGATAATAGAAATAAAGATTTTTTATTATTTTTTTATTTTTTTATTTCAATATAATAATAATAATAATAATCCTTTAAATTTTGTTTCTTTATTAATAAGAATAATCTCATATTTGTATAATACGTAGAAGAAAATAAATGGAAATATATTAAGTAGAAAATTGATTCTCAAAAATAAATTTTAAAAAATTACTTTTTTTCCTACTTTTTAAAATCTACTATAGAATGGAGTAATTTTTCTAAAAGTAATTTTTATAAAAAAATTACTAAATATTAAAATTACTTTTAAGCTTTCTAAAAATAATCCCAAATAAACCTTAAATCTTATTGTAAAGTGACGTAATATGTTTTCATGTGTTTAAAAAATATGTTGTATCCTGTAAAAGAACTCTTTTTTTTTTTTAAATTATTTCTGTTGTAAATTTGTAATCCAAGAAGAAAGCAGCCGATATTGGATCCTCGCTCCAATAATTCAAAAAATGGGCAACAATAACAAAAGAAAAACTTTGGCAGCCGAAATGTCTGAAAAGTAGGCAAAGAAACTGGGGGTCTACAGGCTCATACTCACCAGTCACTACTGAGCTGTCACAATTTACAATTTACAATTTCTTTTCAGGGCTAACCAAAGTGACCCGGCAATCGTACAAACATGGAAGATTTATCATGGGTCCGTTTACTCTCTAATTCACAACTCCATCGTTTATTTGTTTTTTTTTTTAATTGAAAAAATAAACTTTTCAAGCTCAATTACCAATGTCTGTATAAAACATCACTCTCTCTTTTGATTTCCTTTCCATCCTTTCTCATTTTGATGCTCCATCGTCACTCCCTTCCTTTAATAATAAAAAAATTTGACTTAATAAGTAACTTTGATATATATATATATATATATATATATATATATATATATATATATTACAATTAAACTTCTACTAATATTTATAATTAAAAATCGGTCAAATTTTTTCTTAATAATTCTATTATAACACAGTCTAAAATTCGACCATTACTTAATACTGGAAGAATATCTAATATAATTTAAATGATGGGGAGACGAGTAAACACCTAATTAATTTTATTTGGAGGAGAATCGAGTCCCAACTTTAGTGCATGGGTTGCCAATAGGTTACAAGTCCATTGGCAACTTAATAAGTGACTCTAAGTGTAAGCAAATAAGGTGATTGCGTAAGATTTCATATTTTAGGAAGACCTTTTTTTTTTTAGTATTTTTTAAAAACAATTATTTAGTTAATAGAGACTTTTTCAAATTTCGTATTTTGGAAAAACTATTAGATATCTCTTTAATTAATAATTACACTTCAATTAAGAATTTTTTTATATAGAAAATATATATTTAGTAACCTTAATTTAAAAGAAAAAAAATCTTAATATTAAAGAGATATAATTAATAATATTTTCTAACCATTAATTTATTTATTATTATTCTTTCACAGAAAAAATTAAATTCTTTACATTTTCAGTTTCCTAAAGAATTTAATTATTTAACGTTGGAATCTTTAACTTTTAGTATTCCTTTTGATTTCTGTTACAAACCCAATAATGTTAAAAAATTCGGTAGACAAAAAAATTTCTTACTACCTTCTCTACAAAGAAAATTAAAAAAATTTATTGGTTCATTTAAAAAGATAATTTCTTAAAACACAAAATCCATATTCATTATATGATTATCAATTTATCATCTCAACTTTCTATGTGCTACAATTCAAATTATTTTATTTGAAAATAGTAGTGATCTTATTTATTTGTTCGTTTATTTTTGTAATGGTTTTAATAAAAGTCAAAAGGATATCTTCTTAACTAATGCTTTTTAGATTTTGCTTTTGAATTCTTTTAAGATTTTCTTATTATTATTGAAATTCAATAATTAAAGATGAAATATTTTTTTTGAGTTATTTTATGTTTCTTTAAATATTAAAGTTACAGAATAAAAAGAAACGTCATAGAAAAAATTCATTTAAGACCCTAAATATTCAAAAGCAGACTCTAAATGTAACAAAAAAAAAAGCTAGGAGCTTGAAGAGCTTCCTTTTTCCTGTAATATTTACTGAAGGTAAGGGACCAAGCCCAGAACCCCAAGATAAAAAAGTTGACATATAAAAAGAGAAAGAAAATTGGATATGGGTATTCGAGATTGTAGAGCTTTATGTAAAGGTGCTTTTTGCCGGAATAATTTTGCTTGATTGACGCTTTATGTTTGTCATTAAACTAAGACCCCTCTTTCCTCTGGTGACCATTTCTTTAGAATTTATGTGTTTCTTCTCTTCTGTAATGGAAGCTCCTTCTGTGTGTGTTATTTTGTCTTTTGCACAATTGGAATATGCGAAGAGAATCAAGATTCAAGATTTGCTTGAAAATCGAAGACATTGGTAGTGGGCTTGGGCTCTTAAATAATAAAAAATTGTGAAATTTGCATAAGTCGCTATTCCATGTGGATTCAAGGTTCAAAATTTATCAGCATTATATTATATTATATGTGTAGGCATTAATATAATATCCCATTATAATAGTTTTATATTATCTGTAAAAGCTAGCCATTTGGTACGAAGATAAAAAAAAACGAAAAAAACACAAAAAAAAAAAAAAACGAAACAAAAGGTTGGTGCTTTGGATTGGCTGTCACGCACGAATCGTGTCCGAGGGCTTAGGCATTACAGTATTCACTTTGGTTTCATGCAGAAATGAGACAATGACAATGCGTTTAAAAGAAATGTGTGAAATACCCATAATGCCCTTTTAAATTCTATTAAAGATAATTAATACATTTCATTTCACTTTCACTGCAATTTAAGTTTCACTAAACGATAATGCTAGAATTTCATAGTTGGAATACATGAATTATATTCCAACCTATGTGTCACCAGATATGAATTTATGACTTGGTTATCTTTTAGGAGTTAATGGAAGGATAAAGTGATTTTACCATAAATAATTTTTTAAAATTTACTAAATTAAAATTAACTTTTAATTAGAATTACTTTGAGTTGTATGACAGCAGTTCCAAATGTATTCCTTAATGAAAAAATAATTTTAACTACTAAAGAAAAAAACTATTCATTACACACATTCTCAAAATGATAGTACAATTACATAGGGCCAGCTTGGAATTAATTTTGAAAGGTAAAACTTAATTTTGATGTTTGATAAATATTTTTAGAAGCCACTTTTGGCAAAATCATCCCATCATACAACATAAATTAAAAAGTAAGGAAAGAGTAGATTTTCAAAATCTGATTTTGAGAATTAGTTTTATACTTAAAATAATTATATATATATATATATATATATATTCATATATTTTATAAAAATTTAAAATTACCCTTATTAATTAAGAAACAAAATTATTAGCTTTAAATAGATTATAATTGTTATTACCAATTATATTGAGATAAAAAAATAAAATTAATAATATAAAATATTTATTTTAGTTATCAATTATTATATATACACCATAAAAAAATATTTTATATACATATTTATAAATGTGTAATTAAATTTTATTTATATTATGTCTAATTCAGTTATTTATACTCTTACAACATTTTAACAATAAAACTTACTAAGCACATATGAATGTTTTTAAAACTCATAATACTTTTAAAAATAAATTGTACCAAATACTTTATTAATTCTTGTATCAGTTGATTATTTGTACAGTACAACTAATAATAATTATTTTAAAAATTATATCATTACCAAAATTACTGGTATAAGATTTCTTACAATGTAACAACTAGCAAGAGATAACCAATCTCAAAAGAGATTATAAAATTAAAAAAAAAAGGATAAGGAAGTAATTTCGGATAAAATTAAAGCGTATAAATTTTTTTTTGTTAATAGAATTTGCATCATTATCAAATTATACAAGGGTGTTATTGGTTCCTAGAAAAATAAGAGGATGAAAAGGTTCTCTCAATGTGGGAAGTGGAAAATCTAGTCACCTAATGATAGAGTAGTACACGTGCCCAGGGAAGAGTGGTGGACCAGTCTTAATTGGACTGTCGTATCATCTCATATACATATGTGATTAAAGAATGGTCCCAGTTTGCTTTCTGCTCTGTGATTCATGCATCCACAAGATTTTGTTACCGCAGTACAAGCGAACCGTGCGATTTGTGCTGATTTTGATGAACGTTATCACGCCTTTTTTCTTTGCCCACCTAAAAGATGAGAAAATAACAGGAAAAAGGCATAAAAAAAGTTTTAATTTTATCAAAGGGGAAAATCTTTAAAACGTTTTTGAGATAGAAAATTGTAGAGCGCCTCTCAAATATCCTCTGAAAATCCACTTTTCAGATATATTTCATTTAATTTCAAAAATATCCTTTTAATTAACATTCCTAATATCATTTCAAATCTTTTTAAGTGGGGTTTTCACCCTTAAAATTCATGCTCTCCTATTTATTTCTTTTGCAGCATTCAACAAAAAGTTCTTTTATTTATATCTTGATAATTATGGTTTGAAAATAGTTTCCAGTATAGAAATAGGGATCTAGCTACGTCCAGAGAAATAGTTAATCTACAATCAAAAGAAAATAAATTTGAGAAAAAAATTATTTTAGATTTAGGCAAATAAATTAGATACTTGAGAGGTCATGTCTCAACCCACAAAAAAAAAAGGGGGAAAAAAAAAGCGAGAGAAAGATGGACGATGAATCAGTTGGCAAAAAGTTTTGTATAACAAGTTTCTCTGGCTTTAAAGAGTTAGAAAAATAAAATAAAATATTCATTTGTTTAATTGAATTTAGGTTTGTCTTTAAATGTAATTTCAATAAACGAGGGGTTTTATTATAATATCGAATGGGTGCTAATAGCTCCACTCAATTGTAAAAGAAATTTACTTATTTAGGTTTAAAGTAAAAATTTTAACATTTAAATTATAGTTCTATTTTTGTAAAAAATTAATTTAAGGGTAAACTTCGTTTTACCCATTCTGAAAGAATGGCAATCAATTTATTCTGAAAAGTGTGAAAACATAATTTTTTAATTATTAAAAAGCGTTCTTCATTTATCCTCTTCTTTCGAACGAAAATGAAGTAAAATTAAAAATTTTCATATTATTTGGGGAAATTGAAAATTATCCTTTTATTTATGGGTAAATTAAAATTTAGCCTTTCTACATTGGTGCTTCCTTTTTTCAAATCATGAGTTTCTTGCTCAAACTATATCCATAGAACATGAACTGAACATACACTAGTGAACCAACAGCTTGTTGTATGGAAAATTATAAATCTCTAATAATTGGCATTTTGCCGTCTGCACTTGCGGGTATAATATTGACGGATCTTTTGATTCTCTTTTTCTTGCCGTTATTTATTTGTTTGTTTGTTTTTGGTTCCATATCTTAAAGGCTGAGGTATTATTGTAGCTGTCAATTTTATCATTTTATGCGCAGAGACAAATTACCAAACAGATTTCGTTTTTAAGAAAGCAAAAACGACGAGCGAGTATGAGTTGTAACCAAACACTACCAAGTAACCAAAATACAAAAGTAAATAAATAAAAATAAAACACGCAAAAAGAGAAACTTTGCATATCATATCATACACTGTGACGGTAGGAGAAGATAAAGAATGAAAAAGAAAAGGACGCCACCAGAAGCTGCCAAATCCTCAGAAAGCTTTTCCTGTCAAAACGCAAGCCCCTTGCCTTGCCCCTCGTCTTGTGCTTCTTTCATTTCTGATTCCCTCTCTTTATCACTCGAGTCTCAACCTAACGAATCTCTCTTCATGGACCCCTTCGCCCGTCTCTCTAACCCCCACCAGGGCCACCACCCCTCCTTTTAAAATTATTATATAAAAATTAGTGAATGATGATTACTCGGCTTTATGAACTTGGAGCATCTCCGAACTCCGATCCAATCCACTCATTTTATTGAGAAAATTAACGAAACACTTTCTCGTTTAGACGATCAATGCTTAAACACTTGTTCCCCTTTCCATTTTCTGCATAGGCGCTTGGTTTCTAGATTACTACAAAACCCTTTTGAAAAAAAAAACAAAATATAAAAGCTAGAAAATACTGCTACTTTGAATATCTCCTGTATCTGCTGTCTGAAAAAAAAAATCATTTTGGAAGCAGATTCACAAAAAGCAAAAAACCAAACGTCAACGTTAACGTTCAAAACCCAGTAGAAAAAAAACCCACTTCTTTTGCTTTCACTTGAAAATGCCACCTTTCACCTTTATTTTCACGTTAGTGATTCTGGTATCCGCTTTTCATCTCTCATTTGCCGGTTTACTTGCCGAACCGGCATCCGGTCACGACCAACCGTTGAAACCTGGAGAGTACGCGTCCACCAACACGGTCCCAGCGTTCCCGGCCCAGACCCAGGCAGCCACCTGCCGGCTCGACCTCTCCGCCGAGCTTTTCGGCGGGGTTAATGAAGCATGCGGCCGTGACCTTGACCGGAGCCGGTGCTGTCCCGTACTAGCGGCTTGGCTGTTCGCGGCTCACTCCCGGTACGCTCTCCAGGTCCCGGCGGCGGCTCCAGCCGCTGAGCCGGACCAACCCATGATGCCTGATGACTCGCAGAAGTGCGTCAACTCGCTGCAAAGCGCTTTGGTGAGCAAGAACGTGAAGATTCCGCAACCCAATGCGAGTTGCGATGCGATTCTGTGTTTTTGTGGGATTAGGCTTCATCAAATCAGCTCGCTTAGCTGCCCGGCTGCGTTTAATGTGACTGCCGGCTTTCGAAATGTGACGCCCACTGCTGCTGTTAAAAATCTGGAGAAGAATTGCAGAAATTCTTCGTACTCAGGCTGTACTAAATGCCTTGGTGCACTTCAAAAGGTAGGTTTTTCCTTCATGTGGGTTTGCATTTATTAGCTTATTTTTTGTGTGATCTAAAATTCATAAAATAAAAGTAATTCATTTCAAAGTACTTATTTTATTTTACTGGTATTTTTATGTTCTGTGGAAGCTGAGCAATAATGAAAATGTGGGTATTGAGTGTTTGTGTGATTTCTAAATCATTGGCTTTTAATGACAAAAGATGAAATAGGGGGTGGGCTCTTGCCTTGAGATTATTCTTTTGCAAATCAACCTCATACAAAATTATTTGAAGGATATTGTTATGACTAATTTCATTTTATTTTTCCTATTTTTATGGCCAAATCCAGATGAAACCAAGCGATTGAGAGATTTTTAAACTTGTTCAGAGATTTTTTTTTTTTTTCAATCCAATTTTACAAAATGGTTTAAGCGGTTTTGCTGAATTTTGAAACCTTATCGTGTATTTGTTCATTAATTTTTTTTTTCAAAGAAAAAATATTAGTGGAGAACAATAATTAGTTAATGACTCTTACTTAGGACAAAACACTTTCACTTGTCTTTTTGATATCTGGTGGGGAACTCTTTGTTACCAAATTAAAGCTTCTCTTTGTTAACAAATAAAAAAGAAATTTCAAAATTATATAGAATAAAGATGAGTTCTCGTTAGCTTTTAATAATCCTGTTCTATGTGTATTTAAGTAATATTATATAAATATAATTTTATTTTTTTATTTTTTTTATTTATTAACTATTAATCACCCATGCATATTTAAGATAGGAAATCATAATCCATTTATATGAGCATTAGCATAGTATTTACCTACTACTGATAATGGCTGGCACATAGATAGCTAGATAGACATAGCCGCGAAAAGTGAAGTTGACGCTTAAGGGTGGCACTTTAGGGCTGTGTTTTTGCGGTTTTTTGAAATTAACCAAATACGTTATGCTATATAGACCGTAGAAAACGACGTCGCCATGTGCATTTTGCGCTTTTACATTGGACGCAATTTGACCAGTTTGTCACAAATTTATTTCTTGGTCCGAAATGTCCTTTCATGTGCTCGATAAAATTATTACAGCTAAAAGGCGGGAGCAAGAACGGAACAGCAGAACACGAAGACAACAGGGCAAGCAAGATGTTCAGCAGGGACTGCCAGCTGATGGGGCTGACGTGGCTCCTGGCGCGCAACAAAACGGCGTACATCCCCACCGTTTCAGCGGTGTTGCGGGCCATAATGTACAGCTCGCACCCACCTCACGAGTCCAAGTGCAGCCCTGATCAAGAGAACATGCCCTTGGCCGTTGATTCTCTTCAGTTCGAAAAAACCCAATCTTCATCGTCTTCACCATCACGGCCGCAAAATGTTCGTGCTGTTTTAGTTCCATTTTTATCCCTAATCATTTTGTTTTCTCTGCTGGTCTAGCGGGGTCAACGGCAGCGGTGGCCTCTGGCCTGGCTGGCATCTGTGTATTTTTTTGTTAATTTTTGGGTTTCTGTTGAGGTCACGTGAAGCTGGGAGACAAAGTCTTTTTCGTCATTTTGGCCACTGTAAATTTCAGACTCCTTCTCAGCTTTCTTTTAACCTGTAGTACGAGGACAACGAGTAGTTTACCCCAGTTACCCTTCCCATTTATATTTATTTTTGCTAGGTATATATATATATGAGTCCACATATATATATAAATATTATATATCGTTGTCATATGCTTATCCTTTTTACTGGAAATTTTCTCATGTGCCTATTTTTGTTAAGGCAAAACTTTATGGGTCGAGATTTATTTGAAATTTAAATAAATTCATTGAAATTAGTTAGTTCCAATGGGCTTTGCCAGTTTGTCGTGAAACGAATCCCTAAGACTGAGTATGTTGGTCGCATGGAAATGGGTAATTGTAAAAAAGAATCTATTTCATTTGGTTAAAGCAACAAGCATAAAATATGCTACAAATTAGATTAAAAAAAAGAGCTTTTTCATTGGAAGTCTTCATGTTAACGAATTTCAAAAAAAAAAAGAAAACTTGTATGATTTTCACATGATCAAGGGAGAGAATCGCGGTTGAATGTTTGTCGTTTATCCCCATTTTTCACGTGAATGGGCCGCCGTTCCTCCTCGAGAAAATGAGACTTAAGAGGACAAAATTGAATTAGTAAAACGTACACAAATCTCTTTCTCAATTCACTTCAAAACATATGACCCTGACTTTGCTTCTTTGGGCCTTATATTTTTTCGCCAGTACTTTAAAAACTGTACAATTTCTACCAAGAGTTGGAAAGAATAGCTGATACTACTAATTTTTAGATACTTTCAACAGTTAAATCTTCTTTCAATTTAAAATGTAACGGCTTCCTAGCTTGAAATCGTCCAAAATCAAACCTTACCATCCTTTGCCGATAAGCCACAGCCAGTCAAGTGTAGCACCAGCGAAGATACCACCTAATAGAAACAACACAAGCAAATTTCCCAGTGCATTTTGCTCTGGTCCCTACAAACAAATGAAAGCCAATGGTATTTATTAACCGCCATGGTTTAAAAAACTCCCACGATATGGATACTTTCAAGTGAATGTGTATTGGACAAACCTTGTAGCCTTTTGGTGCAGCAGTGAGTACACAAACAGTGAGGTAACCGTTGCTTAAACCCAGAAAAGATGTTAGCATTATCATCCATCCCTGGTCACCATATTTGGCCGTGAAATAAAATGCTGGTACTAGTAAGAAACGAGAAAGAGTTGCAGCCGTGATATATTTTCTTGATTCTAACTTGAAGAATTTCAAAAGTGGAATGTATCTCCCAATTAGATCCCCTACATTATACATTGCTATCAAAACAACTGCATACCTGAGATTCCACACATTATGTCAGAATATCACTCTAATAGATGTTCACACATTCACTAATGAATGGATATTGAAAAAATTATGTGTGGTAACAACAGATACCACTACAGAACAACAAACTATTTCCTTAAGTCATTTACCATCCACCCAAACTGTGTGATCCAGTATCTTCAGATAAGAATCCAGGAAAGATAGATAATGTCAGTGTATAAATGACAAACATATCAATTGCATAGTCAATATTCTGAAGCAATAGTTGTTTGTTGCTAAAGCGCTCAGAGCATTTCTCAACCTGTATAAAATGGCAGACAATAAAAAAAATTAGTAATTGTGCCTTACAAGGAGCTAGTTGCCTATCAGTAAAGAGGAAAATACTTCTTCTTTGGATAACGTTTGGATGCCACCAGCAGCAAGGTCTGCTGCAACTGTTTTGGATCCTTCTGAGGCTGCCTTATTGCGATAATACTTCACGATGGGTATTTTAGGAAACACAAACGCATAGAGAATAACACAAAGAAACTCAAAAAATGATGAGATGGCAAAGAATAAAACTGCAAAAAACAGTGAAGTCATCAGTATTAACCAAATTGATAACAAATAAAAGCTGTCTTTTTTTTTTTCCCCCTTCCTGAGAGAACAAATTAACAAAAAGAATTCGAACTTACGGGCACCCTTGCGAAGACCATCCTTTGAGTTCTCAAAAGCTGCTTTTGTGATTAGCCTCAAAGCAGAGGTTATAGCCCCTGATGCAGCCAAACCAGCTAGGAAAGACTGAAGAATGGAGAACAAGAGAGAACATTACAAATTTAAAATCAAAATATTAGAATGTCAGAACAGATAAATCATTGGAATATAGCAATAATAACAACGTATACCGACTTGAATTAATTCAGACGTCATGAAGGAAAGGTCTCCAACCATTCCTCCTTGTACATTAGCATCTGCAACTCCAAAAGCACCACTAATGACACAAATTCCAATGAAAGTTCCAAGTCCTCCTTTTCCAGATGTAGCTAAATCCAGCTAACACAGAATAATGAAGTACAATGATCAGGGATAATGAATTAAGCTAGTGGAAGATATCCAATAAATGTTCAAGTGTACACTAGATAGTATAATTTCAGAAAGGATGGATGGTACTTACAACTAAAACTAACAAAGAACTTGCAAAAAACAAAATATATCCAAAGATAATCCTTCTTCTAGTATCGATTTTTGCCTCATGGTATGCCAGAATTGCAAGTGTTATAAGGGCAAATGGCTGATAGACAAGTGTGAGGATTCTTGACGGGTGGTATTGCTGCAAAAATAAATTAAAACTCAAATCAATCTCTTGCTAAAGTAGTAATCAGAGCAAACATCACAACAATTTGTAACAACACTTTAGGATACAATATAAAACAAAGTTAGGATGTGATAATAGATCCTGAAATTCAGAATCCCATAGCTGAATAATGTATTTAATGCATCTTAAGAAAAATTCAAAAGTGAATTTTGGTTGAAGCAAAATGATGCCTATTAAATTAAAAACAAACACCTAAATATGAAACAGAACAAAACCAGATGTATGTGAGGCAGAAGTTAAAAAAAAAAAAGGGTAGAGAAAATGAAGATCATTTGAGAAATGATAGGCTTTGCATTTGAATGAGTGGGTTTCTATTTTATGAAAATGCTTACAAAGGGAACTTTACAACACACTTGAGTATCAAATCCATGCTCATTTTGTGCGGCACTTGTTGAAAACACTCTTTATTTCACTGGCCTTTTTTGCCCTATAGATTGCTATCAAATGGCAAAAAAGTGCAGAAGTCGAAATAAACTATTTTCTCAATGGTCGAATTCAACCTGTCATATACAAATGATCAATAACATGATCTAATTCGCTTATATCCTAGAAAAGTAAAGCAGAGTACTAAAAGAACCATTTTAAAGCCAATCTCCAGGTTTTATATTACGGCAAAATCAGTTCACATTACATATTGTATATGAGATTCAGGGGTCATTACGATAGTTACAAGTCATACTATGAGTGAAACCAGGGGATGTGATGTGAAAATTACCGGGAACAAAAACACATAGTAATCTACGACTGTTAGCATACTGTTCCATGAAAAGAGGCACCCGTTTCCGAGAAGCCAGCACACAGCCATAGCAGCATACTTTCCCTGAATTGCAGCAAAAGTACATCAAATATAACAAAATTTTCGTTTCCTAGTCAAGAATCAAAAGGGTTTAATGGCTAACCTCAAGCCTATCTGGAGCCCGATCAGGTGAAACCATAATTACTTTCTTCAAGGACCCTAAAAAGACAATTGCAAATGAGAACAACTATATAGCTCAATCCTGTAGAGAAACAGAGAATAGAACATAAGAGTTCCGGTCTCTCTATGCACTTTTAATAAGATATCTGAACCGAAGAATCTCATACAATAAAGGACAAAACAATTGTAAAATCCTTTAATATTATGATTTTATGATGATGGTTTTTGTTACCGTTGTTTCACCATTACACCCGTTAATCATTTTCCTTTGAAAAAAAAATTGTTAAAAAAAAAGAAAGAAAAAAAAAAGAGAAACTTTGAAGTATTAATTTATTAAACTAAACTCACTTTAATCATTGCCAGCACAGAATTTCGGCAACCAAAAGGCTGGACGATCATTACTTATTTACACTTATTAAGAAGCACTCTTCGAAATGACAATGCATTGCACATGGGCAATTAAAAAGCCGTACGAATTCAATCTATGAGTACCTTTTACTAAGTGGGAAGCTACGTACGCGAGGGATTCTTCAACTTTTCTTTTTTTTTTTTTTGTGTAGAATCTGGGAAGCAAGTGAAACGAGAAGAGTATGAATAAAAAACGACTCTTAATTTTTTTAGTTAAATCAGAATCGTAGAAGAGAATATTTTATGCCTATAAGCTTGTGCCAGACATTAGGTTTAGTTTAGTGTGAACACTCTTTCTGCCTTGTTTTCACACCCGCCCATTAATTCTATTAAATTATTATAAATGTATAAAGATAGTGTCACTGTTACCACTCTAATTATATATATATATATATATATATATATATATATATATATATATATATATATATATATATATATATTTTATATACTGAGATATTACAAATCAAAATTCTACTAATAATTTTCACTCTAGTAATTTTATTATAATACAATCTAAAAACCGACCTTGACTAAATAATATAAGGAGTCTCTTTTATCCTAAATAGAGATTAGAGAGAGACAGATAAACTCCTACTAAAAAGACAATTTGAGACTCAAACCTGTACGCCCAAAGTTTTGTGGGCGCATCCGCGCATGGAACGCGAATGGGGTACGGCACTCTAAAAAGTTTTTGAATTTGACTAGCATACAATATAATGTTTAGGGGTGGGCACGGTTCGGTTCGGTTCGGTTCGGTTCGAAATTAAGTAGAACCGATTTAAATCGGTTATTTTATAAAAAGAACCGAATAAGAACCGAACTCAATAAGAACCGAACTCAAACGGTTCTTTTCGGATCGGTTCGGTTCGGTTCGGTTTTTTCGGTTCTTGGCCTATTGAGCTTATTTTGAATTTTTAATTTTTTAGTCCATTGGGCCTCATGAATGTAATAATTTTTTTCAACAATTAATTTATCCTAATTTTATTACAAATATTAACAATAAATACAAAGTATTCAAAACACATTTTATCACTAATATCTTACTAACTATTAATAAGATACTCCCAAAATATGAAATATTAAAATTTCAAAATACATAAACAAACTCCAATACTCCATCTATATAAACATAATCATAATGTTATAAAGAGAAATAACACATGTTTGATTTGAATAAAATCATGTTTGATTTGAATAAAATTATTAACACATGTTTGATTTGAATAAAATAAAAAAATAATTCGGTTTTTCGGTTCGGTTTTTCGGTTCAGCTAAGTGAACCGAATACCGAACCGACATTTCGGTTTTTTTTACAAACGGTATATTCGGTTTTTTTAAAAAATAAAAACCGAACCGAATTAGAAAAAACCGTCGGTTCGGTTCGGTTTTTTTAACACTACGGTTTTTTTGCCCACCCCTAATAATGTTGGCTTAGGAGATTTGCAAAAACAAACAAAATATTATAGAATTTAATTGCAAAATGTAATAACATTGAATGTTGCAGCACCAGTGGTCTAGTGGTAGAATAGTACCCTGCCACGGTACAGACCCGGGTTCGATTCCCGGCTGGTGCACACTATTTTTTATTTGTTTTTATTTTTAAATATTTTTGATAATGATGTGAGCAAATAATAATAATAATAATAATAATAATAATTATTATTATTATTATTAATTCTCCTACAACCCTTACCTGTTGGAAATTAAAGTCCTAACAACTCTTACCAATAGGAATATTGAAAAGAGCCTTCTTCCATTTTTGTAAACGAGCAGGCTTAATGGAACTAATGACATTGAATATTTCAAGAAATCCTTCTCACTGGTCGCATATCACAAATCACCTTCTCACCGGTCACAATGACAAATCACCTGTCAGACGCGGGGCCTGGCTTGACAAAGCTCGAGCTTGTCTTTTGTTGGACCAGACTTTTTTTGGGCCAAGCCAGAAAGCCCAAATTTGATATTCTATATTGTTTTAAAAAAATTAATTATATTTACAAATTTATAGTTTACAAAATTTTGTTTTATTTTATTAAACTTTAGAATTTGGGCTTCAAGTACTTTCCACTTTAAATATAAGTTATGAATGGGTTTAATGAATATTAAAATATGTATTCTAATTAAAATAATTTTTTTTAAAAACTTATTTATTGAGTTTTTGGACTAGGCAAAACCGAAGCCCGATTTGAGTGCTGAAAAAGTCACGCCCAAATCAGGACAAATCAAGGCCCAAGAACACCGGACTCCCGTCGAGGGCATTTCTTCCCTAGAAGATAATCTGTACTTCACCTTGTGTCGGCTTCTTTAATGTTGAGATCACTTTTTGAAGGCCCATTCTAATGTTTGGGCTTTTGAATGGACGACTCCAAGCCCTTCTTATGTAGAGGAGCTGTTAGTAGGAGTGGCAAAAAAAGCCCGGCCCTCAAGGTGTTGGCCTGGATATGGGCCCAAAAATTGCAAAGTCCACATATGTTGGGCCTGGACAAGGGCTTAGCAAAAATGTCCGGACTTGGCCCGGACTTTTTAAATTTATAAATAACAAATAAATTTAATTTAAATAAAAAAGAAAAAAACTCAAAATATTAAATTAGTTTAATTTTTTATATTAGCATTTGTTATTTTATTATGTTGTATTACTAATATTTTATGTATTGGACTATTATTATATTATATATTTTATGATTATCTTTAATTTAAATATTTTTTCTTAATTAAACAATATTTTATAATTAATTTAAAAAGCCCAGGCCCAGCCCGAGCCCAGCCCGTCCAAATTTGGACAAGCTTTTGAAGGGCCTGAACTTTATTTGAATGATGTGGGCTTGGACTTCAAAAAGCCCGGCCCAAGCCCGCAAATTGCCATACCTAGCTGTTAGCACGCCGCTTTATTTTTCTCATTATAACTTCACTTCTGCATTTACGATATTATCCCTGAATTTAAATTGCATAACATGATAATCAACATTATTATAGCGACGCTTATTATTTTCTATTGTCACTCCATTATCATATAATGGTCGCCGTAAAATATTTTAGGAGAACACATTGGACTATTTGATATCTTATGCGCGTGATCACGCACATTATAATGTGTGACGGCACGTGTGTCAAAAATTTATTTATATATTTTATAAATATTATTTTCACAAGTTACATAAAATACATCAATATCAATCATTTTCAGTTTCTTCGTTTGACTGAATTGTAAAAGAAAAAAAAAACTGAGTAGGTTGGAATGTTGGACTTGTGGCTGTGCAGATGACAAATTAACGTATTAGTTAATGTATATCATTTTGATTTTGATTTTGATTTTCATCGCTGACGCAAAACACATTTTTGTATGTTCACAATGACAGGGCCGCCAGACCGGAAATTTATTAAGTCTCCTTTATCATGTATATGAATAAGTCCATATTATTGTTTTTTTTTTCTTTTAATCTTAAAATTATATTACTGTCTACTGATATTACAAACAATCTAGCAGTTATGGGAACCTAAGTTGATATAACTATAGTATGGTCAGAGAATTTATTGATTATAGATTTTAAATCTAGAATAATAAAATGGATGAGTATCTTATATATAAAATTCTTCACAAAAAAAAAATTAATGTTCCTTTTAAAAAAAATGACTTCATGATTAAATTTTTTTATTAAATTAAAAAAAAGACTTAATTAATTGAAATTAAGTCAATTTAGATTTAATATGTATTCGCGATTGAAAATTCAAAATATTTTTCTCGTACAAGAAAAAAATAAAATAAAATAAAATAATTTTATTATAAATGTGAATAACATTAATTAATTAGTTGACTAGATTTTAGGAGACTTGCTCTTTTGACGGATGGGATGGTCTTGGTTGATGATACGTATGTGGTGACGTAATTGGTCTGACAGGTCGGCACGCCATTTAATTTTTTGTACGTGTTTTTGTTTCTTTTAATCTGTGGTTTATAAACGGAGAAGAAGACAAATAAGCAGTGTGATTCAGATTGCACAGAGCGAGGACCAGACTGGTAAATTGTTGGTTTGTTTGTTTACTTTTGAGAAAGTTGAAGTGATGATAATCAAACTCCTCCAACTTTAGCTAAAATGACTTTGCGGAGTACAATGCTCAAACTTATCCCTTATATTTAAAAGTCCATTAAAAAGTTCTCTTGGTCTTTGCTATTTTATCCCCAATGTGGCCAAACCTGCCATTCATCCAAAAAAAGAAAAAAAAAATTTCTAGAGTTAAAATTGTAAAAGCAATAATAAAAAATACGAATTATTTTATTTCATTTTTTTAAACAAGAAAAAATGTTTTGAATTTTCAATCTTGGGTACATATGAATCCTTACCGTATTAAAACGACTCCCTATTAATTGTATCACATCAGTATCTAGCAATTCATACATATTAAATCTTATAGTTGAAAACTGGATCCATTGAAATACTTTAATTTAATTAACTGATTTTTCTATCTATCAAGATTTTCTAAAATCCAAAACGTGATTGCCGCTATTTACATTATTAAAAAAAAAATAGATTTCTCCATATGACATTTCGATTCTTTGAAATGAAATAAATTAGCATGACATTTAATGGGGTTTTTTTAACTTAATGACCGAATCGACTTAATTTTAATTAGTTAAGTCTGTTTTTTAACTTAATAAAAAATTTTAGTCATGAAGTCTTTTTTTTAATTTGTTGTTTTATTTGAAAAGTATAAAATATTGACTTGCTAAAAGATATTCTCTAAAGTATCTCTATTTAATTAATTAATTTTTATCTATACTCAAATAAAACTTACTAATTAGCATTTCTATTCATCTACATAATTTGTGGTTACTGGTTACGTAGTAGTACATTATTACTATTTTTACTTTTGATCCTCTTGAAATTTGCATTATTTATCTTTACAAGTTTTTTTTTATGAAAAATTTTCATATAATATATCATAAATTGCAATATAATTGATTGACGCGTTCTATTTTAGAATATCAAAGGATTGTACTAATTTGAACATGATTTATATCATGATAAAATATTTATCTTATTTATATTGGTTGAGATGTTTGTTATATACTTATCCTTTAAGATTTATAAAGGCAAAAATGTGAAAGTGCTGGTTTTAAGACTTTTTAAGTTTAAAAAAAACAACTTAATATTTGTTATAACAGATGAAGACAAAAAAAAAACTTATCATTCAAATTTGAATATTTAATTCAATTAAAAATTCAGATTAATTTAAATTTATTTAGAATTCAAACCAAAAAAAATAAATAAATAAATACCACCTTAGAGAGGATTCCCCTATCTTACAACTAATGTAAGATACACCCCTCACATGAACAATGAATAGGTCTCACACATATACTTTTCATGTAAGAAGAATGTATCTTACATTAATTGTAAGATAATGTTTGCCCCATAAAAAATAAAATATTTTCAAGAATAAGCAAATGCCAATCATAATGATTTCGGTTTCTGTTAACCTACAAAAGATATTCTTTTATGATTTTTAAATGTTTGAAAGATGGGGGCAACAATATATGGTACTTCTCGACAGGCCGCCACCTCTTTGAAAGCATGGTGCCATGGCTTTCGAGTACTCGAATGGTTAATTCACTCGAGACGACCTGTTCTAATGCGCTCCTCTAATTATACTTTCTTCCAGTCCAAGTTACCATAATTTTTTCTAAGTATCTTGATTCCAATTCTAAGTTCACTATCGAAAATATTTAGAAATTTTTAAGCTGGCTAGCAGGGTCAATGTATATTTACGTATACACTCCAAATTAGTCTTTAATTGTACCATCTTTTTTTCTCATGGTTCATATCTGGCTGAGATTTCCACGTTAATTAACCCATTTGAAAGCGATATTTAGAAATATTTGTCCCGAACTTAGATGCCGACTAAGATCACTTTGTCTTGTCATCCTCGTTCATTATTAATAGGAATCTTACTACCTTAAAGTTTTCTATAAGGTACAGCCTGGGAAATGATAAGATAGCCACTAATAATTTGATACATGGATTTAACATTAAGTTAATATCAACGACTTGACTGGTTGGAGTCGGTTGCAAAATTAGTTTTCCACTGTTTCTTATTCGTTCTCGCAAATCTTCTCCTCTGCATCCTTGCTCCTGTTGTTCTTATTCTCCCAATATAAACTCCTAATTAAATATAATAACTTAAAGTAATCGAACACTTATATATATATATATATATATAGAGAGAGAGAGAGAGAGAGAGGTGCGGACACCAACATTTTTTTAATATAGACACACTTTAAATTGTGCAGTTTAAAAATTTTAATTATTGAATGAACTATAAAACCATACAGTTTTAAAGAGTTAAAAACTAACTCTCTTAAATCTCGCGGTTTTAAAATGTGTCTGTATGAAAAATAAATGAGGGTGTCAATACTAAAAAAAATATATATATATATGATCTCCAACTTTTCTTTGTATTTGATTTTAAAGTTTAATTAATTATTTTTGAATATTAATATTGGATAAGAGCTCTTGTATCTTGTTTGTTAATTAATTTTTACAGTACGAGGTCCGCACAATTTGATGGACGAAATTAGGTTTAGAGTAATTAATTAATTTAATGACACTTTGTAAGAAAAGTTAAAAAACTAGAACAATAAAATATTATCGAGAAAAATCACTATAAATTTAATCAATCATGCCCTTTTTCATAGTAGAATTAGCGGAAATATGAAGCAATGTAATTTGTTTAGGCAATATTTGCCATCACATGTGCATCACATGTGCATATGTTATTTTCTGCATTAATTTGCTTTAAGCCTTTGAGAAAATCAGGAATTTAGTTATTTATTTACGTAAGGGATGATGAAAAGGGAAAATTCGATGCAGCTCGTCCAATGTATCTGATCAGCAGAAGCTAAGGTGGCGAGTATTTGCGGCCATGAAGCAGCGGCTTCGGGTGATTGGCGATTTTAGTGGTTCAACTGGTTGCCCATCACTTTAAAACTAAAAATGATTTCAACCGGCCTGCCCTCTTGTTACTTATTTACGTTATATTCTGTGTAAACCGTTGGATTAGATTATTCTAAATCAAACGCTCGCGATTGGCTAAACTGTAAGTAACAGAAAATGTAACTTAGGCGGAGCCTATTAATAGATACGGATCAAAATCAGTCAGTCCTCTTTATCTTCTTTTATTTTATTTTTTTCTTTTTAAATCGGGGCATCAAGTCGTTTGCGCCATAACTTTCAAATGCTTACCTATAGTCACCAAAATATGAGGACTCGTATCTCTTTTCCGATTAATGGGTAATTTTTAAAAATCTCTCCTGATGTTTGGGCTTGTTGCAAGTAGATGGTGAGAATTGATTTATTTGTAAAAAATCCCCTACCGTCAGTTAATTTTAACATTGACAGTTAATTGACTGTGCAAAGACAATATTACCCTTAACAATAATTTGTAGACGGAAATAACTAAAAAAAATTAAAATTATTAGTTATTTTACCCTCTTTAAATTATTGATATTTTCTTAAAGTTCCTACAAGAAAGATAAAATTAAAATTTTAAAAAATTCTCTTTAAATTATTGATATTTTCTTAAAATTTCTACAAAAAAGATAAAATTAAAAACTTGAAAATAAAATAGTTATAATCTTTACCTATGATATTGTAAATTTTTGGAATTGACAAGGATAAAATTGTCAAAAAATAGGGTTTGTGCTTTTCGCGCCAACAATTTTAATTTTTTTTTTAGTTATTTCCGTCTACAAATTGTTGTTGAGGGTAATATTGTCTTTGCACAGTCAACTAACGGTCAATGTTAAAGTTAACTGACGGTAGGGGGTTTTTTTACAAATAAACAGATTCTCGCCATCTACTTGCAACAAGTCCAAACCTCAGGGGAGGTTTTTAAAAATTATCCTCCGATTAATATGCTATCAAATTAAGACTCGTAATTTTCAAATGCTTACTTGTATATATGTATGTACGTATGTATGTAATCTTTCTCTAATGTGTGTATTTTTTTTTTATGTGAGCATTTTATTAAGTTATATGACTTAATAAAAATTTTTCAAACACGCTATTAAACTGTATAATTTTACAGTGAATATTAAACAGTAGTTCTATTAAATTATATGACTTATTGTGTGTTCACATAAAAAATAATGAAGATGTTCATATCTAAATAGATTCAAGAAACACAAATATAAACGCAATTTTTACAATAATTTTGAATCATTAAATTTAGGATTTCTTTGCCTTACATTTAATGTAAGATACATCCTTCATAAATTGAGTTATGAATCTCACTCAAACCCAGAACTAATAAACAAATATGTATCTTAAATATAAGGTATCAACTCCCTTAAATTTAACAAAAAATGAACGAGTGAAGATAAAATGACATGCTTTTATTAGTTTCATTAATATTTTTTTCTCTCTGTCCTCATTAATAGTTTCATTAATATTTTTTTCTCCCTATCCTCATTAATGCTCTATTCTCCCTTATCCTTCTACCGAATTTGTTTTCTCTCTCTCCTAGTTCTTCACTTATCGAAAACAAATCACTTTTCCTTTCCGAATGACAAATCTTTTTGTCCAAAGAACTCTTTCATGGCACACAACTCTTTTGCAAATAGAATTCCTTCACTGATTAATTTGACCATCAAAATCCGAGGCACACGGAAACCATGAGTAAAGAAAATAGCCAAACAATCTGTGGACGCTTCTTCATAAATCCCATTCTTATATATTATGACCATTAACGTGACTAGAAAATCAGTATTGGCTTTGCTGTTGCTTTTTCTAACTAGTCAACTTGGTATGATTTTAAGATTTTGAATTAAAATCTGTAATTATTTTGAGTGATATCATCTATATTGCTATACAAGAAATATATGAGTAGATTTCGATTGAATAATAGAGAAAAAAAAAATAGAGAGATGAGAAATTCTGTGGAAGGAGGAGAGAGAATAGAGCATTAGCAAGGAAAAAGAGAAAAAAAATATTAATGAAATTAATAAATTCATGTCATATAATCTTTACATCTATTTTTGATAAATCCAATGATTCGAAATTATTATAAAAACTTGTGTTTACATTTGTGTCCTCCACCTATACATACGTATAACGTTTGTCTTTCCTAATTTTTGAATACCGTAATTGTTCCCTACAACATAAAATTATATATATATGATCGGGTAAATGCTCATTTAGTCCTTATATTTTAAGATTAGTGTCCGTTTAGTCCCTGTATTTTTAAAAATGTCTCGAAACATTCCTACCGTTAAAGTATTGATACCTCTACCGTTACTTTTTATTTCTTTTAGTTTACTTTTACAATATTACCCTTTTATAATTTTTTTTGTTTGGACATTAATAAAAAGAAAATAATTGAATTACCAATTTCACCCTAGAAAATAAAAAAAATCATATTAATTTTTTTGCAAGCAACATTTGCACACTTGGTAGTTTGCATACAGTTTTTGACAATTAAAAATTAATATATTTTTATTTTTATTTTTTAGGGTTAAATTGATAATTTAATTATTTTATTTTTATTAATGTCCAAACAAAAAAATTATTGTAAAAGGGTAATATTATAAAAGTAAGCCAAAAGAAATAAAAAGTAACAATTTAATTTTTGACAATTAAAAATTAATATAATTTTTTAGGATTAAATTGGTAATTTAATTATTTTCTTTTTATTAATGTCCAAACAAAATTTTTTTATAAAAGGGTAATATTGTAAAAGTAAGCAAAAAAAAAAAAATTAAAGTAACGGTAGGAGTATCGATACTTTAACGACATGGATGTTTTGAACTATTTTTAAAAATATATGGAGTAAATGGATACTAATATTAAAATACAAGGATTAAATGGACTTTTACCCTATATGATCCACCAAAAAAAAGATAAAAATAAAAGTAAATAAATAAGGTTTTATTTTAATTAGCCAACTGACGATTTGTTATATTACAATTTCAGCCTTTTAAAACGTTACAGCTATATCCTTTGGTTGGCTGGAAGTCGACAAATTATTATTTTGTATTTTTAACGGATGGGAATCCTTTACTCTTACTCGTTTGTGCCGAACAAAAGTTCTCCCAATTATTAAAAAATTAAAATGAAAAGGTATATATGGCAAAAATATATGTTGTATGAGATTAAAGAAATTTACCTTCACATAGTACAATCAGAGAACGAGAGAAAAATATTAAAGAAAATATAAATATTTAGAGACTTTTAAGATGACTTTATTATTAACAATAGTATATAGATATATGCACTAATTTTTTGATATATTGAGCTTGACATGTCTCATTAGTAAATTATTAATGGAGTGCATACTTTATCTCTATATCCTTGCACTAAAGATAACTAAGTTAAAGCAATAATTTTTCGTAAGCATACTTCTATTAAGTTATAACATCTTCATAATAATAAATTAGTTTTGTCCTAATATTATAACTATATAGAGGTTTCACTACAATTAAGTCCTTTAAAAAATTAAATAAATAAATTATTTTAAACGAAATATGTATATTTACGGAATTAAATAATTGCATATGTTAGCTAGATGGATAATTTTGGGTAAATGTTCATGTAGTCTCTAGATTTGGGGTCAATTACTTTGTAATCTCTTGAATTTTTTAAAATTAATTACCTAACTATTATTTTTCCCTTGTCGTTATTTTCGTAATTGTTGGATCAAAGTTTTTCAAATATAAATAGTGTTTATATTAGTATAACCTAAAACTCAAGTAAATTTGACATGTACCAAGTGAAAAATAAAGAATAACTAATATATATACAATGTAGACCTTTTGAGTGATTTTTATATTATTTAGACTAATTGAATAATCGGCTCAAATGAGAAGAAGCCAAGAAGCATTTACACATCATGTTCTTTCTGAGTTATTTCTGTTTGAGTAAAAAGTAGTTGATTACTCTCTCTATTATTCTATTCCATACATGCACCAAACAAAGGAATCCAATGTCAAAATCTATTCCGATTCTTTTTCGTCAATATTTTTTTTTTTTAAATACTAGTTGAATATTACCGGCCAAGAATGTCATTTTTGTAGGTATTTTCAATACACATAAAATGTGGGCACGATCTAATAAAGCGACTGTTTATAACACCTATCAACAACTTTGCTTTGAAAGTCTTTTAGTTGTCACTTTATATCATCTTAATTAGTTTAAAGTCTTATATATTTCTCAATAAACAACGATCAATATTATTAAATGACGATTCATCTTTAGCTAGCGTTTTGTTATGATAGTCTTACAAGAATTTCAACAAACGTGTGCACATTTTTTGTACATATGGAATGGGGATGTCATAGTTTCATCTTTTTCTTTAAGCTTGTTTGTTTGTTTTAAATTTGACACTAAGATAAAGTTCACTCGACCACATATATATCATTAGAGAGTCAAATTATTAGCACTCCTTCAAAATCCTATTAAAATCCCTTTTTCAATTATATTTCATTTAATGCCAAAAATACCTTCTTCTTTTTTTTTCTTTTTTTTTTCTAAATGAACACTCTTTGCATTTATGAATTTTTTAGTTTCTAATATTTTTCTCACTCTTTCAGTTTTAATATTGGTATTCCTCTCTTCAAACCTTATTTATTATTTAATTTTTAAAGAAAAATCTAAAAAAAAAAGTAAGAAATAATTATACTTAGAAAACAATGAATATTTTATGGGTCTAATATAATTTTATTCCACTTATAAATTTTTGTTTAGCAATTAGTTTGAGAATCCTTAAAAAAATATTTACAGTGGGATAAAATTTTATTTAACTTATTTTTTCACTGTATTGTATTTTAATTAATTTGTTATGTTTATTATAAGAATTTTGTTTTAAATTAGAGGATTACTTCTTAAATTCATATTATTTTATTGATAATAAAAGATATTTATATTGTGCAAGCAAAATAAAATTGAAGAGAGAAAGAAAATATAAATAATTTTATTTTATTTATATTTATCTTTAAATATAATTGTAATATAATAGGGGTTTTATAAGATTAATGAAAGAGTGTCTATATAGTCTAACTTATCATTAGAAAGACAAATCCAAACATTTATTTGCAGACATCCTGGTCAAATCGTACTATGATTACATGGACGAATATTCCATAAGCCATAACGTATAATAGATACCTTTTCAAGATATCTCTATCCAGATATCTTTTTAGTTTACCTTTTACATTAGATTTGGCTCTACCCAAAAATCAAAATTTTCGGCTTGAAATTTTTCAAATTAAGTGCATGTTTGAGATTATAGTGAATTGTCAAATAATCACTCATTGATTATTTACTCTTTAACTTATTTTCAGTAATTTGATAAATGATGATTATTAGTAAATTAGGGTCCAAATGAACAAGAACAACCCAAATCAGCTATACTTGGTAAAATAATTTGACAATTTAAACATAATTTGAGTGTTAGAATCTCAAGTAAGTGATTGTTTAAAATTTGATAATCCACAATAATTCCAAACATGCACTGAATCTAGAATTTGAAATTTCTAAATGTAAAAGATAAGTCATCATAATATAATCAGCAGGACTCTCAAATTAATGCACCTCGTGTTTAAATCCTAGGTCAAAAAAAAAAAAAAAAAAAAAACACCATCAATTATAGATCTAGATAATATTAACATTCCCGTTTGAAGAAAACGAGAAGTAAAAACAAACTTTAAAATCAAACAAAAATTCCAGCGGAAAGAGGTGGGAAGGAGCTGTTAGATTGTTTTCATGTTTAGCTAATTTTATCTACACCTAATTATTTATTCAATGCAATTTAACACTAGTTATTTTATTTGGGGAATTCTCCTTTAGTTTGCATGGCTTGAAATAATTATCCAGCTGTCTTTATATTTTCAAAAATTACCCAAAATATCATTGTCTTAATTTTTATAACTGTTGGATCTAATGTTTAACATTGAAATAGTTTTTTTTTTTTTTTTGGATATAAGAAATTCAATTTTTTTAAAAAATTTACTACATTTAAATAATTTCTTAAAATACATAAATTAACCGGATAAATTACTTAAAACTTTTAAGACTAAAAGAAGCATTTACAATATTTTAAAAAATCACCATACCGCTGGAAGAGCTCTAACAATAGTTTCTATGTTATATATATATATATGATGTTGGCATGGACAACGTTTTCATCGTGGCTGCGGCGCATCGAGTGGAAGTTTTTAAACCGATGACCAAATCCAAATGTCCCGTGAAAGCATGAAAATCCATAAAAACATCATTAGATTTTAGATTCAATACTCCTAATTAATACGGAAGTTCAGTTCGCAAATTATTCATTGGTTCGCAGAGTTTTCAAATGTCTTATATCTGGATTTCAAACCCCAGAATAATTAGTGCCCACATCATAAATAAATAATAATAATTAAATAAATTTATCTAATGGAAAAAGAAGAATAATTTTAATAAATAATGGAATTAAACGAATCAATAACTTCTGATATAAGCAATCCAAGTCACGTTTTTTTGAAGTACTGCTACTTATTCATTCAGTATTTATCTGTATTCATATTATCATGACTGATTAAAATATATGCGGAACAAAAAATAATTAGAAAAGAAATAGTGCTCCACGAGCATCCAAAACCTTTTTCTTTCAAACACTTTGGAATGCGCTTGGCCCATGCCTCCTTTGCATGGCACTTGATGCCCTAGTAGATAGGACTTGAATCTAGTAATTAAGTATTAATAAGAATTCGTGAGTGGATTTGGAAGTCACTTAGCCCATGCCTTATTTGCATGACATGAACATTAAATGTCTTGTAAATAACACTTGGATTCCGTGCTAAGCTTACCTGTGCTAACTCTTTAAATTCTTTTGCTATATGTGCGTGTGTAATAATATGAAATTATAATTAAAATTTAATTAATTTTATATTCTTATTCCATAATTACCAATTACATCTCTGTCTAAAAAATGAGTGAAAATGCGAATCCTAGCAAATAATGTCATGGGAAAAGGCTCGTCAAATCAAGCACATGGTCAGTAAATTTAGCGACGTGAGTGTTCGCAGCACTCAATTCAGATCCTAAGAAATAATGTCAACAAAAAAGGTTTGTGATATCAAGCACATGGTCAGCAAATTCATGATTGTTCCCCGTAAGCAATCGGAGGTAGCCACGTTTTCAACAAACAAGCATTAATAAAATATTGAGGAGGGGACGGGGCTCAGGCAATTCAATTGCTTCACTTGGCAAGCCCTAGTACCAGCACTACTTCAGAAACAACGCCGGCAATGTATAGTGCAAGAAAAATGAGCATGACTTAGATGATTACCCTCTTACAAGTAAGCGAAACTTTGTATTTGAAGACGGAGAACACGAATAATAGAAAGAAGTGAATGTACGGCATACTTTTATAAAATTAATTTTTCATTATATATATTCAAAGACGGAGAACACTATTCATCAAATAATGATAAAGAGGTGAACGAAGGGCGAAGGCAAACTTCGATAAATTCAAATATACACAATCCAATCATAACAAAAATACAAAAAATATCTTAATCTAATTTATATGCTCAAATGGTATAATTTATGATTACAATATGTTGTCATACAACTTCTACAACTTTCTTTAGTAATTAAATTGAATGTTTGATTTGTAAAATGTTATAGATATAAGTTTCGTTTGGGATTGAGGTTGGACGGTTATTACTTAAAAGTTATAATATTAAAATATTTGCTAAACATAACTACTATAACTTAAAAATTAAGTCGATTTAATTTTACATTTATATGATGAAAAATCTATTATATTTTTATTAATTTTTTTCAAAATTATATTTATTATATAATATTAACTTTTATTTTATATCTATAGCAATTTTAATTCAAAAACTTAATCATCTTAATACTAAACTTGGCCATAGTTTAGAAAGTGATGCGGCACTTTACGGCCTTTTACCATGACTACAGTGAAGAGATGGCTGACTCGCGTATGCGTAACAAAATTTGGTTAGCCTATTTATGACTGGCTTCCTACACACTTTTCAAAATGAGGGAATAGGGCATAAATTTTCAAAATGGTTGGCCAGGTCATTTGATCCTTAATAACAAACGGCTAGGTTTTATTGAACCACGGTTTTTTTTTTTTTTGGCTTGCTTCATTTTTCCACGAATTTTTTCAATCAGCTCGCCAATATCAAAGACAATATTTTTGACTTAATGACAACATTGTTTTAGTAAAGGAGCACGTATTTCAGTGCACAATTAAAACACGAAGGGTGTGATTATCGTGAATCAGCTGCGGCTCTGCGCGACACACCCGCAATCTTAATTATAAATTTTTATACAAACTAATATGATATCATAATTTTAATCAGATACCAACAAACGCGTAGATGAAACTGTTCTATCTTAATCAAAGTTTTCGATTCGAGTCTTGAAAATATAATTGTGTTAAATACTTATTGGGAGAGCTTTGCCACCCTAGTGGTCCTACTCGGCTCGAATCTGAATTACTCGAGGCCTAATATAATTTTCAGATATTAAATAATTTAATACACTAAAAAAATAATTCTAATCGAATGAATTTAATATTTCGTGATCATATATTTATTTTTATTATTTTATATTTTTATTTAATTAATAAATTTATATCACGTCAGCTTATAATAATAATTTATAGCTCTATCAATACTTTTGTTTTTTCAATTGATAACAATGTTTTCATAATTGATAATAACTTATCTATGGTACGTATATTTATATTTTCTTTAGCATTTATATTAAAAAATTAATAACAATAATTAATCCAATGACTGTAAATTAATATTTTATTAAGGACAATGAAAACCCTAGGTACCGCGGCACAGTATGCGCCGTGACAAGACCGTTGCTTTAAATTTACGAAACCACCAATTTTCTTCGATTTGTTTGACGGCTGGGTTGATTTATTTTCAGCGGTCCAAAATAAATACGACTTATTCATACAGTGCAATTAACTCACGTCTAAAATCTGACTTCACCCATGCCAAGTTCTGGTTTAATAATCGTAATAATGTGTTGTCAGTGATTGGTTTGCAAGTTTAAATATAAAGATAAATATTAATTTTACAGCAGAGGAGGACTCTGATAAATCATAAATGCCGGATCTAACTCATAGCCCAAAAATACACTATTTCTAGAATAATGATATTTGGGTTTTTTTTCTAAAAAAAGGGGCACAGCCACAGATAATACTAAGGACAGAGTTTCTTTTGTCTTCTACTTTTCTTTTTTTTTTTTTTTTTTGGTTGTTGTCTGTTGTGAAATAGATTTTATCTTTTAAGGATTATATATTATTTTTTTAGTACTATTTTTCATACCCATATGACCACCCAATTTTTTTTTTTATTTCTAAGAATCTGTTTAATAATGCTATCACATAATTAATTTGAATTATTTGAGTAGATTCATATTTGTAATGTAATTTTTTTTTTTAAAAAAAAATTGTTATGATTCAAGCAAGAGTCCTACTATTTTGCAACTGGTGTTTGGTACCCCTATTTTATCATTTAGTGATTTAATCATTAAATCTAACTAAAGAGTTGCATGGCCGTGTAGATGGGTTTGTATGGTTATTAACATTGTCATCCCTGATGTTTTCTGAAAAATTAGAAAAGTTAAAATTTTCTAAATGTTGACATATATGTCCAGATTGTTTCAAATTTTTTTACAATTAAATCTATTGACCTAGTTTGACTATTTGCACGAGTATAGTGTATGGACAATAATGTAATCTCATGTAAAAATTTTAAAATACATGAAAAATTAACACGCCTTAATAAATATTTTGTTAACATAATATCTATTTAATATACAATAATTATTTGAATATGTCAATTAAAAAAGAATACATGATAAAAATATATTAATTTATTAACAATAATAATATATGACCATAACAAACATGCACATGCCTAAATTAAATGTTTCCAATAATATTATTAATGAACAAGTTGCGTAATTCGTAATGTATATTTAATTAAATATTTTTTTATTTTGATATTATTATCTTCTTTGTGTACAAAAACTGAATTTCATTTATTTCTTTCTTTATTCCTAATTAGCAGTTTAGCACCCATGAACTCTATCCTCTATTTTTGTTTCTTTCTTCTAACTTAATAAAATAGTTTTAATTAAAACCATCATATTTTAGAAGTAGAGTTTTTGATCGACAAAAGTCATACTATTGATTCTTTGGTCTATGCAGTAGTGTGATTTAAAAGAAGGGTCCAGCTACTGTGCACTTGGTGCATGGTACCCCACATTTTGTCCATATATGAGTTGCCCATTAGATCTAACGCAAAATTTACTTCGACAACATGGATGTATTCTATTTGATTTTTAACATTAACAGCTCTATTGTTTTTCAAAAAAGTAAAATAATCAAAAGTTTGACAAATAATTTTGGATAATTTTTAAATTTTATATTTTGATCAATTGATCTTTTTTTTTGAAAATAATATAATATTAATTTAATCTGTAATAAATAATTTAAATATATAATAAAATATATTAATTTATTAATAATATTAAACAGTTTTTATAAACAATATAAAATATATTTAATCAATAATAAATAATTTAAATATGCAATTAAATTTTAATTTATCAATAATAATATGACCAATGTTAAAAAATTTCATAATAATCAATTATGGTTTAGTATTCAAATATAAATAATAGAAATATACTCTTAAGTGTAAATAGTAGAAATATGTTGGACTTACATATTAAAATTTTAAAACTTCTAATTTTTTCACTTTTCAGCAAATATGAGGGACTGCACAGTAATTTACCAAAAACAAGCGTACCATGACCCGGGGCACTGTAGCTTCGTCCGCAAAAAAAATATTACTCCCGAGGACTCAACTGACATGATAATTAAATACGATATGGATTTGTTTAAATTAGGGGTGGGCAAAAAAATCGTAGTGTTAAAAAAATCGAACCGAACCGACGGTTTTTTTTAATTCGGTTTGGTTTTTATTTTTTAAAAAAACCGAATATACCGTTTGTAAAAAAAACCGAAATGTCGGTTCGGTATTCGGTTCACTTAGCTGAACTGAAAAACCGAACCAAAAAACCGAATTATTTTTTTATTTTATTCAAATCAAACATGTGTTAATAATTTTATTCAAATCAAACATGATTTTATTCAAATCAAACATGTGTTATTTCTCTTTATAACATTATGATTATGTTTATATAGATGGAGTATTGGAGTTTGGTTATGTATTTTGAAATTTTAATATTTCATATTTTGGGAGTATCTTATTAATAGTTAGTAAGATATTAGTGATAAAATGTGTTTTGAATATTTTGTATTTATTGTTAATATTTGTAATAAAATTAGGATAAATTAATTGTTGAAAAAAATTATTACATTCATGAGGCCCAATGGACTAAAAAATTAAAAATTCAAAATAAGCTCAATAGGCCAAGAACCGAAAAAACCGAACCGAACCGAACCGATCCGAAAAGAATCGTTTGAGTTCGGTTCTTATTGAGTTCGGTTCTTATTCGGTTCTTTTTATAAAATAACCGATTTAAATCGGTTCTACTTAATTTCGAACCGAACCGAACCGAACCGAACCGTGCCCACCCCTAGTTTAAATACGACCCATTGTGCAATCTAGTTGAAAAAGATCCATGATAATTAATAATGCAGACGGTGGCTAGCAGCCAGCCAGTAAATTATTTCTAGGGATGGAATTTATATTACGCACATGACATAATTAATTTGAATGGTTTGAATATATTTTTTATCCGTAAGATAATTTTTAAAAAAGGAAAAAAAAAAAGGCTATGATCCATGCAATATTACTCTCGAAGTCCCCAGCTAACACGTCAATAAATCTTTGTCCGGCGTGCACCTCTCTCCCCTTCACCTCTATATATATACACACACACACACACACTGATACAAACGTTCATACGTTTAGCTTCAACAATCCTCTTACACCACCACTACCAACTCTTAGTATTTTCATCGGTCGTTAATATTAAAGTAAAAAAAGAAAAAAACAAACTTGAATTTATGGGTAGCCTTGATTCAAACATGGCGGAGTCTGTCCAGTTCAAGCCTTTAGATGCTCAAGAATTCAGAAAACAAGCACACCAAATGGTTGATTTCATTGCTGACTATTACCAAAACATTGAATCATACCCGGTTCTCACCCAAGTCGAACCCGGGTTCCTCCGTTCTGCCTTACCCGACTCCGCCCCGCACCGCCCCGAATCATTTGAAACGATCCTGAAAGACGTTCAGGAAAAGATAATCCCGGGTATCACTCATTGGCTGAGCCCAAACTTCTTTGCATTCTTTCCCGCCACCGTGAGCACGGCGGGTTTTCTCGGAGAAATGCTGTGCGCTTGCTTTAACTCAGTTGGCTTCAACTGGCTTGCCTCCCCGGCTTCCACTGAGCTCGAGATTGTTGTCATGGACTGGCTTGCCACCATGCTCAAGCTACCCAAAACCTTCATGTTTTCAGGCACCGGTGGTGGCGTTATTCAAAACACCACCAGCGACTCCATTCTCGTCACCCTCATTGCGGCCAGAGACCGAGCTCTTGACGCCGTTGGTGCTGAAAACATGCACAAGCTTGTCGTTTATGGCTCCGATCAAACCCATTCTACCTTCGCTAAAGTTTGTAAATTAGCCGGCGTTTCTCCAGCCAACATACGCGCCCTTCCCACTAGCGTTGATGCAAATTTTTCTCTGTCTCCTCAACTTCTCCGTAGGGCTGTGGAGGCTGACGTGGAGGCCGGGCTGGTCCCACTTTTCCTTTGTGCAACTGTGGGGACCACGTCAACCACAGCTGTTGACAATGTTGAGCCGCTTGCTGAGGTGGCCAACGAGTACGGCATTTGGGTCCACGTGGACGCTGCCTATGCTGGCAGCGCATGTATTTGTCCCGAGTTTAGGCACTACTTGAATGGCATTGAAAGAGTCGACTCCTTCAGCTTCAGTCCGCATAAGTGGCTGCTCAGTTACTTGGACTGTTGCTGCTTGTGGGTCAAACAACCGGGTCTACTAGTCAAAGCTCTGAGTACTGACCCGGAGTACTTGAAAAATAAACCGAGTGAGTCGAATTCGGTTGTGGATTTTAAAGACTGGCAAGTTGGTACGGGTCGAAGATTCAAGTCGCTCAGGCTATGGATGGTCCTACGCAGCTACGGTGTGTTCAACCTCCAAAGTCACATCCGGTCTGACATAAGGCTGGCCAAAATGTTTGAGGGGTTTGTAAAGTCGGACCCCCGATTCGAAATCGTGGTTCCCAGACACTTTGCTCTGGTGTGTTTCCGGTTAAACCCGTATCCGCATTCTGGTTCGGCTGACACCGAGATGTTGAACCGGAAATTACTTGACTGGGTCAACTCAACGGGGCGGGTTTATCTGACCCACACTATAGTGGGTGGGTTATACATGCTGAGGTTTGCAGTGGGCGCTTCTCTCACAGATGAGCGCCACGTGGTGGCCGCGTGGGAGTTAATTATGGAGGGGGCTGATAGGTTGTTTAAAGGCTCCGCTTTCTAGTTAGATGGTCATTGACGAAAGTTGGAAATTGAGGAATAAAAAAGTTAGAGCTTTGTAAAAGACTCTTCTAATTTAATTTTTTAGATATTTATTTATTTATGTGATAAATAAAAGAGTGAAAAAATAAATTATTTTTTAAAAATTTCTGTAAATAAAAATAAATTATATTATTTTGATCAAACTTTTTCCTTAACTAAAAAATAGTAATTATAACATCTTTCTCTTTGCAAGCATAATGAAATAAAAAATAATATAGTACTAAATTAAAGACTTAAGATTACGTTTGACATGCCGAATTGGATTAAACTAAATTATTATGATTGGATTAGATTAAGTTGGATTATATTATATAGTCTTATGTTTGGTACGGTACCGGATTGGACCTATGTTAAATTATATTTAAATAATATAAAATAGCATTTAAGTTGGTATTTTAATATAAATATCAATTATCCATGAAATTTTATAATTATAATTAAAATAAATTTAAAAAGCAATTACTAGGAAAATTAAATATATTGCAAATAAATTATTGGATAGTCATAATATAATAAACAAATTAAATATTTAATTACTTTTTATCAAATATTTAAAAATATTATATAAAATTAATTATTTAATGGTATTATTAATTTTCAGGATTATTTTTAATATCATATTAGTGATTTTTAAATTTAATACAATCAAATAATGCAATAAATAATTAAACATTTAGTTTTATCAATTAATTATTAAATATACAAGTAATGAAAATTTAATCTCAAGAGTTGGTACAAGTAAAAGTACCAATTTAATTAGACCATAGATAATAAATAAAAATAAATTTTAAGTAAATCATAATAAAAAATTAATTAATTAATTAATCAATCAATATTAGGTGTAAATAAAAAAAAATCTCATAAATGAATAACTTTTTTTTTAAAATCTTATCCCAACTAAAACCATGTGTAAATTAGGACTATTAATCTCATGATTTTAGGATTAAATTCAAATTTAGTCCCCCTTAATCCAATCCAACTAAGCTTGCCAAACATAGGATAAAAATTTAATTCCAAAATTAATCCAATCCCATACTTAATCCCAGCATCCAAACATGGGCTAAAAGAGTCTTCATATGACACTCATTTAAAAAATTCTTTTAGAACTCTTTTCGTTGACGTGACTATTTATATTAGTAGTAAAGTCCCATTTGAAAATTTTTTTTTGTGATGCTTGGCTTTGAATTATTATGCTCAGCTCATATTATATTATTATTATTATTATTATATATTTGCTTGGCTTTGAATTGGTCATATATTGAACTATTATCAGGTGTTTTGGTACTTTGCTCATGCTGTATTTGTACGACTGACAAAATAGGTGTGTCACATTATGTTGTGAGATTATTTGAATATTTTTTTCCCCTTCTTTTGGTCATTTAGTAGTAGAAATACAAATATATGTAATAACTATGCCCAATAGTTATTATAGGTGGCTCTAATGGTTTGTGCATTATAGTTTTCGATAGCTTGGGGTGGGCGCCTGTCGTGGGTTTGTCAATAAATCGCCTGAGAGAGTGGTTTGCTATGGTTTTTCCTTTTAGCATTTTGTTGTCTTGATAATATCTCTGGATTTTAATTCAGATTCAGCCATTCAGGGGTTTTATTATGTTAAATTATGTTGTATTGTTTTTGAAGTAGCAATTGTGGGTGCAGTTGTAATTGTCATGAGTACTATTGTGTCTTTTTTTTTTTTTTAAAAAAAAAATTGGAATGTGGATTCACCTTTTAAATTTGAGCTGGGTAGCCCAAGCCCCGTAAAAAGCTCTCCAGTGCCTCGTTAGACTTAATGTGTAAAACTACTCTCTAATTCGATTATAAAGGAAAAATCTGTAGTGAACAAGACTTGATGCTTAGGTTATCCTATGTATTATATTTGAGCTTATGCTAGCATTGCATTTAGTCCGCAATGCAAGATTTATTTTCCTATGAAAAAAAGAAAAAAAAAATACTACGCCCTCACAAGTGGAATTGTCATAATGATATAAAGAAATTGATTGATTGTATAAGAGATCTTGTAACACGGTAAGGGAATAAATTAGACCACCCGTAAAGTATTCTTGAAAACTGTAATACATATACAAAATTGGATGACAATATGCCGCACATCAGGTTTCACATGACGTGTCATTCAATAGTGCATACTAATTCAGTGGCATGTTATTGATGAGATAATAGAATTAATTTTTACTTAATAAATGATAAAAACTTATATCCAACGTTGAAGCTGTAGCATTACATTGTTGAGCGTATGAATTTTTGAGATACAAAGAATGAATGGATAAGAGAAAATTGTCAAGATTGCCAAGATTACAAGATAGCATGATTCAAGCCAAGTAGCTTTACATGTTGTAAGCTTCATTCTGATAAAGCATGTTCCGTTACAGTATGTTTATGCAGTACGGCAAAGCAAACCGACCGGCCAAAACTTGAATATTGAAAGCACAGGCACCGGAACAAGTTTAAGCCCACCATGGAGCTTCACCAGTTCTGAAATCTGTTTCCGTCCATGGAACGAAGACTACCTTACCATTTTCAATGTTGGCATGAGCCAATGCCAATGACTGTACCAAAAAAGTAGAATGGAAGTTCATTATTATCATCAGTTCTGCTATTATGAAATAGAATATATGCCATACTTGATTGCCAACATAACTTGGAAAGAAATAAAAAACCATGAAAGCTAGCTAAAAATCCATGACAATAATCTAGTCAAAAGCAAATTCAGACCAAGCCAAAAATGAGGGGATTCTAGTCAGTTCTTGTCAGTCAAGTGACGACCTTGTTAATTCCTTGTTTTCTCATCATTTCTAGTAATTCTCTAAGTGACAAGAGTCTATTGTCATAAACAAGATTCAAATAGAAACAAGAAGAAAAGATAAAAGCTAACTTAAAAAAATAAAAAAACGGTGACAACAACCTCATTACAAGCAAAATTCACACCACAGCAACATGAAATGAATATTATATTTGCTAAGCGTTTCTGAAGCATTGTAGAATACTAAAACTCGAAGGGTGCATTTCCTTGTCTATATGACTCCCCCAAAAATGAAATAAGCGAGGAGGGGCACTTCTAATAATGTTCCGTACGAAGAATGGCTCTCAGGTCTTTGTAAGCATCAAAATAATTATCATTTCAATAGCATATTCATATGATCCTCTAACAAAAAAAGTTAAGGGGATTCCATCTTGCTAGAACATACAAGTTCTAACCCGTTCTCCCTTATAAAAAGTGGACCACATAAAATTTCAGGACGTTGCTTTCAACAGTACATGAAAGAAATACACAAAAACTCCCAGTTACCATCACAAGTAATTTCACCAATGAATGTGCATCACTCATGACATAATTGTCTTCTGAAGAGAGACAACTGATATAACCAAGTATAACGGACCCAAGTTATGTATTACTCACCAATGGAGCAGGCCCTCTCACAACTCTTCCTTGGTTATTGTATTGGGATCCGTGGCAGGGACAGATGAACTTGTTCTCAGCTGAATTCCATGGCACCACACATCCAAGGTGAGTGCAGACAGCATTGATTCCATATGATGCAAGTGTTTTGTCTTTTTCCACAACAAGGTAGGTTGGATCTCCCTGAAATTCATAATCAAATTCAAATAAGCTTTCATAATTCTGGTTCATGATCTCACAATAACATAATATTGAATGGCAAGAAGAAAAAATGTTTTGAGTTCGTATTTTTTTAAAACCTATGAATCTACTTGTAGAGCGACCTTTCACGTACGAGAAAACTCCATGCATCAAGGGAATGAGTTCACAATATGAGCTACAGAATAAGTTGCAAATGTGAGAAATCCTGCTTCACGTGTAAACACAACCAAAAATTGAGGTTCATGGCAATTGCAGATTATCTCATGACAATTTATTAAGTTTTTTAGAACCAAGAGTCAAGTTTGCAATGAACTAAGCAATAATTTTCAAAGAAATTGATTTGTACCTTCAATCCTTCGGTGAGGGTTCGGTCCCCAGGGCCGTGCGTGTTAAGCCAATCAGCGGCAATGATGTCATTGCCAATGGCATCCTTGGCAGTAGTACCACCACCAGCACTTCCTAAACTGTTATCATATTTTAACAGGAGTGGGTTAAATCAATAAAACAGAACTTTTCCACAGCAAGAAAAGCAGCATATTAATGATCGATAAATGATGGCAAACTATTTGAAGCCTAATAAACATCCAAGGCTTGGGATCATTGCCAACTATAGAAGAATACAAGAAACCAGTGACAAGATAAACCAAAATTGAGTCTAAATTATTAAGGCAATCAAAGAGTATATTCTAATATTCAATCTGTTTCATCTCCCCCCTGTTGTATCTAAACCAATTCTACACATAAATAAGATACTTCACCAAATTTTACTAAGAAAATCATTGTGTCATCTCTTTTAAAATAGATGAATTTTATGAGCTCCAAGGACCAAGATCAAAGTAATCTAGTCTTCTTCTTAATATAATAGAAAACTTTCCAAAACAATTGGAGGCAGTAAGAAAAATATATAATCCAGCCGGTCCCCCCAACAGACACACACACACACACACACAAAATAAAAATAAAAATAAAAATTCTTTCCAAGCCAATATTGATAAAATTGAATTGTGTTATTTGCCCACAAAAAAATTGAAGGGGGGGGGGGGGGGATGCTTTACATTGTCCCTGCCAGTTAAAGCTTAAACATAGTTTCCAAGAAAAATTGGGAATACATTTTCTCCAAGTTCATAGAAATCTTGGGTTAGTTTCCTACTTACACAAAAATATTTGAAATAAAAAGGAAACTAAGAAACATATTCACCATACCACTTGTAATTCAGTTAATGTTACAGTGTAGCTTTTTGAGCAATGATCAAAATCAGCTAAGAGGTATAAGCTTTGATAATTGTCATGAACCATAAATCATAACTCACCCAGGTGGGGCAAAGAAGGTCGCATAAGGAACCAACATAAATCCAGTGGGAAGAGAAACAGCACCCAAGAGAAGCAAATTCATGAGCTGCCTCTTGCCCATATCAGGCACTCTATCAGCTGGAATACTTGTAGCCTGGCACTTGATCTTCATTCCCATTGGATTCTTTGTCACCATCTGGGTCCTTGCTGGTTTCACAAGAAAAGCTCTCGATGGACAGAACATACCACTCTTGCTTGAGCATAGCTATTTCAAGAAGCTTGGTAAAATTAGTATCAAAAAACGCTAGGCACATTGTTTATAATTCAAGAAAATTTATTTTCTTTTTTTCTTTAATGGGAACTTACCTGAGAAGGAGTGCTGAGGAGAGAGA
>NW_006262688.1:20156795-20169783 GCF_000493195.1 Citrus x clementina
CCTTCGCGCCACATAGCCACAGGTTTTAAGCGATTGTGATTTTATTTCTCTTCCACACGTGGCTCCTCCCTCATCCCAATGCTTGGGCCCGCTCATAATTTCCAGAGCCTGCTAATATTCAATACAACTACAAATCAATTGGGCCTTTGAAGAAAAGCGCTGTAATCTAAGAGTGATACTATTAGCACCCTCAAAAATCCCTTGTAAAGCCCTTTCATAGAGTTCAATTTTATTCCTGTTTAAAATAACATAAAAGGACGTCAATGAGCTCTTGGCAAACCCTGTGCTCCGAGTCCCACTTTAAATCTTTATAGATCCTTAACTATATCATGATTCATGCATATAGCTTGATATTAACAACTTATTTTATTTTGAATGGACCTCAACAAAAGTCAAATTAAAACGAAAATAAAAAACTTGAATTAAAATTTAGAAGAGCAAACAAATAATTAGATGAAAAAAATGCAAACCCATTATTTCTTCTTTCTTTCATTTTTCTTCTCATTATTTATGTTACATGTTATATTATTGTTAAAACTAAATAAAAAATAATTATTAGATTCCTTACAATCAAATTCAACATGTTGAGATATTATGATAAGCTGGTTGTGTCAGCTAAGCTGGTTTTACAAGCTTGATTCAGCTGCTAACTACATTGAAGAATGTTGATCAAATGATGATGATTTGTGTGTACAAATTGTGAGAATTTGAGTACCTAGCTTATAATATCTGATGTAGCTTAGAGTATATAGTATAAATGAATGACAACTGGCAATTCGTAATTGGTTAAAATGATTCAGTTAGTTCAGATTTTGTTATTATATCAAAGTTAGTTACAACTGGAGTGTATATAAATAGAGCTGTACCAATCAGTTTGCATGCTTGATTCTTATTCAATAAAATTTCCAGATTAATTTGGATTCTTCTTATTCATTTTCTCTCCTTCCAAATAGACTAACAATTCTAATATGGTATCAAAGCATGCAAATATGAGTGATCTAAACAATAAGCTTTGTCCTCAATCTCTATAAACTTCATTCAACTTGTAAAACTCGATCGATTGAATTATCTCGTGTGGAAAGCTCAAGTTTGTGCTTCAATTATAGCTAATGGACTTGAAGGTCTCATTACTAGTGAAAGTGTTTGTCCCAATCGTTATCTTACTTAAACAGAAGGAGGTTCTACCAGGTCTGCAGCTTAAAGTTCACAGAGGCAGTAGAATTTAGAATATATCTCCTAGATGAAAATAAATAAGCTTTTATTGAGTTGGATGCTCTCATCAATGGTGGATAATGTATTGATTATGGTGATCCATTGTGAATCTTCATTTGAGTAGTGGGAGATGCTTGCTCAGATCTTCATGTCACAGTTAAAGGCAATGTACATCCTCTGAAGATGCAGATCTAGTCTATTAAGAAGGATCTCTATTTGTTGGTGATTACTTTAACAAAATGAAAAAGATAGTTGATAGTTTGACCATTGGTGGTAAGCACTTCTTTCTAATGAACTGATCATGCATTTACTTACTAGACTAGATGATAGCTATGAGTCTCTTAGGACAAATATACTCAATAGGCTTGAAAAAGAACAACTCATTGTTGAAAAAGTATATTCAATGATGCTTAGTCATGAAAATAAACTTGAGATGAGTAAAGGAAAATTTAGCATGAAATCTTGCATGATATATCTGCTAATTTTGCTAACAAAGGATATAATTTTAATAAAAATGGCTATTGAAATTGAAGGACACTAATTCTGGAAATGTTGGAGGATATGATGGTAATAATAACCCTTATGGTGTTGATTTTATTATGGAAAAGAACTCATCTGTCAAATATGCTTCATTCTTAAGCATGGATCATATAAATGTAGAAACATGTTCAATCAAGGCCTTGTTCCTAGAAACAGAGCCTTTGGTGGATTTAGGGCTAAAAGAGGTCAAAATTATAGAGCATTTGGTTTATGGTCAGACTAATTTTGTTAGAAGTTTTGGTTATCTAATGCTGTTGGTTTAGGATCTGTGTTTCCTACATAGAGTGGACTATTATTTCATAGCTATGTGGCATATCAGGCTCCAAATTTTATTCATCCTCAGGATGTTCTAGAGTTTCAAGGAGTTAATGGCAACTATAGTAGTGGTGTTTTTCATGGACTTGAAGCTACTAATATGTTTGCAAGGAATGTCAATGTTCCTAACAACATTTCTGCACCATTAGCAAATTATAATATTGTTGATGATTCAACACGGTATCTTGACTCTGGTGCAACTAATCATGTAACTTAGGATACAAGTATATTCATTTCTTGCTTAGCTTATATTGGTACTGAAAAGTTACGTATGGGAAATGGCATCGGGCTGTCTATTCATAGTATTGGCTATGCTATTATTCAAACTCTATTTGCGTCATTTTGTTTATCAGCATAACATATTACATGTCCTTACTATTATAAAAAATCTTCTTAGTGTTTCAAAACTACTTCTGACAACAATGCTTTTATTGAATTCTATGACATTGTTTGTTTTGTCAAGGCCAAGAATACATGAATCATATTGCTTAAAGGGATTGTTAGAGGAGGATTGTATCAGGTTAATAATCTAATTTCAGTTTGTGATGATTAAAAGTTTCATGCTTCTATGTCAAATTTGTTTAAACCAATTTCAGTTTCAAAAATAGATTTAGTGTCCATGAGTTTATTGTCTATGTTTACTCAATTTAATTCATCTAGAAAATTGTCTTAGTCTCCAAAGTTTGTAAACAACTTGGAATTCAATAAAACGACCTCTATGACTTTTGTTGCTTCAAATAACAAATCAGTCGATTATAATTTACTACCTAAAAGAATCGGACATCCCACTGTGCATGCACTAAAACATATCATGAGATGTTAGGTTCTATCTTAGTATTGATCAAGTTGTTCCACTTGAGTTTTGAGATGCTTGTCAATTTGGAAAGTGTCATATGCAGTACTTTCCTTCTATAGAAACTTCAACCACACAACTTCTTGAACTTCTCCATGCTGATCTTTGAGGTCAAGCTCTAATTCTATCTTCTCAAGGCTATTATTACTATTTGTTTATCTTAAATGATTATAAAAGGTTTACATAGATCTTTCCTCTCATGGTTAAATCACACACCTTGTTAGTATTCATGAATTTAAAAAATATGATTGAAAATAATCTTAACAAAAAAAATAATAATAAAGTGTCTACAAACAGATTGGAGTGGTGAGTTTAGGTCATTTACATTTTATCTCCCAAAACAAGAGATTTATTTCAGGTATCCATGTCCTTATATACATCACTAAAATGGGAAAATAGAAAGAAAATATAGGCATATAGTTGAAACTGAGATAACCCTCTTCGATGAGGCTTATCTTCCTTTGAAGTTTTAGTGGAATGCCTTTCACACTGCCATATATCTCATTAATAGACTTCCCACACCTGTCTTAGATGATAAGTCTTCTTTTAAGATGTTTTTTTATAAGATCCCTAATTATATGACAATGAGGGTGTTTGATTGGTCTTGTTATACATACGTTAGACCTTATAATCATCACAAACTTGCATTTAGAAGTGAAAGATGCATATTTCTTGGCCACAACTCACTCTACAAGGGTTATCAACGTCTTTATTCTTTAGGAAAAGTCTACATTAATAAGTATGTAATTTTTTATGAAACATTTGCTTCCTTTTAAGTCTGGTGTTGATTATTTCTCATCTTTAAATTCTTGGTCATCATTATATTCGTGTCCTATCAGTTCTTCTTTTACTTTCTCTTTCACATAGCCTGCAGTTCAACTTGATGATTCTCTATCTCAATCTTTAGCAGCATTTGATTCACCTTTACCCTCACCCCATTTACCTTCTCCAGAACCAAATACACATATTCAGACACTTAATCAATCATTTCCAGTCCATTATCTATCTCCACTTGCTCCACTTATTATAAGTCATCCTATGATAACTAGATCCAAAGCAAGTATCTTCAAACCCAAAAGAGCTTATATAATAACTTGTTCACTTAAACCAACTAAGTCTTATTCAATTTCAAACATTGTTGGACAATCACACCTGGACTCTGGCTCAACCTACATAAAATGTTGAAGTTGTAGGAAGCAAATAGGTTTTCAGAGTCAAATACAACTTTGATGACAGTGTTTCTAGGTATAAGGCTAGACTAATAGCCAAATGGTTCCATTAAACTCAAGGAATTGACTATAATGAGACCTTTAATCTAGTGGTTAAGGCATCCACTGTCAAAGTCGTTCTAAGCCTAACTATTATGAATGAATGTTCCCTAAGGCAAATTGACATTAACAATGCTTTTGTTAATGATTTTCTGATAGAAGAAGTTTATATGTGTCAGCCCAAAGGCTCTATGGATCAATCTAAGCCTAATCACGTATACAAGCTTCAGAAGGCATTGTATGACCTTTAATAGGCTCCTAGAGCTTGGTTTGACAAACTTAAGCAAGTCTTGAAATTTCAATGGGGTTTTCAAAACTCCAAGTTAGATATTTCTTTCTTTTTTAAGAGGGTTAAAGGTCAATTCTTGCTTATTCTTGTGTATGTAGATGACATCATTGTGATAGGCTCCGGTTTTTATTTGACACAGCAGTTTATCTTTGAACTTCAATCCACTTTTGCTCTCGGACCTTGGAGAGCTGAACTACTTAGGATTTAAGTTACTAAAAACAAGTCTGGTCTCCATCTATCACAAACCAAATGCATAGTTGATTTTCTTCATAAGGTCAACATGCAAGATCATACTCCTTGTTCAACTCTTGTGGTGGTAGGTATTCCTCTCACTAAAACTGATAGCAAAACTTTTGATGATGTTACTCTATGTAGAAGCATTATTAGTGCTTTGCAACATGCAACTTTAACAAGGTTAGAGATAATTTTCCTAGTAAATAAATTGAGTCAGTTCTTAGCTGCTCCAACCATCAATTATTGGCAGGCATGTTAAAAAATCCTCAAATATTTGAAAGGTACTTCACATATAGGCTTACATTTCCACAATCATGATATGTTGCATATTGATTGCTTTAATGATGCAGATTAGGCAAGTGAAAGAGATGATAGAAAATCTATAACTGGATATTCTGTTTTCTTTAGTCCTAATATGGTTTCATGGTGTTTTAAGAAGCAAACAGTGGTCTCTAGGTTTAGTACTGAGTCAGAGTATAGGGCCCTAGCAACGGCTGCCTCCTAGGTTATATGGATCAAATCCTTACTCATTAAACTAGGTATTTCCCTTAATTACAACCCTTATTATCTAGTGTGACAATCAGACAATCATAATGCAGATGTTTTATCCAGCAATCCCAAGTTTCATTCTTGTACCAAACATATTGCACTTGATGTTCATTTTCTAAGGGAAAAAATTACTAATCAGAGTTTTCAGGTGTGCTACGTTCCTAGCTCTGACAATACATCTGACATTCTAACATTTTGAGCTTGTGAGGAGATGTTGGGCTGTTATGACAAGCTGGTTGTGCCAACTAAACTAGTTTTACAAGCTTGATTCAGTTCCTGATTATACTGAAGCATGCTGACCAAATGATGATGATTTGTGTGTTTACGAGTTGTGAGAATTAGAGTAACTAGTTTATAGTATATGATATAGCTTAGAGGATATAGTATAACTGAATGATAGCTAGCAATTTATAATTGGTTAGAAGGATTCAGCTTGTCTAAATTCTATTAGTATACCAAAGTTAGTTGCAATTGTGAGTGTATATAAATAGAGCTGTACCAATCAATTTGCATGCTAGATTCTTATTCAATAAAATTTCTAGATTCTTCTTATTCATATTTTCTTTTCATTTTTCTCTTCATTTTCTATCATTCCAAACAGACTAACAATTCTAATACAACATAAGAATGGAACAATAATAATACAATATTTTTAAAGTAATATTATTAAGCATAAGTCTATTTGGTCATGTTTGATTCTTTTCAAGTCTTAAAATTATTTATTCAACTTCAACAAAGTTACGTTTTTTTCTTTTTCCCTAAGAAAATGTTAGTTCTCAAGAAGGTGTAATATATATATATATATATTACGCTTCCATATTTCAATGCTATTTTAGGGTTTGTTCGGTATTGTTTTTGAATTGGTATTTTCTGAAAATAAAAATAAGAATAGTGTTTTGCAATTGATATATTTTGAATTTAAGTATGCTTCTGGTATCTTTGGTTATATCCAATATTTTAAAAATGAAAAAAGTAATATATGTTTGGTAGACTCAATTCAGTAGGATAAAAAATAGTAAAAGATATATATTCGTGATACAATTCAAAAAATAGTTTTACCAAACATTTAAGTCATACTATAGTTAAAAAATAATTGTTTAACTAATACACATACATACATACCATAAATAATTTAGTATTAGCATTAATGAAAAAGGTTTTACATTGTCATTGCTTTTACACTATAAATTAAGATATACATTACAATACATATAATTCAAATAAAAATAATTATAAAAAATTAAATCATAGACATCATGCATTACATGTATAATTATGCTATATGGAGGTTGTAATTCTATCACTCATGGCATTTATCTCTAGAGCACTTACTAGACATAAATCAATACTAATAAGTGACATACGAGTATCTCCTTTTGTAGATCCATATCTTGTTACTAAAAGTTGAAAAAAATAATATATATCAAATTTTAATCAAATTAAAGAAACTGCTTTTGGAGTTAATCAAATTCAACATAGCATGAAAGTCATTTCAACAACGTGTCATAGATTAAATGTTGAATACATCAAAATTAAATTTAGAACATTCTATTACAAATTGACCAATTCCAACTAATCTTTTGCTGAAATGTTTTTGACTCATTCTTTCACAGCAAAACAAAAATCTAACAAATAGAGGTGGAGCATTAACCACAGTAGTGGAGACAAAGCAAAGATAGAGTGGCAGCAACAACAGAGACAGAGCAGCAACAGCAACAAAGACGGACCAGTTGCAGTAGTAGAGACAGACTAGTAACAATAGTAGAGACGAATGAATAGCAGGGAAGAGAATATGTATAACATGAGCCGATTTTACCCATGGAAAGAGAGAGCTGTGATAGTGAATTGTTGTTGAAAGACATGTGTAACAGCTATAAAGAAAGAGAGAGAGAAAGCTATGAGTTTAAATCACAATAAAGAGATAAGATTTTAGGAGATAGAAGAAAGATTGTTTGGATTTTGTTTTGTGATTTATTTTAGAGTCTAGTTTGGAATTCACTAAGAACGTGTTAAACACATTCTCGATTTTATAACTATAAAAGAGAATATGTATATTTATTTATGAACGTGTTAAGCACATGTTGCCGTTTCCTGTCCTCTCTCTCTTCAGTTTCCTGCATGCGTGAATTCAGTCATGGGCCCACAATTAATTTAAAAAATAAATTTAACATGGCGCGTGAGCCAATATCTGCATTTAACAATCAATTTTTTTAATTTTTTTCTGCATTTAACAGTCAGTTTCTTGTCCTCTCTCTCTCTCTTTGCATCTCTCGTATGTCTTTTAATTGTGCATTTAACGTGAGCAAATATCTGCATTTAACAATAAATTTCCTGTCTTCATTCTCTCTGCATCTTGCATCTCTTTTAGCTGTTTATCACACAACCAATATCTGCATTTCCAACCCTACGTTTGCTCGATTTTAGCAACAACAAAAAAAAGCGTCCATAAGGAAAAATGAAAAAAATTTGGTGCATTTCAAAGCCAAAAATTATCACAAATACAATATTTCCCAAATCAACTTATCACATAGAAATTATCACAAATCACGTTATTAATTTTTTTTTTTTACAGAATTATCATTATTCCTATCACAAAAAATATATTTTTAATTATTTGACAAAAAATGATACAAATTATTGATTATGTACGAATGAGAGATAGAGAGAGTTAAACGAGACTTTAACGATGATTCAAACAGAGGGGACGTTTGTTCGTTTCCGGTTGTTCTGCGGGTGGCAGCTCCATTGTAGATCGATCGTTAGCAGGTGTTGGGGACGAGTTCTGTTACCGCCTACAGCATTGGATGGTGATAGGGATGAGTGGAGAAAGGAACACGTGAAGAATAAAGGGGACAAAGTAAGGAATGCGTGAAGAACGGAGGGGACGAAGTTTTGAAAACGAGAACAAGTGGAGGGGATTAAACAAATCTGGAGAACGAGTGGCTGGGGAGGGGGGAGAATAAGTGGATAATGTTTCAAAAGAGGAAAATGATAAACGAAGATATTTGAGCTGCTTTTTTCCATTTTTATTCTTTATTTTATTATTTATTATCGGTCCCACAAATAAAAAAATTGGACTAAGGGAACGTGTGAAACGACAGCCCACGCTACTGTTTCTGTCGTCCTTTAGTCTTGCATTCGTTCGTTAATCATTTTCCTATTTTTCCTATTTATTCTAAAGAGTACGTCAGCAAGAGAGAGAAAAATATAGAGATTTTTGTTCAACTATGGAATGACAAATAGAAACAGTGAGTGATTAATGATGGTAAGCAAATGATTTAAACAGTGATCGGTTGCTTCTGAACAAAAAGAAAGAGGTGAGATGCAAATGAAGGGCATTTTTGGAATCAAAATATGACGGCTTAAAGATAATATTATTTGTTTAGTTGTTTAGTAGAGTATTTGAAGTGAAGGGGGTAATAAGGACAGTTGATGGGTGCTAATAATTCTACTCATAAACTAAATAGTGGCTCAGTTACATGTTAAAACGATAGCATATATGTAAGTTTTATTTTGGGCCAACTCGAGTATTGTTGATAAAGTTCATATTTTTTTAATCTAAAATCTAAAAAGACCAAAATTTGATTGAAATCTAAATAGATATCTAAATATGCATGAACAATATTTTTTTTCTTTTTTTTGCTTTTTATATCTCTAAGACTTCGCCAAATTGATTTATCTAATATGCATAAATGTTTGCTTACATACATGGAAAAGATTTTCTTCAAAATATGTCTTTGAAGGTAAATTTAGTTCATTCTTGATTCATATACTTAGGATGTGATATTTGTATATTTAGATAGGGTCTCGTTAAATTTTCAATTACAAATATAAAAAAAGGAAGTGGGGTAAGTCCAAATCAATTTTTTTTAAAATTTTTATCCCCTAATTTCTTTTAAGATTTGAATTAGATAGTTAACTAAATAAAACAACTTTAAAACAACTCTGCCTATCCTTTTCAAAATCAATATTGGAATCAAAACAGTCTCATATGTTTTCTAACCTGATTTGTTAATCGCCATGAAATGAACGGATTCCATTAGACAACGCTATTAGCTTCTTTGTATGTGCTTGGGAAACAAAGTGTAATTTTTAGCCCCAAGCAGGTAAGTCCTAAGCTAGGACCTAGTACAGGTACCTTGATTTGTAGCCCAATACTGAAGCTATATGGAAGTAAGAAGGGGAACAATTGACAAACAAGACCAATTCAGTGATAATTAATTTGTTTCCCGGCCGTAATCACGATTCAAAACCCCAAAATATGCATCAATCATATGCCATAGAAAATAATGGTATAATCATCTAACGATTAAACATGGGAATTGCATAGTACTTTTCTCGGCTGAATTGGCACAAGAAAAGAAACCACCAAGTACCCCAGTACACAGGATCTCAGATTGGGTTATTCGATGCTCAAATTGTAGCTGCAGTTAAAAAACACATCCTTGTGAATTGTGATCGAGAGTCATACAATATATATGGATAAAAATAATAATACACGCAATGTTTCTCTTTCTCTCTGGCTCTCTGCTATATAGCTGGCAAGTACCAAAAAGACAGCCATTGCCTTGTAAAGAACATAAATAATAATGATGTAGGTTTTTATTTTGTCTCAAAGTAGCGAAAGCCCCACTAGCTATTGCTTGTCTACATTCTATTATAAACTGAAATGTACAATCATTTTGTTATCTGCATGGGTGTATGGCATCAAACATGCACTTATCATCATGTGCTTCATTTATATCATATCTCTCCAAGCGTGCAGGGTGCAAACTAGCCCTCTGAATCTTATCAATTCCCCTTAATCTATTTGTGTAAGCAAGTTATAATATAAAGAAAAACTTAATTTAGGCTTTCTCTTGCACCAATGCAGAGAAAGAAAGAGAATCCATTATCACCAAAGAAGGGAAGACACCCAACAACAAAAGTGAAGGGAGAAAAATTAAATAAGTTGCATAGTCTATTGAGAAATAAATGAATTAAGAGTACGAGATGAAGCAATACTTTGAATTTGAAGCAAAAGCCCTTAAATATATATATATATATATATATACGTTCTTCAAAGGCACTTCGAAATGATGTAAAATTTAAAGCTGTTTGGCTTCTTCTGATATCTCTAGCGAAGCTTTTTGTCTCCCCACAACTCATTTCTAAGTATTTTATATAAACTTCCCAATATTCAAGTACTGAATCGGACTATAATTTATTCATCACAAGTAAGGAAGTTGACTCTCTCACTTATTAGAATCCTATGGAGGTACCGTTTGTTTTATTTTATTATTCATATCGTAATTCTTGTAAATTATATATATCTATGATGCTGTTTCGATTTGATTGTGCATGCTTTTTTCTCGACAACAAAATTATTTTAGTAATAGTAGTAAAGGGAAATATATCTACATCCGGCTACATGTCGTGAATACTTTCTGCAAAGATAATACTCTGTTAAAGAAGAAAAAAAGGAACCTAGCTCCATGTGGGTTTGGAGCACTAAAGCAAATAGCTTAGGTCAAAGAATTCAATCGATTGGTGAATAATTTCAAAAGTAGATGTACTCAAGAGTGTTATGTTGGGGTGCCTTTTGCACTTAAATTGACCGCACATATGATTGTTTTGGCTTACAAAGTGGTGAGAATTCTGCTGTGTGTTTCCATTAACTTTATTAACTTAGACAAATATATAGACATTGAAATTGTGAACGAAAGAGACTAAGTTTATTTTTGTTTTATTATTTACCGGCATCAAGATAGTTGAAGCTTTTATTTAGAAAGTTCTACAATTTTTTTTTGTTAATATAATTAAATTGTAATTTTTTGGCTGTGTCTGTCCTTTGAACCGCAGGTTTAGTTTGCCAAATCGAACTTTTTTTGGCACTTCGTCATCCATCTGAAGCTTTATTCATCATGCATACAACATGAGATTCATAGTTTCTTCTACATTCATATACATACGTGTATATATTCCATTTGACGAACATATACATAAATGCATAGACTTTATGCGCAAGTGCTAAAGCTATGTATATGGACGTATGTGTTGTATTATATTGCGCATGGATGTGTACTTATTGTAATATCCCTTGTGAAATTTTGGTAAATTTCTCAAACTGGTCCCATTTCAGACTATAATGAGGCAAATTTTGAAGGAAGCAGTTCCACTCAACTCCAATCCTTAATAAATGGCTGCTCTATCAACGACAAATATTTGGTTGTTTAGGTCCACAAACAATTAATTCTCATAAAGATATATTTTATTCAATTATAAGACTAATAATATACTTGAATTTATATGTGTATCCACCAATATAACATTAAATTTTCACTCTTTGAAGTGAGTAATTAATTAAGAAAATAATTTCATCATTGACTCAATTTTTGAAGAAATACATAGAGATGGCAAATAAATTTAGATCCAACTTGCATTAGCAAAGATTTAGAAGATATAGATTTGTGAAAAAAATCTAGATTTGCATAATAGAAAAGGGATCCGGATGTAAAAATTGAGGAGCTGCATGGATCTAAACTTGCATCCGAAAAATCGAATATCCAGTTTACATATTTTTTGAAAATAAATTTAATCAAAAATAAAATTTATATAAGAACACACAAACCCTAGGCTAAAACACATTACATATAAACATTATAATACGCCTAAATACCCGTGAATATTATTTTAGATTTATTTATATTGGATGATTATTTTTATTTTTTAATAATTAAAATACTGTAAATTTATAAATACATATTTTAATTGTACAGATTTAAATATTCAGAATATCCGTTGTGGACATTATCCTCATCCATAATCCGGATTTCAAAATCTCAGTGCAAATCCAAATCCGAATGCGCCTAAGAATACAATTGGTGTCACTCAGTCAACATTATACCGTATACTAAATTCAATTTAATGCATCACCATTCACATGCAGAATTGCAAATGTTTTGTCTTATCGATAGTCTTTTCCATTTTGCAAGGAGAGAAGCTTTAATTCAATGAAAGGACGTGAACACAAGCTGTCATTCTGCCACAATTTGAAAAAGAAAAAAAAAATAATGCTGATCAGATTGTAATATTTGGAGGCTTTTAATTCTTAAATAAAGAATGATGGGAGTGGATCTTGGATGATGAAGACTTTCAGTAGGAGTAGTTACATGGTTTGGTGTGAAGAAGGCAACAATTCAAACTTGTCATTGTCCCTGTTCTTGTCGAATGATATTGTCTATATATATGTATATATAATGTGAGTGAAGGATTTTGGCCCACTTAAGGTCGTCCGTCTTTGATATTTCTATGTGATGTGGGCAGAATTTAAAGTAATTTATTTGTAACAAGAAAGTTTCTCGTCATGTATACAATTATCGCGGCTTAATTGGAGGAAGCAATTGATTCTATCAATTTTTTTAAGAGAAAAAGTCATTTCTATCCCTAACTTTTATTTAAATAGTTAAATAAACTTCCTTAATTTTATGAATAGTCACACAGATTCTATAATAAGATCCTATGACAACTCAAAAAATTAACCTTAAATAAGATCCTATAATAAATATGAAATATCATATTGAAAATAATATAAAATATGTAAATTTTATAAATTATTTTGAATAGCAAACAAATAATTTAATAGTATTAATGTGTAATATATGTTTTAATATTAATAAAAAATCTATTTCGCAGATTGATAATACTAAAATAATTGTGTTTAACATTAAGAATAATTTACAAAATCTA
>NW_006262688.1:20169883-20173559 GCF_000493195.1 Citrus x clementina
ACTTTTTATGGTATGTCCACATCATCATAAATTTTATAAGTTAAGTTTTGAATTAATGGATTTAAGTACTAATTAAATCTTTCAAGACTTATTAATAATAGCTTAATATCAAAAATAATTTGCAGGAGATACATATATTCTTTTATTGATTATAATAGTTTGTTTACTTGTATTTATATGATATGTTTTTTATTATAAAAAAAATCAAGCTTGCCTTCCTTTTTTATCATTTTGATAGAGTGGGATTTCAAATTTATATTTATTATAAAATCTTTTAGTATAATTAAACGGTAAAATAGTAAACATATGTGACTATTTCTAAAATTAAAAGAGTTTATGTGACCAATTAAGTAAACCTTAGGAGTGTAGGCGGTTTTTTCTCCTTTTTCGATAAATAATCCATGTTAGAGAAATGCTTTATCTTTTTATTTTCTTTTTACCTTTTTAACTATGGCATTACAAATGTATCATATTTATGCAGAAAATCATGAAAATTTCTTAGACAGTTATAATATTGTGCAGTTCAGATAGATGTCAAACGGGCTAGAACCATTATCAAACATACAAAAAAAAAAAAAAAAAAATTCCTCGCTAATATACGCACTAATTAACACAGTTAAACTTATATTCATTTTTACAGATTAAATACAAACTGAGTCACCATACAACTAATAGATCAGTATGCAAATAATTTTCTCATTAATTAGTATGTATAAATGCCTCTCTTATTAGGTTGATGTTTATAGAGATAATTAAAGAAATTGTCTTTGATTCACAGTAAACAATGATTTTCATATGGATTAAAATCCTTTTCTAATTTAATCACTCTTGAACTCTTAACGATCTTATATTATGTATTATATAATAATAGTATATAAATAAAAATTTATTTTTTATATTTTAAATTTATTAACCACCAAACAACATGTGATTTTTTAAAACGGATAAATTCAAATGAAGAGAGATCTTAATCCCTCACGTATACTTAAATTGTTTGACTATTCAAACTTGATATCACTTTTAAGATGCCACATGGACAGACATCCGCTTTCTGGTGCATGTGGCAGGAACAATAAACTCCACGTAAAATAAACATACAATGTTCATCGGAGCTGATAGGCATATATCGATTCGATTACGAGTACTCTGAGAAATAATAAATTCTCAGTGAGTCCTGGAAGTAATACGTTGCAAAATGTCATTGGCTTGACCTGGAAAAAGTCTAGCAGTTAAAATTGAACTGACAAATTTTCATTTTTAATCTTAAACCAATCTCTTTCGACCTCACAAATGGCATTGACCCTATCTGATTAAAGCCCCCTTGCTTCGTTCCCAATAAAAGAGAGCATATGTCAATGCAGAGCACTGCTTTAAGACTAAAGAAACAAGTAACAACAGCTGCCCCCTGCCTGCGGCATTTGCCATGGAGTGAAGTCAAGTCTCCAACACCACCACCACCACCACCACAACATCCTCATCGTTTAAAAAATTAAAAAGATAAATCACTCCCAGCGTCTCTCTTTAATTTCTCTTTGTCTATTTGCTTATGTACATGTTGCTTTCTCTACTGACCTGTTGAAACTCGATAAAAATTGTTCAATGGATTTCAGTCTTGAAAACCCTTTTACGAATTTCCATGAATTGTTCAATGATGATGATGAGGATAGCACTGAAACAATACTAGAGTCCCTCTTCCTCGTTGAATCTGACCACATGCCTTCAAGAGCTACATAAAGACTCTCAAAGGCAGAGACCTTGATAATTCTCTTCGGAGTCGAGCTGTCTCTTCAATCTTACAAGTAAATTTAGCACTGATGCTAGCACTTTCTTTAAGCATTCTCTTGTTTTTGTGGGTTCTGATTGATTTTATTTTTAATGTGTTGCTTCAGTTTTCCTGCAAGTTTGATCCCTTTTTATCGTATCTTGCTGTCAGTTATATGGATCGGTACTTATCAAGCCAAGAAATGCCGGTAAAAATAAAAATCAAAATATCCTGAACCATGATATATGTCTTTTGGGTAATTTATATTGTGAGATCTGACTCCATGTATTGAATATTGATAATGATAATTAGCAGCCAAAACCATGGAAGCTTAGGCTTCTTGCAGTCTCTTGCTTTTCCTTAGCAGCCAAGATGAGGCAAATTGAATTCTCTTATACTCAGTTTCAGGTGAAGTTCAATTCTTGTTGACGCAACACACAATTCTCAATATTTGTTTTCAGTATATGTGTGTGTGTGTGTGTGTGTGTGTGTATAAAGTAACCTTGTCTGAAATCTTTCGTTTAGGCTGATGGGGGCCTGATATTTGACACACAAACAATACAAAGAATGGAGTGTCTAATCTTGGGAGCTTTGAAATGGAGAATGCGGTCAATCACTCCCTTCACTTTTCTCTCCTTTTTCATTTCTCTGTTCAAGCTTAAGGACCTAACAGTGCAAAGAGCTCTCAAAACTCGGGCCAGTGAAGTCATTTTCCAAGCTCAAATTGGTAATTTAATTACATCATTGCGCATGTTTTCAAATCTCATATCACTCTTCACAATTAATCTTTTCTCGAACATATATCATTTACGTACGTGCAGATATTAAGCTTATAGAGTTCAAGCCATCGATAATTGCCGCATCAGCTCTCCTCTTTGCCTCTCGTGAACTATTTCCCTTGCAATTCCATTGTTTCAGAAAAGCAATTTCCAACTGTCCATATGTAAATAAGGTAGTTATAATTTCCCATCTAGTAATTAGAATATGTTAATGCCTTCAATCTTCATGGTAGGTTATGGTAACTTTGAAATTATGGGTCTCCCTAAGCTACATATAATGTAATTTACAATAAATCCGAATATAATTATCCATGACCTCTCATTTCTTTTATATGCTCTTGTATTTAATGACTATTTATATGCTAATATTCTCTTGTATTGGATGATTATTTTTGGGTTATAAGTTACATATAATGCAACTTAATATTTTGCAGGAAAATTTGTTGCGATGCTATAACGCGATGCAAGACACATCGATGGACGATGAATACGAGTCAGAAATTGATTTGGTGTCAAGCTCATACACGCCAGTCAATGTATTGGATTGTCGAGTTTCAAGCTCAGAAAGTGATAAGACCAATGTCACCACCACCGATACGAAGGCTACTAGTAGTAGTAGTGACAGTAGTACAACCTCTACTGAGCTTAGCCCTGAGAGAGATACAAAAAGAAGAAAATTGAGTAGCTACCGTAACAATCACAGCATCCAGCTTTCTCAGACCCAACAGTGCTGATGACACTGCTGTGCAGAACAATTTGAGAGTTGCTCTTGATAGCTGTACCTTCAATTAATCAAGTTGGAAATGATATTGTTATTATTAATTTTTGAAAAAAAAAAGAAAAAGAAAAAGAAATGGAAAAGAAAATGGGCAAGAAGTTGATGGGTCTGTGGACAAAAAACAATCACTGCTACAGGAACTCAGTACGGCCCATTTACTGTGTCTTAGCTTAAATTGAAGGTTAAGAAATGAAAAAGTGAACTAGAATCCACTTTATTTGTTTTTTTCAGGAGTCAAGCAGTAGCAGCAAAGCCAAAAGAGCAAACAAAGACAAAACATAACTTTAAAATGGAATACTAGAAAAGCTCTTTTGTGTTTGCTGCTACTGCCAAATAAATCCACTTTATTTGTTCTCT
>NW_006262688.1:20174740-20207949 GCF_000493195.1 Citrus x clementina
ACCCCAAAATACTTTCTAGGAATCTTTTTTTTTTTTTCAATTTGACTGTTACTGGAGGAATATTTAGAGGCGGAATATTGTTTGTAGTACTGTGTTTGTGCTTCAGGATTTTGCTATAAACATGTCGGGACTAGAACTGTTATAAATAAATAGGATTATTCTTTCAGTGATTATTTTGTTGAAACAAGAGGTTATAGCAAGTGATAGTTTACAGTTTTGTTAACCGTTTGATGGTCCTGATATGAGATATTGGCTGGGCCCATCTTGAGATCTCTGTTGCTAGATAATGATAGCTTTGCATATTAGGACCACTGGATAAAATCATTCCACTTTCGTATGTGGACTAAGAACATCACACCATATCTACATTTGTTCATTTTTTTTAATGCTATTTTTATATTTTTATTATTAAATTACAAATTTACTGAATTAAAGTTATCTCTCAATAGGACAGATATGGGTTGATCCAGATCCAGTCTTGTTGTAGATTTAAATTCATGATAAAAATTGACATCCATTTCTGTTTCAGATCTATTATGGGTTTATATATATATATATATATATATATATATATATATATATATATATATATATATATATTTGCATCTGAATCCAAAATAAAAATAAGAATTCACACGTACTCCAAACTTATCATGCATTTATCAATTTTACATTTTTACCAAGTAAGTTTTAAAATTTTTACAGATTATAAGAGAGCAACAAATATTTGATAAAAATGTATTGCTATCAACTGAAAAAGTCGAATACATAATTCATCTTAAACAAAATTAAGAAGAAACTTTGAATTTCATATAAAACTAATAAATATTTTATTTTATAAGTGTGACATTGATTTTAGTGAGCTAGGTATAAGTTTAATTTGGTTGTAAAAGTAGTCAGCCATTGATAGTTAATATATTTTTAAAAATTAAATTAAATTAAAATACTTCTAAATGGATATGGATATGAATTCATAATTTAAGTTAGATCTGTACAAACTCTAAATTTGTCTTGAATCTATTAATTTAGATCCAAATCCACTTTATTTTAGACTAATGCAAACCTACCCCATTACATACCTAATCTTCATAAAAACTTATGACATGTCTAAACTCTAAATGAGTCAGATCCATTTTCAATATTTAAAAGAATAATTAAACGACCAGAAGAACTTTGTATGAAATAAATAAATAAATAGATAAAAAGTATACAATGTGATACGACATGAAGAGATTGGTTAAAAACATGTACAAATTAATGAAACTAATTATAAGAGTTATATACAGTTTTAATCCAATCAATATTTTCGTCATACGTTAATTTCTACATATTTATTTGTACAAGGTCTTTATGATTGTATCATTATTCTTTAAAAATCTATCAACTTTGTTATGCAGCACATGAGCACACTTAATCTCTACCTATCTATAAAGAAGAAGTGATATTAAGTTTAATAGATTGATATTTTGTGGTCTTGGGAATTTCTACAATGATAAATTCTTGACATCATTGTGTACATAGTTGAAATAAGCTTTAGTACATATAGCTTCCAAGGGCTTGGTTAAGTGGTTCTCAAGTAACTTTATTCGATTTGCCACCTAAGTTCGATCCTAGAGAGATAGGGGAAAATTGATTTGAATTTTATTATATTAGTTAAGCTGTAGTACATTACTTTGTATTAAATTGTAAACTGTAATGCAATTCTATATATAGTGTTGTACGAATTGCGTTAGATAACATACTACTTTTATTTCAATATTTTTATCAAATTAATAATATTTAGATTCATTTATATTTTACTATTATATATTAAAATATTAATTAAAGTTTATTAATTAAAATAAATAATTTTCACCATTGACCATTTCTTGCCACCGCATGTTGCCATACTTTAGTGTCTTTTGAACTATATTTTGGTATTATTAGAATTCTTACCATACGCAATGCTATGTGTATCATCGAAAAATGAAATTTTATTCGTTGTAGATCTACGGTTAAAATTTTAATTAACGAAATTTTGACTATATATTTATGGCGAATGGAAACTCCTTGGCCAATAATAGTTATACTATTCCGTAATTCCGACAATGAAGATGCTAATAGTACCAAATTTTAGAGCAAAAGATGTTAGTAAAAAAACCCACTGGAAAATCATTTTGTCAATTTTCTAAGGACAATTTCATCTAATTACTTGACATATAGGCCTTTTTTATATTTAATTATATTAAATAAAATTTTCAATATCCAAATTTAATAAATATTGTGAAAGTCTAGTAAACTCATTCCACGTGTTTATCCAACACAAAACACCAAATCTGTTTTGCCAAATTGAATCCAAAATCTCAATACAAATGTTTTGTATTTCTAAAACGCTCTTCTTGAATCTCAAAATGGACGGTGGCTTTTCGGCTATAAATTTGAGCATTCCTTTTATGAATTGAAATCAATGAACACGAGCTTTGAGCCTTTGAAGCGTTCGTGGTGAATAAATTCCTTCTACTCTTTCATGTTTCACGTTTGCTTGGCGTGTGGGACGGTGGGGCCCAGGCTTGGCTAAGCCTGGCTGTCCTCATACAAATGAGAAAATTACGCTCTAATTCGATACATTTGAGACGCAAAAAAACAGAACTTAATATAAGCCACTCATATTTTTTGTTTGACTCGACAGAAAAGTGATAAAGGTGATTCGTGTGAGTAAGCGGAGGCTGAGTCCGTGAGTAAGCAGATTAGGTAATTTTTATTTTTCACGACTCGCTGATCAATGTGATAAATTGAGGTGGTCAACAAACTGACACGAACCATCAAATAATTAAATGATCCCTCAAATCATTTCCTACAGCTGACTAATTAAAAGCGTACATGAATTAAATAGTGGAAGGGAAAAAAAAAAAAAAAAACAGTAGCAAGTTCATAAGGAAAAGACGCTTTTGTTGGTTTTTTTTCACGGAACCCAAAAATAAAGATTGATAAAAGATAAGAACCGAAACGTAAGGTTGATAAAAAATAGAAAAATATAAAATTTTAAAAATCTGAAATTTTATTAATAAATATTGAATAATAAGGTTAGAGTTTAAAGATTAAATAACGTGAATTTATTAGAAAAGCCAAATTCAAATGACTATTACGTAATAAAAGTTTACCAACTAAAATAAAGAACAAAAGTAAAAAAAAAAATGGAAGAGCACTTAAATTGAATGTCTAGAAAAAAGACAAAAATCTTAGAAGCATTAGAAAAATTAGGAAAATAACTAACACTTACCAAACTATTATGAAAGAAATGAAATTTTCAGCTGAACCACAAATTCAATAGGATGTCATGGTATTGAGTTAGATTCATCTCACGGCAAACTTTAAAATAGTATATTAAAATCCCAAACGGACACCTATAACTCAAATTAACCTTAAAAAAATACCCTACTTATCCTATACAATTATCCTACATCAATTTTGTCTATCCAGTTGTCTTGGCTAATGCACTGCAGTGTTTACTTTTTTATGAATGCAATATACCACAGAAGTCACGTGCATGTAGACTTTTGGTAGACAGCTTTAAATTAAGCTCGCCCATGTGGATGGTTTTTCTAGCACATATTTATGTAAAGAAGTTAGTGTTTGTGTTCATACACATACATACATATATATATATATATATATATATATACATACATATATATGTAGGCGTGTGTATATAATCATTCTCAGTAGGTAGTTTTTCTGGCACATATTTGTGTAAACGAGTTAATGTGTGTGTAATCATTCTCAGGTATAGGCGTCGTCATTTTTTTTAGTACGGATACACTGTTAAGCTGCGGTTTAATAGAGTTAATTTTCAATACACTATAAAATCGTACAATTTAATAACATTAAAAACTAACTTTTAAAAATGCATGGTTTAACTGTGTGTCCGTACGAGAAAAAATAAGAACTGTTGCACAAGAGAAGGAGTGCGCGCGCACACACACACACACTAAAAGATAGAAAACAAAGCATTACAATCCATGTATGCCTTGTCTTTTAGCTTTATTTGTATTTTGATTTTGTGTAAACATCCGCATGTAAGTACCATTGTGTGTGTGTGATTTTTTTTTCTAGTATGGGCATCCTCACTTTGTTAAAGAACATTAAAGTGAGGATGCATACTAAAATATAAAAAAAATACAGTTTTCGATACATTGAAAATTATCTTTTTGTGTGTTAGTGAATTAAGATCTGTTAAAATGGAGGTGTCCTTACTAAAAAATAATTATCATTATCATTATAATCATTATATATATGTGTGTGCAGTCATTCTCTAATGCAAATGTTCTCATTTTTTTTATACGAATATATTTTTAAATTATTAGTTTAAAAAAATTAATTTTTATTCTTTAAAACTGTATGATTTAATAATGTGTCCGTATTATAAAAAATGTGAGCGATTCACCACTGAATGTATATACACACACGCGTACTCGTAAACAATGGTGTCGACCAGGTGACATCAGCATGGTAACAATTGAAGGGCAAATTCAGCTTACACACTTCATCTTCTTGTACGTTGCTTGAGAATTAAGATAAGGCCTGGCTGCTGCCACGTAATTAAAATGTCCTACAATGCATAATCCTCTGCTTGAGACGATAACAGACAAACAGTTACGTACAACTCTCTCTCTTCCGACACAAGCGCATACATTATGCATACATTATGCATAGAAGAATTAAAATTTTAGGTGTGATTTATGCACTTATCTAATAACATCATAATACATTTATACTTACGTACTTACATTTTAAAGTTCACTAGCTATAATAGAAAGAAAAATAGAAATCAGGAACTTATGATCAGAATTTATTGGATGGTATATTTCTCAATACATAAACAGATAAAGTAATAAATATATACAAGTGAAGGAGCTTGATCTAATCGGTGCCGTCGTGCACCGGAGCTTTGCTGTGGTTTTCTTAAATTAGTTTATTTTTTAAGTTAATTATTAAATATGTAATTTCTTAGATGTTAATTTTTGGATAAGATTATGATAAAGAATGATTTTTTTTTTTGGTTAATTGGGTAATTTTTGGATTGGATTTGAGAACGAATAGATATACATAATTAAGGTGTATAACCTAACTAAACCTGAATCATAAATCCGAGTCAATTCGATCTGAATTTAATTAATGAGTTGGAATAATAAATCCAAACCAATGAAATTATAATCTAAACCAAAACTCAAAACAACTTGGACAAATACCCATTTTTCTACCCCAATAATATTAATACCTGTGAAGCTCAGCTCTGCCTTTAGTCGGCCCTTTTCTAAATGTAGATGATATCGCGTAAGTCACATCACTATCACATTAACAAAATCTTGTTAGAATAAAATAATATTTTGTTTCAATTTGTAAATTAATGAGATTTTATAAGTTTTGAAGTGATATAAAATTATAAAAACTCATTCCTGTGATTTACCCGAAACAACTAAATACACGTTTCTGATGCCCGGGCTGGAGTCCCACATGAAATGAATGTATTAGGTAGGACAGGTGTAATTTGTTAGATAATATGAACTAGGTGACTAGGAGTTCTCCCTCTTTGCGGCGTGCTTTCAGACTTGAATGCAATTGCTCATATTTTAGGAACAAATCTTATTACACATCCTAGTAATTTTTCTTAAAAAATTTCACGTGCGAATTGTAAAAGTTCCAAGTCTTACTCTTATCTGATGACCGAATAAGGATGGCAAAATTTGTGCACATCCGGATTTTGGTGAATTTAAGTCTGCTTCATCATTTGAAATACAATTTAATTTAGAGATATTGAGCAATCAGTGGGGTAAAATTATGGATGTTAGTAAAATTATTGAATGATTAATCTTAAAAGACAAAAAGACATCCAAGTCCTTAAATTTGCCTAATGTGCAAGTAGGTCTTTGACGTTGAGTAATGCTACACATCTCAAATTTATTATCCAAAAAAGTTATCCTAAATGATGTGTTATTTATTAATTGGTTGGTGAGATAATACAATTAATTCACTTGGATCTTATAAAGAATTATCAACTACTCAATTAATGACATATCATTTGAGATAATTTTTTGAGATAAAAAATTTGAGATGTGTAACACTACTGCTTTGACGTTTTAAAAATTTCATGCATACCTCATTTTGTTATTAATGTTATTATTATGTTTGGATATATTGAGCGTACCTTTGGATTTTATAATTGAAATCTTGCGACGATCAGATCAATTTTACAATAGAAGGTCGGACGCTTGGTATTAACTATGACAGCCCAAATCGTTCAAGAATGTATGTATACATTCTTGAATCACTGAAAATTTACCATACGATCACGCAAATTTTAAAGGCTTCGGTGTCACTTTCTTAATCTCATAACTAGTTCTGTCCGACGAATTTAATTGTATACGATTAGTGGCAAGTATATGGTCCATATAAAATATAAAGAATAAATAATTATAAAATTTTACTTTACTACTTTTTTTTAATCTTATTAGTATTCCTTCTTACTCCTCTTAAGAAACTAAAGTTTTAAGAGAATGCATGTGTTGTGCAAATTTTAATGTACTCGCAAGCGCACGAATCTATTGTAGTGTAGATCAATGGTGATGAGTGTCGATCCCACGAGGAGGTGGATTTTAATTAGATGTAGAATTAATTTTGTAAATAGGTGGTTGGAATTGTGGTGGAAGTGATTTAAATTATTCTAAAATTGGAATTGAAATGGCGATAATAAATTCTAAAATTGCACTTGCAATGGCGAGAATAAATTGAAGATAATTCTATTGAAATGACGTACTTGGGTATTCGGATCCGTATCAATATGCATCATGGGCTAAATATTCCTTATTAATGCCAATTAAATCATGAGGGGGGAATCCACACCTCATGAACCACGCTCTAATCAATATGGTGCTAAGGGCTTATCGTGCCAAATAATAATAACCTTGTACTAGAGGGCCGGTGAAACCAAGGCGGTACTAGACAAGATTAGTATTATTTGTCGACGAGAAGTCAAAACATCCACAAAAACTAGAGGGGAAGAGAAAATAAATTTACCAAATTAAGCCCATGACACATGTTGAGACTTCACCTTCAACCCAAGCTTGAAAGAAAATTAGCCACTCATAATTGAAGTAGGGGCAAAATGGGAATTTATTAAAAGACGAAGAAAATACAAGATGGAGAGGGAATTACAGAAAACAGAGTCCAAAACTGGATTCAGAGCTATCAAATTAGAGGGGAGAGGCCCCCTTTTTATAGATACATGGAGTAAATCATGGCCATCGGATTAAAAACAGTTTGGATGCTCAGGATTGCGCCACGTCATCAGTCAACAGTCCACGGTTTGACCACGCGGATGAACAGTAACACGGTTTGACCCGACTTTGAACAGTAACGCGGTTTGACCCGGATGAACAGTAATGCGGTTTGGTTGAAAATAATCCTGTGTGATGCATGCACCGTATGCGAGATTTTTCGTCCACTGATATGATGTGAACAGTGCCATTTTTCCTTTTATGCTCCTCCTAAGGTTTTTGACCGTCCTGAGTTCAAAAGTGATGTCCGTTTTGCCATCTGATTTCTCGTTTATTGTGAAATGACTATAATGCCCCTAAAATACATAAAATACTTAATTAAAATAAAACACATGTAATTAAATCACAAGAAGGTTAAATACATAAAAGTAAGGGTTGTTAGTAAGACTTGAAATGTAAAATGACGGTTTTCTCTTTTATAAATATGCATTTTCTAACACTCAACACACCCCCCAACCAGCTTATTACTAGTCCCTAGCAAATAAAGCGAAAACAAAATTCAAATTCAAAATGATTTTTTTTTTTTTAGAAACACTCGTGTTTATTCAATCAGATTAATGATAGCAATCAAATAAAAGTATAAGCATTATCTCCAGTCTAAAGCAACATCACACCCACATCAACCATCCACATGAATTAGCCCAGTAGACTTTGTTATAGCTACTTTCAAGAATGACATGTCAAACCCCAAAATCTCACTGGAAGTAGTGACACTCTCACAAATAAATTAAACCCAATAAAAATAGTCACTCCAATGAATGGTAATTGAGAGAGAAAATAATAAAGAAGTGATATCACATGCTCTCACCAAGATGAAATAAATATGCCATCAGCTTAAAAATAATACGATCTCAAGTCAAATAAAATGTAAGTCAACCCACTTTATTTATCTTTTTTTTTTAATTATGCATCACTACATCTTTTTAGCCCATATAACTAGCTTCTACTTCAAACTATAGTTTCCTAAAATCAAGAAGGACTTTTATTAGGACGTAACGTAGGCTAGGGACATGGCTAACAAAGAAGGGAAATAAGGAAAACAAAGTGTATGTTTGAGAAAAATGCAGAGAATTTTTTTTTTTTGGAAGTTGCAAGGTGGATTTCACCTATTATTTTTATTTTTATTCTTTTGAAACAACAACTTTTGTTTTTTTTTTTTCTCTTTTTTTTTTGGCATAACTTCACTGAACAAAATAATTATTTATATTTTTCTCAAACATAAATAGGTGATAGAACTTATAAGATATCGGGTAATACTCCAAATCGGAGTGGGTCAAGATGATAAGTTGACAAAGAAAAGGTTTTTTTTTTTTTTTTAAAGGCTCAAAAGGGGTAACTATGGATATTTAATAAAAGGGATGGCTAGAAAGGCTCAAACGGATCAAAGATGGCATTTCCATCGTCTTTTAGGGCTCTAAATAATTATCCATGTCTACTAGTTAGATGGACCTCCTAATGTAGCAACACATTTTTTTTTCTCTTTTTTTTTATTTTACAATTTTTTTTTTTTAGGGTTAACTCAAAAGAAATTTAGAGATCGTGTATAAAATAATAAACTGCTAAGCTGTATAGAGAATGGGCAAAATGGTTACTCTCTAAGAAAGTGATAGGCTCAACAACTCATTTGACATTTATTTATGACATGTTCATTCCTTCAAGCAACTCATATTTGTCTCCGACATCAACATGTAAAGTAACAAACATAGCGTAACATCACTTAAGACCAAAGATAATACAAATACTAAAATTTGAAATTAATCATGTCATCCAATGTTAAAAAAAATCACACAATTTTTTTTTTAAGCAACATTCTACCCCCCAACTTGTTCTAAACATGAAAGGAAAATATGTATGCAGAGATATGAAAATGATGCATAAAAACTAATTAGAAAAGTTACACTTAAAATGATAGAAAACGAAAATGGTTTTTTTTTTTTTTAACTTAGAAGATGCGTTTCTAGAGGCACTACTCTCCATATTCAGCCATCTTCGACTCAAAAGTTGGAAAATGTATATTTATAGAGGAGAAAATAAAAAAGAAGAAGAAAAATGAACATCAAAACTTAATAAAGAAAAAATTTTTTTTTTCGAACAATGAAGATGCATTTCTAGAGTAACTACACTCCATATTCAGCCATCTTCAATACAAAAAGTTAGCAACAGTTAGTTTCTACAACAAAAAATTAGTAAAAACTTAACCAAGATTCCACAATTGTCAACTATCCCCTCTCCCCAACCAGAACGAAACATTGTCCTCAATGTTGTAAAGGAAAGAAGTAGAGTTTAGAAGACATCACCTGGGTGGTGCAACACAGAAGAAAATATTTACAGGCGGAGAGTTAAATCTAATTTGTACTTCTTACTGCGGCTACTGTTACCATCATTATTTGGTCGCTCCAACACAAAGGTCCAGGGGTCTGGCTCCGGTTTATAAGCTTGTAACATATCAAGTAGCTCAGTAGCAGTGTGAGCACAAATAAAGAGTTTTTTCACATTAGAAGGAATGAAATAGTTTTTTATTGCATGGTTAAGAAATGCGATAAAGCCATCATAAAAGTTATTGACATTTAACAAACCGATGGGTTTCTGGTGAATGTGTAGATGGGCCCAAGATGCTAGTGTCATAAGTGCCTCTAGTGTTGCAAGATCTCCTGGAAGGAAAATAAAAGCATCAGCATAATTAAGCATTTCAGTTATTCTTTCTTACATACCTGAGACGACTAACTCTTCTCCAGTTGATGAGTCAGACGAACTGCCCAATGGTTTTAGTACTCTTGGGATGATGCCTAACACTTGACTTCCTCTGATAAAAGCTGCTTCAGAGACCATTTTTGATAACCCTCGGTTACCTCCTCCATACACCAAGTGTAATTTTCTCTCTGCTATACTTCGACCAAGATCGATGGCTGCCTCAACGAACTCTTTATGTTTGCCATAGGTAAATCCAGAAAGCACACAAATGTTCTTGAATTGTCTATTTGGAGTAGCTGCCATTGTGATACTTCTCGAAAAATAATTTGTGAGTGCTTGACAAAAGATATCACTTTTAAGAGTCTTGGGGATAGTGGGTCATGGTTGTGTATGAGGTAATATGTCAGTGTCAAATAACGCTTAAAGCAAGTGGCTCGCAAGTCAAAAAGAAAACAGTAAAAAGGAAAAAGCAAACAGTAATAAGAAAAAAAGAAAACAGTAATAAAATTATTAAGGACAATAATACACACAATAAAACAATAGTGAAATAAAATAACAGTAAAGTGAAAGGATATTTACAGGTAGTTGCGACTGTGGCTCACATCTTCCTCTGGTTTTACGTCCAGAAACAGCTTGAACGCCCTTTATGGGTCGAGGATAGGCTTCCCATCCAGTTTTCTTATAAACTGGCAAACATGGTCATTTATAGTCAGATTCCCGAGACTATATCGTGCATGCTCTTTCTGGAATAATGGCCATAACTGGAGAATCGCTCCTTGCATATATCCACTGGGATGCGTTTCAAGAGACAGAAGGATATCATCCAATAACTCCTTATTCAAGCCATCCATAATGAATTGAATCTTATCTTCCCTGTTATCAGACACCATTCCTACAGAACATGGGTTTTTATTGCAACTCATTCTGGCACACTTATGACAAGTAACAGAAATTCTTCGAGCTCGTCGTTTTCTTGCATAATTTCCTTTACCACAACCAGGCATGTATGCAATAAATTTTGGAGGTAACTCACCTGCCGATCGTACTTTAGCCTCGATTAACCAACGGATGTCAGCAAGTATGTTATTCCTCATGAGTAATCGCATGCGTTCAGACCGAGCTTTATAGATCGTAAGGAGGGCATTCTGAGGAAGTGAAGGGAATCGCTTGTGAAGCTTCGCTAGAATCTCGTTTCTGTCTATACCTTCGCCTCAGAATATCAGTTATTATGGGAAACTGATGTAACCGACTTGATTGTCACGGAGTACCGTTATCCGCCACTTCACCGGGGTAACAAACTAAAGCACACAAACAGAAAAACAAATTAAAACACACAAAGAAAATTAAAATCGTCCTCTTATTGAATTTACCTCAAGCTTCAACTGGATGTCGTAAACACTTCTCTCAATGTCTCTGAGTTGGCTTTCTAAACCCTCAACATAGGCTACTAACTCTGGTGGCTGTAGAGCCCAAATGCGATGTGTTTTACAAAATTGAATCTGCCTTTTGAGATGAGTTTTGACACGTTGAAGTGGTTTAAGAATGTTCAGGAGGAACGGTCTAAGTAAGGTACTCATGATTAAAAACGATAAAAGAAAACTTAATAATTAAACAAACACACTTATGCAAAAAATAATTTCAATTAGCAGAAGAATAATATAAAGAAAGAAAAAAAATCAAATCAACGAAAAGAAGAGAAAAAAAAAATCAATTCAAATCTGGTGGGTCACTCAAATTTATTTCGGTGTCTTCTCCATGTGGTTGGTATTCTAGATATGGCTTTAATCTTTGACCATTAACTTTAAACGTGACACCGTTCTTTGTGTCCTTAATTTCAATTGCCCCATGTGGAAAAACAGTATGAACAATAAATGGGCCAGACCAACGAGAGCGTAACTTACCTGGGAATAGGTGCAAGCGAGAATTGAATAAAAGCACTTTCTGATATGGAGTGAATGATTTTCTCATAATTTACTTATCATGGAAGACTTTCATTCGTTGCTTGTAAATCTTGGCATTTTCGTATGCATCATTGCGAATTTCTTCAAGTTCTGCCAGCTGTAATCTTCTTTCTGAGCTGGCTTGCTGCATGTCAAAATTGAATTTCTTGATGGCCCAATATGCACGATGCTCGAGTTCCACAGGTAGGTGGCAAGCTTTTTCATATACTAGCCTGTAGGGTGACATCCCAATCGGGGTCTTGAAAGCCGTTCTATATGCCCATAATGCATCATCAAGTCTTAATGACCAATCTTTTCTGTCTGGCTTCACCGTCTTTTCTAATATGTGCTTTATTTCTCGATTGGAAATCTCAACTTGGCCACTGGTTTGCGGATGAGACGGGGTCGCCACTTTGTGTGTGATTGAATACTTTGTCAAAAGAGCTTTGAATGCTTTGTTACAAAAGTGGGCACCACCATCACTGATTATTGCTCGAGGAAATTCAAAGCGCGAGACAATGTTGCTTTTCAAAAATACTATCACCACTTTGTGATCATTAGTTCTGCATGAAATTGCTTCTACCCATTTGGATACGTAGTCAACAGCAACCAATATGTATTGATGGCCAAAAGACGGGGGAAAGGGTCCCATGAAGTCGATACCCCATACGTCAAAAATCTCAACCACTAAAATTGGATTTAGTGGCATCATGTTCCTTCGCATAATGCTCCCCATTCGTTGACACCTATCACATGAAGAACAGAAAGTGTAAGCATCTCGAAATATAGTTGGCCAATAAAAACCACATTGTAAAACTTTAGTCGCGGTTTTCTTAGCACTGAAATGGCCTCCACAAGCTTGTTCATGGCAGAATGAAAGGATATTCTGAATTTCACTTTCTGGGACACATCGTCTAACAATTTGGTCTGCACAATACTTGAACAAATACGGGTCATCCCAAAAGAAATTCTTTATCTCTGCAAAGAATTTAGCCTTATCTTGCTTGGTCCAATGCTCTGGAAGTTTACCTGTAACAAGATAATTAACTATATCAGCATACCAAGGTAATACTTCCACATTCATTAATTGTTCATCTGGAAATGACTCATTCAATGGTAATGATTCTATAATTATGTCAAAATGGAGACGAGAGAGGTGGTCCGCCACAACATTTTCTGTCCCTTTTTTATCTTTGAATTCCAAGTCAAATTCCTGCAAAAGTAACACCCAACGAATTAGTCTAGCTTTTGCATCTTTCTTTGTGAGAAGATATTTAAGAGCAGCATGATCTGTGAACACGATTATTTTACAACCAATGAGATAAGATCGAAATCTCTCTAATGCAAACACTACTGCTAGCATTTCTTTTTCAGTAGTTGAATAGTTCAACTGTGCATCATTCAATGTCATACTAGCATAGTAAATAACGTGGGAAATTCGATCAACTCTTTGTCCTAATACTGCTCCTACTGCATAATCAGATGCATTACACATTAGCTCAAATGGTAAGCTTCAGTTTGGGGCCTGAATGATGGGTGATGATGTCAAAAACTGTTTTAATTTTTCAAACGCCATAAGACATGAATCATTAAAGATAAAAGGTACATCCTTAGCAAGTAAATTGCATAAGGGTCTAGAAGCTTTGCTAAAATCTTTAATGAAACGTCTATAGAAACCAGCATGCCCAAGGAAAGATCTTACTTCTCTGACTGTTTTGGGTGGAGGAAGATTAGAAATGAGATTCACCTTGGCTTTGTCAACCTCAATACCTTTGCTTGAAATGATGTGACCGAGAACAATACCTTGTTTTACCATAAAATGGCATTTCTCCCAATTTAAGATCAAGTTCTTCTCAATACATCTCTGCAGAACTAGTGTTAGATGATGTAAACATTGATCAAACGAATCACCAAAGATAGAAAAGTCATCCATAAAGACTTCAAGGAATCGTTCAACCATATCAGAAAAAATGCTTAACATGCATCGTTGAAATGTAGCAGGTGCATTACATAATCCAAATGACATTCTCCTATATGCAAATGTGCCAAAAGGGCAAGTGAAAGTAGTTTTCTCTTGATCTTTTGGTGCTATGGGAATCTGATTATATCCTGAGTAGCCATCTAGAAAGCAATAAAATTCATGGCCTGCTAATCTATCAAGCATTTGATCGATAAATGGTAAAGGAAAATGGTCTTTACGTGTGACAGAATTCAACTTTCTATAATCAATGCATACACGCCATCCTGTAGTTACTCTAGTGGGTATCAATTCATTATCAGCATTCATAACTACTGTGACTCCTGACTTTTTGGGGACAACTTGTACAGGACTGACCCATGAACTATCAAAAATGGGGTAAATGATATATGCGTCTAATAGCTTAAGAACTTCTGTTCTAACAACTTCTTTCATGTTAGGATTTAACCGACGTTGCATCTCCCTAGTAGTTTTAGCATTTTCATCAAGGTGAATGTAATGCATGCAGTCTACTGGGTTTATACATTTTATGTCTGCTATGGTCCATCCTAATGCCCCTTTGTGCTCTTTCAAAATATCTAACAACTTACCTTTTTGTTTGTCATTGAGGGATGATGAGATGATTACCGGCAGAGTACTTTCTTCTTCCAAAAATGCATATTCCAGAGTGTTGGGTAATGGTTTGAGCTCGAGTTTTGGTGATGATTCTGATGATGGGATGAGTTTCTTCTCTGATGGTGCTAGTTGTTCAACTCTTGACTTCCATTTATTAGTGTCCATGGATGGTGCTGAGTCAAGCAGGGCGTTGACCTCATCGACCGATCTGTCAATATCAAAATTCAAACCAAAATGAGTTAAACATGTTTGTAAAGGATCATCACTAAGGTTTGAAACAAAAGTATCATCAACTAATGCTTCAATTAAATCCACATCAATAATTCCATCATCTGCACTGTGAGGTTGTTTGGCAATGTCGAAGATATTCAGCTCCATAGTCATGTTGCCGAAGGACAACTGCATATTTCCAGTCCTGCATTGAATGTGAGCATCCGCAGTTGCCAAGAAAGGTCGGCCTAGAATAATAGGGATGTGCTTCCTCGAGTCCTGTATTGGTTGAGTGTCAATTACAATGAAATCAACAGGAAAATAAAACTTGTCTACCTGGATAAGCACGTCCTCCACAATACCACGAGGTATTTTTGTGAACCGATCTGCAAGTTGTAACACCACTGGAGTTGGGTGTAATTCTCCAAGTCCAAGTTTCACGAATACTGAATAAGGCAACAGATTTACATTAGCTCTTAAATCCAACAAAGCATTCTCAATTGTGTGGTTCCCTATACTACATGAGATAGTGGGGGAGCCTGGGTCTTTGCATTTTAAAGGAATTTTATGTTGGAGTATAGAACTAACGTTTTCTGTTAAAAATGCCATCTTTTGAACATGCATATTTCTCTTTTTAGTACAAAGGTCTTTAAGAAACTTGGCATAAGATGAAACTTGTTTAATAGCATCAAGCAAAGGGATGTTAACACTTACCTGTTTGAAGATTTCAAGAATCTCACCTGTGGATTTTCCCTTCTTGCCTTTCGCTAACCTCTGAGGAAATGGAGCTTTCGGAACGTATTCTCGTGGGTTGGTTTCTTCTTTCTCCTCCGGTGATGATTCCTCAACATTCACAGGTACAATTTGATTTTCTTTTTTCACCGGCATCTCCACTTTGTTGTCGACTTCTTTTCCTTTTCGCAAGGTCATTACTGCTTTGACCTCTCCATGCTGCTGTGGTGAACTGGTACTTGCTTCATGTACTCTTTTAGGATTAGGCACTGGTTGACTTGGAAACTTACCTTTCTCAACAGTCATTGCCAAGGCCTGAACTGAAGAAGCAAGTTGTCCCACCATCTTCTCGAGGCTTGAAATTGATTGGGCTTGTAAATTGAAGCCTGCTCTCAACTCATTTCGTAGTCCATCAATGGTGCGGTTTTGTTGCTCAATTGTGGAGTGAGTAACATTCTTGAAATTTTGGAATGCATCCTCCCATGGTCTGGGTTGAGAGTAGTTCTGGTTCTGATTGTATAGTCTAAATGGGGGCTGAGAGGCTTGAGGATTTTGAGGAATTTGTTGCATTGGTGGAGCTGGAGCTGTTGGTCCATTCTGTTAGAGTCCTTGAGACAATGAAAAATTGGGGTGGTCTCTCCATCCAGGGTTATATGTGTTGGAGTATGGGTTGTAATTAGATGGTTTTCTCATTACACCTATGGCATTGGCTTGATCTGAGTATGAGTCATGGTCATGTGATTCTGTTGATTTAGCAGTCGATAACGATGCTATTTGTCGAGCAAGACCTTCAACCATCTCCTTAACTTCTTTGATTCCTGAAGTTGATTCGCCAATTTGAACCTCATTCACTCCTTTAATTCTTCTAGTAGTCCTGAGTGATCGACTCCGTTGTTGGGAATTATCCGCTTGTCGTTGGAAGAATTCCCAAATCTCTGATGCACTTTTTGACATTAGCTCTCCTCCACTTGTTGCCATTAGCCATTCTTGCACATTCGGCAATAATCCCTCCAAAAAGTATTGGCATTAGTGCCATTTCTCATACCCATGATGTGGACACTTCAAAAGTAGCCCATTGAATCGCTCCCATGTTTCAAAAAACTCTTCGTCTTCTCTCTGAGTAAACTCTGAGATTTCCCTGCGAATAGCATTGGTTTTATGCACTGGAAAATATTTATTCAAAAATTTTGTTACCATTTGTTCCCATGATGCAATGCTATTGGCAGGCAATGTATTAAGCCATGAACGAGCTCTATCCTTTAAAGAAAATGGGAATAATCTAAGTTTAACATAATCATCTGAAAAGTTTTCATATTTAAAAGTTTGACAAATGGCATGAAAATCATTCAGATGATTATATGGATCCTCATTTTCTAGGCCATAAAATGTGGGGAGACAATTTAGCACACTAGGTTTTAGTTCAAAGCTCCTAGCAGCTACATTAGGGTATCTTATGCATGATGTGCTCAAATTAGCTAAAGGACTAAAGTAGTCCTTAAATGGCCTCTCTTGTGGTTGCAAATCCATTTTATTTTTAATATGTTTGTGTGTGCGAAGTGTTTTCTCAAGTTCAAGGTCTATAGGTTCAAGATTGGGTAATAATGACCTACGACCATGCATGCAAGACAAATAAAATAAAAATAAAGATGGGAACAAATAAAATAAAAATAAAGAAGAGGGAGAAATTACGATACTAACCTTATTGCGCTATTACAACCTTTCTATAAAAATACACAAAAATAAATACGTGAAATAAATTAACTAAAAATTAAATTAATAAAATAAAATAAAAATTACAAAGAAAAATAAATTAAAAATTAAATTACAAAATGTTAAAGAAGAGAAAAAGAAAAGAAATACTAACCTTTATATGTAGATTCACTTTTTTTTTCTTTTTTTTAATTAAAAAAATACAAGAAAACAAATAAAATAAATTATTCAAAAAAAATTAATTCTATGAATTAAAATTATTTACCTCCCCGGCAACGGTGCCAAAAACTTGTTGTGCAAATTTTAATGTACTCGCAAGCGCACGAATCTATTGTAGTGTAGATCAATGGTGACGAGTGTCGATCCCACGAGGAGGTGGATTTTAATTAGATGTAGAATTAATTTTGTAAATAGGTGGTTGGAATTGTGGTGGAAGTGATTTAAATTATTCTAAAATTGGAATTGAAATGACGATAATAAATTCTAAAATTGCACTTGCAATGGCGAGAATAAATTGAAGATAATTCTATTGAAATGACGTACTTGGGTATTTGGATCCGTATCAACATGCATCATGGGCTAAATATTCCTTATTAATGCCAATTAAATCATGAGGGGGGAATCCACACCTCATGAACCACGCTCTAATCAATATGGTGCTAAGGGCTTATCGTGCCAAATAATAATAACTTTGTACTAGAGGGCCGGTGAAACCAAGGCGGTACTAGACAAGATTAGTATTATTTGTCGACGAGAAGTCAAAACATCCACAAAAACTAGAGGGGAAGAGAAAATAAATTTACCAAATTAAGCCCATGACACATGTTGAGACTTCACCTTCAACCCAAGCTTGAAAGAAAATTTGCCACTCATAATTGAAGTAGGGGCAAAATGAGAATTTATTAAAATACGAAGAAAATACAAGATGGAGAGGGAATTATAGAAAACAGAGTCCAAAAATGGATTCAGAGCTATCAAATTAGGGGGGAGAGGCCCCCTTTTTATAGATACATGGAGTAAATCATGGCCATCGGATTAAAAACAGTTTGGATGCTCAGGATTGCGCCACGTCATCAGTCAACAGTCCACGGTTTGACCACGCGGATGAACAGTAACATGGTTTGACCCGACTTTGAACAGTAACCCGGTTTGACCCGGATGAACAGTAACGCGGTTTGGTTGAAAATAATCCTGTGTGATGCATGCACCGTATGCGAGATTTTTCGTCCACTGATATGATGTGAATAGTGCCATTTTTCCTTTTATGCTCCTCTTAAGGTTTTTGACCGTCCTGAGTTCAAAAGTGATGTCCGTTTTGCCATTTGATTTCTCGTTTATTGTGAAATGACTATAATGCCCCTAAAATACATAAAATACTTAATTAAAATAAAACACATGTAATTAAATCACAAGAAAGTTAAATACATAAAAGTAAGGGTTGTTAGTAAGACTTGAAATGTAAAATGACGGTTTTCTCTTTTATAAATATGCATTTTCTAACACTCAACAGCATGCAAATCGTGAATATTGAAGAGCAAGTATATGGTATTAGATATTTTTATTTTATTTTAAGATAAAAGATTTAGTTTTGATGGATTTTTAATAATAGAGTAATATTAAGGATCTCAAAAGTTGAATCCTAACTTGAATCCCAACTATTCTGTATCATTTATCTATTGAATAATAAACTTCGTAACCAATAAAATTAATTTTTTTATCATTCAATAGATGAATACAATATCAGTTGGAACTTAATTGTTAAGATCCTTAAATAGTATACTTAATTTTAAGCTGGGCATTTGACTAAATCAGATCAAACATCATAGTAGACATTAGGCTTCATTTTTAAAGGATACAATTGGGTTTTGGACATTTAAATTATGCAATAGGAGTAATAAATTATAAATGGATGAGCTTTGTTTAATTTTAAAATAAATTTTACATGAATTTGGTGTATTTAATCAATTTAAGGAGTAAATTTGTGAATTCAGGTAAAGTACTAGAAAAGTCGTCTGAAAATTTTGGATAAAGCGAGGCAGCTGCCCGCACTCGTTCCTTAGTAGCTCCTCACTGCGTACGATGAAGGGCGCTTGGTGGCCGGAGCTAAAGACTCAGCACGAATAATACTTAGGTTGGAAAATATCATGTAGTTTTCGAATAAGGTTAGCATATGACCGGGCAGATTATATTAAAGAAATGTATCTTTCAACTAAGGTTGGCATATGATAAGGTAATTAATAGTAGGTGCAGTGTAATTAGTTAATTAATGAAGTAATGATAAGACTGATAATCATCAAAATATGCATTGATTTATGTCACATTAATTTGTATGTATAATTTTATTGGTTGGGGAAAAAAAAGGCTTTTAACCAACATTGCAAACCCTAAAGGTCAAAACTTGCATTATTTCATACGACTAAGGAGACATCTGTCTTTTGGCATTAACATATAGGCTATCATTTATTTATTTTTTAAGTGATCCTCTCAATAGATTAGTCCTTACGTTATTGTCATTCAATAAAAAGTTTTGTATGTGATTAAGTAACTGATGCAAAGCAAAAGTTTAAAGTCGGCAGTTCGAAGATAGAGGAATAGAAGGCATCCAATAAATTAACTGTAATTTCATGTGTTATATTATTATTATCCTTTTAATAAAAAAAAAGGTAGAGGGATAATTTCTTGTGTTATGGAGTAAAAATTAAGTTGCTGCATTTCATTATTGGAGCAGAAACGAAATACAAATTGACATGAAGCGAGGAGGTACCAGGTCACCAGGAAAAATCAACATCGAATTCCTGCAGTTCTTGCAGCGCTTGGTAGAATTGATCTATGCTATCCTCATAACACGAATCGTAGGACAATGATGAGTAATGATTATTTTGGTTATAGTTGTTATCTGATAGAAATGGCTGGGTCCAAAAATCTCCATTGATATCTTCAAACAGATTCTTAGCGCCAGATGCAACTGCATGACGATGATGATGATCAGATGAGCTCGTTGTTGATGGGGATATTGGAGAGCTCTCTAGTACGGCTAATGGTGTATGATCAGCAAGATTAAGTCTTTCGCTTTCTGCTTGATCACTCTGTGAGGTTTCTTCATTATTATAAGAATGCTCTTGAGTACTACTTGATGATGCTGGATCTTTGTTCTTGCGCTTCTTCAAGTGTGTGTGCCAATAGTTTTTTATTTCATTGTCTGTTCTTCCTGGTAATTTTGCAGCAATCAAGGACCATCTGCAAGTAAAACAAGATAAGTTACTTAGGTTTAAGCAGCAAGGTCGATTTTCAAGAAGCTAAAAGGAAAAAAAAGAAAAAAAAAGCATATATATATATATGTACTTATTGCCATGTTGTTGGCGTAATCTGATGATAGTATCCTCTTCTTCTTTGGTGTAGCTCCCGTGTTTTATGTCTGGCCTCAGGTAGTTCATCCATCGCAGCCTGCAGCTCTTGCCACACCTTGACAGACCTGTAAACAATTAACAACAAACAAAAATTAATAAGATATTCAAATGGGTACTTAGGACTATATTTAATTTGAGTTAAAACACTTATGATATATGAATATTTGGATCTCTCAAATTAAGTAACTAATGTGCTTAATTACTTACCAGCAAACTTGGGAATTTCACGCCAATTCCAGTGGCCATATTTCAGAATATAAGCTCTTAACTTATCATCTTCTTCTTTACTCCACGCACCTTTCTTCATTCCATTTTCATCATATGTTGGGGCTCTCACCATTTTTGATACTCACTCACCTCTCTCTCTCTGTCTCTCTGTCTCTCTCTGTCTCTCTCTCTCTCTCTCTGTGCGTGTGTTCAAATCATTTTATATTGTTTGCTCATACCCATTTCTAGAATGACATATCGATCCTTTTATACTTTCGAATATAAAATACCAGCGTGTTAAAATTAATTTAGTCATCACATCAATTCTCATCCCTTCAAAGAAAGATCCATTTTACATATTTTAACGCTCGTCTCAGTTTATTTTAATAATTTTTCCTTGCCTGCAAGGATCATTCAGAACAACAAAATAAAAATAATAGTAATAAAAAAGAAAAATGGTATATTGAGTGGTCCTAAGGATGATGCAATAATTATTATGTCTTTCTTACGTATTTCATAATAAAATATTTAGAAGTGCATTGAACAAGGAATTTTATCTCCTTAAGTTTCGCACGTGATGAAATGAAAAGGTGTGAGTATTAATTTCTTAGTAATGATATTTAGATAGAAAAATCTAATAGAATCTGACGGAAACAAAGTAAAATTAAGTTCGGTATTCCTTATTAATTGAAAAATTATTGAAAATAAAAATAAATCAGTTCTAATCTTACCTTAATTCTATTAGTAGTCTGAAAACTTTCGGTCTCTTTAATACACACATATGTATGTATGTATGTATGTATGTATGTATGTATGTATGTATGTATGTATGTATGTATGTATATTTAAATTTATTATGGTGTATATATATATATATATTTTAAATTTTTTATGGTCAAGCACATCATGCTACATATGATACTTCGATTAATTTCTGCATCATCCGCCAAGAATTGTGATCAAGGTTTCTATATGTCGTGGCTCTTGCGCTTATCCAACGGTTGATATTCAAGCAAGGGTTTGCATACGTCCAACAATTTTGATCAAGGTTTCTATACGTTGTGGCTCTTGCGCTTATCCAACGGTTGATATTCAAGCAAGGATTTGCATACGTCAATGAAAATCTGGAACTGACGTTGCACAATGATTGTTGTCAAAGTGTTAGATAGCTATTGGTTTACGCAAAAAGTACTGCTTCAGTTTTTGTTTACACCGGCAGGTTTTGATCTCATTGTCTCGCTTCACAAAAGACAAATTGTTTCCGGCATTCACATTCCTGCTTACTAACACATTTTATTCACGAGGGGAATCAGAGTTTTGATGCTTAGGCTATATAAGTTAATAAAACTCTGATTAATTTAGTGAAAGAATTTTTAGGCTTCCATAATAGAATTGACAGTGTATAACAAAGATCCACTCATCAACAATATGCGTGCGTAGATTGTATCATAGAATAATTAAGGAACAAAAGGGGACAACAACAGAAGTATATGATAACCTATTTGATCTAAAAGTAAGAGACGAGTTATTGAAGCAAATATTTGGCATATGGAACCCCTTCATTAATCTTATAAAACTCCTGTTATATTATAATTATATTTAAGAATAAATATAAATAAAATTAAGTCATTTATATTCGCTTATTCTTTTCAATTTCATTTTACTTGCACAATATAAATACATTTTATTATCATTAAAATAATATGAATTTAAGAAGTAATCCTCTAAGCTAAAACAAAATTCTTGTAATAAACATAACAACTTAATTAAGATACAATACCGTGGAAAAATAAGTAAAATAAAATTTTATCCTACTGCAAATAATTTTTTAAGAATTCTCAAACTAATTACCAAAAAAATTATAAGTAGGATAAAATTGTATTAGACCCATAAAATATTTATTATTTTCTAAGTATAATGTTTTTCTTTTTTAATTTTTTTAAAAATTAATTAATAAAGAAAGTTTGAAGAGAGGAATACAAATATTAAGGCTAAAAGAGTGAAAAAAATATTAGAACTGAAAAATTCATAAATAAAAAAAGTGTTCATTTAGAAAAAAAGATATTTTTAGTATTAAATGGAATATAATTGAAAAATGAATTTCAATAGGATTTTGGAGGAGTGCTAATAATCCGACTCATTTTACTAGTAATTCTTTCTAGGAAAACGACGAGAATGCTAATGATGATGATCATTTATGAACATATCAACCCCTCTGCCTCCGCGTTTGACACCTACGCAGTTCTAGTACTGCAGTGTGATCCAAAACTCAACCAACAAATAATAGTATAAACGATACAACTGGATCATTAAAAATATGAAAAGAAAAATATTTATATTTTGTGTCTGCCACCTGTCCCAGCAGGTAATGGTAAAAGGGAAAAGAGTCTACTAACAAATGCGTAAATCAGCTGACATGAGGTTGTTCTAGCATAACCAAGGTACTCGGTTCGAGACTTGGGAATGAAGTTACGTTAAATACTTGTTGGGAGAGCTTTGCCGTCCTAGTGGTCCTGCCCGACTCGAATCTGAATTAATTGGGGTCCAATGTGATATTTGGATAACAGATGATTTAATAAAAAAAAAAAAGTCTTGGTGGGTAAGTAGAAAAATATAAATTATTCGTTGGGCGCAGGATAGCAGTTCAGGAAAGTTCCGTGGACATGATTTTTCTTTAAATCCGAATATGAACTCCATCGCTATCTAGTTAGAAATATTACCGGTATAAGTTCTCAATATCTGACTTTTCTCTTTGTCTTTTCATACTCAAATGGGTTTTCATTGTAGCTAAGAATTATCGGCCCCATTTTGTTCACATGATTGACATCTTTTTCTTCATTTAGAAACATATTGTTCTTTTAAGTGATACGAATATACGATCAAAGGGCTCACAATACGATTAAAAGAAACAAAATAGATTTTAGATAATATTGCTGTTTTTTTTGAAGGCTTGGGAGATGATAAATCTTATTCATTAAAGATCAACTTTTGCCTTTTATATTGCTCATCCCGCTAATAACTCTTTCATGGCTAGTTGAGCTACTGGTCATCAGATAAAATAGTCATCAAATAATATAGATTGCTAAGATATGTCTTTAATATTGTTGCTAGCTCTTATTTATCACTTTAAATATTTATGGTTAAAATAATTTTTTTTAATATGGAATCAGAGTTAAATCTTGTGATTGATTTTCCTTGCGTACAAACTTTATTTTTAATTTATATTCTTAACTCTTGTCTCTCGTCCTACTACCTCGATCCCTCTGGGTTCATTAGACCTCAAAATCAGATTATTTACATTTCATGTGAATGGACTTGTTAAGACTTATTTTTTAATACTATTGCTGAACCCTTAACCATAAACTAAAGTTTTTCAGTCAGAGTATTTTTCTAACAAAAATGATTGCATGAGAGTATAAATAAATTAGCTAGTATTTTTCTCGATAGTACTAAAAAATTATAAAATTCGTAGAGCCTCCTTTATCACTTATCACTAAATACTAATTACCATAGAGATGAAAATTCTAGTTGATCAAACTTCTTTACTGTCTAAAACAAGCAACTAATTATTGTAAAAGCGATAAATCCTTTGTGATGATGGCCTTGGATTCCAAAAAATAGAATGCAAAGATCATGAACATCGTGGTTATAGAAGCATGGGTGGAGGCGTGGAGCTAAGGGCGCCAAATTACATTGTATATTTAATTTATTTTTTGGCAGTGCCCAGTTGGCAATGGGCAGTGTCATCTTGAAGTCTATAAACCTAACTCATATAGGGATGACAAAATTCGGATTCGGATCCGAATTTTCATTGAACTTTTGGCATCTAAATCCACAAAAAAAATATGCGGATCTAAATACGGGAAATATTCGCACAGATTATGGTTGGATTTTCTGAATATCCAGATCCGCATAATAATAAATTTAAATTTAATAATTTACCTAATAATATCAAATAAAATTCAATTATAATTTAACAATCAACAATTCAACATCAATTCAATATAAATAACGTACAACAACATCATAAATTCACAAACAACAATTTCACAACATAAATCAAACATAAAAAAAATAAAAAATCTAAAATAAACCGGTTTATTACAATATTCTCTAATTATTATTATTATTATTTTTAGTTTTTAACATATTTTTCATAGTCAATGAAGATTATAGAATTAGTTATGCTTATACATATTAAATAAATAATTTAATTTATATATTTTAATTGAAATTTAATTAAATAAATAATTTAATTATAAAATAATGCGGATCTGGATATCCAATTTTTCGTATGCACTTGCATATGAATCTGCATGGATCTTGGTTTTTGAAATTCGGATCCATATTTTTTAACACGCGGATCTGAATTTTTCCAGATCTGGATCTTTCGGATCTGGAGTTTATTGCCATCCCTAAACTCATAGTTGATAATTATATCATGTTTATATTATTAACTAGTAACAATTTTCAGTTAGTATTGTGAGTTATTTTCTATATCACTCCCATTACATTTTAGCCCAGTTTTTCATTCGATGTGTGCTGTTTTTGTATAACCATTATGAGCAAGTAAGTCTTTTTATTTTTATAATTGTCATATGATAAGGTAGTGGGAACTCAAGTAATAGTGCCGTTCTATAATTCATACCATTTTATATTTATATCTATTCGTGGATAACGTCATTGTCGTTTGTGCTATTAAACAAGATGGATATTGCATTAGATATTGAAAGCCCATTTCAGTTTTGAATTTGGAATTTTTGTTTCGTTGTTAAGGTTTTGCATTTGGATTTATGGTGCTAACATCTGAAAACTCTTACCACAATTACCATAATATTCAACAACCGAGATTTTATCTTGTTTTAGTAATGACATATTTCTAGTTTTTTTTTTACAAATTGATATGACATTACATAAATAATTTTTTTATATTTTTATTTAATTAATTATGTAATGTTATATCAATTTATGTAAAAATAAGTTGTACGAGAGTTTATAATTATAACATTCCTTTTTAGATTTAAAAAATATCAATGTGGAAGCTGGACAACCCCAAACACTTCACATTTAATTATCATGTCATAATTAGAAGCATTTAAAAATACATATATGTTATTATGTCTACTCAATTTATTTTCACGTTATGTGAGACAATTCACTATTTATTTGGGAATTACTTTGAAGAATTACTTAAATCATACGAGTTTCTCTAAAAATTTAGTTTTCATTTGTTTTACAACTTTTATTAACAAGTATAATTTATAAAATCATATAAATTTATTATTTCTCACCTTTATCATGATACGACGAGTCCAGGTTGCCGGAAGGCAACTTTATTGTTTTTATTTATTTATTTAATATTCAGTGGATTAATAGCAAAGAACTTAACTCGGAATCTAGAAATCTCGTGCTTTATATATAAAATTCATTTTTAGAAGACTTCGCCCTTGACTTGCTGAACGACAAAATTTGGAGTAAATGATTACCACAAAGTAAGATAATTCACACCACCAAAAAGTTTGAAAAAAGGGGTATTAAATCACGTGTGATAATGGTCAAAAGTATTCAATTAACTTGGTGATTTAATTAAAAGCATGATATTACGTGTCTCCGAATGATGCTACATGTGCTTAACTTATTTCTTGACCCTGTCTCTTTCCCGTTGCCCGTAGGAAGAATCATAGCTGTGAAAATTCGTTGCTTTTACATTGGGAAGCAACTAGCTAGCATATGGAATCATCTTATTTATTTAAAGACTCATTATCTTCTGGATCTTTAAGGCGATAAAGTTTGATTTATATATTGTTTAGCATTAAGATATTGTAGATTAAAGTTATACTTATTGTAAAAAAAAATTATAACTGTAATATGAAATTTGATAATATCTAATAAATATGAATTTTCAACAAAAATAATAAATATAGCACGTGTTTTCCATCATACATATTACTGCATTGTGAAATTAAATTAACTTAATTTTTAAATTATAAAATTAATTATTTATCAAACATTTTAGTATTGTAATTTTTAAACTATAATTCACCTTACCACACTACCAAATAAAGTCTTAATGCCTCTTACTAAATCAAAAAATAAATGTTTCTTTTATAATAACATATGATTAATTTATGGCATTTAATCGTTGATTCTCTCAATATTTACATAAAGAACACGTGTTCTAATTATGCACTGAGAACCAGAATTATCTACAAAGATATTGACTTAAATAATAAGGATGAAGTTATCGTATATTATTAAATGAGACTATTAAATGAGACTTATTGTTGTTATTATTAAATGAAGTTATAACAAAGATCGAAAGGAGACAAGACTTCTCGATTCATTACTATAAAATAGTTTTAAAAATAATCTCTATATTAATAAAATCTCACGAAAATATAGAAGCAATTTTAATTATTATTATTATTTTTAAAATCAATTTAAAGGTTGTTACTAAAACTTAAATAATAAATTAAGAGTCATTATCTTCTAATTTAATCTTTTAGATTTAAGTTGCAACTTAAATGACAGTAAAGCAAGTTTAAAGGTACAGTCCAAAACCCCTTTCGGAAATTTTAATTAAATTTCAGTTCACATCACGCCGCTATTCTTGGTGATAAGGGGGCGATTTTGTTGGCTACAGTGGTTGCTTTGGGGTTCCAAGAAGATTTTGCAATAGTATTTGTATGCTGAGGCTGTGGCATTTTGCTTTGGGTTGTCTGTTGCTCTCGAGGTTAATTTTTGAATGATTCAAGACTTTTGGGTTAGTCATGTTTGAGATTAGTTCGGATTTTTTTTTAAAATATGAATTTCCTTTAAAATTTTAAAAAAATATTAACTTACACTGAATTAACAATTTTGCACTGTTTGATTTTATTCCACATTTTTTTCTTCTGCATCCGTCTATGGTCCAACTCATATTCAATGCAAAATAAATGCTGTCCGATGTGAAATAATTTTCTTAACACATGCTTCACGTCATACCGAACTTTTTCCCTTGTCTTTATCACATGATGGGGTAGTGCACAATGCATAAGTTTAGGTCTAACACCATTAGCACTGTAAGGGTGGGCATGGGTTGGGTAGGTTTAAGTTGATACTCAACCCAACCCACCCCTTTAACGTGTGGGTTGAGAAAAATCGTAAAATTTATAAAAATAATTATACAAATTTAGAATTTTTTAAATTTAATCCCTCTAACTTTTTCTTATTTTAACTAGTAAATATTAGTTTTTTGGACCAAATAATCCTCATTACTTTTAACAAATTAACAAACAAATGCCACTTTAAAAAAATCTGGGAAAAATCAATACTCTCAACAAATCATCAAATCTCATCAAATAAGTATCGTATAACTAGAGATATAATCATCAGCTAGAGAGCTTCTTAAAGTTAATGTACGCTCTTACACAATATCGACTTTTAATGTATTAAATTTAGGGTTTAGGTTCGAAATTGAATGGGTTTTGTTGTAAGTATTGTTATTTTCCATTTATGAAATAATGTGATTTCTTAAAGTATTTAGTTTGATTGAGAAACCAAAAAAGAAAAAAGAAAAAAGCATTGAAACAATAGAAATTTGAGGTAAAAACAAAACCAGATTATGTGCGACAGACTGATTTATTTGCGATAGCCATGTAAAAACGCGCCAGATACTTTTCAGAGGTCGTAACTTACACTATACGTGTATGTTTTAGATGTATAATATATTGTTTCGAAACTTGCAACGAGAAGAATTAAAAGGTATTAGAGTGACATGCACCTATAGCCCCAAGAGACAGTCACATTGAAAATGTCTTCGGTACGATAGGTGCCTGTTGCATTAAAAGACAGTGACATCGAAACTTTCTTGTAGTGCGACATGCACAAGTTGCACTAATATACTTTATTCTGTCTTATCGCAACCTTCAAAATAGTAAATCATACGCCCAACACGAATAAATGTAGTCTAAATTATGATCTTAAAAAAGTACTAGACACATTTTACATGGTTATCGCACATGATCACAGTATGTGCGACAACCATATAAAGATCACATATTATATTTTGTAATGTGTAATCATATTTATTTTTTAAAATATTTTTTAGGCTTAATTGATTTAGTTGTGTTACGATTGTCAGTGGGAAACGTTGGCAGATGGCAATATGGAGTACGTGAATGTTAATGATACAACTTTTTTGGTTTAAAAAGATTGTGCTTTTGATTAGTTTCTGGCAAAAGTGCATAAGGTTTTTCAGATAAATCTTAATGAATATAGTATCACGATGAAGACAGCTTTAAAGTCTAGTAACACAATCTATCATGCAAATTCACTACCTATGGACATATTTAATGATGAAATGGTTAATGTTGTGTTATATATCGCCTCTGATATGGTCAATTATGGATGCATCCCTATATTTGTTATCAAATTTTCTTGAGTTCCGAACCAAGATCTTGTGTCACTTACAAAAACTCAAACTTCTTTTAAAAGCAAACATCTTTGTCCCTAATATTGAAGAAGAAATGGTTCCACAAATGATGTTGTTGCAGCAACATTACTCTCTACTTCGTAACAATAATGACACCATTTAGACAATAACATTATGTTAGCCACATTTGAAGAAGAGGTGTTACCACTAACAAAGTCGTTGGAATAATATTACTCTTAATTCCACAATGATTTCCGTGACAAGGATGATCCTATTGATGACGACAACAACATAGAGGTGGATAATGTTAACATATATGTTTCCATAATGTTGATTTTGATGATAACAAACAAAATTAAGAATAATTAATCTTTTAAGCTCAAATTATTTTCTTTTTAAATAAATCATTATTTTCACATTTTAAAGGTTTTATATTTAATGGAAAAATAATTTTATGAAATTATTTGTTCTTTTAAGTTTATGGTTTAATTGAAAGAATTTTGAAAACTTTGAAATCAACAAGTATTGCTTGAAATTTTGGAGAAGAACTTATTTGAAAAGTGTCATAGCATTTTGGGCTACATCATAATTTCAGAAAGTTTTGGGATTAACAAAGCATTACATAGAAATTCTAAAATTGGACCTATTTGCAAAGTTTCATAACATTTTGGGCCGTAATACAATTTTATAAAGTTTTGGGATCAAACTATAAATTTAGGAAATAATTTCACTGTAGCAAACGGCTAACTGTTTATTTAAAACGGCTAACCGATAATTTCCAGAAAGTATGTTCTACAAAGTATTGTTAAAATGATGATTCTGGAACATAACGGTGAACCGTTTACTGAAAACGGTTAACCGATTATTTCCAGATTGCTAACCTTGAACCGTTTAGTAAGAACGGTTAAACTAAATTTATTTTGCAGGTCTCTGGAATTTAACGGCGAAAGGATAATCCTAAACGGCAAACCGTTTATTTAAAAATTGGCCCAACGGTAACTTTGACCGGCCTAAATGGTTAACCGTTAATGGTTAACGGTGAACCGTTTTCGAGCAGACAGTCTATAACGGCTAGTTTTTCAGCTCGAACTATAAATAAGCTCAATCCAATTCAAACAAAAAGAATTCCAACGATCATCATTGAGCAAAATATTGAGAATACAACTTTCATTGAGTTTTAAATTCTTGTATTCATCTCATTCGTTCATACATTGAGCTTTCACTTGTGATCAAACACATTGTGTGAGAGAGATTCATTTGTAATCTTTTTTGTAAAATCAAGTTAAAAGATTGTAAGTGTTGGGATACACTTGGGTTAAGAGATTGGGGATAATCTCTTGTTGTGAAGGTCCATTGATACCTTGGAAGTCAATTGTAAGCATTTGAAGCCTTGGAGGCTTGCTTAGTGAAATCCTCAAGCCCTGTGAGCTTGGAGGCGTGGGCGTAGGCGGGGTTTGCCGAACCACGTAAAAATTATTGTGTTTGTTTTCTCTTCCCTTAATCTTTTTATTGTGCTTGATTGATTTATTTGTTATTGCTTTAAATTCGTCTTAGATTTGCATTGAGTTTTTTTTTAAAATTGAATAATTTTTAATATCCCAATTCACCCCCCATCTTGGGTTGCATACTTGTATTTCAATTGGTATCAGAGCAATGTGCTTTTGTGTAGACTTAACCGTCTAGAGTTAAAGATCCATAGCAACCCAAATGAGCTCAATCATAATGGAAGGCCAATCTAACACTAGACCTCCATTTTTCGATGGAAATGATTATCCTTATTGGAAAACTAGGATGAGAATTTATTTACAAGCTTTAGATTATGAAATTTGGGAAGTTGTTTGTGATGATTTATTCATTCCTAGAAAGAATGCTTTAAGTGAGTTGGATAAGAAAAAGATATCTTTAAATTCCAAGGCTATGAATGCTTTATTTTGTGCCTTAGATAAAAAGGAATTTCATAGAGTTTCAAATTGTTCTAATGCTTATGAAATTTGGAGAAAACTTGAAATTGTATATGAGGAGACTACAAACGAGGAAGAATTTCATGAAGTGTCGAATTTGGCACTTATGGCAATTGGAGATGACTCGGATGATGAACTTGATGAGGTAAATGATCTTCCTACTTATGATGAATTACATGATGCGTTTAAAGAATTGTATGATGAGTGGATGAAAATTGGTAAAAAGAATGCATGTTTTAAAAAGAAAATGGTAGAGCTCACAAATGAAAATGAAACTCTAAGTGCAAAGATTACATGCCTAGAATTAGAGAATAAAACATTGCATGATAGAGTTGCATTATCAAATGAGAAACCTAGCACTTCACATGAGCATATAGAATCATATGTAGATGACTTGAAAAATGAAAAGGATGCTTTACAACAATGCAATGATTCATTAAATGAAAAGATTAAAGGACTAGAGTTAGATAATAAAATGTTGCACGATAGAATTGCATCATTTAAAGGTAAACAAAGTATTTCATATGAGCATGAAAAATCACATGTTGACGAGTTGATGAAAGAAAATTAAGTGCTTAAGAAAAAGAGTAATGAGCTTAATGAAATTGTGTTAAAATTCACAAGTGGTCAAAAGAACTTAGAAAAATTACTAAACACTCAAAAATGTGTGTTTGAGAAAGGAGGACTTGGGTATAAGCCTAACTTGAAACAAAAATATTATAAAAATGATTTTGTTAAGGCTACCTCCACAAGTGATCATAAGATTGTTTGTCATTATTGTAATGGAAATGGTCATATAAGTTTTAGATGTCCAATTAAGAGAAATATATATTATGGAGTCAAGCGTATTTGGGTTCCAAAAAGAACCAAATCTAACACTCAAGGACCCAAGAGTATTTGGGTACCAAAATGCATAACTTGAATGTTTTCTTTGTAGGTACCACAATCAAGGAATGATAGAGAGTTCCTTGATAAAAGCTTATGAGGATAATCACTTGATCATAGTCTAAGCAAAAGTAATGAGGCAAGATGATTTAATTGTTTTGGTAACAATTCTTGCCATGTTAATTTTGTTGAATGAATCATGAAAAATGAATTTGCGAAAGTATGCTTGTATGTTTACATGATCAATTTATCGTTGTGTATAACGTTGAATGCTTTATCATGATGCATGGTTATATATAAGTATGATGATAGCTTGTCAACTCATCATGATGGATTTGTTTTGATTTTAATGATTATGTAATGCCTAAGCATGATAAATAAGTGATATGATTTAATTCTCAATCTTTGAATACTTACATATTTCATGATTGTGTGATGTATATGCATGATAGATGAGTTGTATGTTATTTCTTGTATTAGAAGTGATCATGGTGGATAATTCGAAAATCATGCATTTGAGATTTTTTGTAATGATTTTGCCATTGTGCATAAATTTTCATCACCTAGGACTCCACAACAAAATGGAGTTGTAGAGAGTAAGAATAGGTCTATTAAAAAAATGGTTAGGACGACATTGATTAGACATCATCTCAATAATACTCTCTATGAGCTTTCGAAATATAGAAAACTCAACATTAGTTATTGCAAAGTTTTTGGATGCAACTGTTTTATTTTGAACACAAAAGATAATCTTAGAAAATTTGATCCAAAATTTGATGTTGGTATTTTTCTTGGCTATTCAAACATAAGCAAAACTTATAGAGTATATAACAAACGAACTTTGATTGTGGAAGAATTTATACATGTTATATTTGATGAGTCTAATTCTTCCTCTATGGAGAAAGTTGTTGTTGATGATAATGTAGATGAAAAGCTACAAGAAGATTACCAAATGATAGCCAAAAGAATGCACCACTTGAAAATCAAGAGGAGCAACATGAAGAAACAAATGCGGAGTAAAATGAAAGTACTTCTCAAACACTCCCTAAAGAGTGGAGGTATGTTTCTTCTCACCTTAAGGATCTTAATTTTGGAATATCCACCACAAAGTGTAACTACTAGATCATCACTTAAAAAATATATGTGA
>NW_006262688.1:20210240-20224658 GCF_000493195.1 Citrus x clementina
TAGATCCTAAATGTGTTTAATTTTTAATGTGATTAATAATTATGAAGTTTGGATAGTTGATAATATATTCTTATAACTTTTGCATGCCAATTTGGTAAACAAATCAAAACCTTTTGTGAAGAATAATTTTCAAAAATTCGGCATGAACTTAGGATGATGAAATTTATTAATATCTCTAATCATGTTATTAATACTATTAAAATTGATTTCTTGATGATTATATGTGTGTTTCTTGATGAATTGGTAAAGTTATTGGTTTGTTATAATTGTTGAAGATTATATTTTTTTAATCATGTTGTGTATTTGAGAATTTGTTCATTTTTAAGGGGAGATTTTGTCGAAATCTTTGCTCGCACTAAGTGGGTAATATCTTCATTGAATTATTTTTTATGATCTTATTTTGATTGCATCTATCTATCTTTTCTTTTTTACAATGAAGAGGGAGATAAATATGATATGTTTTTGGATAAAATCATTTCGGTTAAAATTTTAAATTGACCATATATTTAGGGGGAGCATATAATATAATTTTGGATAATATGCATCTTAAACTTTTTTGTTGTTCAAATGGGGAGATAAAGTAATATATCATTTTGATGTTATCAAAAAGAGAAGAATAATATGCACTTTGGGTATTGATTTGATGGTTGATATGTGATTATGGTGATGATTTGATTACATGGTGTGTATGAGGATTTATGATAATTTGGGAGTGATATTACAAAACTTGTATTTGAAGTGATGCTTATTGTTAGGGGGAGATTCTATCGAAATTTCTACTTAAACAATATGGGTAACAACGTTTCCACTTTTTTTTTTCTTTTCCACTAAATTTTCTTTTTGATGATGAGGGGGAGAAGAATACATGTATTTAAATTTGTTAATTTAGCTAAATTGTAAGAGAAGCTTACATTTAGGGGGAGCAATTTGTGCGATCAATTTTTAAATACATAAAACGTTTGTCATCATAAAAAATGAGGAGATTGTTAACATATATGTTTCCATAATATTGATTTTGATGATAACAAACAAGAAGAGGAAGAAATTTGTCGAATCATTCTTTAAATACATAAAATGTTTGTCATCATCAAAAAGAGGGAGATTGTTAACATATATGTTTCCATAATGTTGATTTTGATGATAACAAACAAGATTAAGAATAATTAATCTTTTAAGCTCAAATTATTTTCTTTTTAAATAAATCATTATTTTCACATTTTAAAGGTTTTATATTTAATGGAAAAATGATTTTATGAAATTATTTGTTCTTTCAAGTTTATGGTTTAATTGAAAGAATTTTGAAAACTTTGAAATCAACAAGTATTGCTTGAAATTTTGGAGAAGAACTTATTTGAAAAGTGTCATAACATTTTGGGCTACATCATAATTTCAAAAAGTTTTGGGATTAACAAAGCATTACATAGCAATTCTGAAATTGGACCTATTTGCAAAGTTTCATAACATTTTGGGCCGTAATATAGTTTTATAAAGTTTTGGGGTCAAACTATAAATTTAGGAAATAATTTCATTGTAGCAATCGCTGTAGCAAACGCCTAACCGTTTATTTAAACGGCTAACCAATAATTTCCAGAAAGTATGTTCTACAAAGTATTGTTAAAATGATGATTCTGGAACATAACGGTGAACCGTTTACTGAAAACGGTTAACCGATTATTTTCAGATTGCTAACCTTGAACCGTTTAGTAAGAACGGTTAAACCAAATTTTTTTTGCAGGTCTCTGGAATTTAACGGCGAAAGGATAATCCTAAACGGCAAACCGTTTATTTAAAAATTGGCCCAACGGTAACTTTGACCAGCCTAAATGGTTAACCGTTAATGGTTAACGGCGAACCAGTTTCGAGCAGACAGTCTATAACGACTAATTTTTCAGCTCCAACTATAAATAAGCTCAATCCAATTCAAACAAAAAGAATTCCAACGATCATCATTGAGCAAAATATTGAGAATACAACTTTCATTGAGTTTTAAATTCTTGTATTCATCTCATTCGTTCACACATTGAGCTTTCACTTGTGATCAAACACATTGTATGAGAGAGATTCATTTGTAATTTTTTTTGTAAAATCAAGTTAAAAGATTGTAAGTGTTGGGATACACTTGGGTTAAGAGATTGGGGATAATCTCTTGTTGTGAAGGTCCATTGACACCTTGGAAGTCAATTGTAAGCATTTGAAGCCTTGGAGGCTTGCTTAGTGAAATCCTCAAGCCCGGTGAGCTTGGAGGCGTGGACGTAGGCGGGGATTGTCGAACCACGTAAAAATCATTGTGTTTGTTTTCTCTTCCCTTAATCTTTTTATTGTGCTTGATTGATTTATTTGTTATTGCTTTAAATTCGTCTTAGATTTGCATTGAGTTTTTTTTTAAAAATTGAATAATTTTTAATATCCCAATTCACCCCCCTCTTGGGTTGCATACTTGTATTTCAGATAATGTTTGTGTGGAACTACAAAATTGTACCACAGACATTCGTTTCAATAGTCATGTTGATGATGTGGGCATCAGTCATTTTGATATTCTTATTAATGATGAGGATGAGGGTCAATACGATATTCCTATTAATAACAGAGACAACCAACCTATTTCGCCAATGACCCATTGAGGAGGAGGATAGTAGTTAGTCTTCTCATAAGTCTTGCTCCAGTTTTACCTTCAAACTTAATTGCTCTATACTTGGTTAGAAGTTGTAAATCATTTCAGTAGCTAGTTAATTTATTGTCTTGGACTAAATTTTATTTAACTAATTTTGTCTTCTTCGGCAAAAATGAAGAAACAAGTGATGCTTTTGTTCTTTTTTATTTTTAGTCGCGATTCAATCTCTTAAGTTGTTAGTAGCTCTATGATTCTTTGAACAAATAACGAAAGGTACAATATTCTCTATTAAGGCTCAAATTTTTTTATAATTTTTTTTCTAACTCTTTCTTCGTTTGCTAATAGTTGTTATTGGATCTTACATGTGATCGACCTGCCATTAATGGTTGTTCATTATTTGAATTCAGCAAGAAATGAAATCAATAATGACATAAAAAGATAAGTTTGTTCAAGATATTTAGCAATAAGTATACTACTAGTTTTTGCAATATATATTTAGCCTAGCATGCTAGTTAAGCAATATTTAATTTGATTATCATTATTTGCACAGAAAATAAAAGTGAAGCACCTTCGAGATTTGGTTAATTTGTTGTGGCTAATTTAAATTGAAAGATATACTATACAATTGGGGTAAATTTGTATGGCTTATCACTAAGGCAAGATTTTGGCCCTGGCCCTTATTTTTTTACATTTTTTTTTTGCATTTCTATCTCTCTATTTAGATGCTCTGTACTCTAGTTTACTATTCAAAATTTTCAGTCTCTCATATCTTATCATCTTATTTATATAGATAGGTTGTCATGAAAACATTTGAGATCAATGGTGGAAGGCTAACTAAGGATTAAATTATACTAATTGTTGCTGCTGACTTGGGTATTGCTTTTGGTGTTGAAGATTTATTGGTAATAATTCTACCGCAAAGTGTAGAGTGAATATGAATGTATAGTTTCAAAAACTAGATCTTATTTTTTATTTATACATTTCGAACATTTAAAGTTTGTCCCTGTATAGTTTAGATAAATATATAGTCTCACACTAGATATTAAAAATAATGTGAGACTATATTGCTTGTCATTTAAAACGAAAGTAATCGTCGTGAAATAACATTTTTTGAATAAAAAATTTTTGGTCACTAGATATCAATTTATTTTTTGAATAAAAATTTTTTGGTCACTAGATATCAATTTATTTTTTGAATAAAATTTTTTTTGTCACTAGATATCAATTTATGTGACTAGAATATGTCGTTGTGGATGTTTTCTTTTAATGCCAATTGGAAGTAGTCATTTCAACTTTTTTGGTGCGATATAAATAGTTATCAAATAATAAATTATATTGTAATTACAAATAATGTGAGACTATATTACGTATATTTTATGATGAAAGAATCCGCCACAACATGTTAATTTTTCTGGCCAGATGTTGTAGTTGTGAATGCTTACATTTTATGACAAGAGATAATGGTCACTTAAAATGTTTTGATACAATTTAATTAGTCATGAAATAGCAAAATAAATTGTCTTTAAAACAAATTTGAGGCTAAATTAATTACTAATTGTATTTATAGAAATTGTCACAAATAACAACTTCTTGGGATGATTATGTAACTTCGTAATATGTAAACTTCAACAACAAAAGAAATAGCGTTTGTAATTGAATTTTCGAACCTCTAAAATGACGATTTTTAGTAATTATTGTGGCTATATTTACACAATCTTAAGAAAAATATTATAGTCACTATAAATCACATATTGTGACAAATATTAAGTGTCATTGATTGCATTTCTTGAATCTCTAATTTGATCATTGTGAATACCATTTGTGACAGTTTGAAGTTAATTTTAAGACAATTATATTTGTCACAAAAACATATTTTTAACATATGAAAATAATTTTCGTTATGCTGAGAGAGAGAATATAGTGTAGATGAGGAATTATTTCTTTTTCATCTTTTTCTTCTTTTGTTGTGTAATCAATTTCCTTATAATATATTTCAAAAGTTTGTCAAATAAAAAGTGTGTTTTGTTTTCTTTTAATATAAGTGACTAATTTTATTAAGCTAATGTGAAGAGTGAAGCTCAAGGTTTTAAATTATTAAATTTATTACTGTCTCAAGTGAGTTTTTTTAGTTTATTTTATTCTTTTCTGGTAATTTTTATGTCATGTTAATTTATCGATTTTTTTTGGATCTGTATGGTATTTTGACATAATGTTGACACATTAATATAGTGTGGCACATTAGGTACTTGATTCCATGCTTATTCACACACATAGTTAGTCAAGAATTAAAAGATATAATAATTAATTGGTAAAAGTGAGTAAAATATAAAAATGAGAAAGTATTAAAATTATAGGTTGAATACTGAGAGTGGATCCCATAACCTTAGCATATTTTTAAATTGTTTTCTAATGATTTCTTTTCCCGCAATTAATTTTCTTTATTTTAAATTGACTACTAGATTTAAACATTCCCTATGGTTTGACCCGGACTCACTGGATTATATTATAACTAGACACTCTTATACTTGGGAGTAATAACACTTTTGAGTCGTGTCAGTTGCCTTGTGGTCTTCATCAAGTAAGGAGCCGAGTTGTTGATTATATTATCATAAACAAATTTATCCAAGAAAAATATATATATACTCCAAATGACATTAGAGCATACATATAGCATGAATAAGGTATCCAATTAATATACCAGTAGACATTGGGTCAAAGAAGTTAGCCTTAAACTTATATGAGGGAACCTTATAGAGTCATACAACTTACTTCCCAAATACTTTCATATTTTAGCCAAAGCAAATGAGGGTATAAATACTAACCTCGAATGGGACGGAATGATCATTATGATTACCAATATTAATATACACTCCATGGTCATCCTAAGCCCGTCGTTTAACTAAGATGAATATATTAAACTCATGTCGAATTAAAAGGTAAAAGAACACAAATGTTAAATCTTTAACTTGCTCACGGTATATGAGTGTCCAATCGGGGAACTATATGACTACTTGAATCTACTATCATTATCCAAATTGATAAACCCTAGGACAACTTGTCTAAAATCTTTTTGTTGTTTGTGCTTTGTTCCATTTCCCATATAATGTCATCCATCCTCTTATCCATTGTTGACTTCAGTTTAGAAATGGATCGATCAATCTTGCTCATCCATTGAATGACATGATCATAACAGAACTATATCCTCGACCGCTATTAGGAAACGAAAATATAACAAGACAAAGTTTAATTTGGTTTTTAGCAATAGAAATGATCATTAATGAGATTGTAAGCTCTAAATCCTGTGTATCATCGGAATCCTGTGAGTGGTTGTTATGTTCAGCTGCAACATGCTCATCCTGAACAAAGTTCTACTGCTGTGTTGCACTCATGGTGTCATGATGCTTCTCTACTTCCTCTCGAATAAGCAACTCTCGAATGGGCAGCGTGTTGATTGTAAGTTGATACTGCACAAAATACATAATAAAAAAGGATTAAGGTTAGCAAAATTATCGAGTTTCAAAGATGTTTTAAATTATGTATATAATATACTCAATGATACTTACATTACGAGCCCGTCTTGGGATATATGATATGTACTCCTCTACAATTTTTCAATAATTTTGATCTTCTCGTTTGCATCTAGCTCGATGCTTTTGTAACATTCTCCTACCATAGAGTAGACCAAATTCTATGTTGGAATAATTATAAACTACTTAGTAAATATTGATAGTTATTTTATGTAAATAATGCTTACTATATGAGTACTATCAGTAAAAAATGTTACACCACATCATAAGTTACTTTTAAAGAAGCAAATGCCTTCCACTTTAAGATGCTGGAAATCTTTTTGTTTGTTTTCATGGCCCACTGTGATGGCAGTCCCTTGATCACTTTAAAAAGCCAAGCTGCAAGAAACAAATTTACAAAATCATAAAAAATAACTTCGTGAATTATTGATAAGTACCAAACTTACAAACTTAAATTTTTTTATGAGAAGGATTTCCACTTGATAATTTTTTTTTATCGATAGCTGAACCCACAAAGGTTATATTTCTCAATATTATGAGAATGATTGTTTAAGCAATCCTTCTTAAATTTCTCAGCTTTTTGGTTTAATGCATTGTCAATACTGTTGTATACTGTTTGCCATGATAAACGACCCCATGGACAACTTTGAAAAGGATCGATATCATCAACATAATTTATCAAGTGGAAATCAACTTGACTTTAATCTTTTCTCCCGTTTATCACTCCATTCACAAAGTAATATAACGCGATTTTCAGCGCATAACTATCATTTATAGCATGAAAGTTTGAAGTGGCAAATCTAGCATCCGATGGTTTGATATCCAAGTCTTTCTACCATTGAAGTACTTATTAAGTAACCTATAGTGCATTTTATATCTTTTAGTGGGATATCCATACCAACGTAAAGCCCCTAATTAGGCATCACTCTCCAATCGATAAATGTTTCAAATGCTTTCCAAATTTTTATCGATCTCTTCATATGCCACTTGCCTATGAATGCATAACACCACAAAAAGAATAACTATCCAAATCCATAAAGTGCCCCAAAAAATGACTCTAAGACAACAACAACTATTTGCATATTAACTTGCACCAGAAAGCTTCGACGAATATTTTAAATTTTGATGTCTTTTAATATGGCCTAGGAAATTATCATTAAAGCATAACTTCATCATGCCCAGCGTTTTCCTCAGTTTGGGTGGATTACACTTTGTCAATTTAATTTTAGCCATGTATCTATAGGAAAATTCAATTTCTATTCATTGTTAACATTTATAAAATCATTATAGTAATAATATACGGCAGCAACCCATTGCACAAAAACAATAATTTACGTAAGAGATACAATCTATACACAATATGTGTTTTTGTGCCAAAAAATGGTGAGAAGTACAACCTAATACACCAACAATTTTGCGGTGGGCACCCATTGTATACTCTCAAACAATCCCTACACACTCCCAAACAACCACCACTATTATTCTTAAACTACTACTACCATTATTCTCAAATTTCATTCTTAATTAATGAAATGTAAAGAAAATAGCTAGCCTAGGTTTTATTGAAGTTGAACAATTGATCTTGGTGGTTTTCTCTGCCAATGAATGTGGGTTAGCCGCCAATGATGGGTGAATTATGCTGCAGTGAGAGAGATTTAGGTGAGAAGAATGATTTTGGCAAGAGATTTGATAACAAGCCACCGAAAATAGGTGGACGTTGTGGTGAGAGAGATTTGGGTTAGAAAAATGATTTGAGTGAGAGATATGACAAGAGTACTTTGGGTTTAAGAATTTGGGTTTGGCTAGTTATGATAGAAAAAATTAGAGGGGTCAAATTTAAAAAATTTTAAAGTTTAGTGGTTATTTTTCATAAATTTTCTAGAAAGTCAAACCAATTCATTTTAAATTCCAACTTATACCCAACTCAACTTAATCTATGTAAGTGTAAGTTGGTTAGGTTGGGCTTATTCCAAAGCCTATTATCATTAAAAGATTTACTTTTATAGATTTCTCACTTTAACTAAATGTTAATTAAACTATTGTAATAAGGATATAAAATTTATGAAAAAATGAAGAACACATGAGGATTTTTACATAATCTAGAGGGCAAATTCTTACATCTACGGAGGCACATTGATAGGTCCCAGTTAGAATTAGTAGAGATAACAAGTAAATAATATGTTCTTCTTAGGGTGAGAACTACCATAATTGTTAGCAGCGTTTGGATAAAAGTCTGATCCCCCTTTATTGAGATATTGGAGCTTATTTATAGTTTCATACATAACGAACTACTTTGCTTTGTAACCGAGAAAGAAGGCTTAAACAAAGCTAATGAGATAAAGTAGCTAATATCAAATAAACTACTTAGCTATAAATTCAAAGCAAATAACAATCTTAAAGGAAACATCTTTAAACAAGAATTCTCCACTAAATCAGTAACGGCTTGATGTGGTAAACCACCCGTTGCATCCTTGAAGAAGTCAGCTCCAATATTCTCACTTAAACGACACACTTCCACGTGATGCATGCTTCATGCATGATATGCATGGCTTCTTGCATGTGCCTATGCATATTCCTCATACTTGCTGTTAGGTTTAGGTGCTCACTTAGACCTGCGTAGCTCGTTATCATCACCCCCCTCGAAGAGAACCCTTGTCCCTAAGGGTTAGTGTAGGAAACCGTTGACTGATCACGGCTGTATCTTCCTAAGTAGCTTCCTCCAACGGAAGCTTCTTCCAAATAAAGATCAAACTTTGTTCGATGATGGTACCCCACGTTTAAGCCAACGAGTTTCCACAACTGAATCAGGTTCTCACTCTATCACACCTTCATCATCAATTGGAGGCAATTCGGTGATACTCTTAGGCAAGTCACCTACAACTTTTTTGAGCAAAGATACATGGAAGATGAGATGAATCCAAGCCTTTTCTGGTAGCTGAAGTTTGTAGGCGACAAGATTAATTTTTGAGAGGACTTGATACAGCCTAAAGAATTGCTGGCCAGCTTCTGGTGTGCATGCTTGAAGACCTAAGATTGCTTGTATGGATGCAGCTTTAAATACACCATATCACCTGCTTGGAATTCGACTTCTCTCCGGTTCTTGTCATTGGTTTGTTTCATTCTATTAGCTGCGCTGCCATATTTGTTTTTAATTGAATCAACAATTCATCATGAGTCTTCAATGCTTGGTCTACTTTATAAACATGTGAAGACCTAATTGGATACATGGGGACATGAGGAGGTGGCCGGTCATATATAGCTTGGAGTGAGTCATTCCAGTTGAAATATGAAAGGTGGTATTATACCAAAATTCTGACCATGGTAAATACGAATTCCACTTTCACAGCCATTGATGAACATAGCTCCTCAGATACTATTCTACGCACTGATTAACGACCTTCGTTTGTCCATCTGTTTGGGGGTGATATGGTGAATTGATTTTCAATTTGGTTCTTGACATTGTAAAGAATTCTTGCCAGAATTTACTAACAAATATGGGATCCCGATCACTTACAATTGTTTTAGGCATGCCATGCAACTTTACAACTCCTTCAAAAAAATTTTCGGCAACTGATTTTACTATAAACGGGTGAGATAAGGACATGAAGTGTGCATACCTACTGAGCCTGTCGACTACCGCCAATATCGTATCTCGGCCTTGTGAATTTGGGAGTCCTTTAATGAAATCTAAAGTGATGTCTTCCTATACTTGGCAAGGGATTGGCAGCGGCTGAAGAAGTCCCGCTGGTTGAAGTGTTTCAACTTTAGTCTTTTGGCACGTTTCACATTTGCGGACATACTCCTGAACTGAGTAAAACATTGAGGGCCAATAAAATTATTGCGCCAAGCATTTGTAAGTGTGAAGAACTCCCGAGTGTCCACCCATCTTGGTGTCGTGGGCCTCAAATAATAATAACTCTCGTAATTGCCATGGAATTACTACGCTGCCTTTAAAAAATATCAATCCATTAAGTGATGTGTAAGGGCTATCAGGTTGAGTTGCAGCTAGCTGTGTGATTTTTGTCATTTAATCATCTTCAAGTGCAGCCTTTTTAATCTCCCCCTCATAATGCTACCTGCGGCATAAATAGATGGTTAAGAGTTGGACTATCCGGTTGTCATAACAGGGCATCAGCAACATCATTTTCTTTGCCGGGATGAAACTGAATTTCGTAGTCGTAACCCATTAATTTAACCATCCATTGTTGCCGTTCTGGCATTGCTATTTTTTGCTCTAAGAGATACTTTAAACTACACTGATCTGTCTGAATCATGAACCGCTACCCCAATAAATAGGGTCTCCTCATTCGCACGGCCTTTACCATTGCCAACATTTCCTTCGCATATGTCGACTAGGCCTTTTTTGAGACACCCAAAGCTCAGCTCATGAAGGTTATGAGATTTCCTTTTTGCTGTAGTACTGTCCCAATGCCATCTCCTGACGCATCTGTTTCTATGATAAAAATATCATCAAAATTTAGCATGGAAAGACTGGTGTCTTGGTCATGGCTTGCTTGAGTTTTACAAAGGTTTCTTCTGCATCCTTGTTCCAGCCGAACTGCCCTTTCTTAAGGAGGTTGGTTAGGGGCCTTGCTAATAAGCCATAGCTGCGTACGAACTTGCGGTAATATCCGATTAAGCCCAAAAATCCCCTCAGCTCTGAAATATTATGTGGTTGTGGCCATGATACCATTGCTGGAATTTTCTTTTCAACCATCTTCACACCATGACAAGTGACGAAGTGCCCCAAATATTCTAGCTCCTGTTGGCCGAAATTGCATTTGCTGGCTTTGACAAAAAATTGATGTTGCTTGAGGATCTCCAATGTTTGTCTAACATGCTTAAGATGACAACTCCAAGTAGGGTTATAGATTAAAATATCGTCAAAGAAAACAAGTATAAATTTTCTAAGATGAGGTCTAAAAATTACGTTCATTATTGCCTGAAAAGTGGAGGGTGCATTGCATAATCCGAACGGCATCACCAAATATTCATAATGGCCGTTGTGTGTGTGGAAGGCCATTTTATGAATATCTTATGGATGTACCCGTACCTGGTGATACCCGACCTTGTTGTCAAGTTTGGTGAAGTAAGTAGCTCCGTGTAATTCGTCTAACATATCTTCGACCGTGGGAATTAGAAATTTGTCTTTCACCGTTACTTTATTGAGTAATCGGTACAAAACCTCCAACTGCCATTTTTTTTAACAAGCAATACCGGTGAAGAAAAAGGACTGGTGCTTGACCGAATAAGCCTAGAATTCAACATCTCATATACTTGTTTTTCCATCTCTGCCTTTTGAAAATAAGCATATCGGTATAGTCTTACATTGATTGGTTCTGCCCTTTCTTTAAGTGTAATGCGATTGTCAATTTCTTGCGTTGGTGGCAGTTGCTTGCGTTCTTGAAAGAATTCGGCATATTCCTCCAACAGTTTTTGCATACTGCTCGGCGCTACATTAAAGGAATCTTTCTTGTTTATCTGAAGGCATATTACGAAGACAGAATGCCCTTACTTCATCTCCTTCGTGATTTCTATCAAGGAAGTGGCTTGAATTGTTTGTGGTCCCATCCTTTGCAGTTGTTGTTTTTTATTGTTCCATTTGAAATCTATTGTTAAGGTTTTCCAATTGCAAACAACTGATCCCAAATTTTCAAGCCACTGAACGCCGAGTACCATATCTAGTCCTGTAATAGGCAGTGAGTAAAGGGTAAGTTCAAAAGGAACATCCTAGATTAAGACCTGTACCTTTTCATGTTTCCCTTAACATGTAACTTTTTCTCTGTTTGCCACTTTTACTAAGAACGCAGCTGTAGGTTGAATCAGTAGTTGGAGCATATTGGCTAATCAAGTATTGATAAAATTGTGTGTAGAGCCACTGTCAATCAACACCACAATTTCCTATGACCCAATTTTAGCCATCACTCGCATAGTTTGTGGAGCAGCCCCACCTGTTTAAGCATACAAGGTAATTTTAGGGTCAACATACGCCTCTTGCTCATTCCTACGCGGCGCTGCCTCTATACTTTCTCCGTAAGGGTTCTCATCAACGTCGACCTCACTTTCTAGAATCAACAGTTGAGCCTTGGAATACTTGTGCTCGACGGTAAACTTTTCGTTACAATTGAAACAAAGTCCTTGCGCCATTCATCTTTAAATCTCCTCCCAAGAAAGTTTTTTAAATGGTATTGCTGGTGAAGCGTGGTTGTTGAAGATTTGTGGTGGTGGTGAACGGCTGAAAATCAATGATCTCATCAACCTCTTTTGTCACTGTAATTGTTTATCTCTTATTCTCACCAAACTGATCGCTTTCTTAAGAGTTCTTGGCCTGAACAGCTAGATTTCCTCAGATATCTCGGGTATTAGTCCATCCATAAATGTGCCGACAAAAGCCTTTTGAGTCCACCCTTGAACCCGGTTGCCAAGCCTCTCAAATTCTTTCTGGTAATCTCGAAGAGTGCCGGTTTGGTTGACCCTTGATAGCGCCTCGTCGAAGTCCTCACAATCTATTCGCTCAAACCTTACCCATAGCTCCTCCATGAAGATTTTCTATGTCAAGACTGGTTCTTCCTCTTGATAAGATCTCCTAAGCCACTGCCACCATTGGTTAGCTTCTCCCTCTATGTGGAGTGAAGCCAAGACAACTTTTTGGTCTTCTGTTGACTCTTGATATTCAAAGAACTGATTGACATGATTGAACTACTCGATGGGGTCGTCACCGACATAGTGTGGAAACTTCATGTTTTCCACTTTTGGTTGAAACTGCTGTCATCTACCCTCATTGTCTTCTCGATTTGGTTGTGATGTTGCTATGTTGTTGTTGATGCGTGGTGCGTCTTTGGATGTGTTGAAGGACTGTGCAAGTTTGCTTAAGATTTCCTTAATGTGAGCCAACTTGTTGTTAATTCCCAATTCCATGTGCTGCATATTATCTTGCATCTCTCTGAGCTCCGTTTCCACTCGTTCAATGCATTCCTTGTTGGTTGTCATCCTTGCCTAGTTCTGATACCACTAATAGGTCCCAGTCAGAATTAGTAGAGATAACATATAAATAATATGTTCTTCTTAGGGTGAGAACTACCACAATTGCTAGCAGTGTTTGGATAAAAGTCTGATCCCCCTTCATTGAGATATTGGAGCTTATTTATAGTTTTATACATAACGAACTACTTTGCTTTGTAACCGTAAAAGAAGGCTTAAACAAAGCTAATTAGATAAAGTAGCTAATATCAAATAAACTACTTAACTATAAATTTGAAGCAAATAACAATCTTAAAGGAAACATCTTTAAACAAGAATTCTCCACTAAATCAGTAACGACTTGATGTGGTAAACCACCTGTTGCATCCTTGAAGAAGTCAGCTCTAATATTCTCACTTAAATAGCGCACTTCCACGCGATGCATACCTCATGCATGATTTGCATGGCCCATACATATTCCTCATACTTGCTGTTGGGTTTAGGTGCTCACTTGGACCTACGTAGCTCCTTATCACACACTTAAAATTGAATTATTCACTAAAAAATATATGTATATAACCTATTAGATACTTATGTAATTTTTAGACTAAGGACAAAATTAGGTTTCGATTCAAGTTTTTGAGTTTTGGTTTAGGTTATTACCCAATCGATTTGAAGAATTCAACCAAATTAAGTTTGAAGTATAAACCTAAATCTAATCCAACTAAATTGATTGGTTTAGTTCAGATTATAAATTCATTCTATTAGATATTTTACAATGTTTATAATAAGAGTGCATTTTTTAGGTTTCAGTTTAGGTTAGGGTTACTATTAATTCAATTTAGAGAAATTCAACCCAATTATATTTGAAATTTTAACCTAAACAAACCAAATTGAATTGAAGAAGAAGAAGAAGAAGAAGAAATGAGTAGAAAAAGAAAGGATTAAAGGAGAAGATAGAAAAGGAAGGAGGAGAAGAAAAAGAAGAAAAAAGAGAAGGAGCTACAAATGGAGGAGAAAGAGAAGAACAATGAGCAAGATGAGGAGGAAGAAGAAATGAAGGATTAGGAAGAAGAGGAAAAAAATGCGGAGAACCAAAAAAGAAGGGAAAGAAAAAGGAGAGGGAGAAGGAGAAAATGGAGAAAAAAGAGGAGAATAGGAAAAAAAAGAAAGAGGGAGAATAAAATAAAAGAAAGAAGAAAAAGAAGGAAAAAAAGAAGGAGAAAGAGAAAAAGGAGAAAAAGCAAAATAAGAGAAAAAGATGAAAAGGAGGATAAAAAGAGGAGAAGAAAATTGAAAGAGGTGAAGTAGAAGAAGAAG
>NW_006262688.1:20225587-20242434 GCF_000493195.1 Citrus x clementina
TCACTACAATAAAACTGATAATAAATGATTGTGATTTTATAACAAAAATTATTTTATTATATAAGTATGATGGAGTTGTGATAGAATTTTGGTCTATCAAACAATTAATGATGCACATGTGATAGAATATTAGTCTATCAAGAGTTTATGACATGCATGTGATAGAAATTACCTTAGTCACAAGCATTGTAATATAAATTTTATATTGACCTTTTTTGACCAAATTTAAAAGTAATATTTTATTTTTTTTAAAATCCAAAATGCACTTCTCAAAAACAAAAATCCAAAATGCAGCATTTAGATTGAAAAAAGATTTTTGAAATAAAAAAGTAAATAAAACAAATGGTGCATTTAAACTAAATATAAATAAAGCAAAAAGTTTTCTAAGTCCTAAACTCAAAACTCAACACTCTACACTCACCACACTCATAATCACTTTCACTCTCACAAACATCACTCAACCCTAGCCACACTCATTGTCACACTTCAATTAATCAGCCATTATCACCACCCAAACTCTAATAGACCAATAGTTCCTTACCCTTAGTTCTCCAAACACAATCAACCACTACCACCACTGATCGAATGACAAAGCAACACTTAAATCATAGATCCATTGATCAAATTTGAACTGGCCACCACAACCTTGAATGGTGATGGTGCGAGCCGACGCGAATCATCCATCTCCTTGATGTTGTCACATGACCTTTAATTTTAGGTTTGTTCTTTTTCTTCAAGTAAATTTATTTAAGTCCCCAAGTGGTTGAGCGAAAGTTTGTATTTTAGAGATTTTTTGGGCAAATGATTGAATGACTGAGATGATGGGATTAGTTAAGAAGTTAGATTAGGAAATAGGGATAGAGAGTGTAAAGTTTTTTTTTTTTAAATTTGTGATGTAAAGGTTGAAGTTGATGGAGCTGGAGATGGACAGATAAAGTACAGATAAGTGTAAGATTGCTGATGAGGTTGGTCTTTGTCTGTATGTGTGATTTTTTTAGCTAGGAGGTAGGGGTTAAGGTAGTTGGCACCCATAAATGGCACAAAAATTGTACCAGAATACCATCTCTACCCATTCTAACTTTTCAAGATCTGCTTATATGAGAAACAAGATTGCTGGAATCCCTTTCTTGTTAACTTCCTAAAGGTTCTATATTTTTCTTTCTTGTTTGTTGCAATCTGTATCCTTTTTTACTTGTCTTCTTTCAAGGCATAAACCAAGGGAATACTTACAGTTTTTTATTGCATTTAGTTGTGTAAATTAGTAAGTTTACTAGTCAGTACAAGTAATATAATGTAGAGTAAAATATTATTCCACAGAGATTGTATATTCTATTAGTTAATAAAATAATTCTAACCCTAATTGTTTTTTCAACAATCGAATAAGAGAATTTAAATTAAAAATTAAAGTAAAATAAAGCAACTAAAAATTAAATAAGAATGCAAGCGATTATGAAATTACCAAGAGATTAAGACATTAGAACATTTGATTTCACCATAACCAATTAAAGTAATCATCCATCTATGCTATTAAAGATTATTACGCATATTGACAGTTGAATAACCCTAATTCTTTTGATACTCTTTCTTAAGCAATATCAAATATATTCCCATATACTAATCCATTATATCTCTATGCGCATTACAATATATAAAAACTCATTAAGCTTTACAGTATTCTTAAATTAACTGCATGGATTAGGTTAGTACATCTCTATCTCCTATATAATTTATGGCATCCATTTTATAGAGCAAAAATACACAAATATCCTCTCAATTTCATTATGTACCCTCAAATCATTCATATATTAGCTAGGTATTTAAAAGCACTAAGCATAATAATAAGCACTTAATTTTGGAATAATAAACTAAAAAAATTAAGATTTATGGAATTAAATCTTTATAGTTAGGCTATATTGTAGCCCTAATAAAATAAATTAGTTCATGGAAATATAAAGAGAATCCATAAATATTGTAGAGAACATTCCACCAAGACGATTGGAAAATAGAAAAAAAAAACTTAATTTGAGCGTCTTCTTCCTCTAAATTGCTCTTGTTACTCTCAGGTTTTTCTTCTAATTAGTCGGCTGTAACTCTTTTTCTAATTCTCTCTTCTTCTGTGGCTTCTATTATTTTTCTTCTTATGCGGTTTTCATTGCTTCCGTTCGTGCCCCTTATAATGCTTTAATTAGTGGCCTTTATATAGTAATAGTGCTAGCCGCCTCTTTAATTCCTAAGCCAACAAGAATTTTGAAGCCTATCATGTTCATGTGCTAGCCAATTAATTTACCAAAGTGCTCTCCGCATGAATGACTTAAAGTTGGAAGTCATTACCCTTTTCGTCTTTTCCTTTATTCTTCACATTCATAAATCATAAGTGTTTGCCTTGTTGTAAAAAAAAAAAAACAATTTCCAATACTAATTCTTCTAATCTTCACATGGTTGCCACACTTAGTACCTATTTAATATGACTTATTTAATGATTATAAGTATTTATTAATCCTGTAAGTTCTTATCAAAAATTTTGTTATTGTTTCTTTTAATAGAGTTTTTAAAGATTAAATGAGCTATTTTACCTCTACTAGTAAAATTTTAAATTTTAGACTTTTGAGAGTCAAAATTGAAAAGTTTTTTTTGAATATTAAAATATCTCAAATATTCTCTATTTATTTAATAATCTTATATTATTTTTTTATAACATAATTTTAAAAAAAACTTGCCTATTAAAATAATTTTATAATTTTTAATGAAAGTTCTCATTGACAACTAAACAATTAAATGTTTTTAAGTAAAATCTCAACTTGTAAAAGTTTTATTGACAAAAACTCTACTCAATTATCCTCAACTTGAGAAGCTAGACCAAACGGACTAAACGGAGCCTTACACCTTAGCTTCTTCGATTTTCTTCCATTTTAACTCCCATTACTTTCCTTAAACTTCCAATTAATTTCTTCTTTAACCTATTCTTACTTGGATATTCCAAAATATGAGCCTACAATAAAAAAATAACAAAAATTAAGATAAAAATTTAAGTAAAAAATATAAATAAGCATATGTTAATTAAGGGAAGCAATAAAATAATATATAAAATAAAGGCAAATCACATTTTAATGTGCTAAGCAACCAAAAGTAAGTTTCAAATTAACTTCTAATTTGTAGTTGGTCACTTTAGAAGTTGAATAATATATGAAAACTGTCAACTATTATGCGTTTGCCAGATTTTTTTGCGTCTATGCAGTTTCATGATGTTTCTTGATATGACTTAACAGCTGCATTCTACGTATATTTCTTAAGTTTTTCTGCATCTTTATCTTGGCACAGGGACATGGTTTTTCAAATGATCTCTTCCAAATGCTTGCAGATATTAAACATCGATTCATCAAATTTCTAGATATATAGAATTTATTTGTGTTGGCAATTTTCTACTTTGGTGAGGTTTTCTATGAGGATTCCCTTGCTATGTTCTCATGCTGCTGAGATGCTGGGTTCATATTTGAATTTTCTACCTTTGGCTATATATCTGTTTAAATGGTGAACAGAAAGACCTCTATTAAATTTATAAATTTAATAGAATCTTCGCATTTGTTGATAAACTAATAAATTATTTATTCATCAAATTGTTTGTATTTTATAAATCATTCTGAATTTTAGTTTTCACTGAATTTGTTATTTTTGAATAGTCATTTTACCCTTATCATGCTTATGTTCTAAAAGCTTGTCCTTTAGAGTGATTTTTATTTTTCCCTCTTTCCTATGGCTTCAACTACCTTCCTCTCTATCCCTGATTATGCCTTTGATGCGCCTGATTTACACACTTGCCGTAACAGTGATGTCCATGCAAATAGTTTTTGTTTGTAATAAGTGATCCGTTATTTTAATAGATTAATAATCTATTTAGTATAAAAAAGTCAACTTTCTACTGTAATATAGTCAATATATTGTATATTTTTCTATAGCTGTACTAGCCTAATATGCACATCTGCTAGTGTTGGCAAAAGTCTGGGTCCGGTCCGAGTTTGGGGCTGCCCGGGACCTACCCGCAAGATACATATAGCTGCTTGAACCCAGACCGTGCCCAAATTTTTCATATGCGGGCCGGGCCAAGTCCGACACTATCCGGGCATGGGTTTTTTATCCGGGTTTTCTCTGCCTACATAAATTGAGTTAAAAGGGAAAAAATCTTGTAATAAATTGTTACAACATCTTAATTATTTCAATCTACTTTGTAAATTTTAAGTAAATAACAAATAAAAGTTATTTCAATCTACTACCTAAATTCATTTAATTTTTAAACTAACTTCATTCAATCTCTATCAAAAATTTAAATTTAACACGACAATAATCACCAAATAAATCTAAATCCAACATATTACATAATACATATCATAACTCCAATATCAATAATCAACATAACATATAAAAATCCCAAAATATCAAACACAAATAATTCATAAAATAGTCTAAAATATAGTAATGTAAAATATGTAAATAATAACTTCATGTCAAGCAGCTCGACGATTGTGCCCCATCATCATCATCTGAAATTACCTCCTCCCTAGCAAAAATCTCATTTTCCGGAACTCCACCTAATAACAAAAATAACATATTCAGAATTAAAAGCATTTTGAGAAAAAAAATAATACTATAACATAATTCAAATAACTTTATACCTTGAGAAGAAGCCCAAATCCAATTTTGAGCACATATCAATGATTCCAAAGTATTAGGATGAAGTTTACTACGATGCAAACTCAAAATTCTGCCCCCGGTATTAAAAACAGACTCAGATGCAATAATGGATATAGGAATGACTAAGATATCCTTAGTCAACTCATCCAAAATAGGATATTGGCCTGTGTGCATCTTCCAAAAAGTTAAAATATCAAAGTTCGGAGTAGTATCCAACAATTCATCATTTAAATACCTATCCAACTTCAACTTAGTCACATTAACATGCTTATTTCGACTTTGAAATGTTTCAAACTCATCTACATCCCAATACTTATTCGGATTCGAAGAAGATTCCAAATGAATATTTTCCAATCCAACATCTTGCCCATCACTCAAAACCATAGCATTCATTTCCTATTCTTTCACTAAATCATGACAAAACTCACGTGCATGCTCAGTATGCTCATCCGTTGTATCACCATAGATATTTGGGAAATAAAAATCAATCAACAACATCTTATATCTCGGGTAAAGTAATACATCCACAACTAATATTGGATGAATTTCATTCCAATATTTTTTAAATTTATTAGCCATAATTCTAATAGCAGGATTATTGGAGGTGCGCCACCAATTAATTGACATTTTCATTTTACATATCGATGGAAAGAACAAATTAGTAGTGGGGTATTTTGTACCCGAAAACATCTCCGTTAACATTTAAAATGATCTCAAATGCTGCACCATTGTGGCAGCTAAATCCCACTCACTACCACTAGCCAAGCTCTTATGTTGGGCTCACGCCGTTGTCACTAAGAAAAAAAAACTTCTATATATCAATGCTACATCAAGCATGGCATAAGTTGAATTCCAACGAGTTGGACAATCTAACTTCAATTTTTTTTTTTACAATTAAATTTCAATTGCCTAATAGCTAGCTTAAAATTTTCAAATATTTTTAGTGTTTGTGTCCAGTAACTCACACTCTCCCTAATTTTTCCAACCCTGTTTTCTATAACTTTAAACCCATCCCGCACAACCAAGTTCAATATATGAGCAGTACATCTCATATGAAAAAACTTACCATTGGAAATTAAGGTACCAGGATCAAACCTTAACAACAATTTCTCCACCATCGCGTCATTAGTTGTACAATTATCCATTGTCATTGAAGATAACTTTCTATCCATGTTCCAATCCAGCAGTCATTGCACTAACTCATTAGAAAGGGCCTCAACATAATGGGGGCTCGAAACATAAATAAACCTATTAAATATTCAAGTGATAGTATTAAACAAGCAAACTTAAAATGTTATAACAATTTAAACTTGAAAAGAAGTCAAATATAAATAATTAAAAAATTGCAAGAGAAATCAAGCAAATAAAAAGTTATAGACAAATTACCTTAAGATTCGACTATGCAAGTTCTAGGAGTTGTCAATGAAATGTGCTGTGACAACCATGTATCCCTTTTTCTAGTTCTTTGTTGTCCATAAATACGTAGTAACAACCACTCTACCATATTTTTTCCCCAACAAATGCAAAGTCTTAACCTTCTCAATATGATACAGTTTCAAAACCTCATTTTTTAATGTATTTCTGCTCATTGGCTTAACCACAGGGTTGGCATGTGCCATCATTTCTCTAAAGCCTTTATATTTCACAAATCAAGTGGAAGCTCATGCATTACCACCATTCTTGCAATCAAGCTCCGCAAAACATTTGGATCGAAACGGTCGTAGCCAATGTCACAAGTCCTATCTTCTCTTTTGAGCACTTTGAGACTTCCTTGAAGTGCTTCCTCTATTTTCGGTTGATTCTTCAAAAAATAAGATTTCACGTGTCTGTTCAAGCTCGTGGTCCTTGATGTGTATTTGACTTTTAAAATTGCATTATAGTGCATGCACTTTGCCTTTTGTTCTCCATTAATAGTTACTTTTGTAAAGTGATCCCAAGCTTTAGAGACTTTCTTTCCCTTCTTATCATTAACAATTGACAATGAAATTTTCTCAACCTCATTATCATTGCTATCTTCAACATTAGGGGATAAATTTGGACCATTTGTTGAATTGTTTTCTACATTGTCTGACTATGACATCGCACTGCTTTTTATTATAGAAAAATAATAAATAATTATAAATAATCATACAAACTACATAGTTATAATATTATGTAACAAAATTAACTTAAAAGCAACCTAAATGCTAAAATTAGCTCCTATTAATAAAAAATTATCATACAAATTACATAATTATGAATTTTATGCAACAAATTAACTTAGAGCAACCTAAATTCAGCTCCTATTAAAAGAAGATAATCATAAAAATTACATAATTACAAATATTATGTAATAAATTAACTTAAAAGCAACCTAAGCACTAAATCCAACTCCAATTAATAAACAAATACCATTATATCATACAAATTACATAATTATAAATATTAAGTAATTAAGTTAAAGCAACCTAAAATCTAAATTCAACTCCCATTAATTAAAAATAATCATACAACCATAGCATCCTAGAAAAACATTAAGCATATATATAACACCTAATAATAATGACGTCAATTAATACTCAATTTCATCCTTTTTTTAAAATAGCAAAAAAAAAGAAGATAATACCTCGTGGTTATGATGGCGGAGTTGCCGTTGATAAGGTGTAAAAATAATGGAGTGAGACCAGCTATGATGGCTGACGCCGTCACGCAGTGGCTGCCGGTGAGAAGATGACCAAACGGTGGAGAGACGATGGTTGTGACGGCTGTGCTTAGTGAGAAATGAGAAGAGCGGACTGAGGGAGGTAAGAGGTTCGTAGAGGGCTAAAGGCATGGTCAACACTGCATCGATGAGTGGTGGCTGCTGCTGGAGAGACAGAGGGAGGTATCGATTGCCGAGGTTCGGGGGGTTGCCCGTTGGTTGTAGCGAATTGTTTCAGTGTGTGTGTGTTGTGTTTACTCACGAGTGACGATTTACGGTTGGGGCAATTGGGAAAAATGTTTTTTTTCTTTTATATATATATATATATATATATATATATATATATATATATTTTTTTTTTACGTAATAAAAAATCGGGTATGGTCTGGGTTTTGGGTTCTTAGTGTTGTGACCGGACCTGTGCCTGGAAACAGCCGGGCATTGAAAATCAATGCCCGGATCCACTTTTTCCACACATCCTTGAACCGCATACGCCGGGTCCGGGGAGTGTCCGGTTCGAGTGGGCATTTTTGCCACCTCTAACATTTGCTATATTTGGCTCAAGTATTGGGAAATTTTAGTAAATATTAGGATTTCTAAAATTTTTAGCATATTTTATTAGATTGGTTCTATGCAGTCTTGCCCCTCTAGATATTCCTCCCTGTATGCATAAGCAATATATATACGTACATGGGTATGAATGTAAAATTTTTAATTTTTTCCTTGTTTGAACCTTCAGGATCTCCAACCTTAGCGATGCAGTTTCCAATTTTATTGCGTTAGGTGGTTGTTTTGTGGAAGATGAATGGTTAAGAAACAGATTTCGCTGAAAAGCAAGTAGTGGACCCGAGGAAAATAGACTGGAAGCTTTGGTGATATGGTTGATTTATTTACTTTCCTTGTGTTTTTCTTTTATTACAGGAATTAGCCATACTGATCAAGTCAATACTTCCATTGTCTTACCTTTTGTGCAAGTATTTGTGCAAATCTGCAGCCCATTTTTTACATGATCATTGATCAAAGAACCATCTTTTCATTTGAAAACAAGAAAACAAGAGAAACTATCCTCTTTAATCTAATTTCCAAGAAAAAAAAATGGTTTGAGTTTTTTCTAATCCTTTTTGTCATCCCTATACACCAGAATATTTAACAAATCAATTCTCAATTTTAATGTAATATAGGAACTTGATTATTAAAGTCTCATTTTTATGTGGTATAATTATTTCATTCTTGTTTAGAAAAACATAGTTTCATATCTTGCTGTTAAAGGTGATACTTATTGTTAGGTCAGAGGTACAAATTCATAACAAAGCTTTTTTTTTTAAAAAAAAATTTATTTATTTATTTTTGTTGGAAGCCCTTGATGGTATTGAGTTTGCAAGAGGTGATCCAAACTCTACATGGGGTTCTACACTAACTGCAACGGGACATCCTGATCCTTTTGACTTTAGATATGTTGCTATTGGGAATGAAGATTGTGGGAGAAAGAATTACAGAGGTTTGCATACTGTTCTAATTCATTTATATTTTTTTGATCAAATAATCAATTATTATTTAACAATAATGAAGAAATATTTGCATCTTGAATATGTGAATGATAATTAAATGGCTGGAAAAATGATGATTAAATTTGTTTGTAATAAGTGATATAATTTGTGCAGGTAAAACAGATTACCTTAAGTAATGCTCTGTATCTATCACTTTAAGTCTTTAAGCCTAAAATAGAATATATTTATAATTGTCTTTTTGGTTTATAATTGTGTATAGACCCCTCAACAACCAGGAAATATGGAATATGACTATTATGTCTTGAGGTACATGAAGGACATTATAGCATACCTTAGTTTGCTAATGAATGATGTGAGTCAATGATTAATAACATCATAGGATTGGTTTATATTATATATATTGCATTGTTGTGGAAGTTTGACAATGTTGATTTTATGACTATCAATTTTATAGAAAGACTGTATACACTTAGGTTGAGATAGACGAAGTGCGTTTGGACTGGGCTAACATTGTTCTGAAATCATTAGCATAGCAAAAAATAGTTAGTATAAATTTGAAACTATACACAAACCTTTTTATTATTTCTTATATCTTACAATTGGTAAATTTTAAGTTGCATATGAAACTTGAAGGTTTACTTTAATAGATAAATCTTTATAATGATAGTATTGGGTATATTTGTTGCTGTTGCACATGCAGATTGAGTTTGAACTTATGATGATTTTGTTGCATCTAAAACTTAAGATTTTTATTTTAATAGTTAATTCTTTATAATGATAGTGTTGGGAATATTCAATTGGTGTTACACTTTCAGGTTGGAAGAAAGACTTGGGAGTTTTACTCGGTGTTTGCTAAGAATGGGAATTTATCTACTCGAATTTTACTGAGAATATGGGTGGAGCTTTATCACAACAAGATTTGAAATCCAAAATATTTACTCTTGGTTGTTGGAATTTGCCTTGTGAATTTCGAATTACTTTGGTTAGATATAATTGCTGGATACTAGTTAGATTTAGAGTTTGTTGTAGTTTATTAATGATATGATTTATATAACAGTAATAAAAAACTTGATCTACCTATAGAATTTGTTTTATATATTGTTATGTGGATTTTATTAAAACAAAGTGTTTTTGGACTAAATAAAATGTATAACTTAATTTTTGGTTCATATTGAATTTGTAATTGAATTTTAAATACAGGAATGCAGAAATTAAAATTAAAAAAATTATAATTCCTTTCAATTCACAAACAAAATACTTTTGTGATATAAAATATCAATTATAAATTCCATCACAAATAAAATAATTTATCCCCTAAAATTAACTGGATATTAAGTCAAATCAATTTCTTTGCCAAAATTTTAAATTAAAAAAATTCTTCTACTAAAAAATTAATTAAAACATTCATTTTGCATAGAATTTTCATTGTGTATAGAATTTTAGTATGATAGACATATAACTTATGAACACTATCATAAATTGATGACATACTTTTTCTATGTAAAAAAAGAGTGACTGGTACTTAGATGATGTATATACTTTGTCATCCATTCCCTTTTATAATAAATTTTTCCCATCATCTATATGTCAGTTTTCTTGCGGTGATCAAAAGAAGACGACTTCAAACTTTTGAACGTATAGAACTTCTCGTTTTATAGATGACACACATGACAAGGATCAAAATGTTTTTATCCGATCAGAACATTCATCGTCAATATTCAAATATTAACTGAACTCATTTAAACTTGCTTTTATTAGGAAGATGATCATCATCCAGTCATTGGAAAATCACGTCAATATGTATATCTTCTTCTCAATAAGCCTCACTTGGTCCCTACATCTAATGAACGGCCAATTCTTTTATTTGTTGCGGTCACCACTAGCTAGACAAATAAACTCCTCGTCCATGTCATGTGTTGCAGATTCCACCAATACTTAGTTCTTGAACCATTACTGTAGTTATACCAAACTATGTTAAAAGATTCAGTTACATCAAAATACAAGAATTAATATATGTAAACTCTAAATAGGACTAAGGGTGCATTTGGAATTGAGGTTGGGCAGCTGTACCTTAAAAGTTATAATAGTAAAGTATTTGGTAAATGTTGAGTGTTAGAAAATGCATATTTTTAAAGAAGAAAATCGTCATTTTACATTTTAAGCCTTACTAACAACCCTTACTTTTATGTATTTAAGCTTCTTGTAATTTAATTATGTGTGTTTTATTTTAATTAAGTATTTTATGTATTTTAGGGACATCATGGTTATTTCACAATAAACGAGAGATCAGACGGCAAAACGGCATCACTTTTGAACTTAGGATGGTCGAAAACCTTAGGAGGAGCATAAAAGGAAAAATGACACTGTTTACATGTACGGTACTATTCACGTATACGGTACTGCCAACGTTACTGTTCACGACACTGTTCACATAGACGGATCGATGACGTGGCATTGACCGATGATGTGGCATTGACTGATGAGGTGTCATGATCCTGTTGGACTAAAATTCTCATGTACTGTTGATGGTGACGTGGCAGCATATCAGTGGATGAAAAATTTCGCGTACGGTACATGCATCATGCAAGATTATTTTCAACCAAACCGTGTCACTGTTCAACCCGGGTCAAACCGTGTTACTATTCATCTGTGTGGTCAAACCGCGTACTGTTGACTGATGACGTGGCGCAATCCTGAGCGTCCAAACTGTTTTTAATCCGATGGCCATGATTTACTCTATGTATCTATAAAAAAAGGGCCTCTCCCCCCTAATTTGACATCTCTGAATCCATTTTTGGGATCCATTTTCTGTAATTCCTTCTTTATTTTGTATTTTCTACGTGTTTTAAAAAATTCCCATTATGCCCCTAGTTGAATTATGAGTGGCTAATTTTCTTTCAAGCTTGGGTTGAAGGTGAAGTCTCAACATGTGTCATGGGCTTTATCTGGTAAATTTATTTTCTTTTCCCCTCTAGTTTTTGTGGATGTTTTGACTTCTCGTCGACAAATAATAATAATCTTGTCTAGATACCGTCTTGGTTACACCGGCTCTCTAGTACAAGGTTATTATTATTTGGCACGATAAGCCCTTAGTACCATATTTATTAGAGCGTGGTTCATGAGGTGTGGATTCCCCCCTCATGATTTAATTGGCATTAATAAGGATTATTTAGCCCATGATGCATGTTGATACGGATCCAGATACCCAAGTACGTCATCTCAATAGATTTCTCTTCAATTTATTCTCGCCATTTCAATTCCAATTTTAAGATAATCCAAATCATTTTCACCACAAATCCAACCACCTATTTACAAAATTAATTCTACACACAATTAAAATCCACCTCCTCGTGGGATCGACACTCGTCACCATTAGTCTATATTACAATAGATTCGTGCACTTGCGAGTTCAATAAAATTTGCACAACAAGTTTTTGGCACCGTTGCTGGGGAGGTAAGTAATTTTAATTCATAGAATTAATTTTTGTGAATAATTTATTTTATTTGTGTTCTTGTATTTTTTTTAATTATTAAGAAAAAAAGAAAAAAAAAGTGAATATACATATAAAGGTTAGTATTTCTTTTCTTTTTCTCTTCTTTAAAATTCTGTAATTTAATTTTTAATTTATTTTTTTCTTTGTAAGTTTTGTTTATTTTATTAATTTAATTTTTAGTTAATTTATTTCATGTATTTGGTTTTGTGTATTTTTATAGAGAGGTTGTAATAGCGCAATAAGGTTAGTATAATAATTTCTCATTTTTTCCTTTATTTTTATTCGTTTTGTTCCCATTTATTTTTGTTCTTTGCATGCACGGTCGTAGGTCATTATTACCTAATCTTGAACCTATAGACCTTGAACTTGAGAAAACACTTCGCTCACACAAACAAGTTAAAAATAAAATGGATTTGCAACCACAGGAGAGGCCATTTAAGGACTATTTTAGTCCCTTAGCTAATTTGAGCACATTATGCATAAGAAACCCAAATGTAGCTGTTAGGAGTTTTGAACTAAAACCTAGTGTGCTAAATTGTCTCCCCACATTCTATGGCTTAGAAAATGAGGACCTATATAATCATCTGAATGATTTTCATGCTATTTGTCAAACATTTAAATATGAGAATTTTTCAAATGATGATGTAAAACTTAGACTATTCCCATTTTCTTTAAATGATCGAGCTCGTTCATGGCTTAATACATTGCCTGCTAATAGCATTACATCATGGGAACAAATGGTAACAAAATTTCTGAATAAATATTTTCCAGTGCATAAAACCAATGCTATTCGCAGGGAAATTTCAGAGTTTACACAGAGAGAAGACGAACAATTTTTTGAAACATGGGAGTGATTCAATGGGCTACTCTTGAAGTGTCCACATCATGGGTACGAGAAATGACACCAATGCCAATACTTTTTGGAGGGATTATTGCTGAATGTGCAAGAATGGCTAATGGCAACAAGTGGAGGAGAGCTAATGTCAAAAAGTGCATCAGAGATTTGGGAATTCTTCCAGCGACAAGCGGATAATTCCCAACAACGGAGTCGATCACTCAGGAACACTAAAAGAATTAAAGGAGTGAATGAGGTTCATATTGGCGAGTCAAATCGGGAATCAAAGAAGTCAAGGAGATGGTTGAAGGTCTTGCTCGACCAATAGCATCGTTATCGACTGCTAAATCAACAGAACCACATGACCATGACTCATACTCAGATCAAGCCAATGCCATTGGTGTAATGAGAAAGCCATCAAATTACAACCCATACTCCAACACATATAACCCTGGATGGAGAGACCACCCAAATTTTTCATGGTCTCAAGGATTTTAACAGAATGGACCAGCAGCTCCAGCTCCAGCTCCAGCTCCACCAATGCAATAAATTCCTCAAAATCCTCAAGCCTCTCAGCCACCATTTAGCCCATACAATTAGAACCAAAACTACTCTCAACCAAGACCATGGGAGGATTCATTCCAGAATCTCAAGAATCTCACTCACTCCACGATTGAGCAACAGAACCGCACCATTGATGGACTACGAAATGAGTTGAGAGCAGGCTTCAACTCACAAGCCCAATCAGTTTCAAGCCTCGAGAAGATGGTGGGACAACTTGCTTCTTCAGTTCAGACCTTGGCAATGACTGTTGAGAAAGGCAAGTTTTCAAGTCAACCAGTGCCTAACCCTAAAGGAGTGCATGAAACAAGTACCAGTTCACCACAGCAGCATGGAGAGGTCAAAGCCGTCATGACCTTACGAAAAGGAAAAGAAGTCAACAACAAAGTGGAGATGCCAGTGACAAAAGAAAATCAAATTGTACCTGTGAATGTTGAGGACTCATCACCGGAGGAGAAAGAAGAAACCAACCCACGAGAATACGTTCCTAAAGCTCCATTCCCCCAGAGGTTAGCTAAAGGCAAGAAGAGAAAATTCACAGGTGAGATTCTTGAAATCTTTAAACAGGTAAGTGTTAACATCCCTTTGCTTGATGCTATTAAACAAGTTCCATCTTATGCCAAGTTTCTTAAAGACCTTTGCACTAAAAAGAGAAACATTCATGTTCAAAAGAATGCATTTTTAACAGAAAACGTTAGTTCTATACTCCAACACAAAATTCCTCTAAAATGCAAAGACCCAGGTTCCCCCACTATCTCATGTAGTATAGGGAACTATACAATTGAGAATGTTTTGTTGGATTTAGGAGCTAGAGTAAATCTGTTGCTTTACTCAGTATTTTTGAAACTTGGACTTGGAGAATTACACCTAGCTCCAGTGGTGTTACAACTTGCAAATCGGTCCACGAAAATATCTCGTGGTATTGTGGAGGATGTGCTTATCCAGGTAGACAAGTTTTATTTTCCTATTGATTTCATTGTAATTGACACTCAACCAATACAGGATTCAAGGAAGCACATCCCCATTATCCTAGGCCGACCTTTCTTGGCAACTGCGGAAGCTCACATTCAATACAGGACTAGAAACATGCAGTTGTCCTTCGGCAACATGACTATGGAGCTGAACATCTTCAATATTGCCAAACAACCTCACAATGCAGATGATGGAATTGTTGATGTGGATTTAATAGAAACAATAGTTGATGACACTTTTCTTTCAAACCTTAGTGATGATCCTTTACAAACATGTTTAACTCACTTTGGTTTGGATTTTGATATTGATAGATCGGTCGATGAGGTCAACGCCCTACTTGACTCAACACCATCCATGGACACTAATAAATGGAAGTCAAGAGTTGAACAACTAGCACCATCAGAGGAGAAACTCATCCCATCATCAGAATCACCACAAAAACTTAAGCTCAAACTATTGCCCAACACATTGGAATATGCATTTTTGGGAGGAGAAAGCACTCTACCGGTAATCATCTCATCATCCTTAAATGACGAACAAAAAGGTAAGTTGTTGGATGTTTTAAACGAGCACAAAAGAGCATTATGATGGACCATAGAAGACATTAAAGGTATAAACCCAATAGACTGCATGCATTACATTCACCTTGATGAAAATGCTAAACCTACTAGGGAGATGCAACGTCGGTTAAATCCTAACATGAAAGAAGTTGTTAGAACAGAAGTCCTTAAGCTATTAAATGCATGTATCATTTACCCAATTTCTAATAATTCATGGGTCAATCATGTACAAGTTGTCCCTAAAAAGTCAGGAGTCACAGTAGTTACCAATGCTGATAATGAATTGATACCCACTAGAGTGACTACAGGAAGGCGTGGATGCATTGATTATAGAAAGTTAAATTCTGTCACACGTAAAGATCATTTTTCTTTACCATTTATTGATTAAATGCTTGATAGATTAGCAGACCATGAATTTTATTGCTTTCTAGATGGCTACTCAGGATATAATCAGATTCCCATAGCACCAAAAGATCAAGAGAAAACCATTTTCACTTGCCCTTTTGGCACTTTTGCATATAAGAGGATGCCATTTGGATTATGTAATGCACCTGCTACATTTCAACGATGCATGTTGAGCATTTTTTCTGATATGGTTGAACGATTCCTTGAAGTCTTTATGGATGATTTTTCTGTCTTTGGTGACTCATTTGATCAATGTTTACATCATCTAACACTAGTTCTGCAGAGATGTATCGAAAAGAACTTGGTCTTAAATTGAGAGAAGTGTCATTTTATGGTAAAACAAGGTATTGTTCTCGGCCACATCATTTCGAGCAAAGGTATTGAGGTTGACAAAGCCAAGGTGGATTTCATTTATAATCTTCCTCCACCCAAAATAGTCAGAGAAGTAAGATCTTTCCTTGGACATGCTGGTTTCTATCGACGTTTCATTAAAGATTTTAGTAAAGTTTCTAAACCCTTATGCAATTTACTTGCTAAGGATGTACCTTTTATCTTTGATGATTCATGTCTTATGGCATTTGAAAAACTAAAGCAGTTATTGACATCATCACCCATCATTCAGCCCCCAAATTGGAGCTTACCATTTGAGCTCATGTGTAATGCATCTGATTATGCAGTAGGAGCTGTATTAGGACAAAGAGTTGATCGAATTCCACATGTTATTTACTATGCTAGTATGACATTGAATGATGCACAGTTGAACTATTCAACTACTGAAAAAGAAATACTAGCAGTAGTGTTTGCATTGGAAAAATTTTGATCTTATCTCATTGGTTGTAAAATAATTATATTCACAGATCATGCTGCTCTTAAATATCTTCTCACAAAGAGAGATACAAAAGCTAGACTAATTCGTTGGGTGTTACTTTTGCAGGAATTTGACTTGGAATTCAAAGATAAGAAAGGCATAGAAAATGTTGTGGCGGACCACATCTCTCGTCTCCATTTTGATACAATTACAGAGCCATTAATATTGAATGAGTCATTTCCAGATGAACAATTGATGAGTGTGGAAGTATTATATGGTATGCTGACATCGTGAATTATCTTGTTACAAGTCAACTTCCAGAGCATTGGACCAAGCAA
>NW_006262688.1:20242534-20264844 GCF_000493195.1 Citrus x clementina
GGCTAAATTCTTTGCAGAAATAAAGAATTTCTTTTGGGATGACCCGTATTTGTTCAAGTATTATGCAGATCAAATTGTTAGACGATGTGTCCCAGAAAATGAAATTCAGAATATTCTTTCATTCTGCCATGAACAAGTTTGTGGAGGCCATTTCAGTGCTAAGAAAACAGCGACTAAAGTTTTACAATGTGGTTTCTATTGGCCAACTATATTTCGAGATGCTTACACTTTATGTTCTTCATGTGATAGGTGTCAACGAATGGGGAGCATTACACGAAGGAACATGATGCCACTAAATCCAATTTTAGTGGTTGAGATTTTTTATGTATGAGGTATCGACTTCATGGGTCCCTTTCCCCCTTCTTTTGGCCATCAATACATATTGGTTGCTGTTGACTACGTATCGAAATGGATAGAAGCAATTCCATGTCGAACCAATAATCACAAGGTGGTGATAGGATTTTTGAAAAGCAACATTGTTTCACGCTTTGGATTCCCTCGAGCAATAATCAGTGATGGTGGTGCCCACTTTTGTAACAAAGCATTCAAAGCTCTTTTGACAAAGTATTCAATCACTCACAAAGTGGCAACCCCATATCATCCGCAAACCAGTGGCTAAGTTGAGATCTCCAATCAAGAAATAAAGCATATATTAGAAAATACGGTGAGGCTAGACAGAAAAGATTGGTAATTAAGACTTGATGATGCCTTATGGGCATATAGAACGGCTTTCAAGACCCCGATTGGGATGTCACCTACAGGTTAGTGTATGGAAAAGCTTGCCCCCTACCTGTGGAACTCGAGCATCGTGCATATTGGGCCATCAAGAAATTTAACTTTGACATGCAGCAAGCCAGCTCAGAAAGAAGATTACAACTAGTAGAACTTGAAGAAATTCGCAATGATGCATATGAAAATGCCAAGATTTACAAGCAACGAATGAAAGTCTTCCATGACAAGCAAATTATAAGGAAATCTTTCACTCCAGGTCAGAAAGTGCTTTTATTCAATTCTCACTTGCACCTATTCCTAGGTAAGTTACACTCTTGTTGGTCTGGCCCATTTATTGTACATACTGTTTTTCCACATGGGGCAATTGAAATTAAGGACCCAAAGAGCTGTGTCACGTTTAAAGTTAATGGTCAAAGATTAAAGCCATATCTAGAGTACCAACCACATGGAGAAAACACCGAAATAAATTTGAGTGACCCATTAGATTTGAATTGATTTTTTTTTCTTTTCGTTGATTTGATTTTTCTTTCTTTCTTTTTATTATTCTTTTACTAATTGAAATTATTTTTGCATAAGTGTGTTTGTTTAACTATTAAGTTTTCTCTTATCATTTTTAATTATGAGTACCTTACTTAGACCGTTTCTCCTGAACATTCTTAAACCACTTCAACGTGTCAAAACTCATCTCAAAAGGCAGATTCAATTTTGTAAAACACATCGCATTTGAGCTCTACAGCCACCGGAGTTAGTAGCCTATGTTAAGGGTTTAGAAAGCCAACTCAGAGACATTGAGAGAAGTGTTTACGACATCCAGTTGGAGCTTGAGGTAAATTCAATAAGAGGACGATTTTAATTTTCTTTGTGTGTTTTAATTTGTTTTTTTGTTTGTGTGTTTTAGTTTGTTACCCCGATGAAGTGGCGGATAACGGTACTCCGTGACAATCAAGTCGGTTACTTCAGTTTCCCATAATAACTGATAATCTGAGGCGAAGGTATGGACAGAAATGAGATTCTAGCGAAGCTTCACAAGCGATTTCCTTCACTTCCTCAGAATACCCTCCTTACGATCTATAAAGCTCGGTCCGAACGCATGCAATTACTCATGAGGAATAACATACCTGCTGACATCCGTTGGTTAATTGAGGCTAAAGTATGATTGGCAGGTGAGTTACCTCCAAAATTTATTGCATACATGCCTGGTTGTGGTAAAGGAAATTATGCAAGAAAACGACGAGCTCGAAGAATTTCTGTTACTTGTCATAAGTGTGCCAGAATGAATTGCAATAAAAACCCATGTTCTTTAGAAATGGTGCCTGATAACATGGAAGATAAGATTCAATTCATTAGGGATGGCTTGAATAAGGAGTCATTGGATGATATCCTTTTGTCTCTTGAAACGCATCCTAGTGGATATGTGCAAGGAGCGATTCTCCAGTTATGGCCATTTTTCCAAAAAGAGCATGAACGATATAGTCTCGGGAATCTGACTATAAATGACCCTGTTTGCCAGTTTATAAGAAAACTGGATATGAAGCCTATCCTCGACCCATAGAAGGCGTTCAAGCCGTTTCTGGACGTAAAACCAGAGGAAGATGTGAGTCACAGTTGTAACTACTTGTAAATATCCTTTTACTTCACTGTTATTTTATTTCACTGTTATTTTATCTTTTGCATTATTGTCTTTAATAATTTTATTTTATCATTATTTCTTTTTCTTTTTACTGTTTCTTTTTTCACTCGCGAGCCATGTGCTTTATGCGTTATTTGACACTGACATGCCACCTCATACACAGTTGTGACCCACTATCACCAAGATTTTTAAATATAACTTTTTGTTAAGCACTCACAAATTATTTTTGAGAAATATTCCAATGGCAGCTACTCCCAATAGACAATTCAAGAACATTTGTGTGCTTTCTGGATTTACCTATGGCAAATGTAAAGATTTCGTTGAGGCAGCCATCGATCTTGGTCGAAGTATAGCAGAGAGAAAATTACACTTGGTGTATGGAGGAGGTAACCGAGGGTTATAAAAAATGGTCTCAGAAGCAGCTTTTGTCAGAAGAAGTCAAGCGTTAGGCATTATCCCAAGAGTCCTAAAACCATTGGGCAGTTCGTCTGACTCATCAACTGGAGAAGAGTTAGTTGTCTCAGGTATGCAAGAAAGAATAACTGAAATGCTTAATCACGCTGATACTTTTATTTTCCTTCCAGGAGATCTTGTAACACTAGAGGCACTTATCACACTAGCATCTTGGGCCCATTTGCACATCCACCAGAAACTCATTGGTTTGTTAAATGTCAATAACTTTTATGATGGCTTTATCGCATTTCTTAACCATGCAATAAAAAACTATTTCATTCCCTCTAATGCGAAAAAACTCTTTATTTGTGCTCACACTGCTAATGAGCTACTTGATCTGTTACAAGCTTATAGATCAGAGCTAGACCCTTAGACCTTTGTGTTGGAGCATCCAAATAATGATGGTAATAGTAGGCGCAGTAAGAAGTACAAATTAGATTTAACTCTCCGCCTGTAAATATTTTCTTCTGTGTTGCACCACCCATGTGATGTCTTCTAAACTCGACTTCTTTCTTTTAAAACATTGAGGACAATGTTTCATTCTGATTGGGGGCAGGGAATAGTCGACAATTGTAGAATCTTGGTTAAGTTTTTACTTATTTTTTGTTGTAGAAACTAACTGTTGCTAACGTTTTGTGTTGAAGATGGCTGAATATGGAGTGTAGTGACTCTAGAAACGCATCTTCATCGTTTGAAAAAAAAATAATAATAAAAAATAAAAAAAAGTAAAATAAAAAATTCAAACATTTTCTTTTTCCTTATTAAGTTTTTATGTTCATTTTTCTTCTTCTTTCTCCTCTATAAATATACATTTTCAAACTTTTGAGCCTTTCAAAAAAAAAATCCATTTTCGTTTTCTATTATTTTAAGTGTAACTTTTCTAATTAGTTTTTCTACATCATATTCGCATTTCTGCATGCATATTTTCCTTTCATGCTTAGAATAGGTTGGGGGGTAGAATGTTGTTTAAAAAAAAAATTTGTGTGATTTGTTTTAACATTGGATGACATGATTAATTTCAAATTTTAGTATTTGTATTATCTTTGGTCTTAAGTGATGTTACGCTATGTTTGCTACTTTACATGTTGATGTCGGAGACAAATATGAGTTGCTTAAAGGAATGAACATGTTATAAATAAGTGCCAAGTGAGTTGTTGAGCCTATTATTTTCTTGGAGAGTAACTCTTTTGTCCATTCTCTATACAGCTTAGCAGTTTATTATTTTATACAAGATCTCTAAATTTCTTTTGAGTTAACCCTAAAAAAAAAATTGTAAAATTAAAAAAAAGAAGAAAAAGAAAAAAAAATGTGTGTTGCTACATTGGGAGACCCATCTAACTAGTAGATATGAATGATTATTTAGAGCCCTAAAAGATGATGGAAATGCCATCTTTGATCCGTTTAAGCCTTTCTAGCTATCTCTTTTATTAAATATCTATAGTTAACCCTTTTGAGCCTTTAAAAAAAAAATATTTTCTTTGTTAACTTATCATCTTGACCCACTCCGATTTGGAGTATTACCCGATGTCTTATAAGTTCCATCACCTATTTATGTTTGAGAAAATGTAAATAATTATTTTGTTCAGTGAAATTATGCCAAATAAAAGCAAAAAATAAATAAAACAAAAGTTGTTGTTTCAAAAGAATAAAAATAACAATAATATGTGAAATCCACCTCGCAACTTCCAAAAAAAAAAAAATTCTCTGCATTTTTCTCAAACATATACTTTGTTTTCCTTATTTCCCTTCTTTGTTAGCCATGTCCCTAGCCTACGTTACGTCCTAATAAAATTCCTTCTTGATTTTAAGGAACTATAGTTTAAAGTAAAGCTAGTTATATGGGCTAAAAAGATGTAGTGATGCATAATAATAAAAAAAAGAGATAAATAAAATGGGTTGACTAGCATTTTTGTTTGACTTGAGATCGTATTATTTCTAAGCTGAGGGCATATTTCTTTCATCTTGGTGAGAGCATGTGATATCACTTCTTTATTATTTTCTCTCAATTACCATTCATTGGAGTGACTTTTTTTATTGGGTTTAATTTCTTTGTGAGAGTGTCACTACTTTCAATGAGATTTTGGGGTTTGACATGTCATTCTTGAAAGTAGCTATAACAAAGTCTATTGGGCTGATTCATGTGGGTGTGATGTTTCTTTAGACTGGAGATAATGCTTATACTTTTATTTGATTGCTATCATTAATCTGATTGAATAAACACGAGTGTTTCTATTAAAAAAAAAATCATTTTGGATTTGAATTTTGTTTTCGCTTTATTTGCTAGGGACTAGCAATAAGCTGGTTGTGGGGTGTGTTGAATGTTAGAAAATGCATATTTATAAAGGAGAAAATCATCATTTTACAATTCAAGTCTTACTAACAACCCTTACTTTTATGTATTTAAGCTTCTTGTAATTTAATTATGTGTGTTTTATTTTAATTAAGTATTTTATGTATTTTAGGGGCATCATGGTTATTTCACAATAAACGAGAGATCAGACGGTAAAACGGACATCACTTTTGAACTCAGGACGGTCGAAAACCTTAGGAGGAGCATAAAAGGAAAAATGACACTGTTTACATGTACGGTACTATTCACGTATACGATACTGACAACGTTACTGTTCATGACACTGTTCACATAGACGGATCGATGACGTGGCATTGACCGATGATGTGGCATTGACTGATGAGGCGTCATGATCCTATTGGACTAAAATTCTCATGTACTGTTGATGGTGACGTGACAGCATATCAGTGGACGAAAAATTTCGCGTACGGTACATGCATCACGTAAGATTATTTTCAACCAAACCGCGTCACTGTTCAACCCGGGTCAAACCGTGTTACTATTCATCTGCGTGGTCAAACCGCGTACTTTTGACTGATGACGTAGCGCAATCCTGAGCGTCCAAACTGTTTTTAATCCGATGGCCATGATTTACTCTATGTATCTATAAAAAGGGGGCCTCTCCCCCCTAATTTGACATCTCTGAATCCATTTTTGGGATCCATTTTCTGTAATTCCTTCTCTATTTTGTATTTTCTACGTGTTTTAATAAATTTTCATTTTGCCCCTAGTTGAATTATGAGTGGCTAATTTTCTTTCAAGCTTGGGTTGAAGGTGAAGTCTCAACATGTGTCATGGGCTTTATCTGGTAAATTTATTTTCTTTTCCCCTCTAGTTTTTGTGGATGTTTTGACTTCTCGTCGACAAATAATAATAATCTTGTCTAGATACCGCCTTGGTTACACCGGCTCTCTAGTACAAGGTTATTATTATTTGGCACGATAAGCTCTTAGCACCATATTTATTAGAGCGTGGTTCATGAGGTATGAATTCCCCCCTCATGATTTAATTGGCATTAATAAGGATTATTTAGCCCATGATGCATGTTGATACGGATCCAGATACCCAAATACGTCATCTCAATAGATTTCTCTTCAATTTATTCTCGCCATTTCAATTCCAATTTTAGAATTTATTCTCACCATTTCAATTCCAATTTTAGGATAATCCAAATCATTTTCACCACAAATCCAACCACCCATTTACAAAATTAATTCTACACACAATTAAAATCCACCTCCTCGTGGGATCGACACTCGTCACCATTAGTCTATACTACAATAGATTCTTGCACTTGCGAGTTCAATAAAATTTGCACAACAGTAAACATTAGTTGCTGTAGCCTTTTTTTTAGAAGGAAAGAAACAATTTCATAAATCAAAGAAGAGAACACATATTCGACTTCAACTGGCAATGGTTCCAACCATCCAACAATTTTATTGCTCCTTAAAGCTAACTTAGCTTAGCAATGGGCATGAGCATTGCATGATCTAGGGGTGTGATAGAAGCTGATATTCTGGAAATCTTTGCTAAGACTTTGAATTTCTAAAATCACCCACACAATCTTTGTTCTGCTACCCTTTTTGTTGTTTACTAACTTCACTACCTCTTGACAATCTGACTCCACCATTATGTATTGGAGGGCTGCACTTTTTGCCACCACTAACCCTCATTCAACAGCTTCAGTTTCTGGAATGTAAAGAGTGTGGATTTTATAGCAGCCACTATAACTTTGTTGCATGAGTCTTTAATGACAGTACCCAAGCCGACCATTTGCCTTTCAAAATTAACAGCAACATCACCATTAACTTTGAATGCATTAGCGGGTGGGGGGCTCCAAATTTACTGATTCTTTGATATAGGTTTTGTCTCTAGTTCCGGCCTCAACTGTTTTACTCTTCTGTAAGCCTCCACCAAAGCCTCAGCTCTTGTAATAGTCAGCAGTGGTTCCAACTTTTTTCCTTAAAAAAGATACTTATTCTTGCCATACCAAATAGCCCAACAGATAGCTACCATGATTTCAATGTCTGACTTTGTCAATTTCTTAGCCATCTCAAATATAATATCCAATATGTCTTGGTTAACAGCATCAGGGAAGCATGTTTCAAAGGGGGCATACCTCCATATCTTTTTGGTAACTTTACAGTGTAACAAAGCATGAGCTATGTTTTCCATACCTTGTTTGCAAATTCGACAGGTAGGTTCATGCCGTATCTCTCTTATCCACAAGTTATCAGCAGTAGGCAGTAGGTTTTGAGTTGCTCTCCACATGAAAATTTTTATTTTTTTCGGCAATTGAATGGTCTATAATAGGTTCTAGTGATAAAACCCCTTGGATTAATAGCCAGACTTATCCAGATTCTTAATCTTGAGCGCTAATTGGTATCCGCTTTTTACAGAATAATGCTTTTTTTTATTTTTTTTATCAAAGTGCCTGATAACCTCATCAATTCTTGGTTTTCTAGGAAGCGAAATTCGAAGAATTTCATTTACATCCTCGTCCATAAACTATTGCCTCACCTTCCTTTGATCCTATTGATTTTCATGACTAATGAGCTCTCAGATAGTAGCTTCTGCTGTCACATTTCGAGTTGAGAACGGCTTAAAAGTTTCTGGCCTTGGAATCCAATTGTCTTTATAGATTTGTATATTTTCTCCATTTCTAATCCTCTATCTGATTCCTTTTTGCAGTACTTGTCTTCCCCATAATATAGACCTTTATATGTATGAAGGATTAGAGCCAGCTCAAGCTTGTAAAAAATTAGTATTCTTGTAATATCTAGCCTTCAACACTTTGATGACTAATAATTTCGGAGATTGCAGTAATCCCCACCCTTGCTTGGCCATTAAAGCTCAGTTGAAGCTGGACATTTCTCTAAACCCCGAGGCCTTCTCTGCTCTTGGCATGACTCATCTTTTCCCATCTTGCCCAATGAATTATGTGTTTGTCCTCCTTTGATCTCCACCAAAACTTAGCCATTGTCTTCTGAATATCATCACACAGCCTTAGAGGAAGTTTAAAAACGCTCATTGCATAAGATGGTATCGCTTGAGCCACAACTTTGATAAGAATTTCTTTACCTCCACTTGAGAAAAAACGATGCTGCCAGTTTGCAATCTTGCTTACCACTTTGAGTTTCACCTCATTGAAAAAGCTTGTCTTCTTTCTTCCAACCGTAGATGGTAGACCCATATATTTTTCATGTCTGGATACCACATTAAGTTCGAAAATATTTTTGATTGCTTCAATTTTGTCCCCTGGTATTCTACCACTAAACATTAAGGACGACTTCTCAAAGTTAAAAAGTTGTCCTGAAGCAGCAGTGTATTAATAAAAAATGGCTTTTAGATTCTTACAACTATCAACTGAAGCTTTGGTGAACACAAGGCTGTCATCCGCAAAGAGTAAATGTGAGATAATGAGCTCTTTCCTAAATTTTAGACCTTGAATGAGGTGATTATACTCTGCATGCAGCAACATGTTGGAGAAGGCCTCTGCACACAAAATGAACATATATGGAGACAACGGGCATCCTTGTCTATGGCCTCGTTGGGGGAGAATCATCCCTTTTGGATTTCCATTAATAATTACAGAGAAAGATGATATAGTGATACAATTCATAACCAACTCTACCTATCTATTTAGAAATCCTAATCTTATCATTATGTGCTTAAAAAAATCCCATTCCGTTCTATCATATGCTTTGCTAATGTCCAACTTTAAAGCCACTAACTCATTTCTTTTCCCTTTGCTGTGCCTAATTTTATGAAGGCATTCATAGCCAATAATGATATTGTCAGTAATAAGCCTATTGGGTATGAATGCACTCTAATTTAGTGAAATAATCTAGGCAATGATAGGCTTTATTCTATTAGCTATAGTCTTAGCAATAATTCTATAAATTACATTACAAAGACTAATTGGTCTGAATTCTGTAACTTTCCTAGGCTTGTGAACCTTTGGAATTAAAGCAATGCAAGTGTGGTTTAACTGAGATAAGGTACCTTGCTCATTCAGAATATGCAGGCAAGTTTCGATTACTCCACCTCCCACTGTTTGCCAATGCTTTTGAAAAAATATCATAGGGAATCCATCCGGTCCAAGGGCCTTTGTTGGGCACATTTGGTTCAGAGCATTTGATATCTCATCGGCTGTGAAAGGCTACTCCAGCATGTTCTTCATGTCTTGAGCCACTTTTGGCATCAGTCCCACCAAAGCAGTGTCTATTTGGTCTTGACTTGTTCTTAAAGAGGTAAAGATCTCTTGAAAATACTCACAGAATTCTACTTCCACTTCAACGATATTCTCTATCCAGTTTCCTTGTCCATCTTTGATTCCCCAAATCTTGTTCTTCATTTTCCTTACTGAAGCTTTAGCATGAAAGAACTTCGTTTTTTATCTCCTTCCTTAAGCCAATTAGCCTTCGATCTTTACTTTCAATACATTTCTTCATCAATCAACAAATTATTGATTTTCTTTTCCAATCTTCTAATCTCATCACCACTGCCATAATGCTCAAAATTCTGTTTTACCCTTTCCAGCTGCTTAATTGATCTCTTTAATTCTTTTTCTCGTCCTCCGAATTCCTGCTTACTCCACTATTTAAGTTTAGCCATAGAGTTTTTGGCTAATTTTTGAAATTGAAGTACCTGATTTCCATATTTCTAGTTATCACAATTACTCCACTCATCTTGAACAATACTCTTACACATATTGTAGGCACTCCATATGTCTTCGTAGTGCATAACTCTCACCTTTTCCTCTCTTTTGAACTTCCATTAGCACTTTCTACAACAACAGAAAATTGTCCAATCTCTCGTCAATAAGATGGGGACCAAATCGATGATTGGACCAAGTAAAATGGTAACCTTTGCAGCTTAAGTCTACTAAGTTACAATCTTGAATAGTTTCTCTAAAACTGATCACCATGTTCAAATTTTGGTCCTGGTCACCACACTTCTCCTTTGGATCTAAAATTTCGTTAAAGTCACCAAAGCACAACCACGAAAGGTTAAACAAACTTGACAATCTTCGAAGAAGTGTCCATGTGTATTGTTGCTACATATTTCTGGGTGTCTGTAGATCCCTGTGCATCTCCATTGCTTTCCATTTTCAGATTGGATAACAACGTATATATGGTGAACCTCACTACTCCAACATAATGCTAACCCTCCACCTAAGCCATTTCTATTTACTGCAAAACCATTATCAATACTCAGTCATTTACGCTCTTACCTCGCTTGCACAGCCATTAATTTATTTTCACAAAAAAACAAAATATGAGGTTTGTGTGTTTGGAGAATTTGCTTCACCTCTATGCACGTCCAGGTATTCCCCAAACCCCAGACGTTCCAACTTAGATTTTTCATGACAGCCCCACCGATATGTCTTCTTCCATTGCTGTCGCATCCTCCGCGATTATGTTTTCAAGCTGCTCCCAGCTCAATTTGAGATTTATTGAAGGGGAATGTGTCTGAATGTTGTTAGTTAATGGGTAAAATTGACTCATCCCTTTTGATCTTTTCTTTTCTAGACTTGGTTCATCATTCTCATTTCTAGGCCTTTTAGTTCCAGGCGGGTTAGCTATTCTGTCTCTTTTGCTTAATTGGTTCCTGGCTTGAAACTTCCATTTTCTCCCTTTGGTCTCTCGTTTAAGATTCCTCAGCCTACTCATCGTTCCTTCCTTGTTGTTTCCTTTTGGACACTGTATAGGCTATTGGTGAACCAATTCGGTAGCATTCTCTTTCTCGCTTTCAAATTCAGTATTTTTCCCTCATTATTTCCCTCCTTTTCGTACAAGGTTCTCATCGAGCCTATAGTGTCTGCTATGCTAGCTTGCGTTTTGCAGTCTGTCACCTGCTACCTCAATCCTTTAAAACTTTGCATTGATTGCGCTCTGCCACCTGGTTTACTCCTATTTGTTCTGCATTTTTGTTTTTCCCAACACAAGTTGCCTCTGAACCGCTACCTCGAACCAAGCTAGAGTGCTATTGTTGCAATTGTTGCTGCCTTGAGGTTGTAGGTGGGGAACTTGGTTTTCGGTGCTCATTGTTCCATTTCTCCTTGTCCCTGTTGAACTTTGCTCTTTCAGCTGCAATTTTGGCTTTTAACTAGCTACCATATGGCAAGTTCTCATTTGGATGTCCTTGATATTTAAGACATTCTCTGTATTGGTGTCCTAAAATACCACAGCAAAAACAAAAGTTCGGCAATCTCTCATACACTACCGCCATCAAAATCTTCTTTTCTCCTTTTGCTTCAATAAACAAGATCTTTTTAAAAGGCTGCGTTATATCTACCAAATTTCTCAGTTGAGCAAATATTCCAATACATTCCCCATCTTCGTTAGTTTTAATCTCCTTAACTTCTCCAATCTTTTCCCACAATTTTTGGACTGCACTTTTATGCATACACATAATAGACACATTATGGATTTGTACCCAAAAGGATGCATGTGTGAAGGACTACTCGTTGATATTTCCAATACCTTTCGGTTCAGGAATCATTATCAGTGCTCCTGCAAAATGCCAAGGCCTGCCTATGAACACTCTTTTCTTTTCTTCCTCAGAATTAAACTTGAAGATAAAGACATTATTGCCTGCACTTTCCACTTTAAATTCTTTTATTGATCTCCACACTTGTTGCATCACAACTCTCAATCCTTCTATACTGACTCCTTTGTTAAGCATGATTTTACCCACCAAACAATTAGCCGCAATCTTAAGTCCCTTTTCCTCCATGCTCCCAAAGAAATCAATCCTATCATTCTCTTCTTCTTGTAGAGTTATTGCACTGCACCTTCATATAAGTTCTTCTGTATCCATAACTTAACGACTAAAAGGCTAGCTGTGAAGATTCTTATACCAACCGCAAACAGCCACTCCATTTAATTACTACCAATGTTAATACCTCACCAACCCGCAGTTCCTACTTTTGTTATTTCATATATGTTAAAGGAATAAGAGAAACCACTCAACAAGTGAGTGACAGATAGAGTCATAACAACTCATTTACCTTCCATTCTCAATACTTCTTTCAGAGAGAAAGAGAGCATTGTAGAAGGAAGACCCAAAGGCACTAGCTGTTGTAGCTTAGAAGTTATGTTAATATGATTTTTCACTTGTATAATGAAAAATTTATTATATCTTTAATTATTTTGTCAAAATTATTATTTAAAATTTATATTTACTATTTATTATTAACTTTTGTTTTACATTTACAATTTTTATTTTTCATAGCAGCTGTAACTTAAAATTTACAATACCTCAATCCCAATAAGAAGTTAAGCTATATAGACAACTTGCGGTACAACAAAATGCATAAAGAGTCACATTAAAAATAACTATCACATTTAAGGCTTAGAAACATTGTCCATATGATGCCGACATAGTAATGCACTAACAATCCTTTTTTTTTCTTTTTCAGAAAAATTCAAAACACAATGAATCAAATATGCTCATCTCATTAATACGAGTAGAACTCAGCCAACAACCATTGAGACAACACAGTCCATAAATATTGAATGAAATTAAATGTTATTTGCCATAAATATGATCAAACCAAATACATAGCCATACATTTAACATTTATTTTTTTGTTTTTAATTTTGATTTAAAATTTAAAATACTTTTAACTTTTAATTCAACCATAAAGTAATAATTATTATTTAAGATTACATTAAAATGGTTGTGGGCTTGTACAATGTATGAGTTACAAAATGCCAATCCAATTCAACTGGATTCTAAATCGTGTCCACATCATGATCATAATTCATACTAAAAAGTTAGTTCTAGAGTTAACAATTATCCAAGTCTTATATATTTTATCTCTAGAACAAATATTAGCTAATGTGAGATAATTTTTAAGTTTATCTTAAAAAAATTGTCATACTACAAAGCTCTACCATCAAAATAAATTTTTTAAAAAATTATTTTAGCAATGATGTCATAATTTTATGCTATTAGTTGTACCTTTCTAAACTCTTGTCTAAAAAAAATAATACCCTTTTTTAGCCTATTATAATATTTTACTTCTGATTTTGAGACCATGTATTATTAATTGTTTTGACCTTTAGTAAAAGGTTTGTTTTCCTCTTTAAAAAGAATGTAGAATGGACTCTAAATCAAGTTGGGAAATTTACACCAATAATCATAAAAATTTTGACTTTTTCCATCTTAACCCCCCAAACAAACTTCTATCAATATTAGCCATAAAAAAGCCTTTGAGACCAAAATACCCCTCTCTCTCATCTCTCCCCCGACAATCTCTCTTTCTCCCATCTCTCCCAAATCGAAGAACCAAGCTTTGCAAACAATCTCAATTGGTTTATTCTGGAATATGGGCAATACCAGAAAAGGCTGTTGTACTTGGAGTTGAACCACCTGAGTGAAGCTTGTCACGGAAAGGAAGCTCCAATGAAGGATCAGTACCTGAAGAGAGAAGAAACTTTATGTTGGCAGGACCTAGAAGAGTTAGCTTTGATGCTTGGGATGCTAGAGATGGACAAAAGACTGTTACGAACTGGTCATTCTCATTTAATCCGAGGCCTTTCAATATTAAAGAACATGTTTTGATCACCATTTTCGCTAGCTATGGAGATAGTGGTGTTTATGTTGTCCATATTATTGCAATGCTCAGGGCTTTCTATAAAAGAAGTATACATCCGGTAGCGATCTTGTTGCTTGCACTAACAACTCAGGTATATTTACAATTTTACATTAGTACTACAGTTACAAAACATTCTAAAATTTTCTCAACTTTGATTTTTATATTTTGTTTTGGGCAATTCAGATGCTTGGTTATGGGTGGGCTGGTATATTCAGAAGATACCTCGTGGACTCTCCATATATGTGGTGGCCAGCAAACTTGGTTCAAGTTTCTCTATTCAGGTGCTCATTCATCTTCCAAATTCCACCATTTTTTGAACTTGAAGCAACACGATGCATTTATTCAATCTGTTAAAAAAAAAAATTGCAGGGCACTACATGAAAAAGAGAAGAGGCCAAAGGGAAGACTTACCAGGATACAATTCTTTTTCGTGGTGTTTGTATCGAGTTTTGCTTATTATATCATCCCAGGATACCTTTTCCCTTCCCTTACTGCTCTTTCTTTTGTTTGCTGGATATGGAAAAGATCTGTCACAGCTCAACAGATAGGTTCAGGACTGAGTGGCTTAGGCATTGGTGCTATTGGAATCGACTAGTCTACGGTTTCTAGCTTTTTGGGAAGTCCATTAGCGACACCATTGTTTGCCATTGTCAATACTTTAGTTGGTTTTGCCTTAGTCATGTACATTCTTCTTCCCATCTTTTACTGGAACAACGTATACGAAGCCAAACGATTTCCCATTTTTGGTGCTACCACTTTACGTTGGCAGGTCCAAAATTGCCTGTCGCACCAAGTTTTGGTGCGACTGGCAATCTGTCTCACCAAGCTTCGTGTGACAGGCAGTCTGTCGTCAGATTCACTCACGACTCGCAATTCCGAAACTCTCGATCAATTTCAAAAAATAACTCATACCACTATGTGATGCCGATTAGTGTTGGATCCGGATAAATTATGATCGGATTTCACTTTTATCGTTGCCTTTTGCCGTCGCTGTTGGTTGATGATTCAAGAGTGGAAAGCTGTCTTTGGTTTGACGAAAGGGGAGAAAGAAAGTTGCTTTTGGCTTGTAAAGAAGGATAATTTGGGGAGAAAAGCATGTGTTTGGCTAATGTTGATAGAAAAAAGTTGAGAGGATTAATTGTGAAAATAACAAAAGTTTTATGGTAATTTTTGTAAATTTCCCAATCAAGTTGGATTCATTATGATACGACAAGACAAATTTGATAGCCAACCAAAACTTCAGGTATATTTGATAAATTAATAATATTTGGTTACCCACAACTTAACTCATCCTTAACATGAGAAAAATTGTGAAGGTGTGGTATGTGAAAATGTCACATTACCCTTTAAAAACGTTCATTGTCTTTCAACATTTGTATACCTAAGTTGAAGTAAAATCCATAATTCATAATTATCCACATGATAAAAAGATTTTTGACGGACAAACTCTTAGATACTAGAGATCTCAAAATTTAAGTGTTAACTTCCTAACTTGAGTTTCAACTAAAGTAATAATTTATCTATGTGGTTAATAACAAATATTATGTGGTTAATAACTAACCTAATGTGGTCGTTATAAATAAATTTTTTCATCAATTAAGACTTAAATTGTAAATCAAATATTGAAACTGCCAAAGTTATCCAAGATTTTAATCCAGAGGCTTTTTTCCCCTCTTTTTTGATGGGTTAATATAGAAGCTTAGAACATAGAAGGACTCGCTAGTACTGTAATATATAATTAACAAAATTAAGTAGAGAGATATATCTTTTCAAAAAAAAAAAGTAGAGAGATATATAAAAAGAATTGGGCCTTAATCTAGCAGAGTCCTAGCAATGCATTTAAAGCCCAAGCCAGTGGGTGCTTCTAGGTGGCGCCGTACACAGCTTCGTAATATTTCCCGTAGCAATTACAACTTTTCACTTAGAACAAATCAGTAGTATACATCATTATCAAAAGCCTGTTAGCAGACTCAACATATAGAAATGGAATAACTATATATTAGCAGACTCAACATCTAGAAATGGAATAACTATATATATATATATATTATCTCAGTAGACAGTAGAGTTGTTCGATAGACAATTAATTAATACAACTTCTAAGGCCATAAGATAATTTCTCCATCAAGAAATGGGGAGTGAACAGATGCAAATCCAGGATCGGCCGGCAACAAGCTGGGTGCCTGAAAATCATTGGAAATATATAAATTGTAGAAATTATCAGAATAGAACGGCTCGGTCCAGAAACTTCCACTGGTGTCCGCATATGGATGAAAAACAGCCTCATTATTATTGTCAAGAATCAACTCATCAGTGGTATTTGTATTTTTTCCAACTGAGGTAATATCTGTGGTCATGGACAAGGAGGAAATCTGGTCACTTGATGAAGAAGAGCTTTCAAGAATTGGAGGAATAATGTCGACAAGATTTGATTCTTGCACTGGGTTGGCTTCAGTGTCATCATGATTGTATATTTCAGGATCTTTTCGTTTTGGGGTATCTTTGGCTCCATTAGTATTGGTGATTGAATTTCGTTTCAAGCGTTTCTTGAGGCTTGTGTGCCAGTGGTTTTTGATCTCATTGTCAGTTCTTCCCGGTAACTGGGCAGCAATCGCGGACCATCTGCACATAAAGGAACCCTATTGCATGAGTCATCTCTTATAACACTACATGCAATTCAGTAGCATTTGAGTATTTTCATTACGCATCAAAAAGTGCTTATTCGATGCCTTAATTTACGTTGTTCTTAATATTGGCTTAATTATACCTACTTAATTTACGTTGTTCTTAATTTTCATTAATTCTGCTTACTTTTACTCGTTTAATGCGGGACAATATGCAAAAAGATGCAACCTTTACTACTTGGAGGAACATATATAGAACCAGATCAAATATTTCAAAGAAATTACCTAGAATTGATTCATCCAACATTTTTAGATATATGTGTATTGAAGCGTGTATATAATTACATTAAAATTGATTCCATGGTGAAATATTTATTTAATTAAACATGTATTGTTGTCATTTGAAAGATCATCATTTAATCAAACTTCGACATAAAATATATATTGATCTTCATTTTTATTTGTTACAATTTATTTTTCCTTGATCTCTATAATAATTTTATTATAGAATACGGGTTAGGGCATACCTATTTCCCAGTGACTCGTGTAGTCTGATGATTATATCTTCTTCTTCTTTGGTGTAATTCCCTCTTTTGATATTAGGCCTCAAGTAATTCATCCACCTCAATCTGCAGCTCTTCCCACACCTTGCCAGACCTGAAAAATCGAACAAACTTATGAGCAATTAAGTCTTTCAACTAAAAGATGTCGTATACAAATTTTGAAATGTGGGGAACTGATTCAAGTTTAATAATCCATGAAAAACTCGAAGAAAAGAATAATGTATTAACTTAACGAACCCACTCTTAATTAACTAAATTGAAGTTCTTATGTCAATCTATATATGTATGCTATAAATATTAGAAATCATTAAATTAAGAAACCCAGATGATGAAATCCATTAAGTATTCTAATAACCGTACTTAAAAACTTAAAACTTGATAATTTTAATTTGTTACCTGCATACTTAGGAAGCTGGCGCCAGTTCCAGTAGCCATACTTAGTCACATAAGCTATTAGCTTTCTATCTTCTTCAGGTGTCCATGTTCCCTTCTTCAGTCCTGTTTTATCACAGCAAGGTGTCCTCACCATCTTGATCTCCTTTAAATTTTCCTATATCTGCAATTATAGTATCTTGCAGACAAATGGTAACCTCAGAGTTTGCTATTTATACCACAACTGATGAGTTAACTATATATTGGAAACTCAAAACGTGTTTCACACCATATATCATATTGTAAACCTATTTTTTACGGTTACATCTATGTCATACCATGTACCACTTGCATTTAACAAACCGAGTCCATTTTCCAAAAGTGGAGGCTCCACATGAAAACAACAAGGAAGCAGGTGCATTAATGCTTCCAAATAGGATTTGCCACGTAAGAAACATAATTTGATTCATCTTTTGTGTGTGGCTAAAATTTTCTCTGAATACCTTCCTGGGATTTGATTGATATTTTTAGAAGCATATAAATACGGAGTAAACATTTGTTTAGGCTTTATAATTTGACTTAAATATTTATTTATTTTTTTTATTTTAAGATATTGTTATTGTTGAATATGTTATATTTTTATCTTTATTTTATCTTTTTTTTACAGTAATACTTTTTCAACAGTATTTTTGGGATATTAATAATAATAAAAAAGATAATTTTTCAAATTGACTTTAAAAGTAATATAAAAATTTATTCAAACTTTTATATTATTATTTTTACTTTTAGGATTAATTGATAAATTGATTTTTTTATATAATAATTATTAGTAAGATATTATAATGATACTAAACATTACTCTAAGTTGGTTGATATGAATTTATTTATAAATAATTATTAGTAAGATTGTTGTACAAGTACAAAAAATATAAGTTCTTTTACCACTCATATTCATTGGTTAATTTGTTAATTAACCTCTTTTATAAATAACTTAATTAATGTTAAGAGTATTCTTGCAAGCATATTGTCGTAAAAGAAAAGATAAAGTAAAGATAAAAATTTAATATATATAACTGCAAGAGCTTTTGTAATTTTTAAAAAATATAAGACATAAACTGATACTTAAATTAAAAAATAGAAATTCAACAAGTATTTAAACAAAATACCATGTACGTATTTCATGAATCACACATATTCACATAATTATGGGGCTGGCACATGGGAAAGCTATTAATTAATTAATTATTTCACAGTCTATAGTTAGGTCAAAGTCAATCTTTTTCCAGTCCAATTATTTTTCATTATTCGTCAATGTTCTCGTTCCATATGAACACAATAAGCTTTCTTGCATACTAACTTGAGGTCAAAGTCGATGCTTTATATAAATTGTGACAACATACGCAAGTTACACCCATGACAAAAAATGGTGTAGCTATTTTTAAACTCTATTTATCGAATGAAAAGGAAAAAAAATTAAAATTAGAATTTCTAAGATTTCATTATTTAGCATTGAGATGTTTTGGGTTCGTGGTTTTCATATATTCTGCAACTGTTCGTGAAATAAAACTACTACTTGTTAAACAAATTAAATATAGGATTATGTGCCAATTTTTTTTATCAATATTAATTATTATACTTTCGAAATTAAGCTGAATTGCAATCACAAATTGGCCTTACATACTTAAAAATAATTTTTTTTACAAAAAAAAATAATAAAGGAAATATGATTATGGCTATTTACGGACTCATTTGAGATTGCAGTTAAAGGTTCAAAAATAAGTTTGAAAAGATAAAAAATAATTTTGATATGTTTTTGACAAAATCACTTCATTTTAAAGCAGATTTTCAAAAAACAATCAATTTTGAGAATCAATTATCCTTTAATATAATTCTACATATATCCTCGCATATATTATAATAACCTTAAAAAAAAAAATTACCCTGATCGATGGCATTTGACAATAATGGCGACTAGGTCAGGTCCCATTTATAATATGTTTGATGATCCAATGTCACTGTTTTTTTTTTTTAACATTTTAACTACAAGTGCGTTTAATTTCGTCTTTTTTAACAAAAAGGTTTAATTTCACGTGTGAACTTGATCTTGATCAGTGATTTTGAATCACGTGTAGTCACTAGTCAATGAAGAATCTTTCAACCGGCCAACACAGGAAATGAGAAGGAACGACCGAATACAAAATTCAATTAAAAAAAAAATGTCCTCATTGTTGCAATTTTTATTGGGTAATTGTTAGTCAAAGGATGCTTCTAACTGGTTTCAGCTTACCAGTCAAGAGATAAGAAAATTTTGGATGAAGTTGGAAAGGAGATTTAAAAGGCAATATAGACATAGTCATTGATGAATTGAATGCCTGGAAAAGGACATTTGACATTTGATTATGTCTGATAAAGAGACTGGGAAATGGACTTAAATGCAAAACACGATGAGACACAGACTTGACATGACTCAAGTACATGGGTCAATGTTTCAAATTTGTCTAGGTTCACATTTTTTTCGTAAGGAATCGGCGTTGTTTTGATCTGGAAAAGCGATGGTAATGGAACAAGGTGGGGCAGCTCATCGCTCTAAAAAGATGAACGAATGGGAAATTTCGTGGAATCATATTTTCTCTCTTATAATTTTTTTCATTTAAATGCATAATTTTTGTTTTAAACGGTATTGCTGATATTTATAATTACAATTTTCCATGAACCTTCCATGTCAGTTCATGGCACGGTTTACACATTTGGACTTATAATCAGCCGAAATTATTTTTATATATTTGAAAGAAATTAAATTTTTATACTCTGTATGTGAGACTCAGCTAAGAAGCAGTTGTCATTTAAATGCATATTTAATTCCTTATTATTACTAATTTTTAACATTATGAAATGTTATTTAATGGATAATTAATTATTGATGTGTAACGAGTGACTCGCCGTTTGCACTCCCTAATGGAGCCAGCTTTCTTGTAAAGCTGAAATACTCCCAATTTCCTTATACTATAGGCTAGACGTTAACCGAAAAACATGTGGTATGTTATAATAAACGAAACTATGGACCATTTGGGATTCTCAAAATTTTTGGGAAGTTTAAAATTAATTTTGGAAAATTAAAAATTAATTTTTATTTTTGATAAACTTTTAGAAAAAATTACTGTTGGTAAAACTATCTCATCTTACTGTAGATTTGAAAAGTCAAGAAATAGTAACTTTTTAAAATCTAATTTTGAGAAGTAGTTTTATATTAAATACAATTTCATATGTACCCTAATATATATTATAAAAAATCTAAAAATTATCCTTACTACTTAGGAAATAAAATCATTAATTTTAAGGAGATTATTATTGTTACCAATAAATTGAGATAACAAAAACAAAAAAATTAATAATACAAAATATTTATTTTGGTTATCAATTATTGATATACACAATAAAAATGTTTTACATATATATTTAAAAAGATATAAATAAATTTTATTTAATATTATGTCTAATTCTGTCTTATTACAGTTTAATAGATTTACAGAAAACATACAAGTGCTTTTGAAATTTACAGTACCTTTAGAAATAAATTTTACAAAATATTTAACTGATGTTTTTTAAATTAATTATTTATATTGCACATTTAGTAGCAATTATTTTTAAAAGTTATGGCATTATGAAACTGACCCTATATGTTATTTTATATATATATGAAATTTCAACTTTGATTATGATAGACTATCTCTAATTAATACAAATAAAATAAAATCAGTTAAAGAGTTAATTCGAGTAAAATTGAAAACATACACTTTAATTGAAAGAATGATAAGTATAATAAAAAAAAAATCCTGCTAAAATTTAAAATCCGAAATTAACTGAAACAACTCAACACTGCTCAAGAGCCGACCAAGCTGATAGTGGCTTGGTGTGGGCAACGCATGAACAACATGCACGCACTACCCATCGTGAACATTAATTTGTGTATTTCATGGCGAGAAAGATAAACAGCAAACTGTTAGTGTATCAGTATGAGCAGACACGAGGTTGACTCTCCAAGTCAAACCTGAGTTCCCATCTCATGTTTTTGGTCCAGCCTATCAACTATCAAGTACTAGGTCATTTTATTTTATTTTTTAATTTTGTTGTATATGTGGAGAAAAATGGCAGCCGTCGATGTATATTGAGAGTCACACACAGAGTTTAAATAAGATAATAGTTCGTTTAGTTCATATATTTTAAAATTATTGTATATTTAATCATTATATTTTTATAAATAACTCAAAACGTCTATGTCATTAAACTATTGATATTTTTACCATTAATAAAAAGAAAAAAAAATTAAATTACCGACTTAACCCAAAAATAAAATAAAAAGAATATAAATTAATTTTTGTGAAAGCTCACGTGTGTCTAAAAAAATTAATATTGTAAAAAAAATTAAATTACCAATTTTTTAGATATTATAAAAAAATTAATATATTAACTCCTCAACATAGTGTTTCACTAAAATTAATAAATGTTCTTTTTGTTTCTATTTTACCTTTAGGATTAAATTGGTAACTTAATTTTTTTTATTAATGTAAAAAAATAAACATTATTGTAAGAGGGCAATATAATAATAGCTAGTCAAAATGAATAAAAAGCAATGGTAACGATGTTTTGAGGTATTTTTAAAAATATAAGAATTAAACGGATACTAACTTCAAAATATAGGGATTAAATAAAATTTTACCTGCTCAAATTAACAATCTACAAGTTTTCGTTTAATATTTTCTACCTTTAATGAAAATATTATTATACTCAAAAAGTTGAACTATAGGATTATATTTCAATAAAGATGGTAAATCCGTGGTCTTCATACAAATAATCATAAACACAATGTGACAATAAAATAAATAAAAATAATAAGATATGTAATCACTTGACAAGGCCAAATCTAGAGGATAAAAATGGGACACGTAGGTAGAAGATCCCAATCGTGAGTAGGAGGCAA
>NW_006262688.1:20265272-20328556 GCF_000493195.1 Citrus x clementina
ATGTGCCAGTTAAAGATGCCCAATGGGCGCGTCGTTGAAGCATGGCCCGTCAGCCTCATAGTGTTGGGTCCATCTCATTTGGGTGGCCTAAACCTAAAGTTTTATAAGTTTGGGTAGTTAAACAATTAAAGAAAACTTAAAGGGGGTAATAAAATTTGCCATGAAATTTGGCTTTAAAATGCAAGCGGTAGCCCTAGTTTCACTATAGCAAAAAGACAAATTGCAGAAGAAGTAGTGAGAGAGAAAGGCAGAGGAGGTTTTGGTTTTGGGAATAGTGATTTCAATCTTTGATTGAACGATTAGAAAGTGAAATTAACTCTGTTTTTTCCCAAATTTTAAGAGTAAGTTTTTGACATTGCTCTTTACAATTCTACTGGTCTTGATTTTCATTTTATCCTCCTGTTGGCTGTTATTTGAGATATTCACTTATTAGAGAGACATTTATTAGGCTATTATTATAAGTCAAAAATATTGAGATTCTTGATGTTGTTAGCCTCTAGTATTATCTAGAGAAGAATTTTTACTGTGATCCCATTAATATAATGGAAGATTATATTGAACTATGGTCCTATGATTTTTCCAGCTTTAGGTTTTCCACGTAAAACTTTTTTTTTTTTAGAAGACATGCTTGGCGTACTTTTTTAAGTCCATGTGCCCTTTTTTCAAACACATGCACTAACAACAACAACAATGATTTTTTTCTTAAGGGTTAATGTTTAATTGTTAACTTATACTTCCATGGAGTTATAAATCATAATTTATAATAACATTAATGCTTACAAGTTCCAAATTAAATATAATAATTAACATTTCCTTAACACAATTACACAACCATATTATCTAATTTCATAATAACCAATTATAATACAAAGATACATAAATCTAATTCCATAAACTATGGTAATGACCAATAAAAATTAAAATTGCAATCCTGAAATAATGATTACAAGAAGTTACAGTTATGAGATATCAATTACAATATAGCTGGGATGTACAGTTAACTGTACCGATGCAAATTATACTTAATTTTATTTAAAATACTAATATTGTACTTGCACTTGAACGCCATTGAATGAAAATGTAACTTTTGATTTATCATAAAATATATATCATTCATAATTTTATTTTTTGTGTGCAAATGTGAAAAATATTTAATTCACAAATGAAACATATCTCCTTCGACTAATTTATAATTTCACAAATGGAAAATTACAATCATAAATATCTAGATTTATCTTTGATAAAATCACGATATTTATAATTTTATTTATTAAAGTTATAACATCATTTGTTTATTTAATAAATTATAAATATAAAATAATTAGATTTTTTTTAAACTAAGACTTAAATTAATTTTAAAAATTTACACTAATAAAATATATTAAAAGATTCGATTTCAAGTTATTTATAAAATCATAATATTTTATATTTACTTTCATTAAAAAATTAGTCAATCTCTAATCATGCCATTCTTTTAAGGCACACGTGCCTAAAATTCTCAGCCCAGCCCAGTTCGAGTGCGAGTCATGGCGTGCCGCGTGCCCATACTAAAAAGAGTTTATGCTATATGTGGCCGTACCATGCCGCGTGCCGCTAGGTCCATTGGCCATCTTTAGTGTTGATAATTAAAATCGAAACAACTATTCTTGAAAATAGCCTAGAGTTCCATTGAAAAGATAAGATTAACTGAGCCTAGTGTATTGACACGACTTAAAAGTCTTTGATTTACTCTCAAGTATAAGAGTGCCTATATATAATATATCTCGGTGAGTCCGAGGTCGATCCACAAAGAAAAGATTTAATTTGTTTATTTTATTTTATCTAAAATTTAAAAATAAAACTTAAAAATAAATAACTTAATTTAAATAAAATTATGAAATTGAATTAGTTAGGGTTGTGGATTCACTCTTAGTAGTAAATAAACTTAATAAATTCTTTTTACCATTTTTTTAGATTTATTGCCCAAAAGATTAATTAAATAAATTATTATTATTTTTCCTTTAATTTTATGATGGATTAAGTATTCATTGTGCCAAAATTAAATTTGTCTACAATAAGTCAAAATATCATTTTACCATGCCTTATATTAAGATAAAAAGAATTTATTGTGCCAAACTCCCTTGTTTGTCTACAATAAACCAAAATTTCATAATATAAAATATGTATAAAATTAAATAGAAAACAACTTAATTTATAAAATTAAAAATAGAATTTGATTAAATCATATTTATTTCCTAAGAGTTTCACCTTCCCCTAACTATTAATATTTAGTTAAACATTTTTTTAATAAAGGAAATTACTAAAATTGAAAAACACATAATTAAAAATAGAATTTAAAAATTGAAATAAAACTAACTTTATTGATTGAAAATGAATTACAAAGAGAGATGAGAAGAAGAATTTGGAGGGAAAGAAGAGAAGAGAAGGTGTGAAGAGGTGTGTTCACCCCCCTCTATTTATACTAATGCATGGTAAATCCACACCACACAAATAAAAAAATCTAATTACATCTTAACTTTACATTTGTCTCACTAATAATCTCACTAATAAAACATAAACTTAACTTATCCACTCAAGCATATCCAACAAATTCTACTAACAATTATCATAACTAACATGATAAAAACTTATAATTTTACAATTATCACATTTACCGTGGTAAAAACATAAAAATTTACAACAAAAGTTTTCGATCATCCCCGACAATGACATAATTGCTCGGACTTCCGGAATCCAAATTTGACATCCATACATTTGTTCGGAGCCTCAAATTGCATGAAATTATTATTTTTACCTAATAAACACACAAAAATACATAAAATCAAATATTTAGAAAAATAATTAAAAATTCACAATATGTTACACAATTACAAATATAAATTACATTAATAAAATAAAATAACATTTTTATCCCTTAATAAACGTGCAATTTTTAACACTAATCATGTATATGCAGCATATAGTTCATTGCAAGTCATGGTTGTCTGCCACATTTGCAAGCATATAAGGAAGGGTTAAAGTTTATTAATTATTCATTTTGAAAATATTTATGTTCTATAGTAGTAAAACTATTATGTAGTAAAATATAGTAGTGGAAAGAGTATCATGCCATGTCTGGACTTCAAACTTTAGCTTCAAACATGTTAATCATCCCACATTATTGGTTTAATCGATAGATAATCAAAATAGATTTAGCAAAAAAATCAAGAAATGCTATGGTTCTTAAATATGATTTAAAATTAATTCAGAAGTAATTCGTGGAATCATGTACCCTTTTCCTTTTTATCCTAGTTATAATGAAATAAAGTGTAGTTGGTTAGGTTTAACTTATGATTAAAGTAAACAACTCGCACACATTCTGTTTCCACAAAAGATCAATACACCAAGCTTTATACAAGGAAATTATTTATAAGGCAATAGGCATTTATAGAAGTAAACATATAAAATTAAGAGATATTATCAGTTTTCCACCTGGTTTTTCTTACAAATCAACTCAGTATCAAGATTTGGTGAAAACCGTGTTTTACCACCAAACATTTACGTTATTATAATTACTACTATTCCATTCAAAGTAAGTTAATATTTAACGGAATATGAGTTGAAAGTTGATTTTTTTCCTAAAGCATAAAAGATAATTTTTTTTCCTTTGAAAAGAAAGAAATTACAAAAGAGAAATTTATCATTTGTCCACCCAAAGTTTTCTAACATATCAATTAAATACCAAGATTTCCTAAAAATGGTATTCTACCACCTAATATTTAAACTATTATCACTTTACTACGAAAATGTTAAAAATAGTTGAATACTTAACCTATAGTGTAAAAGACAACTTTGTCGTTTGGAAAGGAAAAAAAATTAAAAAAGAGAAATTACCATAGAAGAGTAGTTGTATCAGAAAAATAACTATTTTTTTATTATATGAAAATTTTTTTGGGCATTCAAATATCAAAATTCCAAGTAATACAAGCCAAATACTTTAGTTTTGATAATATCATTCAACACGAGTAACCTTAAATCATTTCAGACACTACAATAGCAAGCTAAATAGTCTAAATTTAACACTTCATCATTCAACAATTGTGTTAGCGTTTTGGCTTCAATAAGAAATTCCTTAAATACCCAAATGACATAAGCAAATTCTTAGTGTGTTAATACTTTGGTAGTAAAGTGATAACTTGAAACATAAGGTGATAAAATGTAGGTTTTAGGAAGGCTTAGTATTGAATTGATATGTCAAAAAATTTTCATTGGACAAATGATAATATGTCTTTCACAATTGAATGACATGTTTGGCTTTAATGTGAAATCCATTAAATGCCTTTATGATATCAGCAAATTTTTAATTGCATTAATGGAATGGTGATAAAGTGATAACAACATAAATATTTGGTGGTAAAATATGGCTTTCACCAAACCTTGGTACTAACTTAATGTGTCAGAAAAAATTAGATGGAAAAATGACAATATCCCTAAAATTTAACATTACAAAAAAATTTAAAAGTTTCAAGGACATTCTTAGGGCTCCTTGTATAATTTATTTCTTAAAGATAAGATAAACTATAGTATAGATTTGTGGTGACAAGTGTCGATCTCACGAGGAGATAGATTTAATTATGCGTAAAGTTAATTTTTTAGGTGTATATGTGAGTTGATTGTAAGTGATTTTTTTTTATCTTAAGATTTAAAATAAAATGGTGGGAATGAATTAAAGTTGAAAACAATGGAAATGAAATGCTTGAGTATTTGGATTCACACTCAACATTTTCCATGGGCTTAATATTTCCTTTTTAAATTCAATTAATTCATGAGGGGAAAATTCCACTCCTCATAATCCCCACTCTAATAAATATGGTAACATGCGCTCAGTGTGCTAGAGATAATAATTGTCCACTAAGTGTGGTGTCAAGAACATGATGTGCCAGACATAATAATTCTTATGTCGACAACGTGGCAAGACCTAGGGATGGCAAAATCTAGGTCCGGACCCGAGTTTAGCCTTCTTGGTTCCGGACCCAGACGCCATTTTCTTTCTCCCGAACCCAGATTAAAACCCAGCTTTTTTCCATCCGGGTCCGGGCTGGGTTCCCGGATTCTAGGTTTTGAACCCGGATCAATAACTCAATTTCTACAATTCTATTCTAACCTATGATAAATGAAAATTTAGAACAACAAACTAAAATGACATTATAGTCCAGTGCTCACAAATCACAATTAATCAACTCTCTGCAAAGTCTACAATTCAAACAACTAGTTTGTAAAGTCTACAATGCAAAGGGTTAAATTAGTCTACAATTCAAACGGCCGTTTCAAGTAATAAAACAACCATAAATATAAATCCATAACACAATTACACAAGTCTACAATTCAAACAGCTAGTTTGCAAAGTCTAAAATGCAAATGGTTAAATTGGTCTACAATTCAAACGACTATTTCAAGTAATAAAACAGCCACAAATATAAATCCATAACACAATTACACAAGTCTACAATTCAAAGTTCAAATTAAAAACCACAAATCAAAAGTTTAAACTTTTCTCCATCATTTTCTATTCTTCTTCACTTGACTCACTGTTGTTCAAAACTCACTCATCAAACTTTTATCAATAAGCTATTCTGCAAAAAGTATTGCTTCCTCTGGAATTCCATCTAAAAAACATGCATAAATCATAAAAATAAGAAACAAAATAGCTAGTTAGTAATAAATTGATACTATAACAAATTAATTTATTTTATTTAATAAATAAATTTTCCATACCTTTTAGGTTGTGGTCAAGCCAAAACTAATTTTGAGTACACACCAACGCCTCCACTGTAGATGACTGAAGTCTACTGCGATGAGAACTCAAATGTCTACCTCCAGTGCTAAAAGCGGACTCGAAAGCAACTGTTGATACGGGAATGGCCAAAAAGTCTCTCGCAATCTTTGCAAGTATAAGATATTTGCCTTGATTATTCTTCCACCACGAGAAAATATCAAATTGACTAGTTGAAGGCAAAGTACTTTCCTCAAGATAAAGCTCAAATTCTGTTTTGAAATGATTATTTTGTGAGTTCTGATTTCTAAATGATTCCCACTTATCAGCCATCTCATCTAAGTCTAAGTCTACCATAATAGAATCATTTGCTGCAGCACCTTCAGAACTAGTTGAACTATTAACCCCCCAATTTGCATTTGAAAAATATTTTACTTCATACTCAAGCACTAAATCAACAAATTATTTGTGCACTCTTTCAATTTCGAATTCAATTCTTTCCCTATAGATTTTGGAAAATAGAAAGTTAATTAACAACATTTTACGCCTAGGATCTAACAAAGAGCCCACAACAAGAACTCCATGAATAACATCCCAATATTTGTCATACTTCGCAATCATCTTAGTGGCCATATTTTTTACCCCCTCAATTGGTGATTGTAACCATGTGTTCATTGACAATCTAATTTCACAAATGTTGCCAAAAAATAAATTAGATGTCGGATATTGTGTCCCCGAAAAAGTTCTGTCAACTTATAAAAACTCTTCAAATACTCACACATAAGCTTTGAAAAATTCCACTCTAACTCACTAGGCAAAGATGTATAATTTCTATCACGCTCCTTTAAACGAACAAATACATCTTTATACAACAAAGTTGTACTAAGCATCAAATAAGTGGAATTCCACTTAATTTTACAATCAAGTGCTAAGTTTTTAGTTTCTTTAACACCTAAATATTTTTTGGCAGCCTCAAAATTTTCAAATCTAGAAGGTGTTGCTGTCCAGTAATGGACACTCTCTCAAATCTTTTCAACTTCTTTTTGTATCACAGATAAACCATCCTTAACTATCAAGTTCAATATATGAGCACAACAACGCATGTGAAGGAATTTGCCACCCATAATCATTGAACTAGGTGAAAATTTCCCCAACAACAAATCAATCATGGACTCATTTACAGAACAATTATCAACAGTTATAGTAGACAACTTTCTATCTATAGTCCACTCCATCAAACACTCATACAACTCATTGCACATAACTTCACCACTATGTGGAGCTGACACATATATAAACCTAAAACTGTAAAAAAATAATCAAAATATTAAATAATACAAACATTCATTTATGTTGAAATGAAAAAAAAAGTCTCGAGAATATTACCTCATAATACGACTTCGCAACACCCACGAGCTATCAATGTAATGCGCTGTAACAACCATATACCCTTTCTTTTGGTTACTAGCAGTCCACATATCCGTAGTCACTGCAACTCTACTCTTACAAGCTTCCAAAATACTCATTGCCTTCGTCCTCTCAATATCGTAAAGCTTCAAAATTTCAGCCTTGATAGTGTTTCTACTAATAGTCTCAATTGAAGGTTGGAGAAGCTTTAACAGTTAGTAAAACCCAATATATTCAATAAATGATAAAGGAAGCTCATGCATTACAATCATTCTAGCTATTAAAACCTTCACTATTGCCATATCCCACTTTGGTTTAGTACTATAATTACTAAGAACAGTAGTTCCATTTGCTTTAGAAGAAAAAGAAAGGTGTATTTGCTGCACATTCTTGATTGATCTTCTAGGACAATGTTTAACATGATTAATCAAGTGATCAATGCCCTGAGAATAATGCCCTTGCATAACTAACCCACAATAATTACAAATTGCCTGAACTTCCTTGCCTAACTTAACTTTTTAAAAATGATTCCAAGCATCAGAAACTAATCTACTTGAACTACTCCTTTCGCTGCCAGCGCCTCATTTTTTTGAAGCGACAGTAGTAGTATTACCCCTACGGCCACGGCCACGGCCACTCCCACTCCCACTCCCACTCCCATACTCTACTATTGTTGAATCAGGTTCTAATTCAGCAGCTGTATCATTATTTTCTGTTGCCATATCCATGCCAACCCTCACACCCACACTTTCATCAGTCTCGAAGACATCTAAATCAACTCTTTGTTCATTTTCCATTACGAATTTAACACCATACAAGAATTATGTCAAAATAAATTAAACTAACCTATCATTTCTCCAATTTCTTCCATTTTATATGTTTTTTTTTTACTGTAACAACGTTTGAAGTTCTAACATTTCAAAGATACATTTTCGAATCTATTAACAGCAACAAATCTATTAACAACAACAATTTATTTTTAACTGTAACAGCATTCTAACATTTTAAATATACAATTTCAAGCATAAATCAAATCAAGCATAAATCAAATCAAGCATAAATCAAATCAAGCATAAATCAAATCACAAAGTATAACACAACACAAATCAATATCAAACTAAACATAGCACAAATAACATAAAATAAAGTATAACAGCGTCAAAACGAAAAGCTAGAAACTCACAATTCACGCCGGTGAATCAGTGGTGTTCACAGCAGCCGATGGTGAAGGAAGGTGAGCTGTTAGCCTGTCACGGCTCAAAAAATACGGTGGATGATGATGAATAAAGGAACTGCCGAGTTGCAAGCATGCAACAGTGGTGAACCAAACGAGTTGCGACGGTAGAGAACCCAAGCTTTTGATAGTGGCGAACCCGACCTTGCGACGGTGGCGAACCCAACCGATGGTTGTTTGACTTGCCTGTAGGACAGCGGGAGGCGGCAGTTGTGTTGTGTTCTTGTAATCACGATTTGTGAGTAGAAAGATAGAATTAGGGTTTTTTTATGTTTGTATTCATATTAACTAATAAATATAATTAAAAATAATATAAGAAAAATGAATTTGGGTCTGGGTTTCGGACATACGGGTTACCCCAAACCCGGATCCGAACTCGGATTTATCCGGGTTATTAAAATCCATTCCGGATCCGGATTGTTTTACACTTTGGTACGGGTTCAACCCGGCCCAGATTATTCGGGTTGGTCTGGGTCCGAGTTATTTTACCATCCATAACAAGACCATCCATTAAATAACTTAGATACACTCTTTATCGACATTAAGTGAAGACGACCCATAACATACTAGAGGGGAATTTTTTTCTAATTATTATGGTGCAAATTGCTCATTGTGCTAGACAGTAATGATAGTTTACTAGGGAGTCGATATACATTGCAAAATCTAGACAGATACATTGTTTGTCGACAATGAGTCAAAACAACCACATTAATTAGAGAGGAAAACAAAATAAACTCACCTAATTAAGCCCATGGATCATGTTGTGGCTTTACCTTCAACCCAAACTTGAAATTAAACTAGTCACTCATAATTGAACTATGGGTAAAATAGTAATTTTATTAAAATCCATAGAAAATACAAGAAGGAGAGAGAATTACAGCAAATGAGGCTAAAAAATAGATTTAGGGGTGTCAAATTAGGGGGAGGCCTTCTATTCATAGATATAATGAGTAATCGTGGCAGATGAAACACATCGTCAGTCACACCACATCAACATTTCGGTCCAATAAGATGCTCTCCACATCATCATCATGCCACATAGTAATTTCGTCAAAGCATCATGTCACATCATTGGTCTAATAGGATGCCACCACATCATCGGTCATTGTCATGTCATTGGTCAATGCCACGTCATCATACCATATATGTGAACAGTGCCATACTTGTGTAGAGTATTGTATACGTGAACAGTGAAAAAATATCCTTTATGCTCCTCCTAAGGTTTTCAATTGTTTTGAGTTAAAAAAATATCATTTATTTGCTGTCTGACTTCTCGTTAGTCGTGAAATGACTAAAATATCCATGAAATACATAAAATACTAAAATTACACATAATAAAAGGTTAGAGGAGTTAAACACATAAACGTAAGAATGTTAGTAAAACTTGGAGCATGAAATAACAATTTTACCCATTATAAATATGTATTCTCTAGTACTCAACGTACATATGTCATTTAGTTATGTTCCATTAACATTAGTTGTGACAGTAATTGGGACTATGTAGATTTATATGAAATTAGACTTTGAGGATGAACAATGTAAATAACTGGGTAAATAATGGAAATATTAAATATAAAATAATATTGATTAGTGTACATATAAAAAGAATTTGTAAATAGTTAAGGACTATCGACTTCTATATGTCAGCGTGATTGTTGAGGTGATGTCCATCTGCACTAGTGTTTATAATAAAAATAATTACAATATTTTAATTTATTGATGAAGTTGTGGGTGCCATGTAGATGAGATAGTAAAATTTCTTAGGCTAAAAATAAGATATCTAGGATTCAAATCCTACTTGCATTGGTGGGAAGGAACTTGCGTTGCCATTAGGTTAACTAAAAACAAAAGAGATCTTGGGTCATTGTTGGGCTTGCTTCTTGGATACTATATATAATATAGTATTACTAGTTACGTTCATGGGCAAATAGCTTCTTTGTACTAATTTGTCTTCTTGAAGGGCTTGGGCCAAATAAATAGTTTATAATAGTCATTATACCAAAAACACCAGAGATGAAACAATGATATTTTTTAATATGTCGCATTTGTATAAATAATAAAGTATGCTTGTAATTAATGATGGTATTGTTAGGAAATATGTCTTATTTTTCAATAAAGATTTCCTAAAATATTATTCTTATTTAGTAGGATTTCTATTTAAGAAATAAGCAATTTTTTTTTTTTAGATTTGATTTATTCAAGGAGGAGTACAACTAGTATAAGAAAAGTGATAATTCTCCTATAATATCTATACAAGGAGGTTGGGTTTACTTGTTGACATAACACAACAATCAGTTCTTTACAAGTAAACAATTTTTAGTGTTAAAGAAATAATAGGTCTATTGAGAGATTAAGTGTTATTGGGATTTAGAGTGTGAGAAAAAAATATTAGAGTGATTGTAATAATCTTTCACATAGCAAATTTTTCTCTTGTCGCCCTTGGCAGCCATGGTTTTTCTCCAATATAGAAGTTTTCCACGTAAATTCTTGTGTTATGTGATTGGTTTTATTTTTCATCGATTTTTCTATTTATTATTTGTTTGATATTTTTGCTTGCAAGATTTTGGGTGGGATTAAAATTCCCTAACAAGTGGTATCAAAACTAAAGGTTGTTCTGCAAAGCAATAATATTTGTATATAAAATTTCAAATCTTGTCAGGATTAAGGTTGAAAAATTTGATGGGAGAATCTTTGGCTTAGGGTTCAAGTCAAGGATATATTAATTCAATTTGGTTATTGATAACTCTATGAAATGAGAGTTATCATGATACTTTTAGACTTAAATCAAGATTCCTTTGAGAGTAAACAACATGCTTTTATTGCATTTTAGTTTTATTTTATATGAATAACCATTTTAGTATATTTTTAATAAATTGCATTTTTTTGAATAATTGTTTGTGCTTAGATTATATGCATAATTGTAGATGATTGGAGCTCAAATTTCAAGTAAGGAATGCTGCTGTAATAGGCTTACAAAAGATGAAAAAGAATTTGGTTACAGAAGATTTGAAACAAATCTGGAACAATATAGTTGTTGTGGCCATTGTTGTAGCAATCGTTGCTGTAACAGTTGTTGTAGCAATCCTGGAACATCGGCAGAGAAAATTTTACAGAATATTGCGATTTGCAGTTTCCTAAGCTGGAAGATACGCGACCTATGCTTCCGTTTACCCTAATTTTTAACTATAAAAGAGCACACATCATAAGAAAAAGGAGAGTCGTCACCCAAAGAGAAAACTACAAAGAAAAAAAAGAAAAACATGATTCAAGAGAGAGATTGAGGGCTGCATAAGAGGAGAAATTGCAGAAATAAATCGGGAACTCAGTCATTTTTATTCTTCTCTTGTTATCTTGTTTACTTTTTATTTAAGGGGATGTGTTTGATAGTTGAAACTTTGTTCTTTATTTTATTTTTTGTAAACCATGAACTAAATTTCTTTGTGGTTGAGTGATAAACAACCTTGATAGTTTATTGACTGAATATATGTGTTGCTTCATATTTGTTGTAGCATTTTGTTTTGATAGTATATATTTTTATTCATTATTTTGACTGATCACCCATTTAATGATACTAACTAAGGAAGAGCCACAAAAGGGCATACCTTAGTGGAACATATCAGAGCAATACTTGGTTTTAGATTCAGTTTCATAGATTGAGTTTTACTTGAGTTCAAAAGGTCATACTTGATCTAAGATTAGTGATGAACTAGATATAGGGATTCACCTTGTAAGGTAATTAGAACCTAAGCGTGTAATGTTATATCTTATGTTAGCATAACAACTGATTACTGTTATGTTGCATATAGATATAAGATATCCAACATGCGACAACTGAAGATACATAAGGATTTTTCCCAGTGTTGTAGCAAAAACTGTAGCAACTGGGCCAAACATTAGAAAAAATAGTAAAACTATTAAGAGAGTTTATTCACTCTACTACTCCATATTCCCATTGGTTTTATCCTTGTGTGTGACGTGAGATTTTATTTATTTACATTTTTATTTATTGCATTTTATTTCAAATAATTTATTAGTTTTATTACTTGTTTTATATTTAATTTAGAAAAAAAAATCTGCACTGTTAAGATTGCTGTAGCAAGTCTGATAACATCAATTCCTGTGGAGAAGATCTTGAATACTTATCATTATATTTACTTGTTATGTACACTTGCACACTGACACCAATAGGATTAGAATTCTCACAACAGTTACACAAGGAAAATAAGGCTGATGTGAACTCTATTCCTAATAGTAGAAACCCCAGAAGGTGTGTAGACAATCAAGGCACTTTAAAGAAGACTGCATGATAAAGCAAGCTCGATAAATAGCTCTAAATCATTAGATGGAGATACTGATAATTTCAACTAGTGGTGTGTCTCTTTTCTCCCTAAGAGACCAGTTTGTCCTTTTTAGTGTGCCATGGAAGAAAATGTATTACTGTTAGGGGTTTACAAGATTTGCATGCAAGGCATGGTTTGACATTTATGCAAGGTGTGTGGTGGAATTTTTATGTTGATGGCTAAGAACTCACAAGGAAGTTAAATATGAGAGTGACTATTTTCATAAAGGTGATTAACATGTGCTAAATATGTGTACTCTAAATATGGTAGAGTATGATGATTCTCGATGCAGACAATTATGGTTACTGGATCGAGGACGGGATTTTACCCATGGTGGAGTAATTCACATAAGCCCTATGCGAGTGTAGTTTTGGTGGAGTAAAGAAGGTGGAGACGATATGGTGGTATGGATACACGATGGATCATGTTTTGTAGCCTAATTGAAAAACTTGCCAAGGTGGAGATGGGTAAGGAATATATCTCATTTTTAAATAAGGATTTCTTAGGATATTTTCTTATTTAGTAGGACTCCTATTTAAGGAATAAGTAATTTCTCCTTTGGGATTTGACTTATTTAAGAAAGAGTACAACTAGTATAAGAAAATGAATACTTTTCTTATAAGAGTATAGGGGGGATGGGTTCACTTGTTGGTATAACATAACAATCAGTTCTTTATAAGTAGACAATTTCTATTATGAGAGAAACAATAGGTTTATTGAGAGTTCAGTGTTATTGGGTTTTAGGTGTGAGAAAAAATACTGGAGTGATTGTAATAATTTTTTATATAACATATTTTTCTCTTGTTGTTCTTGGCGGTCGTGGTGTTTCTCCAGTATAGAAGTTATCCATGTAAATTTTGTGTTGCGTGATTAGTTTTACTCTTTATCTATTTTACTATGTATTATTTGTTTGATATTTTCGCTTGCAAGATTTTGGATAGAATTAAATTTCCTATCAATTATATTATCACCATTAGAGTAAAATAGTTATAGATTTTGACAGAAAATAATAATTCATGAAGTTAAGGGTGCACACATTGGTCAGCTGATTGCAGTTGCATATACATTGTCTATACCTAATCAAATATCTACAACAAGAAGCTTGCAAGTGTAGGTGATGTGATCAACAACAAATTGTAAAGAGTATTCCACATAAGCACAATTAGTAATTAGTAAGATTTAATAGTGTAATTAGGTAGTTAATTATTAGGATTAGTTAGGTAGCTAAGATTTATATAAATAGAGCAAAATTGCACAAATTATTGAATCATTGAGAAAATTAGTTTTGCATTCTCTCTATACATGTGCTCGTCACTTTCTTGTTATCAAAACAAGTGTTTCCATCTTAGCATAGTTTTATATAGAGGATAATTGACTGGGGTTAGAGATAGAAGTCCATGGAAACAAGTAAGCCACTTGCTCTAATTGTGGTGTTAGGAGTACTGTACGAACATAGGTCAGCGCGATTCAGTTTCTAGAATTTTAAAGCAACAATAAAAGTAATAGAAAATGAGATTTTGCATCAAGCTAAACTAAACGACGTATTTCCATTTCTGTATTGTGTGGAGGAAGTCTACAAACACCCTTGATGTTAAATACTTTTTGTTGTAGCTATTGCATATAAGTGGAATTTGCTACCATAGAAAGGCAGTTACAAATGGAGAAGAAGTAGATGAATAGAAGAAATGAAGAAGAAGATAATTACATAAAGAAGTGATGGAAAAAAATATTGGTCTCAAATTGTCAGGGAAAAGAACAAAGAAGACAACCAACAATAATATTGAATCTAACAATAATTTTTAATCTAACAGTGTAGCTTAATCAACAATTAAATCCTAATTCTATCGAAAAAAACCTAATCTTCATTATAGCTGGTAGAGAAAAAATAACATCCAATTATTTGTAACAAAATCATGCTTAAGAGAATCGATACTCAATTACAACTTTCTATACACATTATGAAGATGATAATGTCGACAACTATTCCTTGGACACTTTATCCGTTTAGAGAATTCTTAATCAAGATGACTATGATTATACTTTTTTTTTAATAGCTGGTACAACTTCATCTAGTAACAACTAATTGTTGTTTTCCAAATTTTAAATTTTAGCCGTCAGATATCTTCGTTCACAATTTGAAGGTTCATTCGCTATAAGCCAAATCATCAAGGTACCAAGCCCAATGGCCAAAGTTGGTGGACGCCACCTGACATACAATAATTTATGACTAAAAAACTGGAGAAAAGGACATCAATATTAAGGTTTAGAGAACTTATTACGAAAACTTATAAGTTTTCATAAAAGAATACAAAGATTCCATTTTGACTCTAAAATATTTTAATACTTAAACAAATTTAAATATGTAAATTATTGCATTTATCTTAATAATATATTTGTATTTGTTGTAGAGATTTTAAATAAATATTTGCATCAAATACATTTTAAAATTAAAAAATCTCATATACAAATAATGTTAAAATTATTATTTTGCAATATACTCAAATAATTTATTTAATTATTTTTTTATACATTTATTTTAATATTATGTTTCTATTTATTGTAAAATCTACTTTAATATAATAAAATATATATAATAGATTGTAAAATATTAAAATATTTTTTTAATATTAAAATTATTTTAAATGTATATACCATTATATTTATTTTAATACTATATTTCTATTTGTTATTAAACATTAGAGCCAATTTTTTTGGAATAATAGAGGTAAAAAGTATTGTGGTAAAAAAAGGGTCTTGGTGTTCCTTTTTGAAAACTTGGGGGTGTTGGTGACCATTTCCCCAAACCTTGGGAGTGTAGATGTCATTTTTTCTAAAATATAATATTAAATAAATACATAATATATACATTTTCAAATATTGTCAATATTTTAATATATTACAATTTATTAGACATATGTTATTATATTGAAGTAAATTTTCTAATAAATAGAAATATTATATTAAAATAAATTTTTAAAATTTAAATTATTTTGAATAAATATTATGTAATTTTGTTTTTGGTACAAAGGGAGCCTAGATCCCAGCTAGGCTAAACAAAACGAGCAAAAGTCATCCCTAGTCCATCATTGGACAAAACAGAATGCACTCCCATGGGAGGGGAATGAAAAATATGGCACCCGAGTGGGAGATTGAGAGCCATTCCGGCAAGGAAGTCGGCAGCACAATTCGCCTCTCTATACACATGCTTCACTGATATCTGCCAATCTCTGTTAAGTAGATCTTTGATGCCCCATAACAAAGATGAAATACCACTGCGGTTTGCTTCGGAGGAATTCAGGAGTTGCGTGACCCCCAAATTATCCACCTCAACTTGTAGTAAGCGAAAACCATGCTCCCAAGCAATTTTTAAACCTTGGTACAGCCCCCACAACTCAGCTTCCATAATGGAACAACTCCCCAAATTCATGCTGAAACCACACACCCATTCCCCACAATAGTTCCTTACTAAGTTGCCAGCGCTTGCCAAGCCCGAACTCTTCAACGTTCCATCAGTGTTGAGCTTGAGAAATTTCCATCTTGGTGGTTGCCAGCAAATCCATCTCTCTGTTTTTGGGGTTCTTTCACCAGCTAAAGATTTATGAAGCACAAAGAGCTCTTCTGAACGATTGTTCACTTCCATTATTACTTGGAAAGGCTGCACGTCTTATGTGCATGAACAAATTGGTTGCGCCAATACCACAAACGCCACACTGTGACTCCAAATACAACTGTCCAGTCCTTTTTATTTGTAATCTTCATTTGGTTGTTCAGATTACAAGCAATCCATGCACGGAGATCCAAGGTAAAGAAAGTATGACTTGTGTGCTTCAGGAGTAGGGCTAGCCAAATACGTTTGGAATCCACACAATCCCTGACTGCATGGAGTGCATCCTCCCTGCTTTGCCCACACCGGATGCAAGAACTATCAGTAATCACATGTCTCCGCGCTAACTCCTCATTTGTTTTCAGCCTATTATGCATCAAAAGCCATAGGAAACAACGTATACTTTGGGGTCCTTGCCATTTCCATATTAGGCTTCAAAGGGAATTATTCTCATTTTACAAGGGCTTGAGGAGGAAAAAATAAGCCGACTTCACACTAAACGTACCAGACTTTGCAGGTCCCCAATAACGGTAATCATCTTCTCCTTCAGCAATCGGTGGCAAAGTGCCAACTATCCTGAGAATGATATGGTTTGGCAGTAAAGAATAAAAATGATCCCAATTCCACATGCCATTACTATCAACGTAATTAGCCACACACTCATCCAGTATGTTCTCGTCAATCGGGCCGCGGGTGTAAAATTGCAAACAATGCCCATCCTCCAGCCAACAATCTTTCCAAAATTTAGCCAGCCTCCCATTGCCTATAGCCCAATGAGTTCCTTGGATAGCCAGCCTCTCATTCCAAACGTTTCCCACTGCTTTCTATAACGGAGAACCATATCGAGTTGGAAGAGCCAGCGAGAGATTGCCCTTATCAACCCCATATTTAGACAACAAAACCTGAATCCAGAGACTGTAAGGAGAGGCAATAATGTTAAGCAATAAAAAGTATCGGCTCGGCCATGTCCTCATTCCCACCCCGAGGTGAATCTCCTCAGCTAAATGGCACGAGAAGAGTCCTGGTAAAACGTCTTATACAAACATATGCCAACTAGAGACAAGTATCAACCAGATAAATATACCGACCAGAGACGTATATCGACCAGATACCCATCACCCGAAGAAATGGCACACGATCTCATAAAATCGCGACAATTTCGTTATGCCCCGAACCGTCGAAAGAGACATGGCATCCCACGTTTACCCACAATCCAGTGGTTGGAGACCCACGAGGGTCTGCCATCACTCGAGAAATGGGGGGATGAAGAGTAGGCAAAAACGTGGGTCAGCGGCTATAAGAAGTCAAGAAACCGATGAAAAAATGGACCGAAAAATTGAGAGGAAATGGAAAACTCTGCTAAATTAGAACCAGATTATATTCCTTACAAGTTTTAGAAAGCATTACAAGAAATCAAACAATCCAAATTACATAGTTTTTCCGTAAACACCTTGTGCTAACTTAAGCATCGGAGGGTTTACACTGGTAAAACCACCGGCGTCTCTGATCTATCTCTGTGAGTATAGGATTAGAAAGAAGGAAAAAGATGCTTCCAACCCTTAGGGCGTTCGCAGTTGTTGAAGGAGGCAAAGGGCAGTATCCTCTCCATTGAACATACAAGCGTTGGTGAAACGATCTAGTCGGGCAAAGGGCGAGCAGATTTCAGCATCAATATTTTGGCACTGTATGTGGGGATTTGAATAAAAAACTACCACCAAGTTAGTAATCATCAAAGAAGCAGCGAACGATTGGTTATGGATATGACAAGGAAGGACGCCTTAGGAGGAGACAATGAAACTGGCGAAACGATCACTCTCCGAGAGATCGCAAATGAAGCTATAGAAAGGATGAGGCAAGATCGAATGGAACGGATGGAAAAGCAAATGGAGACGCTCACAGCTATATTACATGAGCTGCGGGATGAGCGGAGAAGGGAATGCGAGACCACTGTGGTAAGAGACGAAACCGTGGCGGAACCCAGCCTGGGGAGGCGTAGAATCGAAGAGATCCCTCCGCTAGTAGACCAACCCTATAGGACACATCCCCATAGAAGCGCTGGTCGGATCCCAGGGGAGCGTGTGGATGAAGGGAGTGACTAATCTTGCCCTGGGCGAGTTCTAGAAATCAATGATCGAGGAGTAAATGTTGACGAAGGTGAGCTCAGACAGCGACTGCATAATGCCGAGTAGGAGTGAGATCAAATAGCTGCGCGTGACCCTGACCGTGCTTTAGAATTGGAAGGTGAGGTACACAGGCTGGCACAGGTGATGGATGAGATCCAGGGCAAGAGAAAGCCTCCGAGCTGAAGGATAATGCTGGATGAAGAATCTCCGCTATCAGCCGAGATCATGAGCACTATTATCCCAAGAGATTTTCGCTTTTCCGACCTCAAGTACTCTGGGAGGAGCGACCCCTTAGTGCACATTGAGCGCTTCAATGACATGACGGGCGTACAAGGGTTAACACCAGCTTAAAAGTGCAGGGCGTTCCCCTTGACACTAGAGGGACAAGCCTGATAATGGTACCGTAAGCTGCCACGAGAAAGTATAAGGGGATACGAGCAGATGTGCCAAGAGTTGGCTGAGCAGTTCCGAGGAGCGGTAGCCCCAGAGGACGATATGATGGAATTGATGGGGATGAAGCAGAAGGAACACGAATCCCTTTGGGATTTTGTGAAAAGATACCATCGAGCCATGCTTGATCTAGGAGTTTCAATCACCCGCAGGCGTTGAGGGGATTAAAAGAGGGTGTAAGGATAGGCCGATTATGGTAAAACTTAAGAAGTCCCATCGTTCAGAATTATTCGACGGGGTATGAGCAAGCAAAGAGAGACATAGAAATTGAAGAAGAAAAAATGGCAAGGATAAAGAGTGAACAGCTAGAGGAGCTGAGATAAAAGAAAAAGAAAACCCTGAGTGGGAGCGGGTCAGGAAGACGAGCTGGAGAATCACTGGTGATAGGTGGAATATCAGCTTGGTCTCGCCCTTATCCCATGGCTTAGAGACCGCAATAGCTCCAACACAACCAAACTCAGCCTTCGCGCCCCCATTCCCAGAGCGGTAGCGAGAATTCAGACAGTTGGCTGCCCACCCTTATCACAACGCTCCCAGGGCACTGCATACAGTTACCTCCAGGGCTGGTCGACCAAACCAGTTACCTACAATACCAGCCCGAGACGATACCCACGATAGCCGAGCGGTCCAACTGATTGACCACAGCTTGGCGTACAAATAGTGCACCCCATTGAAAGTCTCTATAGATGAGTTGTATGAAAGAATCGAGGGACGAGGCCTGTTATACCCTCCTTCCCTTATAACAAAATCGGCTCACAGACGTGATAAGAGCAGATTCTGTAAATTCCACGACACTCATGGTCACACTATCAGCCAATGTCGTGACCTGAAGACTCGGGTGGAAGATTTGGTGAGGAACCGATATTTGGATGAATATATAGATGGAGTGTCCCCCGTCATTGAATCAAAATATACACTGGGTGATGAAGTTGATAGCAAGAGGGCCAACATTAGCTGGAGATTCAAACAGAGCACGGAAGAATTATGTGAGATATGCTTTGTCCAGCAAAGAGGTACGTTTCAATCTGCCAAAGGCCAAGAGGGCGAAAGTAAGACAAGTTCCTATTATGTGGACAGATGATGATGAAGAGGGCATTTTATACCCTCATGAGCACGCACTAATGATTAAAGCGATGGTGGCGGGTAAGGAATTCCGGCGAATATTGGTGGATACAAGCAGCTCCGTCGACAAACTATTTAAGTCGGCCCTAGACGATATGGGGATTGCGGATTTGAAATTGGAACAGACGAACACATCCTTGAAGGGATTTAGAGGAGGACGGTTGACCCCCATGGGAATCGTCGAGCTGCCGATTACCGTAGAAGCGAAGCCATTCGAAAAGACAGTGATGCTGGACTTTGTAGTAGTGGAAGAGAAAAGCACTTACCAGATGATACTGGGGCGACCTTTTATGAGAGCAAGCCAATGCGTTGTATCCATGCATTATCTGGCATTGAAATACAGAGTAAACGGAGTCGTGGGCGTAGTAAAAGGTGACCAGAGAATGGCGAGGAGCTGTTACGCTATAGCAGCCAAGGAGACATTACAGGTTACCACTCTGGATAACCGAGGAGATTTTAAAAAGGGTCGCGCAGGAGCCAGTTGAGAAACTGAAAGATGTTTTGGTGAGCAAGAATAACCCGAGCAGAATGGTAAAGATCGGGTCAGGATTGGGCGAGGCAATAAAAGGCGAGCTGGTAAAATACCTACAGTCCCATGCAGATATATTTTTCTGGTCACATGAAAACATGCCAAGAATTAATCGTGGGGTAGCTTGCCCCAAATTGGCAATCAAGAAAGGGGTCAAACCGGTGAGGTAGAAAATGTGGTGCTTTAACCAGGAAAGGTACGAGGCCATAAATGCCGAGGTGGAGAAGCTGTTGAAAGCAGGATTCATAAGGGAGGCTAAATATCCGGAGTGGATTTCCAATGTAGTGCTAGTAAAGAAGGCTAATAGAAAATGGAGAATGTGTATGGATTTCACAGACCTTAACAAGGCATGCCCAAAGGATAGCTTTCCTCTACCTAAAATAGATCAATTGGTGGACTCAACGACGGGTCACAGTCTGCTCAGCTTCATAGATGCCTTTTCGGGATACAACCAGATACCCATGGACGAGCAGGATGTGGAGAGTACCACCTTTATAACTAACATGGGTTTGTTTTGCTACAGGGTGATGCCTTTTGGCCTGAAAAATGCAGGGGCCACCTATCAAAGGTTGGTGAATAAGATTTTCAAGCCATTGATCGGTCACACTATGGAGGTATACGTGGACGATATGATCACGAAGTATAAAGAACCGAGAGATCATGTGAAGCACTCGGAAGAGACTTTTAAACTGCTAAGGAAGTACTAGATGAAGTTGAATCTGGAGAAATATGCATTTGGAGTTAGCTCGGGCAAATTTTTAAGGTTCCTAGTGAGCCACCGAGGGATCGAAGCCAATCCGGAAAAAAATACGGGCAGTAACAGATATGAAGTCCCCCTGGACAGTTAAAGAGGTGCAGAGCCTTACAGGAAAGTTGGCAGCGTTGAACCGTTTCATCTCGCGGGCCATAGATAAATGTCACCCTTTTTTCCAAACCATAAAGAAAGGGAGGAAAATGGAATGGACATCAGAATGTGAGAAGACATTCGGGCAGCTGAAGGAATATATAACCCGTGCCCCGTTATTATCAACTCCGAGGGAAGGTGATCAGCTGTATTTGTATTTGGCTATCTCCAAATGGGCTACCAGCTCGGTACTGGCCAGAGAGGAGGAAGGAAAGCAACACCTTGTGTATTACACTAGCAAGGCCCTGATGGACGTAGAAACTAGATATCTATTGATGGAAAAATGGGCGCTAGCTTTAATAACGGCAGCACGTAACCTCAGACCGTATTTTCAGGCCCACCCGATAGTAGTAATGACTGACCAACCTCTTCGGTAAATGCTCTAAAAACCAGATATATCTGGTCGGCTAGTAAAATGGCCTATAGAGCTAAGCGAGTTTTACCTATCTTACAGACCACGAGGAGCAATCAAAGCCCAAGCCCTGACCGATTTTATGGTTGACCGTATTGAATCAGGGAAAAAAGTTCAGGAGGAGCAACCAGGTGAACAGGAGAAACCAAAAGGGGTATGGCTGGTAATGGTTGATGGCTCACGTAGTGAACAGGGGTCCGGAGCAGGAGTTGTAATATAAAGCCTAGAAGGGGCAGAAGTATCCTATGCAGTGAAATTCAAATTCCAGCTCACGAATAACCAAGCCAAATATGAAGCCTTCATCACTAGGCTCGGGCTTGCACACGCACTACGAGCAAAAATGGTAGAAATCCAAGCAGATTCCCAGTTAGTCTGTAATCAGCTCAGTGATCAATTCCAAGCAAGGGAAGAGAAGATGGGGCTTTATTTGAAGAAGGCAAAGCAGATGATTGGGCTTTTCCAGGAAGTAGAAATAAAGTAAATATCCCGAAATGAGAACTACCGAGCAGATATGTTGGCTAGAATGGGCCCTAATTGCGGATCCAAAGTTACCCAAGTCGGTTCCATTGGAAGTGAAGACCTCTCCAAACATAGTAGAGGAGATAGAAGTAATGCGGGTGAGCACCGAAAAATCCTGGATGAACCCGATTGTCTCATATATCCGCGATGGCATCTTACCAGAGGACAGGAAGCAAGCAAGGTAGTTGAAATATCAGGCAGCAAGGTATACGCTACTCGATGGGGTACTCTACAGCCGAGGGTCACCTTGCCTCTTTTGAGATGTTTGGATGACGAGGAAGCAAATTATGTGTTGAGAGATATTCATAAGGGAATATGCGACAACCACTCGGGGGCAAGGACTTTAGTCTTTAAGGCACTTCGACAAGGGTACTTTTGGCTGACCATGCACCATGATGCTAAGGGGATGGCAAAAAACTGTAAAGTCTGCCAAAGCTTCATTGAGGTTCCTACTCAGTCCCCAAAAAAATTGACCGTAATGTCATCCCCATGGCCTTTTGCCCAGTGGGGAATCGACCTGATCGGCCCATTACCTAAAGGTCGAGGAGCCACAACACATGCGATTGTGGCCATAGATTACTTTACTAAATGGGTAGAAGTGGAAGTTCTCAGTCAAATCACAGAAAGAAAGACAATGGATTTCATCTGGAAGAATATCATCTGTAGATACGGGATCCCCTACGCCATCATAACAGACAATAGGAGGCAGTTTGACAACCACAACTTCAGAGAATTTTGCCAAAAACTTGGGTGTGGATATGAAGTTTTGTACCCCCGCACACCCCTAGGCAAACTGGTAAGTGGAAGCAGGCAACAAGATAATAAACTCCTAAAAACCAAGCTGGGAGAAAAGAATGGAGCTTGATCGACGAGCTATCAGGAGTGTTATGGGCCTATCGGACAACCCACAAAACCGCCACAGGAGAAACCCCGTTTGCCTTAGCTTTCGCCATGAGGCAGTAATCTCCGCAGAAATCGGAGTGGGAACACATCGGACAGAGTATTTCAATGAGGAACAAAATGACGAGCAGATTTGCATGAGCCTGGACCTGCTGGAGGAAAAAATGGAAGGGGCCTCGCAAAGAGTGGCCAAATGCCAGCAAAGAATCATGCGTTACTACAATAAAAATGTACGCATGAGACAGTTCCGAGCAGGAGATTGGATACTTCGAAAAGTGAACCAAAACACAAGAGATCCTAATCATGGAGTTCTTAGCCCGAAATGGGAGGGCCCGTACAGAGTGATACGAACAACTGGCCCAGGAGCTTATAAGCTGACTTACCCAGATGGACGAGATGTGAAGAGATCGTGGAACGCTGAGCACTTGAAGAAATACTTCCAGCAAGCAAAGTGCTTTACCAACTTTTTATTTCGATAAGTTATTTATGTTAAATGCATGATGAATTGTGGCACATGCATATATTTCGCCTTTTTGTAATCCACGCAAAGTTTAATAAAAATGAATTCAGCATAAATTCCCTCACTATGCAAATTTTACTAAGGCAAGCAAGTGCCTATTCCTGCTCGGTCGCCTAAAGGACCAGCAAATTATTTCACAAAATTCACTAAGGCAAGCAAGTGCCTAATTCTGCTCGGTCGCCTAGAGGATTAGCAGGCAAATCTATAAATTTTACTAAGGCAAGCAAGTGTCTATTCCCACTCGGTCACCTAAAGGACCAGCAGACTATTTCACAAAATTCATTAAGGCAAGCAAGTGCCTAATCCTACTTGGTCGCCTAGAGGACCAGCAGGCAAATCTACAAATTTTACTAAAGCAAGCAAGTGCCTATTCCTGCTCGGTCGCCTAAAGGACCAGCAGGCTATTTCACAAAATTCGTTAAGGCAAGCAAGTGTCTAATCCTGCTCGGTCGCCTAGAGGACTAGCAAGTACATCTACAAATTTTACTAAGGCAAGCAAGTGTCTATTCTTGCTCGGTCGCCTAAAGGACCAGTAGACTATTTCATAAAATTCGTCAAGGCAAGCAAGTGCTTAATCCTGCTCGGTCGCCTAGAGGACCAGCAGGCAAATCTATAATTTTTACTAAGGCAGGCAAGTGCCTATTCCTGTTCGGTCGCCTAAAGGACCAGCAGGCAAGTTCTATAAATTTCGCTAAGGCAAACAAGTGCCCGTCCCTGCTCGGTCGATTAAAGGACCAGCAGGCAAAGTCAATTAAATATGTTAAGGCAATTTGCAGAAACGGTCCATAAGCAAAACCATGGCAAGAAAGCAAACAGAAAGCATCAAAAGTTTATAAACATCCAAGCGTTTGTAAACAAATAAAAATCTAAAATTTACATAGAAAATAAGCCTAAAGATCATGAGGTTCGGCAGCCTCGGTAGGAGAAGGATCACCAATCTCAGAAAGAAGAGGACCAGCAACTTCTAGGAGAATAGGCCTTGACCCCTAGCCTGCTTCAAGAGCACGATCCCCTGTTCCCTCCTCCTGAACCCCACCTGAAGAAGCCTCCACCTGATCCTGGTCCCCCTGCTCTCTATCCCTCTGGTCGGACTCGGCCATATATTTCTGCACTCCCGCCTCCAGCTTGCTCATGTTAAGCTCAGGATATTCCTCTTTAAGCATAAACATGATGCACTTGTAGCTAACGGCAGGCCTAAAGTTATACTCTGCATCCAGCCGATCATCCACCTCAGCAGATTTACCTTTTAGCTCGGCTACCTGCTCATTCAAGGACTTGATTTGCTCCTCGAGGGCCGTCCTCAAGGTTTCCCGCTCACTTTGAGTGGCCTGAAGATCATACTTCAAGTCACCCAACTCATTCTCAAGCTTGGAGGAGTTGGACTCAACAATGGTCACTTTCTCCTCCAGGTCCATGATCTGTTTGTGCAGCTCAAGCAGCTTCGAGCGATCAGTAGAATCAGCATTTTTCTTCAGGTCCTGGTTATCAGCTTGAAGCCTCCTCTCATGGCATATAGACTTGTTCTTGTAGCAAGAAACCAAAGTAACCAGCTTAAAAGAGACCCTCTGAACAGACTCAGCTAACTCGCTAAGGTTCACGTTCTCAATATCTTTGACCATTTTAGGTCCCACTGACTTGCCATAATCCCTCTGGTATGGGGTCAGATAGTCACCCTGGTCCCGAGACGGAAGAGGAGAGGATCGGTCTCCAGACTGAACACTAATCTCAGGACTCTTGTCATTAATCTTCTCCCCACCATTCTTCCGAGGTGGAGGAGGGGGCAGAGCAGGAGCAGAAGCCTTGAAAAGACTAACATTGGTTTTCTTCAAATGAGAGGGGGTTGTTGGAGCTGCCTAAAGTCCGACCACGTTTTCTTGTCATAGCGCTGAGAATCTTGTTGTCCATCCCGACAGTTATGTCCACTAAGCGTGACCCGGCAAGATTTGTTGTTGACGAGAGATCTTGACAGGTAGACGCGTTCACCAGAGCAGTTTCCACTTGGAGCAATGGTCTGTCATCAAGATTCTTGATTAGGCCCCACGACTCTGAAAGAACAAACAAGGATAAAGAATCCAATAAGTAACGACCAGAGAAGGAAAGTATGCAAAAAATAAACGACCTGGGGTGACAAAACGCGTTGGAATGTGAATATCACCACCAAGCGAATGGACTGTTGGACACCAATTTCCTCCAGCAAAGAAGAATTTATTCTTCCAGTTTTTACATGAGGAAGGAAAATCGGTGATAGGCTTCCTCTTTGTAGAGCTTGACATGAAGTAGTACCAGCCTGCTTCCTTTGGGCTACTCCTCAGCTGGTATAAATGTTTTACTTCAGTAAGGGAAGGTTCCTAGAGTCCACATCTCTCCCATAACACATACAAGGCTGAGAGAACCCCCCACCCGTTTGGGTGAAGCTGACCTGGAGCCAGATGCATGCCACCAAATATCCTGGCAAAATAAGGCTGAAGGAGTAACCGAGCCCCTAACTCGAAACTCTCCAGGTGCATCGTCACATACCCCCTCGGAGGCCGACTGGGGACGTCATCTTTCCCGGGGATTACAAGGAGAACCTCCTCATGAATATTGTAAAGATTTCTAAGCTTAAGTAGGTCAGTTGGGGTGGTGGCATAAGCTATATAATCAATGGGGTAAGTATCTACTTCCACCTTGTGGCCAAGGTTTCTCTTCTTAGAGGGTCTTCTCGGCTCGGAACTGCTCTCCTCACCGTCACCCACTTCCTCAGGGACCCCAGTCCCACCAGAACTATGATTCTCACTAGAGCCTGATGCTAGTCCACCACGGTTTCCCACAAGTTCTAATTCAGGGGAAGGCAAAGTGGTCATAGGACGAGGGTATTCAAGGGTATCCCTATGGTAGAAGGGACCTACACTATGAGAAGAGCATAGAGGATCGTTGGGTCCAAACAGGTTGGGTATGAATCCTCTATCTCTTCATCACTCTCATCTACAATTAGTTTTCCCTTTCAGTTTGACATATCGAAATCTTAAAAGGGAAAGCACAGCAAATCCAAGTATATGGGTACAAATAAGGGACAATACAGAATCCAATCAACAACAACCAGAGAAGAAGTTAAAGGTGATACATGGAATAGACTGGTACTAGTAGCGTTGTCATGACGGAGAAAGGACCCAGCAAATAAAGGTTTCCGACGCAGAAAGTGTGATTAAAGTCTAAGGAGGGAGTTGGCTTACGGCGGAATGGCAGATAGCGAAACGCAATGACAATTTTAATTTAGGGATTTAAAACGAAAGGGGGAAAATGAAGGCATTTAAGTTATACAGATGCCAGATCACTGGTCATATATTGAGGACAGATAAGTCGTCGTTTCAAATTTTGAATACGAAATGACAAGAAACAACACGTCACTGACCGTTAGAAAAGGCCTGACAAGATGTTAGCCCCGCTAAATATTGGACGTGCTTTCAAAGGCCCATACTCAGATCTAAACCTCCTTAAACAAAATACGGAACCTCAGATCCGTCACAATAACACGAAGACCAGATAGGTATTTCCCGGGGTCGGAAGGATCCAATTCTCAGTTTTTAATCTCAACTTGTTTCACTCGCAAGACCAGAAACTGGGGGACTGGTGTTAAGCAACAAAAAGTACCGACTCGGCCATATCCTCATTCCCACCCCGAGGTGAATCTCCTCAGCTGAATGGCATGAGAAAAGTCCTGGTAAAACGTCTTATACAAACATATGCCAACCAGAGACAAGTACCAACCAGAGAAATATACCAACCAAAAATGTATACCGACCAGATACCCATCGCCCGAAGAAAGGGCACACGATCTCATAAAATCGTGACAGTTTCGTTATGCCCCGAACCATCGAAAGAGACATGGCATCCCACGTTTACCCAAAATCCAGTGGTTAGAGACCCACGAGGGTCTGCCATCACTCGAGAAATGGGGGGATGAAGAGTAGGCAAAAACGTGGGTCAGCGGCTATAAAAAGTCCGGAAACTGATGAAAAAATGGACCGAAAAATTGAGAGGAAAAGGAAAACTCTGCCAAATTGAAACCAGATTATATTCCTTACAAGTTTTAGAAAGCATTACAAGAAATCAAACAATCCAAATTACATAGTTTTCCCGTAAACACCTTGTGCTAACTTAAGCATCGGAGGGTTTACGCTGGTAAAACCACCGACGTCTCTGATCTATCTTTGTGAGTGTATGATTAGAAAGAAGGAAACAAAGGTGCTTCCAACCCCTGGGATGTTCGCAGTTACTGAAGGAGGCAAAGGGCAGTATCCTCTCTATTGAACATACAAGCGTTAGTGGAACGATCTGGTCGGGCAAAGGGCGAGCAGATTTCAGCATCAACAAATAATATTCCAACCAATTTTCATCAGCAAAGCCTTATTCATGAGCGTAAGATTTTTAAGTCCAAGACCCCCATAATATTTAGGTAGCTGAATTATATCCCACTTTATAAGGTGCATGCGTTGTGACTCTTCAACCCCGCTCCAGATAAAGCATTTGCAAATCTGATCTATTTTATTTCGAATATTTTCAGGTAGCATGATGGTCTGCTTGGAATTTATGGGAAGGGCTTGGATGACCGATTGTGTTAATGTTATCCGACCTACGAGAGAAAGATGCTTGGCTGTCCATCCCGAGAGTCTTTGTTGAACTCAGTCGATAAGATTTTGATAAGTTTGCTTACTAATCCTCTTGTGTAGCAAAGGCATACCTAGGTAGGTACCAAGGTCCGTTGTGGTGAAACCAAGCTTATCTCCAATCTTTTTAATATCAACAGCATGCACATTGTGGGAGAAGAAAGTCAACGTTTTACTGCTATTAAATTTTTCCCTAGAACTCATGCAAAAAACTTGAGAACGTTCTTGATTACTTGTGCCTGAGAAATAGAGGCTTCTGTTAACAACAAAAGATCATCAACAAAGAAAAAAATGAAATATAGGGATACCTTGACGGGCTAGCTTAATAGGTTTCCATCGACCATCCCGAACTGCTTGGTTAATTCCATGGCTCAGTCTCTCGATGCATAGCACAAAAATGTAGGGAGAAATTGGGTCGCCTTGCCGGCTTCCTCTCGAAGGGACAAAAGAGTCCGTAAGTTCCCCATTCCATAGGAGCTGCATAGTGGGTGAGGAAATGCAATCTATAATCACATGAACGAGCTCTATAGACACCTCAACCAAGCATAACGTCTCATAAATAAAGTCCCAACTCAGCCTGTCATATGCCTTTTCAAGACCAACTTTTAGGAAAATGCTACTTACCCCGAGTCAAGTCCCGGTTCAAACCCCGAAAACAATAAATGACGTCATTTTAATTCTTTTTTTTTCATTTCATTCTCCCTAAAACGACGTCGTTTTAAGGAAAAAAAATCAACAACAGCCCCACTCCTTCACTTCGTTCTCTTCATCTCAACAAAATTGCTTTCTCTCTCTATCTCACAACCCCTCCTTCTATTTTTCTATTTCTCTTCCCCTTCGTTTCAGCTTGGTTAAAACAAAATCAACAATAACTTTAAATTGCTCTCTTTCTCTTCATTTTCTCTTCGTCTCACAACAGCCTGAAATTGCAGTAGTTAAACTTGTAATCTAAGCATATGAGAACGAACTAAGAAGTGCTTTTGCTGAGAGAAATGAAGTGCTTTTCATTTTGCAAAGAAGAAGATGCATGTGTGCATGTGAAAATCCAATGACAAGTTGCTGGTAATAATTCATGTATGTGAATAAATGTATATGGATCAAAATCTGTCCTGATAACTTTGAACTTCAGTTTCCTCAGCTCGGCTTGAAGAATGTATAGCACAAAGTTGCTCTCTAATGTGACATGACCCTTTTTTTTTCTTTTTTTCCCTTTTGGAATTATTCAAGAAGAGTCAAAGTGGTGAAGAATCTCAAGATGAAAGGGTTTTGCAGTGCTTGGGATCGGTTCTGAAACGAAGATGAAGAGAGAACAATTGGGGCTGATGCTAATTAAACCAAACAGCGTCATTTTATGAAGAACAAAAACGAAAAAAAAAAAAGAAACGACGTTGTTTCAATTATTTTCGGGGTTTGACCCGAGATAAATAGCATAACTCCAACTTTTATTTCCCTTTGACTGACTTTACCCTTTTTCTTACGCATCGAATACACCACCTCTTGAGCGATAACTATATTTTCAGTTATGTGCCTCCCAGGTATAAAACTAGTCTGGGTAGGACCTATTAGATATGGCAGCACCTCCTTCAGTCTATTGGTCACGATCTTAGTGATGATTTTATACACCACAGGGCATAAGCTGATAGGTTGAAACATTTTAAGATTAATAGGGTTATTGGTCTTGGGGATAAGAACAATTAAAGTTTTGTTGAGCTCCCAAGGAATATTTTTACCACCAAAAACCTCTTTAACCACTTTGCACACAGAAGGACCAACCACTTGCCACTGAGATTAATAGAAGATGGCATGTAACCCATCCACTCCGGGTGCCTTCGTCGGATGCATGCTGGGTGCCTTCGTCAGATGCATGCTAAAGACAGTCCTCATAATTTCCTCATCATTCACGGGTTGCATAATGGTGCTTAACATATCGCTGGTCATTCTTGGAAAATCATTTGATGCAGGATACACATGATGCTCCCTCTCCTCCTTGGAGTAAAGGTTTGCAAAAAAAGACACAACATAAGTACGGATTTCCTCTTCATCCTGCAGCCAACTTTTAACATCATCTTTGATGGTCACTACTTTATTCACCCTTCTTCTTTGGATAGTTTTGTTATGAAAGAAACTATTATGTAATTTTAACATTATTAGTAAGTGAGATTTTTTTATTGTAAAATATATTTACCCCAAATATTTATTTTAAATCTCTGCAATAAATACAATTATATTATTAAAATAAATATAATAATTTTCATATTTAAATTTATTTAAATATTGAAATATTTTAATATTATTACTCTATTTATATTATATTTGTATTTATTAAAAATTTTAAAATTAACTCTTAGTTACTATAATTAAATGGTATTATGATAAAAAAGAGGTCATGTTGTTATTTTTTTAAAACTTGAGAGTTTACATGACCATTTTCCCAGACCTTGAGGGTGTTGATATTTTTTTCCAAAAAATTTATAAACCTATCAATTGCAATAAAAAAACTTTATATTCTAGGTCTTTTTTATTTTAATATTAAAATAACACTCCCTTTCTTTTTAGAGTTTGAGTCAAATAGCCAGTTGGTTCATATATTTTTTAGAGCACTCTAGTAGGTATTCTTCTAAGTCCACGCTTCAAGAAGATTTGATTCCATCAAGATGCCTTTGTGCTTGAGGTGGATTAGTAAGAAGTTTCATAGTGTATAACTTTCTTCTTTGATGGATAATGAAGAAACTTTTAAGTTCAGGCCTTGTTTTGGCTGTGGAATAGGCTTTGAGATGCCCAAGTTCTGTTCTAGTGTGAAGAATGATGGATTGATTTCTTTTCTTATTAAGTAGGATGGGGCACCGCTGAGCTTTGAATATTACTTGATCATTCATAATGGTTACTTGTCCTATCCAAAGGGCGTTTCCTACGATGTTATTTTGCACTTGCCTAATCGTGTGAAAAAGGAAATTTGGTTAAGATCAGGAAGTTTGCCTCCCTCCAAACTTGTTGGATGATTAAGATTGTTGAAAGACTACTTCAGCCTAAGCTCCAAGACTTTGCAGGTTTGGATAAAAAGGTTGTAAGCATTGTTGGTCCTCTTTACCATGGTGTACTTATTTTTTATCAGCCCATGCTCTGGAATAATAATGTCAAGGTCTTTATATCCTTTCTACAAAGGTTCGAAGTTAAATTTAATCCCCACATCTTTCAATATTTATCATTGGAGGTTGAAAGTCAACTCCAAATCTACTGTCTCCTATGTTGAGAAGTACAAGGCTCTGTATACTGAGACATATGGGGATTTTGAGCAAGTTATGGGCTTTGTAGAGACTAAAGTCTGCTCCTCCTACTAAAAAGAGCACTCCTAAAATTTTTCTTCTTCCAAAATGCCTGCTCGACAAACTCCTCATTAGTCTATAAGAGGTTTCGCTTCTTTTTTTTTTTTTTTGAGAAAGAAAGTAAGATTTTCATTGCTTCAACTTTGTGAATACATCCAAAACGGCCTGAGGAATTTCATTGGCCTATACAGCTGGCTCTTTAAAGTCTATGGCAAATTTCGCCAGACAATGAGCTTCTAAATTACAAGTTCTGGGAGTATGCTCAATCCTGACAAACTCAAAATGTCTACACATGCTTTGAATATCTGAGATCACCCAATAAATTTCAGCCTTGCTTCATAACTTGTTGTTGACTAAATTAGTCACTTCCAGGCAATCTGTTTCTACAATCACTGACTGCATTTTTGCTTCTGTTACAACCTGGACCCCCCAATCCATAGCTTCAGCTTCTGAGTATCTTGCTTCTCCTCTAAATGGTACAGTTTTGACAGCTGCCATCACTATTTTGCCATCAGACCCTCTGACCATAGCTCCTAGCCCGGCTATTTGCGATCCAACATGGATGGCTGCATCAAAATTTATCTTATAGGTTCCAATTGGAGGAGGTTCCCATTGCTTTTTACATTTCTCAGCCCTTGACTTGAGGGCATTATCTCCAACCTCTCTTACTCTCTGGAAAGCTCCTACCACAGCTTCTGCTTTGGCTGCAGATACTAGATGGTTCACCTTTTTGCCTTCGAAAATCTTCTTGTTCCTAGCATTCCATGCAACCCACCAGTAAGTTACTACCAGCTCCATCTGAGATTTGGTCAATTTCTTGTCCAAATCTTGCATTGCACTCAACACATCTTGGTTTAATCCGCCATGGAGCTCTACTGCAAAAGGGGCTTGCCTCCAAATTTTCTGGGAGTTTTTACAATATAACAGTGAGTGATTTATGGTTTCCACCTCTTTATTGCATAATTTGCAAATTGGAGTTGACAGGATCTTTTTTCTCTACAAGTTTTCAGCTGTGGGGAGAAGATTTCTAGCAGCCCTCCAGAGAAAGATTTTAATTTTCTTCGGAATGTTTAGAGTCCACAGATCCTTCCAGCATTTAAAAGCATCACCAGAATAACTTGGAGTGTCAGGGTATTTTATTTGAAGAGCAATTTGATAACCACTTTTCATCGAATATTGCCCTTTTTTGTCAAAGTGCCACAATACTTCATCCTCTTTGTTTCCTTTTGGCAATGGAATTTTAATGATTGCCTCTGCATCTATAAGAGGTTTCGCTTCTAAGACCCCTGCTTTTGCTCTTTCCAAGGTTAAGAGGATCTTGCTTGGTATCTAACAATCTGGTCCATCCAAGTTGGATATTCATAAATTCAATTCAATTGTATTAGATAATATTCATTTAAAACTTTTGGATATGACTATGGATATTTCTTAAAATATCCAATTAGATATTGGATGAATATGAATATTAGATGGATACCTAATATTCAAATCATTTTTTATATTTTTTAGATTAAAAAAGAATAAATATAAAAATATCCTAAACAAAAAATTTATTCTTAAAATACCTTCCCAACAAAATTGCAGGAAAATATTTTATCTTTTACAAAATTTAGAAAATATATTACCAAAAGATAATTAACTTTTTTCTCTAAAAAAATGAATGTTGGCATTACTCTTCTATCTCTGCCGACATTGGCGTTGGTGACAGAAAAATTGATCAAATGATGATGAATTCGGTAACATGTAACCCAAAATTTCGTGATCTATGTAGTGGTACTACATTTTTTTGGCAAAAGAAATTGATGGCGAAGCAAATGCCACTGAAAGATTGGCGGCAGCATCTCATCGCCAACTAACAACGAATCGTTGAGATGTGCTACCACATCCATCAAACTCATCGAAAGCCACCGTATGACTGAGATGACGGTGCAACTAACCGCATCATTGTTAGTCGGTGACGTTGAGTTGTCATCATACTTTTGGGTGGTTTTCCACAGCCATCATTTATTTTTTGCCAACGAATTCAATAATGTTGCATAGATCATGAAATTTCTAGTTTGATGGTATCAGATTTATCATCATTTGTTCATTTTTTCCATCGCCAATGATAGATCAGTAAATCTGATTATATTTAGTTAATTATTATATTTTTATTCAAAATAACTTTAATTAGCTTTTAAAATTAATGATTTTAGGAAAAATAAATAAAGGTAAATAAGAATTATCTTAATGTAAAATATGATTAATTAATTTAAAAAATATATTTATTAATTAGTCATATTATTTTGAATTTAAAAATATAAATTTAATGTCCTCGGACATCTATGGATATTTATTTGATAAAATTTATATCCCTATCCAATATTTAACACTGGATATAAATATAGACATATCCATTATAGATGATAATAGATTTATACTTGGATGGTTAATATTCATCCATAACTAGATATTTGGCATCCTTATTCGTACCTTTTATTCTCAAGTTTTCACCGACTTCTTTTATTCCAAAGAAGTCTTCATTTCCAAAGAAAGACTTCTCTTGGAGAAAGTCTCGTGTGTCTTGATGAGAAAACTTCTGCAGATATAGGTACAGGCAAATTGAGGAAACTTATTTAACTTTAGAGAGTGAGAATAAAGAAAGCGATACTGAGGAGCTACTCTTGAGCAACTTTTAAAGGTGAGTTTACTTCTTCCATTTCCTTTTTTTTAATTTATTCATTTTTTTTCTTTTGGCATCCACTTAGACTTCTTTGGCTTGTTTTGTAGTTGAATCCTTTAAAAATTGTTTATCCAATGGTTGGTTTGTTACAGTAATGTCCTATTACAGATGATGTCGATGAGCTTTCTTGCTCAAAAAAAAGAAAAAGCCTGAATCTTTTTTGTTTCATGAGACCGACACGAAGTTATTTTTCGAATCTGATGAGTCCAGTCAACATCTTTTTTGGCAACATCTTTTTTGGCAGTATAGTTGCTGATTGTAATCATTCTTTTAATTAATAAATTGAATTCGGCCTATGGTACAACAACCTTTTTATTTATTTTATTAAATATTAAATTATATGTTAAGCAGGAAAAGCTTTAGATTTCCAATCAAGTACAAGGTCTCATTCACACTCAATAAACATCAACCAATTAACACAAACACTTAAACAATAAGAATATAGAGTGAGATAATGAGTTACCACAATACTAATTCAAATTTTCAAATCCTAACTTTACCCAAATTCCTCACAACACTTTCTAGGCCTTTTCTAAAGGAATATTTTAGCTTAAGAATGGCGGCTTTCAAGGTTGACAGTGGCAGTTTGTGAGGTGGATCATTGTTAGAGAGAAAAAGAGAGATAGAAGGAGAGAGAAGGAAGAGAGCTTTGGTGCTTTCAAAGGAGGAAGAAAACTTTAGCGGCCATGGGGATACATTTTTCACTTAACAAAAATTTTTTGGGTTTCCATTTACACCATCTATTAAAACGACATAGTATCAACAGTTTCTAGCTAATTTACATTAATTTTTAATCTTTATTTGCTTAGTAAAAGTTATTACTAATAGCTACAAAATTAAAATTTTACTTTTTTAACTACTAACCTTAGTGTCACAAATTTTTTATGCTTAATTTAAAAACACCATAGTCTCGGTAATTTCTGGTACTTATTTGTTAAATACAGACAATGCCCCAAAATGCATGTAACTACTAATACTTTTGAATAAAGTATTATAAGAAAAATGTCACAGAAGACCATTTTTCTAATAGTGTAAATTTTAAAACGGAAGGCTTTGTTCTCACCCGTCCTCCTTTCAACTCTTGAATTGATATAGTTGGGCTCTTTTAAGCAGTTTGAGTGCAAAAATTCCCAGAGTTTTTGTCTTATCCCATAATTATTTCTTGCAGTAGGAAAGATTTCTTGACTTAACATAGTTCTTAGAGCAGTATAAACTATATCAACATTAGATACATGAAGAAAACAGTTTAATTTTTACCTAATTTTATCATATCGACTGCTTGCTCTACATATTGTATCTCTTGTAATTCTTAGGATCCTTTTACTTATTTGTCAACAAAAAGCAATCTTACCGGAAACGTGCAAGGTGAAAAAATAAAAACCAGGATGCTTGAAATCAACAAATCGTGAGCTACCTTTTACTAAAGAAATGTTTGATATATAAACAAGATTGTGCCTAGAGTTTAAGCCGAGATTCTAGCTAACAAAAAAGGAAAAATGGATTTCTAACGGCTAGTCAATTCAAGGCTATTATTCTTGCTTGTAAAGAGGATTTTAAGCATTGATATCAGTATTTGATTGTGCTGATTGATCCTTTGATATAGTTTCACTTGATTGAGTTTCCTTGGATATTGTATTGCATGATCTTACAATTGTTGGCTGTCTTTTTTATGACCACGAAATGAAATTTGCTCCTAGGTAGATACAATAACCCGTAGTGCTTCTTCTTGTCTCCTTGCAGCCTCCCCAATCTGCATCACATAAACCATTAAGTTTTAGAGAGCTTTTTGCCATACAATAAGTACCATAATTTATTGTTCCTTTAAAATATCGTAGTATTTACTTGACGGCTCGAAGATCTCCTTCCGTTGGATTCTGAAAGCATTGATAGACCTTATTCACAGCATGAACAATGTCGGGTCGTGTAAATGTCAAGTATTGTAAGCTTCCAACTAGTTTGCGAAATTCAGTGGCATTGGTTTATTTCTTATCATGAGTGGTGAATTGTTGCTTAATAGCCATCGGAGTTGCAAAATGGGAACATTCATCCATTTTTGACTGAGCTAAGATGTCCTTGATATATTTTGTTTGTGTTATAAAAATACCATCAGTGATATATTTTATTTCCAAGCTGAGGAAATAGTGTAATCTTCCAAGATCCTTCACTGCAAATTCTTGGCTGAGTTTTTGAATTGTAGATTTAATGAATTCATCATTATTTCCTATCACGATAATTTAATATACATAGACCAACATCATTATAATCATGGTGTTAGTTCTATAAATAAACATAGATGAATCAGCTTTGCTACAAACAAAACCAAGTTCAAGTAAAAATTGAGAAAAGTGATCAAACCACACCCTTGGTGCTTATTTTAGTCGATAAACATATATGTTTAATTTGCACACATAGTCTGGTGAAGCAGAACTTTTGAACCTTGGAGGTTGCTCTATATACACGGCTTTGTTAAGGAAACCATGTAACAATGCATTTTTCACATCTAATTGCTTTATTTTCCAACTTGATGTACAACAATAGCCAGAACAGCTCTAATTGTTGTTGGTTTGATCACTGGACTGTATGTCTCCTCAAAGTCCAATCCTTCTATTTGAGAGTATCCTTGCACCACCAACCTTGCTTTATGCCTTTCCACCAATCCATTTTCTTTGAATTTGGTTTGAAAAATCAATTTTGACCCAATGACGTTTACATTCTTTGGTCTAGGCACAAGTGTCCAAGTTTGGTTGTCATGCAAGGCTTAATTTCTTCCTCTATTGCAGCTAACCAACAAGGTGTTTTCATGGCTAATCTGAATGTTTTTTATTCCAAGGTTGACAAGTCAAATTGAGTAGTAAGTGCCATTTGTTTTTCCAATTCTGGATTTTTCTTTAACTTGTGACTTGTAATCATGTTGTGCTAATTCAAAGAAATAGTAGATGGCCTTGCATTACTAGAAAAAGTATCAGTATTAAAAAAACCAGTTAGATTAACCACAAGATTATCACTTATTTCCTTTGAAGTTAGCTTTTGAGCTATTGATTTTGATACAACAGCTTCATCTGAGTTTCTAGTAGGTGTTATGTGGCTGAAACTCTTTTCAATATCCATTTGAGTTCGTTCCTCTAATAAGACTTGTGGTGAGGTTTGCTTTTGAGTTGTTGATTATGATACAACAGTTTCATCCGAGTTTCTAGTAGATGGTATATGGCTAGAACTCTTTTCAGTATGAGTTTGAATTTGTTCCTCCAATGAGACTTGTAGTGTTTCACTGGATTTAAATGTCCCTTCCATGTCATGATGTGTTGTAGATTTTGCTTTGTCCCTAATTCCTTCACAATAAGTTAAATGTGGAGTGAAGTCCTGATATTGTAAAGTTTGTAACTTATTTTGAATTGGGCTCTTTTGTTTATTCTTTTTATCCCACTCATCCAAAGTTGTCCTTGCCGTTTGAACATGTACAGAATAATTAGAAGAGTTAACAAAAGGAAAGCACATTTCATCAAAGATCTTGATATATATACTCTCTTAGTTTTCTGATAAAAAAATCTATAACCTTTTTGGTTTAAGCTATATCCGATGAAAACACATGGGTATGTTTTCTTTATAAATTTACTCTTACCATACTTCTTGAGATATGGAAAGCATCTACATCCAAATACCCGTAATGATTTGTAGTATGGCTGTTTATTGTATAATTAGAAAAATTGGCTCTTTTTCTTCAACACTGTGGATGGCATTCTATTTATCAAGTGTACAGCAGTGAGAAATGCATCAACCCACAAATTTTGTGGTAAATTTGCTTGATACATGAGAGTGGGACCCGTTTCTACCACATGTCTATGCTTTTCTTAGCTATTCCATTTTGTTATGTAGTGTATGAGCATGAAATTTGATAGAGAATTCCACATTTTTCAAGTGATTTTTAAATATTCCTGATTGAAATTCACCGCCTCCATCACTTTGGAATACTTTGATTCTCCTGTCAAATTGGTTTTATGCAAAACTTTGAAATTCCAAGAAACAATTAAAAAAATTGATTTAAATTTCAAGAGATATAGCCACGTAAATCTGCTACTATCATCAATAAAAATAGCATAATAATTAAATCCTTGAGTAAATAAGATTGGGGCTGGTCCCCATAAGTTACAATGAATTTTCTCAAGAGGAAACTTGGCAACTTTATTGGAAGAATTAAAAGGTAGTTTGCAACTTTTTGCCATTTGACAATTAATACAAATATTTTCTAATTTTTTCCAACTCGATATATCAATGAGTTGTTTTTCTTGTAAAATTTTCAGAAACTTTTCATGAGGGTGCCCCATTCGTCGATGCCAAATGTCAAAATTTACTTTATTTCCTTGAATTGTTGTGTATGCTTGCTTTGCTTTCTCCTCAAGAGCATACAATCCTCCTTGTTTATGTCATTTCACAAGCGTCTTTCCCTATTTGTCCTTAATCAAGAAACCATTTGATGAGAAAATAATAACACACAAATTGTCAGTTGTTGATTTCCCTACTGATAGCAGATTCTTTTTAATATCGGGAACAATGAGCACATATTTTAGGTTCAAGCAACCATGATTGATATTTAACACAATATCACCTATGTGTGTAATTTTAAGACCCTTACCTTTACCAACATATAAAGAATCATTTCCTTTATAAAGAATGATTTTTCTTGTATTACTTAAGTTGTTGGTGATGTGAGTTGTTGCTCCAGAGTCAGCATAGAATGCAGGATCATCATCTTCGTCATTTATATGCATGGCAACAAGAGCATGAGGAATTTCCCCAGATTGACACGAGTGATCAAACCTGCTTCGACATTTTAAAGTTGTATGTTTAGTTTAAAGTAAATTTGACATATATTTTTATCACCTGGGTCCACGTTTTGTTGATTAGCATTCTTTATGTTACAGTTGTTACCAACATGAAATTTTTGAAAATTGTTATTGTTCTGTTGACTTTGGTTCACAAAATTTTGATTTCCATTCCTTCCTACTGGCGTAAAACCCATTCCCCTTGAGTTGAAGTGACACCTCTGATTTCTACCTCTTCCTCTCCGGCTGAAAAAGGCTCGTTCATGGTTGACGAATTGCTTCTTATCTTCTTGCTCATTACATAACATTTGTTCATGTCCTTGCAAGGCTAAAACAAACTGATTATATTAGGGGTGTCAAAAAAAACCCGGCCGAACCGGATCCGGCCCGGACCCGGCCAATCCGGTCCGAGTTAGCAGATTCGGCTTTCAGAATTTAAAACCCGGACATTTCCGGGCACGGTTCCGAGTTTAGCACCAAAAACCCAATTTTTTAATAAACTTAAACAATATGTATAAAACTAAAAAATTAAAACCAGTTACCTAAATCGCAAAACACAAATGCCCAAATCCAAAAATCCCTAATTCCCCAGTTACCCAAACCCAAAGGCATAAGCAGCAACGCTGCCATTGGCTACCCACCGTCACTGTCGGCCAGTACCCACTATCAGTCCGTCACCGTCGGCCCTCGACATCATCTCTTCTCATTTGGCATTTGCTGACTCGGTTTTGCTCGGTTGCGGCTATGACGTGAGTCGTTCGTACAGTGCAGTACAGCCCCCTCCGGCACCGTCAGTGTCAACGCCACCGTCTTCAACTCTCCATTGCCACTTTCTCATCCACCATCAATCTGTCACTCTGCCATCACAGCCACCACTACCAGCCCCAGGTATTGATTTTTTTCCTTCAAAATTTTGCCTTCCCAGTTGCATTTTTGCTGATTCATAATCTTTACAGAATTACAGTTTACATCATTTTGCTTCTTTGCTGCTATTCGTGTTTATCTTCGACCAATTTTGTGCATGGTTGCTGTGAGCCTGTGATTACTGTTGCTCTTTTTTTTTCGACCAAATCCTTGTGCCTTTTTTAATTTTATGTTGCAATGTTAGTTATGTAATGATAAGTTTCAGAGTCCGTTGAATGACTTTTATAAATAAGCTAATTAATGAAACTGGAAAAGGAGAGAATAGAGGAGATTGACATTTACATATGTGATTAAACAATTGAAAGCTAAAATACGACTTGTGGTGACATTTACACACACACTCTCTGTCTCTCTTTTCTGTTCACTTTTTCGTTTCCACACTAAAATCTAAAATTTAGTATATCTTTGCTATTGTAACAGTAGAGCAATGCAATGTCGGACAACGTGAAAATCAATTCTTTGAGTGCTCCAGATTTATCTCGTAATGTCGAAGATAAAACTAATAATGAGGTTAAGGAAATTTCAGTGTCAACTGTGAATGATAAGAAGAGTAAGGAAGAAACTAAAAAAAAAAAAAAAGTCTCCAAAGCTTGGGAGCACGTTATAAAAATAATGGTAAATAGAGAACAAAAGGCAAAGTGCATGCATTGTAGTGCAATTTTAAAAGCAAAATTCGAATTTGGAACTTCAACTTTGAATAGACACATGGCATTTTGTTTTAAGAAGAATCAACCGAAAATAGAAGAAGCACTTCAGGGAAGCCTTAAAGTGATTAAAAGAGAGGATGGAACTTGTGGCATTAGTTATGGAAGTTTTAATCAAAATGTTTTACGGAGTTTGATAGCAAGAATGGTTATAATGCATGAGTTTCCACTTAGATTCATGGAATATATAGGCTTTCGAGAAATGATGGCACATGCTAACCCTGTGGTTAAGCCAATGAGCAGAAACACTTTGAAGAGCGAAATCTTGAAGTTATATCAAATCGAGAAGGTTAAGACTTTGCATTTATTGGGGAAAAATCATGGTAGAGTGGCCATTACTACAGATTTATAGACAGCTAGTAATCAAAAAAAGGGATATATGGTCGTGACAGCCCATTTTATTGACAATTCCTGGAAATTGCATAGTCGAATCTTAAGGTAATTTGTCTATATTTTTTATTTGCTTGATTTTTCTTTTAAGTTTTTTATTACTTATATTAGATTTTTTTTTCAAGTTTAAATTGTAATATATTTTAAGATTGTGTATTTAATACCGACTTTTGAATATTTGATAGGTTCATCTATGTTCCAAGCCAAGCCCCATACTACTGATGCCTTTTGTAATGAGTTAGTACAATGCCTATTGGATTGGAACGTGGATAGAAAGTTATCCTCAGTGACATTGGATAATTTTACCACTAATGACGCAATGGTGGAGAAATTGTTGTTAAGGTTTGATACTGATACCTTAATTTCTAGTGGTAATTTTTTTCATGTGAGATGTACTGCTCATATATTGAACTTGGTTGTGTGGGATGGGTTGAAAGTTATAGAAAGTGGGGTTGGAAAGATTAGAGAGAGTGTGAGTTATTGGACACAAACACCAAAAAGATATGAAACTTTTAAGTTAGCTGCTAGACAATTAAAAATTAATTATAAAAAAAAATTGAAATTGGATTGTCCTACTCGTTGGAACTCTACTTATGCCATGCTTGAAGTAGCATTGATGTATAGAAGTGTTTTTTCTCGATTGCAACAACGTGAGCCTCAGTATAAGAGCTTGCCAAGTGATGAGGAGTGGGATTTGGCAGTCATAATGGTGGAGCATTTGAAATCATTTTACATGTTAATGGAGATGTTTTCAGGTACAAAATACCCAACTGCTAATTTATTTTTTCTGTTGATATGTAAAATGAAATTGTTAATTAATAGGTGGCGCACTGCTGATAACCTTGCTATTAGGATTATGGCTAATAAAATGGCTGATAAATTTAACAAATATTGGAATGAAATTCATTCGATGTTAGTTGTGGCTGTTGTGCTTGACCCAAGATATAAGATGATGTCAATTCATTTTTATTTCCTAAAGATATTTGGTGATACAGCAGATGAGCATATTGAGTGTACACATAAGCTTTGTTATAATTTAGTGAAAGAATATAAATTGAAGGCAGCGCATGTGAGTGGTGGGCAGAATGTTGGAATGGAAATTTCTCGTTCTGAATCTTGTTCGAATTCGAATAAGTATTGGGATGTAGATGAGTTTGAAACATTTCAAAGCCAAAATAAATGTGCTAAGGTAACTAAGTTGGAGTTGGATAGGTATTTAGATGATGAATTATTGGATTCCATTCCGGACTTTGATATTTTATCTTTTTGGAAGATGCACACAAGCCAATATCTTATTTTGGCTGAGTTAGCTAAGGATATCTTAGCCATTCTTTTATACGTCGTTGCCTCTGAGTCAGCTTTTAGTGCCGGGGGCAGATTTTTAAGTCTGCATCGTAGTAAACTTCTTCCTGACACTTTGGAAGCCTTAATGTGTGCTCAAAATTGAATTTGGGCTTCTACTTTTCGATGTATAAAGTTATTTGAATTATATTTTAGTAGTATTTATTTGCTTAAAATGCTTTGAATTTTAATGTGTTATTTTTGTTGTAAGGTGGAGTTCCGGAGGATGAGATTTTTACTGGGGAGGAGGTAATTTCGGATGATGATGATGAGCCACAAGCGTCAACAAGTAGCATGACATGAACTTTTATTTATTTATTTGGAATTAGACATGAACTTGTTATTTATTTATTTTGCATGGGAGTATTTTGACTCTTTTATGATCTATTTTTTGAGTTGTTGAACATTGTAGGATTTTCATGTGTTATATTGATAATTGGTGTCATAATTATGAACTTATGATATGTTGGATATTATTTAGATTTATTGTATTATTGAATTTAATTTTTTTTATATATAGATTGAATGAGTTTAGGTTAGAAATTAGATGAATTTTTATTTATTATTTGTGCAAAATTTGTATTGTTAGTATTTTATAAGTTTGTATTTAACTATTTCTCTAATTTGTCTTTGACTTAAGCTTGAGATTTATCTTGTGTTATGATACAAAAGAAATGTGCATGCATGTTGTATTGTTGTTTCACTTGGTTGGTGATATTTAGGTGTCATTACCATCTCTTTGATCAAAACGTGCCATGTTCCTTTAGAATTTAAAACCAGCAAAACCGAATCAGTGTCCTTGAAGTGACATAATGGCCGTAATTCTTTAAATGAATTGGCTATGGAGTCATTGTCCAAGATTCTTTTACACCATGTTCTTTCATAAACCAAAATTCATTTTTGGAATACTCCTCTCGTCCGAACATACAAAGACATAAAAATGAAAGAAAAAAAATTTTGAAATAAGTGTTTGCGGGCTTAGAAGCTCGGAAGAAAAAACCTGGACCCGGGACACGCCGAGCTCAAGCCCGAACCGGACATGCAAAAGCCAGGTTTTGTCTGGGTCCAGGCATCAATTTTTGGCATCCGGTCCGCTCTCGGGTTGTACCAAACCCGGACCAGACCCGAGGTTTTGCCAAGCCTAGATTATATGTAGGATATGGAGGTTTTGCCAGAATTGCTACCTTAAAGTCTCGATATTCTGGTCCAAGTCCACGTACTAATTGAAATACTTTATTGACGTCGTCCGTTGGTTTCTCCACGGTAGTTAAACTATCACAAATAGCTTTGAATTTTTGAATGTATTCATCTATAGTTAGCAATCCTTTCTTAAGATTCATTAGATGATCTATGAGGTAAACAGGCATTTCTTTCGTCATGGGTAACAGCTGCTCTTCAAGAGACTTCCACACTTGGTGGGCTTATTCTGCTCCAACTATCATCCATAGCACTTGTTCAGACATGATTCCTAATAACCAGGAGGTTAGAAGGCCATCATTGTTAACACAAGTTTCATATTTCGGATTAGGAACCCTTTTGCCATCATTGTCTTCCATCTCAGCCTCTGGTTTCCCAACTCCTACTAGGTGGTGCATTAATCCAAGGCTACGCACTAATGGAAATACTTGAGATTTCCAAAGTAGGAAGTTTGAGGGTTGAGCTTTATAAATATGAGCCTAGTACATTGGTGAAAGGATGAGATAGAGAATGATGGTTCTTTGTTGACCATGTTTATTATTCTCACAAAATTTCTGATACCATGAAAAAATGAAAACCATGATGCTTGAAATCAATAAATTGTGAGCTACCTTTTATCAAAGAAATGTTTGATATATATACAAGATTGTGCCTAGAGTTTAGGTTGTGATTCTAGCTAACAAAAAAGGAAAAATGGATTTCTAATGGCTAGTCAATTCAAGGCTATTATTCTTGCTTGTAAAGAGGATTTTAAGCATTGATATTAGTATTTGACTGTGCTGATTGATCATTTGATAGTACTTGACTTGATTGAGTTTCCTTGGACATTGTATTGCATGTTGTTCGAAGATTTTCTTCACAAGGTAAATAGCCTTCAATTCTCTTAAGGCTTCAAAGTGTCTTTAAAGCTTATTTTGCTTTCGAATGTGGTTATATCAACATTTACTGAGGATTAAGGCTTTCTTAAGGCTTATGTTTTAATAAGTTACTTGTATTCACATGCCATAAACATGAGTATCTTTTATTGAACCTTCCCAACCTATTTACAAATTGTTTATCTATTTTTAAAATAGGCAACTTATAGAAAGACAATTTAGAAGGCATTCGTACATTAACACTTTTTAAAACTTGGCGAGCTTCTGCATGCCTGAAAGATGCAAGTATCTCATAAGAGGTATCATTCATAAAGTAATATAAAAGTATACTGAGAAAGACCACTGTAGAGATTTCTTGCAACATTTCCTCGTATTAGGCATACATATGTCTTAGGCTCACATGTGCTTTTCTTTCGAGGCAACTCTAATCAGAAGGTCTTCATAGGGCATATTTTACAAGCATTTCTTATGAAGATAACATTCACAAGTGAATGTTGTATGAAGTAAGTAACATAGTAGCATCCAACTTAAGGATCATTTCATCTTTGAGGCATATGTACTATGTTGAGGCACATCAAGAATCTTTGTGAGAAAGAACCTACTATAAAGACATTTGAATCTTTGCGGTTAGGGCATGTACAAGTATATAGGTATAACTGCTACAGATAACTTAGGCCATATGAAAAAGAAAATAGGGAGCGTATTATGCTCTCTAATAAGGAGTTTACACATTTATATTTTGCCTTAGTGTGCATATCCGTACTTATTATGTCTAAATGTATAATATGCACTTATTCTTTCTAAGGCAAGCGTTGTTTACTCAACAATAATATTGCTTAAGCCATTACCAATTAATGAGGTGATGGGTAATGAGGTGATGGGAAATCTCACCTTCTTTTATAAAGAAGTAGTAATAGAGACTTATATGAGCTTTTTGGATTGTCTTTCCTATAGTGGTGAGAACTTTGATGAGGCTAAAATGGTCATCCTAATATAGCCAATAGCTTTGTGTATGAGGTCATCGACTTTGATATCCCTTTCCTTGATGGCTATAACATAAGCTTTAATAATTCTATGCTAATAAATATATTTGCACTCCTATGCAAGCTTTATTCTTTAATGCAAGTCCTTAGTCTCACTTGTATGAGTCTCTCGATTATTTTAGTCTCAATGTTAGCCACTATGACTCGGGCTATAGGAAGAGATAGCTAAACTAGTGGGATAACCTCTACATCATAGACAAGAGAATATTGTGAGAATATAGTTAATTCCCTTGCAGAAGTCTTATAAGCCCATAAAATATTAGTAAGGTGCATGCTTAATATGAGTTGTACTGTCATACCATCTCACTTGAATTTTGAGAATGAATTTATTAGTGGCCTTGATTTGACCATTGTCTTGTGGATAATAAGGCATTCAGCTTCTATAGTTGATTCTATAGTGAACTAAACTAGTGTCCACATATTAATTAATAAATAGAGTGCCATTATTAGATATGATTCATTGTGGTATACCAAAGCAACATATGATGTACTCTTGCAAGAATTTAATATTGCAATAATAGTTGTTTTCTTCGTAAGGATTGCTTCAACCATTTAGTAAAGTATTCAGTGGCTATAATGACTCAGATGTGCAACGAGTTGTTGGATGAATCAGTTCAAGTATGGAAAGGCCAATATATAGTCAGATCTTAGGAATATATGGGAAGATTATGTTGTAGGTAGTTATAGCTCTGGCATATGTGGTATTTCTTCATAAAATCCTTAGTGTCCTTCTCTATAGTAGGCCAATAAAATCTAATGCTTAAGAGATTGTGATATAACTTCCTTTGGTCTTATTGTTCTCCACATTCTCCACTATGCATGTCATGGAGTGCTTTCATTGACTCCCTCTGGTCTATGCACCTTAATGGCTCTCTATTGAATCCTTTCTTGAATAAGATTCCTTATTTCATTAAATATTTCTTAGATGCTGACTTAATTTTATGTGCTTCTTTATGTTTTTTTGTAAAAGTATGCCATGCTATAAGTATTCTATATAAGGTTTGCTATAGTCTTCAGTGTCATGACTACTAATATGTCTATATTAGAATCAGGCTTTGGCACTTCTCATTGAATTTTTGTATAAATTGGGCATGTTTATTCATCTTAGGCTAATAATAACATGTTCTTTGGACTCCTTTACAAAGAATGATTATAGATTCAAACCATAAGATGCTTGGTGTATTTTATGGAGTAACTTTCTTCCCTTCTTCCTTGTAAACACATTTCATAAAGATGTCACTAGCCATCTGGTATCCTTTTATAAAGAATTTCTAAGATTAGAGAATAACCTTTCTCTTATTTGAGATAAACGGGTTCGTGAATTCTTTGATGATTGATGCATACCAATCTTCTTTTATCATTACTATTTCAGACTCTAATACCTCTGTAAAAATCGATGGCTCTATCTTTCGTAAGATTGTGAATTTATTGCATTTTCTGTGAGATCAACCTTTGCCTTTGAAGTGACAAGAGCATCAACACATTTCTTTTGATGTGTTCTATAGTGAAAGCCTCAAAATTTAAAAGAATCTTTTAGACAGATGTATGATATGACACCAATGCTAGTTTTTTAATAGTGAACTCACCATTGATTTGTTTGATGACTAATTAAAATACCCTATATGTTTGACTTTTTTGGATGTAAACTTTTATATCGTAAGTAGTCTAGCGACTATTGCTTCTTATTTTGCCTTGTTATTACTGCATGGAAAATTTGGTTTGAAATACAATACAATTGTTCTTATAATTGGATCGATTATAACAAACTCTACACCATCAGCTATACTTGTCGAGGAACTACCAAAGTAAATAGTCCAGTAATCTTTATCATTTGAGGCAACAAATGCACACCCTAAAAAGTTTCTAATAATTCTTATAATATGAAATCATCTTGATTTGCTGAAAATGCTGCGATTATATATATTACAGTCTACCCTCTAATTGCGTTTACAGTAATACATATTATATCAAACTTAGTTGATAATAATAATCAATTAACCATCTTCTTTATGAGTTGGTCATTTAGTTAGTAATAATAATCACTTATCCAACTTGTTCATGCACTAGTTGGAGCAATAGATAGTCGACACGATATGCTTTTAACATAAGGTGTATATAGTGAGAGAGGAATATTGAATCTTAATACAACATTGTTGGATCTTTAGTCCAACGCTGGGTTTACATATAAATAATTATATGTTGCAAATTATCACATAAAGTTAAGCCCAATTACAAGTGATCTATTAAAATTTTCAGTAATTTGGGTTTTAACGTATCTAATAGGATGTGAGCTTTTAATATGTAAAGACTTAAAAGTAATCATTATTTTTATGATGCACTGAAATAAAAATACCTAAAGACTATACGAAAAGTTATCTATATAAGTAGTTATGGTCCCTATATCACATGTATCATCGTTCATCGTTCTAATTTCTGCTAACATTTCATTATCAGAAAAAGTGCAGAGATAAATTCAAAGGATTCTCTAGGAGAACTTGTTACACATTTTTCTAATTATGGCAGTTGATATTTTATCTTATCGAAGAATATAGTTTTGAATAGTAATCAAATTGTATGAAGAAATTTCAGACTCTAAGGTTGCCAAGCTACTTTTTAATTAGGGAAAACGATTGATACACCCCCAACGTTTAATGAAAGAGACTTGAAACCCCTCAACGTTTTGAAAAAGACATTCATACCCTCATTTATTAACGGAAACCGTTTTCTTAAATCATTAAAATGCTAATATTGTAATTACATATTAATAACAAATAAATTTACCTAAAACCCACCAACAAACACTAATGCAAAATGTCTTCACACACTCTTAACACACACGAACAAAACGCACACACACTTAGCGCACACAAACAAAACACACACGGATATAACTCGATAGAAGTACAAAACACCAGCCTAATAACAAACTACCAAGAACACCAACTACCAGATCTAGATCTAGAGTCAAGATCTATTAACATTCAATTCCAGAACCTAAAACAATCAACCCCCAAAATCCATAGAGAGTTCTGCCCTGCCTCTTGAGAACGTAAACGACATCCATCGCAGTCATGGTCTTTCCACTAATCACGGGTCGCTGCCATTGATCGCGCTGCCAGAAGCTGCTGGTACTGTTTGTGATGAATGTTGCTGCTCGTTGCCACTGTAAGCTGCTGCTTGTCAATTTGGTAATCCTCTGTGATGATCAAAAATCCTCTTTGTATCCAGGGTTTTATACGATGATGGGGGTGGTCATATTTATTTTTGCTTTCGTTTTTTGTTTTTAGTTTGTAAGATTATTAAAAATACAAATGATAGCAAAGAGATGTATCGATGATGAAAGTAGATTATTAATTTGTTTTTAGTTTTATCTGGTCGGATGTTGTAATGCCTCAGAAGGTGATAGTTTGATTCTGAGATTGAATAAGAGTAACCGTGCAGACAAGCTGTCCAGCTTAGTTTCACTGAGAACTTCAAATTAATGGATTACAAAATATATAGAATATTTGCATGTTGATAGTAAAGAAACTGTAATTTTATTTTATTTATTTGTAAAATGAAATAAAGTTTGGTTAAATCTTTAGGTACCAATAATGTATAAGATAATGGATCATGGATTATTCTTGAGTAATTTTTTTACTTATATAAAAAAATTTGATCAAAATTTAAATAGAGGAATTGGGCAATAAAGGTATTTCTATAATTTTATTAACATTTATGGAAAAATTGAAAAATTAATAATTATTTTATATGATATATTTAGGGTATAATAATAATTACATATTATAATTATAATTTTTATTTCTGTTAATAAATGGAGGTGTGAATATTTTTTTTTTCAAAACGTTGATAGATTTTGTATCTCTTTCATTCAACAATTGGGAGTGTATAAGTCATTTTCCCTTTTAATTATCAATCATAAAGGGGGAACTTAGTCCTTAGCGCAAAACTTGGGTAAAAAATGTTCATAAAAGTTATAATTCGGGCTATTTCTAAACTTGTTGGACTTCCACGAATATTACATTGGGCTAGCCTCACTACTTTAGGCCCTTTCAAAGCCCATTATTTGCTTTTGTCACATTGTTTTTTAAATTATTTGCCAACATAAAAAAAGTAAAAAAAAAAAAATTCCTCTCCTTAGGTATCCTCTTAATTAAAAAAAAATGCTTAATTTTTCTTTAAAAAAGAAAAGAGAAAAAAGAAAAAAAAAAACATGGCCATCAAAAGATCTTAGGAAGGTCAGCAAAGTTAAGACCGTCCTGGATTCAAATTTGTTTTAAATTTGGCTAGGAGTTAATAAGTAATCGTGGATTAATGCCCAGTCAACAATTTATTTTACATTTCTTTATCTCAAAATAAACTCTTATATCACATAGCTAACAACGTAACCCTTGATCGTGTTCTATTGTACTAAAGTATAAAAGGAAGCATGAAAATTAATCAAACTTGGACCCCGTTATTAAAGACAAATTGATTCTGCTACGTTAAGTAAGATTTGCACATAACAAATTTAATAACATGCAGCGTGCTCCGTATCGACTAATTAATTTATCAGCGTTGCTTTCTATGGGAGACCAAGCTTTCATTATCGTTTTCCACTAATCTTATGTTATGAAATAAGCCGGCTAATTTTGATTAGAGAAGCATCACCATTTTAAAAACTTATGAATCTAATTAATCACCAAATTACAAATGGACTAAAGTCCTTTTATTTTTTTATCTTTTTCTTTCTTAAAATAAGATCTCTTTTCTATATATTAGAACTTCAGAACTTTGATTATATTTTCCTCTCAATCTTATACCTTTATTTACTTTTTGCACAAAAGAGAGAAATAAATTATAAAAGAAAGCCAAAAGAAAGTGCTAGGCTGATTTTTCTAAATTAATTTTTCTTAAAAATTAATTTTTCTAAAATATTAGTTCAAGCTCCACAATTAGGACAATTTCGGTGAAGCCAATAAATAATTTTTCTGGAAACAGAATGGTGAAGGGTTAACAAGGGGCAAACCAAAGCATAATCATGGGTCATGCATATTCGGGTTTACTAAAAAAATTGAGTGTTCAACAATTCATTTCACATTTTGGACAGGATCAATGCTGAGATTTCATGCAAAGGTGAAGAGAGGCAATAACATTATATCTTTATTCATAATTACACTTGCCATTTTCATTGAATACTTGTCTCAAAAGTTATGTAAAAAGCATAATGATATAATTCGGAGTTCATAAAAGTTGTAAAAATTGCGGCACATAATAAATTTGCTGCTTAATGTTGGATACATGCAAACACAAAATGATATTATAAAGGCCAACATTTATTCTCATGGAGAAAGTATAATTGACCATCTAGTCTTGCCTTTTGCTTCCAAGCTCTACTGATCTATGTTAAGCTGATTTTTGTAAAAATCTATTACTTTTATTAACTTATAATTCTTTGATTTTACTAATGTTTCATCTTGTGCAAGTATTTAGAAAGTTGAAGAGTGGTCAGTAGTTAAATTGAAAAACAAATGGACGGCTAAAGCAACCAAAGCCGTTCAAAAATTTCACAAGTCTCAACTCCACCACCAACCAAGATAATAAAAACCCATCTCTTTCTTTTCACCAACAAAAGGAAAGAAAAAATAAAAGACAAAAACAAAAACAAAAACGTACGAGTTATATCCATATTACCCTTGTCTGTCCCTCACAGGCATCACCAAATACTTTCAAAACCCAAATATAAGAACATTTTTAAAGCCGGCCACGAAGACAAAAACCCCACCAAGAAAATCGATCGATGTTTCTGTTTCATTTCACTTGAGCATTTCTTGCTAGCCTATTTCCTTGTTTAGACCGAAAAAGAAAAACTAACAAAAGATCCTTTTGTTAAAGAAACAAAGTTGGAGCTATAATTATGATCATTCATCATCTTTAGCTTCACACAATAAGCTAGTTCCTATACTAATTAATAATGAAGAACGCTTCAAGAAATAAGTTTCTGCTTTGTTTTCGGCCTGTTGTTGATATGGATACCTTGGTTCTTGATTCTGGTCATCATCGAGACGTCTCCGGAAATAGTACCGCTCGGGGTCCATGTCCAAGTCCAAGTCCAAGTCCAACTGTCAAGTGCATTCATTCAGATCATAATAAAGATTCCTCCAAAACTTCTTCATCAAAGAAAAAATTCTCTCAGGTGATCATGAAAGTTCAAAATCTTTCTTCCGGTTAATTAATTAATTTGTGACTCAAAATTTTCTTGCTTGTTTCTTACTTTACAGGTTGCTAAGAGTAGCACTGGTCGCGAGAGAAAAAGTTTAAGCCAAGATGAATTCGAAGGTAAATTAGTGAAGAGTTTTTCAGTTGGTCATATTCAAGAAATCAAATCGAACGCAGTATTATTATCTTCTAAATCATCACTTGGATCAACAAGTTCTAGTTCAGTGTTATCAGAATCAAAAGCATCACCACAAAAGAAATCCCACTTGGACATGGGTGGTTCGAGTTCTTTTAGCTCATCAAAATACTATGCCATAAGCCTGTTGCTGATGAGTCTGGCTGTGACAATTCTATGGGGCAAGGTTTGTGCAATACTTTTCACATCCATTTGGTTTTATTTTATTCCTCAACAAACAAATTTCCGGCAGCCGGAAAATGTAAAGAAGAAGAAGATGATGATAATAGGCAAGAGATCGGAGTCTTTTCGAGATAATTACAGGAAGAGGATCATAATGGAAGGGCTACTAGAAAGGAACCGAACCACCATAAAGATTAAAGAGACTGCATTAAATTTTTGACTTCGTGACTCATAATTCTCTTTCTCGTGTTTGATATGTAACTTGTAAACTTGTATTTTTTTTTTTTTTCCTCAGAGCTTTTTATTCTTCTGGTTATGGATTAAAGTTTTATCAGATTCAGACCTCACATGATCATACAAAACACAACGCACGCGTTTCTTGTGTTCTGCAGCCCTGCACTTCATCTGCTATAGCTTCCTTTTGTGCAACTTCCCCCCCCCCCCCCCCCACCCCCCTTGGGGGGGGAAAATTTTAAAAAACCCCCTATGAACCGGTGGAAACCATATTTTCCTTTCCGCGTCCTAATAATTTTTTCCCGGGTTCGGAGGGGAGGGAGGAGGCGAGGGAAAAATGGGATGGAAAGATTCAAGTTAGTTAATAGGCCATATTAAAGAAGATTTTTTACTCCATTAAACTGTTTGGTATTTATTTATAGGGTCCAGCTACTTTGCGTCAGGAGTTTGGTACCCCAGTCTTTTGTCCTATAGCGAATAAGCCTTTAGATTGGTAGCAAATACACTTGACGGTTGAGATTTAACAGTTTGAAAATGGGTAACCGGGTAGAAGAATAGTACCAGTAAAACAAAAAAGAAATGGTAATGAACGTCTTTCTCCCCACCGCTGAAGTGTGCAGTGATATTCATACTGTTTTTAGAAGCTTGAATTAGTGGGTCAGTTAGTTTTCTTAGGTTGGGGTTTGGAAAAAAAACTATTGAATTAGAGGGTGAGTAGGTAGAAAGCAGATTACAGGTACTATGGCGCAAACTGGGGATTTAATTGATGAATAAGTTACGCCGTTAGGTTAGAAGTTGTCGTCATTTGAGTGGTGCTGGAGTAAAGTGAGCAGAGATATACTGTAGCGAATTTTGTGGAGAGTTATATTTGGAGGTCATATTTGCTTGCAATTTCGTAGCAATCAGTTGTCTGCGGGAGCTTTAATACAACATTGAGGTATGTATTGACAGTGAATATTTATATGTGGCTCTTAATTTGAGTCCATGTGTATAAATAGTAGACGGTAATTGATTGGGTACGCATGAACAAGTAAAAATAGGCATAGAATGTTAGGTTTGGTTGTAAAATAGAAATTGGGAGGAAGAAGTAGAAATTGGGAATATGTTATGTTATGAAAATTGATATGTTAGTAATTATGCAACTGATAGAAGGAAACCTTCATCAGGTGATTTAGATTTTGATAGAGAAATATATGTGAATCAATAGACATCAAATTAATAATTAGTGTATAGGCATGAAAAGGCAGGATTTTTTTAACATAGTGGGTGAAATGTTGTAGTGCTGTCAAGTTTCATATTTCCTCCATCTCTTATCCTTGTGACTGGTTTGTTTGAATATGTGTCATTATTGAATAAGGTAATTTCTGGTATCTTTGGCAGTTCACTGGCAAAAATCATGACAGTGATGTCTAGGTCAACCATTTTGTATAAAAGAACCTACTGTTACTTTGAGGTTTTGTTGATGGTTTATGAGCATAGTGAGTGAAATGTTGTAGTGTTGTGCACTATTGGGCCTATATGGATGTGGGAGTAGTGAGATATTGGCAAATATTTAATTGATCTAATTCTGTATAGCAGCTACCCTTTGGAGTATGAAGATCTAATTGAAAGCATTAAACTGAAGTTTCACAGAGGGGAAGGAATGACTTTGAGTCAGAGGAAAGTTTTAGTTGAAAACCTTCAGGAGCAACCTAGTTTGAGTTCAATTCTTTATTCATATCTTTAAGTAAGAGTGGAACTACAATTTTTTCTTGGAACTGTTTTAGAGTTTCCTTTTAGTAAAGAGTAAGATATTTGTGATTACTATGCGTTATATTTGAAACAGGATGGGGAAACCATTGATTTTGTACATCATTTCTCGTCCTCTTCTCAATCCAATTGTGTTGAAGGTCTATGCTTCTTTTTCTTCTTCATTTTCTTTCTATTTTGGATATTTGTTGGGTCATACAAACGTGGATGGACTTGTATTCAAATCGGATGAGAATTGAAGGAAGAGGTTTGATTTTCTTGTGTGGATGATAGTTCAAATGTGCCTCTGGGTGCATGGCTTGATAAGAATTGTGGATTTTTTAGGGTTTAGATATGCATCTAGTATCAAGTGTGGATCTTGTAGATTTGTTTTAGTGGTATGCAGTTTATCTTGTTGTACATTTTCAGGGATCTTTAGAGTTTATTGGTAAGTTATAGTTTAGATATTAACTCTTATTGTCATTTTTTAATGCTCCCATGTATATTTTCCTAGACTAGAGATTCGGCTCCCCATTTTTTTTGGTTCTTTGCAATGAACTTACTATTTATCCTAAAACTTCTCGCCTGCAATCATTATTAACCTGAAGTGGAATACTTTTTTGTAGCTATATACTTGCTAGCTATGTTTGCAATTTTCTTGGTTTTAAAATACTTTTAGAATAATCCTCTATTTGTAATCATTTGATTTTTAATGATTTTTAATGATGTAATCATTCTATCATATTGATGTAAGGAACAATGATTTGCATTTTTCAATTTCGAATGGGTGTGTACTGGGTCTGCTGGCTTCACTTTTCTGCCATTTGTTAACAAATGGTGAATCATAGGGATATTCAATCTCTTCAATCCTGAACATAGGTTTGACACTCTTATTGCTAAAATAACAAAATCCAGCCTTTATATGAAACTTCACTTTTCTGACATTTTCACTTTTCTGCCATTTGTTAACAAATGGTGAATCATAAGGATATTCAATCTCTTCAAACCTGAACACAGGTTTGACACTCTTCTTGCTAAAATAAAAAAATCCAGCCTTTATATGAAACTTCAAGTCATTCAATGCCCCCTATACTGTTTAGATGGAAGATTGTATTTTGTGCTGAAAATAATTTGTTATGTGTACTTTAGTAATTGAGAAAAACATGTCCTCCTGCTTATCATTTTTGCATTAGTAAATAGTATGATTCTGAAATGTGAAAACTGTTGGAGCTAACACTAACCAGCATTTGAGCTGCAGTATTCTTGTGCTTGATTTATTAGATCAAGGCATACAGAAACTAACACAAGATTTGGATCGTGTTCTTCTTATTTATTTTGTCAGAGTGCACATCAATTTAGTAAGAGCCTGAAGCTAGCTGAGAGAGGCAGGGCATTGTTAACCTCATCTGGGACTGGTTGATGAAAAGAATTCTGACGATTTGAAGCTAGAAATCTTCATTCTGCTACTATGCTACTCAAAACTACAAGGCAGCTGTGATTTGGACAAAACCATACACAAGACTAAGTTTTTCATGTTTCTTTAAACAAAGACCATCTTATGTATTTAAATCCACTGATTACTGAAACTGAATCGAAATCCAATTCATATTTTTACGGATCGGATGCAAATAAGACCTAATCCATATGTAATCCATCGTTTGCCGGGTTGATTTGTAGATGCAATTTTTTTTTTCATCCAATCTACGCAGTAATTATATAAACAAATATCTCATTCATATTTTATTTTTTTAAATTAAATTTTCTAATGTAAAATTAACTTTTACTCCCCGGTAAAAATCAAAATTGAAACAAGATATTAATTAATATTAAGCTACGATAATACATTCAAAATTTCCAATTATAACACACCGATATACAAATTTTCATTTGTTTTGATCAATACATCAAATGTAACTAAAATTATCAATTTCAAAGTTCAAACTTCAGAGTTTCGGTGTAGCAGCAAACAATTATGAAACTCGAGAAGCTTCAAAAGAAAGTAAGCAATTAAATTTAATTACTTTAAGTGGTGAAGTGAAATAGTTATGCCTTGTGCGTGCCGTCGGGGATAGCTTTGGTGTTATATGCCAAAATGTTTTGTTTAGCTTATGTTTTTTGTTTTGCTTTTTATTTCTTAATGTTTACGAACCTATATTTACTTATTTATTTATTTGTTTTTAAATTGTTATCGAATAAGATATAATATTGTGTTAATTTAGCTATATCTAAATTTTACATTTTTTTTTACTACTCACTACCATTGCTATATTCATGAGTTTTATTTTTTTAATTCAATATATACTATTTCTCCCGATTTCACGAATTTTTCCGGATTTACAGACTTAAATCCTTTTCCAATTCATCTAATATGCAATTTTACATTTTCACTCCAATCCGATCATACTATTCCACGGACCATTTTTTCACTAATCGGATTTTTGCGGATGGGCTACTTTGACCACCTCTAATTGGATTCTGAACACCCCTAGCTGCTGGTTTACAAGTGGGAATCTAAGGTTATTTCAAGCTACAAGACCCAATTTCAACGGACTTACCTAAACGATTGCTTTTATACAACACAATTTTTCCCCTATTCTGAAACTATTGTTTTTTATTTTGCACTTGTTAATGAATAACATGCCATATAATTTCATTAATTTTTTTATTATTACATTTTAATTGGGCCTTATTCTCTAATACACTCAATATGTTATATTTTCTATTATTTGCAACAATCAATACGGATTGTCACCGACACTTGTTACTATACACTGTCGATGATATTTTTCTTTGCATTTTTTCATCTTTTAACTTATCATTCATCTCAATAAAGCCTTCATTTCTTGGTTGATGATTAACTATTTTTTAATTTTTATTATTACACAATTTATCATTGGCACCATCATCATTATTGTCATATTTATAATTTTATGCATAATAATAATAATAATAATAATTATTATTATTATTATTATTATTATTATTATTATTTCTTGAATGACGTGGCCTACTATTTCAACTACATGCATAAAAATTAAATTAACTCTTACTTCAAATCTCAGGATTAGGGAATTTTCCCCCTTTTTCCCCCACCAATTGCTTTTCCCCAATTTTCCATTTCCGCCAAACACCTCAACCCAGACTTGCACGCTTCCACCAAATTGTTTTGAACCATTACTTGCATCCACTTGGCGTTTGTTTCAATACATGGCTTCGTAACTCACGTGGCAACCATTAAATGGCTACTTTTGTCAACTTCTTTTTCACCTCTATGTTACCGGGCCCTTACCTTCTTCTCCGGTTAAATGCAATCCACTCTGTGTCACTTCTTCAGTCGTGGGATTATATCCAATGGCTGATTCACTATAGGACAAGCGACTGGGGTACCAAACCCTTGACGCAAATTAGCTATGCCCTTATTTATAACATATAAAAGTAACATTTTGTGGTGGAATCTTCCAACTTTTGGGGCACATATGTGCTATTTGTACGTGTCAGAAACCTTTTTTTTTTTCCTTTTAATTTTGAAGGTTACAATCTACCTTTATTAAAATATGAAGTTAAAAAACTTTCAAAATCATCACTAACCTCTTATTTATAACTAGAATAACGTTTTAAGCTCTTCAATGCAGCCCTCCTACTCTCCCCACTTCTCCCCTCCCATAAGAATGATGATATTTGACCCCCTCAATTTTTCTCATTATTCTCTATTTTTTAATTAATCTCACTTATTTTCATAATTATTTTTTTAAATAATAAAAAAAATAAACACAATTTCAGAAACCTAATCACCTTCCACTATCACTATCACGCCTCAAGCCACCATAGATTAACCCTAGCCACATTCCCCAACAGTTGCTAACTAAAACCGCTTATTTATTTACATTAATTTTAGTGAGATTAATACGATAGTATCAAAAGCAAAACAATATCAGATGAAAAGAGGCAAAAACTAATTTCAGTATAGGAATCAAGACATTATAATTTAATTGGAATTGATGAGAAATAATAAACAAGGGCTAGCAATGAAACGACTGATATTGGAATGAATGATAAAGAATGGTGGTTTGTGATAGTGTAATGGAGGCGGAAGGTGGCCAAATTTTCTAGAATCATTTTTATTTTTTAATTATATTTTTTTAATAAGGATAATTCTAAAAATAAGTGAGGTTAATTTATAATGGAGGCTGGTGAGAGGAATTAAGCAGGTCAAATATCAATACTCCTCCCATAATTTGGTTGCGTTAGATTTCCTTACGGGAAAATTTAACCATTTGATCACTTTCATACCTCAACTTTTCTTAAAATATCAACCATTTACAAGTTTTTTCCACCAAAATACCCCTAAAATAAAAAACAAACAAATCAAACCTCCAAGCAATAACCAACCTGATCTTTATACTCCAATAAAACACACTCTTCATTCACCCATCAGACATTCATCAAACAAAAGCTATTATCCAAATATCACCCATCTCACATACATCAAACAAGAGTACTTCTTATCAAGCATTGATGACAAAATCATTCGGCAATTTCTTCTTCCAAGAAGAAGTTAAGATTAATGTTTATTTGATTTTTACTTTTTTTAGTGGGGTTGGTGTTCATTTTGTTACATTGTGGTACATTAAATGGTTAATATGATTTAACACATTCATAGATTGATAAAATTCCTATAAAATCGGTCAAAATTAGGTGTTTCACGATTTTAAGGACAGAATCTACAATCTAGGCAACATGTGCTTGTCATCTAGGCGATAGAACACATCGCCCAAATCACACATGATTTTGTATTGGGTGATGCGGGATCAGTCATCCAACTTACAAGCACTTTTGGCCCAAGCACCGGATGCAACGTGGGTTGTCACTCGGATCACTCGAGTTTGTTGATATTTACTTATTTAATTAATATACTAATATTATTGTTTGAAGTATTATTATTATTTTGCATCAAGTTAATGAGTCGATTGTGCTTAAGATGTATTGTGATTGAGCATGGGAGATATTGAAGGATAATTATATATATTAGCGAAGCTAACAACACTTTTTTCGCTAGGTTGATTTTTTTTCCTAATTCAATGCTTTTCTATTGTACTAGATAACTTTATTAATAAGAGATCAAAGACATAGCAAATAAATGGAGATATAATAAACTTGATCCCTCAAAATATTTGTTCTAAACATAATTTGAAATTATTTAAATAACACCTACCCTCTTAAATGATGAACTTGGACAAGAATTTGATGAATAATATATATATATATATATATATATATATATTGAAAAACTTGGACGATAACATATCGTCTCTCAGCTAGCAGGCTATGCCACACTCGAGCATTTGGCTAGGGAATGTGGGAAAGCCACCACATTGCTTTTGTATCTATCTTAATAGTTCAGATTTAGAAATTAAGAAGATTAGGTCATAATAATAATTTTAGCTTTCATAAATACATTATTACATATTTTTCATTTGTCTTTTGTGATTAAAATTAAAAACATAAAGAATATAAAAAAAAATGTGCCCATCCGCAACTTACAGCGGGTTTAAATTTGAAATACCAAACTCCTCTGCAACCCGTAAAATTACTTGCATCGAGTGGGTTTTTGTTGATGGATTTGAACAGTTTGTGAATTCACGGATAATTTTATCATTTCTATATATGACTACTTTTAAAATTCATGTCTAAAAATAAATTTGATCAAATATTTAATAATTATTTTCGTAGTTAATTATTTATATAGCATAACTACCAACAATTATTATAAAATATATCACGTTTCCACTTTTGGTCTTTATTACAACTTAAAAAACATTACCATTTATTAGGCAATAACTTAGATATCTTATTAAATGATGCCACCATCACCACGTGGTCGTATTACTACCATCCGACTGTCAGATCACACAATTTTTGAAAAATCAATCGGCAATGCTACTTACTAGTACTGCTTTTGTTTGAAAGCATTATTTTGATTATTAGATTAATTAACCATTTCTTTAAAACAAGATTGTCTTACTTATAGGGGGCTAAGAGTATCTCTAAAAATCTCTATAAATTTTATTTTTAAATATCTATTTACTTACTTATATATTAAATAAAAAAGTAAAAAAATATATTATTCTCTAAAAAACTCTTTAAATAAAAATAAATTAATATTATTTTAATCAAATAATTATTTTTTTAAAGGAAAAGTCAATAGCAAAAAAAAACTTCTCTCTCTTTCTTCAATGAAAAGTAATAAAATATAAATTGAAGAGGGAGAAAGCAACTCTCTAAATTTGAAGAGAGAGAATAATTTTTTATTTGAAAAATTTTGATTGAAGTGTCTTTTAAAATCTTAGTGTAACTTTTCAAATAAATAATAAATCTTATTTAAAAAGTTTTTTTAATGATACTCTAATAGTAATAATAACGATAACAGTGGTTTATTTCTCCCTTATGGTTGCTTGTTTCAACAATTTGGAAACGTAGACCTGGCCTACATTGATAGTTATAGATTGATAGGCATTCTACGAACCACGTTAAATATTTTTATTCATTAATTAGAATTTAATATAAGCTTGAATAGCTGGATCCACATATTTATATGAATATATGTCAAAAATTTCATGCACTTGTTGCGGGTCTTAGTTTTTTTTTTTTTTTTCTTTGAAGCGAAGGAGATTCAATATTTCAATCACAAATTGTCTGACTCACAGTCCCACTATATTTGAAGAATGTATTGTTTGATTCTGATTCTGGAACACACCCATGGAAATTGCGCAATGTTGTTTTATTGAGCCTTTCTAATTAATGAAGCACAAAAATTGGCCTAATTTTAATATCCTACTCAAATCTAATTAAATATACAAACATTTAGTAGCCACATTATTTTTTTATAATTTATTTTCATATTTCTTTGGTCCAATATTTATGCATAATTAAATATTAAAAACTAAAAAAGACAGTTTGAGTTTGTGCAATCGGATATATATATATATAGGAATTGAAATAATCTCCGCAAAATTGGTAGTAGCTAGTGGATTTTGTCTTAAAAGAAATTAAGAAATAAATGAAAATAAAACAATAAAAAGCCGCGACAAAAGTTCTCGAAAAGGATTTACAAAATTTAAAATCATCAATTTTAGGAATATTATAATGCCTGAACATAATGGATGGGTCATGCAACGACTACAGTGTATATGCATTAGGAAAGGATATTAATTAAAGGGAAACTTGGATATTAATTAAAGGGGAACTTTTAACTGGCTGTCGGCTGAATTAAACGCTTACACTCGTTGAAGAATGTGCAAGGAAAGATCGTTTAACGCCAAGTAAATACAAATACCTACCGGCCCCCTATTAATTGCTTTCAATTTAGGGAAAAAATTTTACTGCAAAGTATGTGTGATACTTTTTATTTTTCAAAAATAAAATAAAGCAAAAAGCATTGCAAAACATTTTTTTTTCTCTTTTGACTCTCTTCTTGTTCTTCTTATCTTTGTCTTCTTCTCGTCCTTTTTTTTTGTATTATTTACAAAAACTTTTTTATTACGTTTTCATTGCAAGTTGTTTTGGATACAAAATCTAAATTTTAATAGATTTAAACAAAAGATTAATAACTAAAAACTATGTTAAATAATTTATTTACAACTTGTTTGATAATATTGTTGTAAGTACATGTTAAATCTCTTAAAATTGAGTATGCTGAATAGTTTTATTGGTATTTGAAGCAAATAAAATTAATTAATTTAAATAGTTAAGTAAGGATTTTCTTTAGAATTATAAAGTGCATACAAAGTAAAGCTTTTTTTTTTAATTAGTACATGAGTGTATTTTTAGAATAAAAAGTGGGTATTTAATGCATTCTAAGAGGCTTAGATAATCCTTCAACCAAACTAAAAATCTAGAGCACTTAAGAGCAATTTTAGCTAATACATCAGCAGCATGGTTAAAACATCTTGAAATATGCCAAAGTCTCAAGTGCTGTTGCGCTAAAATTAGCCTTTGTACCTCTAAAATGATCCAAATAACTTTGTACGTTTATGATGTTTGCCTAAAACAAATTGAGTAACCCACATTAAATTCGACTCCACCACCAAGAGAGACAAACTAGTCTCACAAGATAGTCTCATGAGCCAAAACGAAGAGTTTCGACCTCGGCAATATCCACATCATCTAAAAAAAACTCCTTGACCAATGGTAGTGTCATTAGGGGACACCAAATTTAAAACCTTACTATTGGTACAAACAACTAGTAAAGAGCCATAAGGATTGATCTCACGAAGACTACACTAGTTGTATTTATTATTAACTCTAAAAAAAAAAGACTTAAAATAAAATAATAATGATAATAATAATAATAATAATAATAATAATAATAATAATAATAATAATAATAAATATAAATATAAATTAATCTAACTAACGAAAATGCTAAATATAAATAAAAGGGGTTTTATGAATTTTTAACTAAATAGCACAAAATAAAGAAATTAAATGATGGTTGTCGAAGCCAGCAAAAATAAATACCTACTCTAAAATAAATTGTGTATAGTGATTCAGCAGGGTCGTGTCCACAGAGATCGGTAATTATTTAAATCCTTTTAAAATGTAAAATACAAAAGTGGGGGGGATTTGTTGACAAATAAATAAAAATCAAATTAAAATAACAAGAATGCAAATTCAAATTTGTAATTTCAAATTGGGGAAAAGCTCTGGTTTGAAGGGAATTAACTCAGCTTGATTCGACTACTGATCATTGATTCAAATATAAATCACTATTACTTATGAATAGACCGGTTTATAGCTACTGAGACCCTCTAATAGCCATCTCTCCTTAATTAGTCGATAACCAAGGTACGACCATTAGTTATTTCCTTAATCAATAGGCAACCCTAGATACGATCATAGGGTTTAATCAATTGACAGCTTGAAAAACCAGAGAGACCCAAATCTTAATCACAAACGCATACGATGG
>NW_006262688.1:20331862-20376850 GCF_000493195.1 Citrus x clementina
CAGCAGGAAAACAATCATCCTCAAACATCATCTTGTAGCTCAATTTTAGCACCAATCAATAGAATTGCACCTACAAAAATAAAACATAAGTAAATCACTATTATTAAGTGCAAAACATCGATACTAAAGGAAGTAAACAATACAAAACTAGTGCATAAATTACACTCTAACACTAAAACTATAAAGATAATAATTTAACAGAAACTCAAATTAAAGGAGAAAGAAATAATAATAATGAAAACCTTGGTCAAAGAATCATTCACCACCACCAAATATGTACATAATCAATATATCAATTTTATTATCAATTTTTATTGAAACTATCAACCGTAGAAAACAATAAGGTCTATTAATCGTTATCTCTTATTCATATGTCGTTAGGTAAAACAAGTTCTCCATCTAATCTCTAACAATTAAATAATTTAAATAAGATCTTTAAATTTAAGATAGTGGAAGCATTAAGTATAAAAAGATATTAAGGTGATTAAGGTGATAAACACACAAATTCAGATTGTCCAACCGAAGTTATGTTCTCCAATTGCAATCACTAATTCAAATTTGCTACTAATGATTAAAATATCAAGACAATTATGGATCAAGTACTTTAATCTAACAATAGAATTTATTCAAGACCTATCTAATTCGCTACTCAAATAAGACAAGAATAAAATCATAAATATTAATTATAAAATATCATAAACAATTTCAATTAAATAAATTGAATGATAGAAATTAAATATGAGTTATATATATCATGTTTAGGTTTTCAATCCATCCTCAATTAAATAGAAAATCTAGTGTAACATAACTGAATTGGAAATAAAAGAATTAATAAAACCAGTCACGGAGATTAATCCAAGCGGTTGTCTCTGCTTTTGTCTATAATTAGCCAAATAGCTCTTACTCACCTGTCTTCTGCCAACTCCTCTTCGTATTCGTGTTTCTGTAGAATGGGGGCTCTCGGGTTTGTGCCTCTTTTGGTTGTGAGCGGCTATTGGTTGTGATCCATTGCTCCAAACGCCACAGACCATGCCTTTATATAATGATTTCAAAAACCGATCAAGCAAGGTAAGATTTACGCATGCATTTAAATTGGTCACGTAAATATTGCATGCAACTTACAAAACCATGCACATTAAATAAACTACTATTTTATGCACACTTGTTCCTAAAGTCTTCATTATTCCCCACGTGATGGTTGTAAGCTTCTGCATATGCATGAATTAATTTTATTGGCCTCGGTTTGATCGGCTTGAATTCCACATGCATGTATGCTAATTGCTTCCTGGTGCTCCACGTGAATGCATGCATGATGGATAATTAATTTGCATCTTCCTTAGACTTGTTTTAATTACATTTCTTTATTCCTTTCTTTTTCTGATTTTTTCGAAGTACATTTCTTTCTGAATGCTTCGATTTAATTTCTCTTTAATCCCAGAATATACTAAAATAATAAGACATAAAAATTAAAATTAAAATTAACATAATAAAATATAATTTAACAAAATAACTAAATTAAAAATTAACTAAAATAGTTGGAATATTTTAGACCAAACCAAGAAAAAGATGGAAAAATTAAGAGTAAAATATAGAGAATATATCCTCTTATCAAATTCCCCTACACTTAACCTTAGCTCGTCCTCAAGCAAACACTAAAACAAAAAATACAAAACAAAATGAAAACTTAAATTAGTCCACTTTCATAGGAAATCATGATTGTATTTAGCATATGCTACAAGCCTTTAAACCCTTAGGAGGCCCTAATGGATGAGTTATAGTCTCATGAGGGCTTCAGCGATGATACCCACAAACATCATTATTTTTCTTTTTTTTTAAAAAAAAAAAAGCATAAGAAGAAAAAAACTAACCTAAAAAATTGCATAAGTTATATAGCTCAAGGAAAATTTCAAAAATTGTCAAAGTTTTAACTTTTAATTTAATTGTTAATTTCATCTCTCTTTTGATTCTTATAATGTGTGTGTGAATCAATTCAATCAAAATCAATTCATAAAATCTTCAATATTAACAACCTTTACCTTAAACAAAGAAAAGAATAGGTCAAACTAATCTTATTGTTTTGATTTCCATTTTTTTTCTCACAAGCATTTATGTGCATTTTATTTTGATTTTTCTTTTTACCACATGCACTTGATTGATTTTTTTATTTTTTTCTTTTATTTTATAAATATCCATTGTTAGGAGCTTTCACTCTACTTTTCAATGTATCCTTTTTCTCATGCTAGTTAAAAGCTCTTTCTCAGTAGTGGAGTAGTTAAGTTGTGCATCATTTAGCGTGTAGTAGATGACATGAGGAAGCTTGCCCACATGCTAGCCCAACATGGCTCCAACAACATAGTTACTAGCATTGTTTATGATCTCAAATGGTAGATCCCAATTCGGTGGTTGAATTACATGAGTCGATATCAAAACCTCTTTCAACTTCTCAAAGACTATCTGGCACTCTTCATTAAAGTCAAAACTCACATCCTTCTGAAGCAAGTTGCGGAGGGGTAATGCTATCTCCGAGAAGTCCTTAATAAACTTGTGATAGAAACATGCATGACCAAGAAAGAAAATAACCCTCCTTCACACTGATGGGAAGTGGTATAAAGCGAATAAGATCTATTTTATTCAAATCCTGCCAATAATGAGAATATAAAAATCTATCTAGCCTTTCTCCCCTTAATTTTTTCGAGCCAAAATGTCGATTAGACCACTTAAAAAGATATCTAGAACAATCCATATCTATTGAATTATAGTCACAAGGTGCCTACCAAAAATCTGCAATGGCATCCAAACATCGAACTCGTCCGCCAATTTTCTCATTCAGCTCCAACACTTTATTAAAATCACCTTCACACACTCACAATAAATAAAAACTAGAATTTAAGCAATAAAGAAGTTCATATGTGTGTCTTTTCATACCTGTCTCAAGATGACCATAAATACCAATGAACCACCAAGATAGTTCTTTATTCTTCTTAATAACAATATCAGTATAATGAAGACTATATGAACGAACATTAACATCTAACTCATGTCAACACATCAAAGCCAAACCACCCCCAGAGTTAGAGCGCCCAACAACTAAACAACAGTTATATCTTAATTTCCTACAGTCAGATTCCAACTTTGTGACCACTCCTTTAGTTTCACATAAAAAATACAATCTTAAGCCTCAACCTATGAGAATTTTGTGAAGTGTTTGGAATGTTAGATGATTCCCCAAACCTCTAAAATTTCACACTATAATCTTCATGGTAATTGGCGGGGCTGCAATATAATACCGTTGATTCATCAGTAAAAACTATACCATAATGATTAGCACCCATATTAGAACCCTTCTCCCCACTAACACCACTAGCTAAAGATGAAGCTCCAGACCCACATGGCTCAACACACAAGTTTTGCCTCCCCCCAACACCTGATCTAAGCCTTGTAATAATTGTTTTTTCCCCACCTCATACAGGTACAAAAGGTAGAGGTGAGTGAGCCTGACGAGTCATCTTCTTCAACTTTAAATGATTATTTAGTTAAGAATTCACCATCTTAGAAGTTAAAGATTCCAGGAGAACAAAAGCATTCACCATGTTAAAAGGTTGGAAAATTTTGCTAACCATTGTAGATTTTTCATGTGAAATTGATCTATTTATTTTCCTTTTAGATGGCTGCCCACGAAAACATATTACCTCATTGATTGGGATTTTGTTATTACAAAGAACATTGTCAACAGGCCCAAATATATTTAGATTAAAGTCATGTGATACACCATGTTCTTATACTACATCAGTAACACTGTTAGGGTGTGTTTGGTGCACCGCACTGGACTGTATTATATTGTATTGTATTAGAATGGTATGTATTAAATTGACATGTTGTATAAATTATATAGTATTTGGTGCTGAGCTGTATTGTATTATTATCAATTATTCTGTGTTTGGCATATAACATGTACTGGATTGTTTTAATGTTTGTTAAAAGTAAATAATTTAAGTAAATAACTAACCTTGTTATATTAAGTATCATAATCCTTGGAATATGGAATAATTTTTTAATGCTAAAAAGGATATGGATATATATAAAGAAAATACTCATATACAAATTTAATATTTTTATATTTGTTTCTAGATTTATGTAACTATAAGTTTCAAAGAATTTCGACACATAATTTTCTACACATTTCCTGTGAAAATTAATCAAAAAAAATAATTCTAATCAAATTACACAAGTAAAGCATATGATTTTCCTTTGTAGGGGAATTTTCAACCTTAATATAATCATTCAAAAGTTTATAAAAATTTGTTCAAATTAATAATACAATATTACAACATTACTATACCAAAATATCAGGTTGTGTGAAGTACACACCTGCACCCACATGCTATAACTATACCAAAATATGGGGTTGTGCTTAGTACGGACATATTTTCTATACCAAAAAATTATTGGCTTTAAAACATCACAACCATTTTAAGCAACATATCAACCTTGTGCTCTATGCAAGAGCATATGAACAAATGTTACCTTATGCTCACCTCTCGAGGACTTGAAAACTGAAATATTATGAGGTTCTTTTAGAATTAGCTCTAGGGCTAGAAGTTCTTCTTCAACAGAAAGTCCCATAGTTGCAAGTTCATCAGAAATGTCAAAACGATCTTCTTTGTTATCGAACATGCGTTGAGCTATTGTATTCATGTTTTCAAATGATTGGCTGATCAGATTAGCAATCTTATCAATGCCAGCCTGCAAGTCACTCTCTGATCTAGATCTCTTCCTACTTGGTGGTTGTGAGTGAGCTCGAGCAGTGTGTTGAGAACTTGAAGGTGGTGTAGCCGATATTAGAGAGCATCCATCATCCATTTCATTATCATCATCGCAAATTTCTTCTTGATTTGCTTCGTCTTCCATGTCAGCGGGAGTTTGAGCTCCATGTCTAGTAGCACGGTCCTTTCCAAATATGTTTGCCAATCTTTCATAAAGTGGGAATGGCTTGCCTCTCCAGTTTCCTACAGCATTATGAGACTACAAATATTTAATCAAAATGTAGTTAGATACAGTATATAATAAAAAATAATAAAGTTCAATATAATAAATAGTCAAAAATTTAATAAACTTGGACATAACAATTGCTAAATGACTATCAATCTCCAAAAAGAAAAATTCAAAAACTCGCAAATGAGAGTAAATAAATTCAAAACTTTTAAAAATTTCTCTAACCTGAACATATGAATTCCAAACTTCATCACTATCAACCTCTACACATTTTTTTACATCATTCCATCCAAAACCGCTCGTGTTCAACATATCAAACATCAGCCCATATTGTTTCTTCCATTTCCTAATCTTGGAGTCAATATGAGGAGAAGCCTTTAAACCACAATTTGGTAACTTTTGATTTATTACCTTTTCAAGATGTATAAATGTACCAGATTTGAATCCATTATCAGCACGACCACCGCTTACAACCACTGCATCTAGTGCATCCAACAATGCTTCTTCTTCTACATATGTCTATGCTTGCCTTGTACCTGCCTTGTTTCCAATTGTGTGGCTTGCACCTCCATCCTCCTCCATTCCTATATGTTGAATTTGATTATATTTTTTGATATATAATTTAAACTGTAAAATTGTGAGCTGCATATTAAATCATTACCATAATTCTTAACTAAAAATATTAACAAAACATTTCATATTTAAATTGACAGATAAACAAATCACATAGTATCACATAAACATCTTTTGCCTTAATCATCTTTAATCTTGAATATTAAAGTGCTAGAAATCTTTATCTTAATTATTCCCTAGTGATATAGCAATTAATATATCTATACTTATCATAGTCAATACGCAATATAAGCCCAGACATGCAGCAACAGCATTACAACAAGTCGTCACTCCTGTCTCTTTAAGCAAACTTTTTTTAACACTTTTTACTCACTTTTTTCACAGGCTCCTCCTCCTCTTCCTCATCCTCTCTCTCTCTCTCTTTCTACCCCTTCACTCCTTCAGAAACATAGCCAAAAAAAAAAAGCCCAGACATAAAACGTATGGCTTTTTTATTTTATTTTATAAGAACTTGAGACCAAGACCAAATTTCCTTTGAAATTAATATGGATCTAGTTAATATTTGAATGGTTAATAATGATTTGTTAAAGTTAAGTGCTGAAATTACCTGCATCAAAAGGATTTGGTAAAAAACTGTCCGTATTGTTTTCAGAAGTGAAGAAGAAGATGATATGGGTTGTGGACTTTTGGGTTCTTTTACTTTTCCTTTTTACTTTTATTGACCAAGCTAATAAAGACACAAGGGTTGGTGCAGGTCTTTATTGCACACCCAAATATGTATTAATTTTACTTTTTTATACAGTACATACCAATTGAATAATTTACCAAACGTGGGTTAAAAAAATAAGTGCAATACATACCCGCTTAATACATGCTACCAAACATGCCCTTAGAATGCAATTTTATACATGACCATCCTTGATTATTAGACCCCACAACATGCCCTCCCTCATCTACAACATTAGCGCTTTCAAAATTTATATCACTCACATTTTGAAATTCATCCAAAATTTTCACACCATTAATAACGATATCCAGTTTCTTTGGTGTTATCAATGATGCATTCAACTCTTCACTGCCACTCTTAATATTAGCCTTAACCACTAGTGGATTTTCTAGTCGTTTGACGAAAGCAACAACAATCATTCTCATCCAATTCCCAAACAGAAGAGTGGTGTGGGAGCCATCCTCTGCCCTTACTAACTCATGCACCCCACACTTATGAAATATATGCCTTAACCTATCACAATGAAAATAAAAATTTAACAACTTCTCATATAGTACCAAACATACATTTAGGATCCAATGAATGAAATTTCACACGTAAACCAAGTTTTAACGAATAAGAAATATCAAAGGTAACACAGACTTTCAGATACTTTCCCATACAATCACCAGATGATCTCGTATCTACTTTCTCCATCATTCACTGTATACTCTATAGAAGTTCAGCTATCTCTTTTGATATATACAATAAGGGCACGTTATAAATTTGCACCCAGAATGCCACTTTGTCAGAACATTCCACAGTCAAATCACCATTACCTTGCAATGGAGTGAGAACAACCAATGTCCTATCAAAATGCCATGGGCCAACAAAAGAACTCGTCAGCTAAAACAGAACAAGAATACATTCTTCTCTAAACATTTGATCTTAACTCCCTGAATGTTCTTCAAATCGCTAGAAAATTCTTAGTGAAGGCATCTTTGGAAATCACCTGCTTCATTAATATCTTCCTAATCAAGTAATTCATTGCCATTGCCTCCCTTCACTTTTCGACAGCATCTGAGACAAAATCGCACTTGCTTTGTCACACAAAGCTAAAGAGCCACAAAGTTTCACTAATTCCATCGTACCCATCATATAGACCACCAATACCAATAATGGAAAATAGCGATAATATAAAAAACTTCACAAATTTAAAACAGCAGACCTAAAAAACATTAACAAAGAGCTAAACGGGAGAGTAATTAAGACACCACATCACTCCCTCATTACACCACTTTCACACTAGTAACTATTGGAAGAAAGTAGAGAGTTCATAGTACACAAATCTATAGAATAATAGAGTATTTAAAATAATTTTTAAAGCTCAAATAGTCCTATCCCTAATATTATCATTCCAAAATTTTCAATGGAAAAAATAAAATTCAGTGGTGCATAGTATACTTTAACAAATTTCTAAGATAATTTATTGTACATTATTTCATTCTCACCAATTAACGTAGTAACATACATCCAAGAGTGCATAATCATTCTTTTTTGAATAATTAAATGTTTATTCACATGCTACTTGGCGATAATTCATGTTTCTTTAGAAATATTTTTTATTTAAAAAACTATTAATTTTATTTATGTAACTTTTTAAAAAATTATAATATTATTTATTCACCATCTCCTTATTTTCCATAACACTGTTTATAAACATGAATTAATTAATTTATAGGAATATTTAAAGTGTAGCAAAAAAATAAAAATAAAACGGATCCTCCTGGATGGTTGCAATAGCGGGGTAAAACAGACAATTCTGCGGGCTGCCCATAATCCATCCATTATGGTATTTTGCTTGTAGAGTACTGATGTTTGCCCCGGGTCAAATCCCGGGTCAAACCCCGAAACAACCCAAAACGGCGTCGTTTCATTCTAATTTTTTTTTCTTTCCTCCGCTTTGAAACGACGCCGTTTAGAGAATAATAAACGCAAAACAAAAGCCCTTTCTTTGAACCCATTGCCCTTCGAACGGTCCAGATTCTGAACTCACAGAAACAAACGCCTCGCTTCACTGTCTTATATAAACAACTATCCCCTAAACTTGTCTTCCGTCGCCACGTTGCCATCACTTTAAAGTTTTTCCTCTGGTTCTGCAGAAACACACTTTCACAAAATGGCTCGCACGAAGCAGACGGCAAGGAAGTCCACCGGAGGAAAGGCACCACGTAAGCAGCTGGCCACCAAGGCAGCTCGGAAAGTTCGCTCCAACGACGGGAGGAGTGAAGAAACCACACCGTTTCAGGCCGGAAACAGTGGCTTTGAGAGAGATCAGGAAGTACTAGAAGAGCATTGAGCTTCTGATAAGGAAGCTTCCGTTCCAGAGGCTCGTTAGGGAAATCGCTCAGGACTTTAAGACCGATCTGAGGTTCCACAGCAGCGCCGTCGCGGCTCTTCAAGAAGCTGCCGAGGCTTATCTAGTGGGTCTCTTTGAAGACACCAATCTCTGTGCTATTCACGCTAAAAGGGTCACCATCATGCCCAAAGATATCCAGCTTGCAAGGAGAATCAGAGGCGAGAGGGCTTGAATAAAATGACGGATGTAAACATTTTAATAAGTTGTTTTTGTTGTTAGGGTTTGCTTTTGAGATGTTGATATGTAATGGGCCATTTTGGAAATCTTATGTAATGTACTGAATTTTTCTTTAGCTGTTTAGATTGTGCCTTCCAGATGCTTGTGAAAATGTCTGTTGAATGTTAGAAGTCTTGTTTTAGAAAAATTGAATTATTGGGCACTTTCATTTGCTTAAGCAAGTAGTTTATGAGCTCTCTCATCGTTGAAACAAATTTTGCAGATAAATAGCTCGAAAAAAAAGAAAAAAAATTCCAATTACTTCCTTCAATATTGTTCCTTGCTACTGCTTCTTCACCGTTAACAACAGACTTTTTTTTCTACAATTTCAACAGTAGAGCTTATTAGAAATCTTCTTTGTTCTCCTTTCTTCACCTTGAATTAAACCATGAAAGTACCGGAAAGATGTCTGAAATATTTGGTGTTCCCATTAGCGCCATGAGCTCTGCAAGCTTAAACTTTAACTCAGACCCAAGTTTAGTTCCCTTGACTCCTAATGCAAGCGTGCCAATGCCGAAACGTCGTCGTTTCAAAGCGTATGAAAGAAAAAAAAAATTAGAACGAAACGATGCCGTTTTGAGTTATTTCGGGGTTTGACACCCGGGGCAAACATTATTTTCCTTGCTTGTATTATCATCTACGTATTAGACACATGGCGCCCATAGAGAGAGATTCGACCTCATCAACTGTGATATGCCTACTCCACACTCTAAAAAAGAGAATATTTTCCTAACAATTTCAAGAAATCCGTTAAATAAAAATTGAAACAGACTCAAAAGTCAACCCCAAAAACCCATTTTTCATATTTTGGATTCTGGCGCGCTTCTCATTTTGTCTCTCAGGTACTTTCTTTTTCTTTTATCTTTTCCTTTTTTTTTCTGTTTAATCTTTTTGTTTGATCTAAATTCAATACGGGTGTCATAATTTGATCAGTATTATTCACGTTTCTTGTTTCAAAAATTGTCGTTTTCTTTGTATGTTTCTTAATTTGGTTAAAGGAACATGGATATTTCCTTTTAATTATATTTTCTGGGTTCTTTGAGCAGTCACAAGAACCCATCACCTGCACTTGGTAAAGTGGCATTCTTTTTCTTGTTCTTGTTCTTTTTTTCTACTTTCATTTTTTTTTTCTGGGTAGCAGATGAATTAAATAACTGTCTGAGAAGTACTTGAAAACGTGCATTTGAATAAATTACATGGTTTGGGTTATTTCTTGGGGTCATATTTAGTTTTACCCTTGAGTTATATTAGGTCAAGAAAAATAACTTTTGTTGGTAAAAATTAGGTGGGTTTGATTTAAAGAGATATTTGGACTTTTGTATGTACGCAAATGCCTTGATAAATTGGTTTGTTTCATGAGATGTGTGCTTGTACTGTTAGGTAGTTAATTAAATTCATTTGAGTATCTTATTAACTAAAATGTAAATTTTAGAATCATATGAATATATTTGGTTTGAGTGCTTGTTCATTGCATTTTATTCCAATTATTTTTACTAACTTTATCCAATCTTTGGTTCATATGATAAATGAGATGCTCTTTTGGTTCTTTGCTTTTCTGTTGCTTTAATATTTGACAGGCTGGAGTGGATTCTTGTTTCATTCAAATTCTGTTGACTTTATTGTTAACATGTTATCTGTCTCTAGTAGGACTTGATTTCATTTTGAACTTGATCGTGCCTCTTTTCTTTAACTTGTTCATTTCCCATTGCAGGCTTTGCTTTCTGGTGTTGATTTAGATAAGGACTGAAAATCGTTAAATTGATAAATGTTCTAGAGATGGAAGTTTCAGGGGCATTAGTTCAACATATAGAACGGGGAAATGGTATCTGTAGTTCGTCAAGCTCTTTAGGTTGTGCAGTTCTTGGTGACATCTGGATCTCTGAGGCTTTGAAGCCGTACGGAGATCTAGCTGTACCAGATGTTGTGTGTAATGAGAAGTCAAGATGTGCTGGATCTTTCCAATCAGATACTCTTGGTTTTAGTGATAAGCAGGTAAACAGCAAAGTGGATTCAATTACTGATGATCCGAAGTTCAAGAAACATTTTAGAAAGAAAAAGAAGAACAACAAAAGAGAACTTATTCAAGTAAAAAGATCTCCGATAAGATTGTTTCTATGGCAGGAGAAAGTAAATATGATGTTATTGATGCAAAGTCATCTTCTTCATCAATTATGGAGGATATACTCAATCCTGCTATAAACTGTGAAAAGGGCTTGGAAAAAGATACCCCACTGGTCAATTCAACTTCTCTATGTGAAATACAAGTGAAACTGTGTTCTGAAGATCTGAATATTCAAAACTGCAATAGTAGAACTTGCTGTAAAGTTCCAGATGAGAATAAGCAAGGGTGTGATGTCTGTAACAGTTCTCATGCTATCAGAGAAAGAAATGGATTTAAGAGCCACAACTTGGCATCTGAACTTGATGCTGTCCATAAGACTAGAAATCACCAACATATCATGACAGGGAAGGAAAATAGCCAATCAGTCTGGCGGAAGAAGCAGAGGAATGTAAGGGAAACACAAACCAGTGAGGGTAACAAATTGCAACGCAATTATCTACAGGGAGATGCAAGTATGCTTCAGAAGAACCTTTTTGTCGAGCACAACTCATTTTTTGGTAAAGGATTGCTGCCCACTCCAACAATTGAATCTTCTAGGCACATTGGTGTAGCAAATGCAGGAAATAACAAGACAAAAACAGATGTGAGAATCCACCAGAAGGTGTTGGTTGAGTCCTCTCGATGGGTTGCTCATCAGAGATTAAATAGGAGACTTGATCGACATGTGTCCCAATGAAGTCAAGTAGCCACTTGTGAATTGGATGAATATGAAGAACAGAAATTGAAAACAAAGGGATCCTTTAACCCTCAAAATTATTGCAGAAGCAAGAAAGGACTGGAATGTCAGGGGCATAATTTCTTGAGGCCTCATAACAAGTCTTGTTTATGTAAGAAAGAATTTTTAGAGGTGCCATTTGAACTGAAATGTTACAAGAATCCTTATATGGCGCAGAGAACTTGCAGTAGCCAGCATGGTTTTACCCATGGTGCATCCTGCCTGCATTCTTATTCTGATTTTCTTCTCATGGACAGCCAACTTGGGTATGCTCTCAACCATATGGTGGGGTGAAGATACCAGGGATGAGTTATATATCAGCTAGATCATTTCATGCTTCCACAAAAAGTGAATCATGCATAAAATTTGAACAATTTAATGAAAACCAATTCATAAAAGATGTTACTTCTAGAATGAATGCAAAGAAGTGGGTTGCTGTCGGCACTAAGGGGTCAAGTATTTCAGAAAAAACTGGTTCTGCCGGTATCTGTCATGTTTGTAATGGCGACTTGCGACTTTTACATGAAGTAGAGAAGGATGGCCGTTCGGGGGGAAATGTAATTGATCATCGTGCATCTGCCATGTTAAGCAAATTTAAAAGTACACACTTAATTGGTAGCAGCAGTTTGAATCTAGTTGAAACTGAAGCTCCAAATTCTGACAGTCGGTGTACCACAACAGAAGTCCATCACATCAAGAGTGCTGAAATTAGAATGAAATATGTGCAAAATTTGAAAGATGTTCAACAGCTTATCGTTGGCTTAATGGTAACAGATCCTCTAAATGCTGCTTACAAAAAGCAACTAGTATCTTAGGGTTTTGAGCTAGAAACAGGATGTCCACTTGCGGAGTTCGAAAGATTCCTCCACTCCGCTGCTCCTGCTATTGCCTCATTATATCAACACGGAAAATGTTCTTTGTGTTTGGGTGATCAGTTGTCTGATAGCTCCTAGCTCCTTGTGTAAGCACCAGATACCTAATACATCACTTTTTTCTGTTTGGAACTGGTACGAGGAGCCAGGGAATTATGAAAGTAGGGGATTCTCAGAAACTAAAAGGGCGGCTTACTGAATCAGCATCGTTTGATGCTCATTTTGTTCCTTATCTTTCAGCTGTTCAATTGTTTGGCTACTCATATCTATCTAATTCTTGTGGTACAAGTGAAGAGCGCTCTAACTCTGACATGTATATCAGAAATAGTTCAACAGCATTAGAGGGGAAAAATCTTTCGGCCCCAGAGCTGAAATTTGGCTCGATTGAAGAGAGTGTCAATTCATATAAAGCTTTCTGTCCTGAAGGCCACTCCCAGAGTTTCACTCCATCACCTGATCGCTCCAGTAATTGTGAACTTTTATTTGAATTTTTTGAAACTGAGAAACCTTGGCTGCAAAGGCCTCTCCATAATAAGTAAATTTCGCCACTAGCCTTTATCTTTCCTTTGCTGTATTGAAAATTATAATCATCAGGCAGTAGCTAATTCAAATTGCTAGGTTGATATACAATCAATTATTTAGAGTGGATGCTATTAGAACTATTTTTCTAAACTTGAGTCTGGCATATTTCTCTCACATGGTATTTAATCTGTAGTCTATTCATTAACTTGTAGAAATTGCATCTTGGAGTATTTATGATACTGCTGTAGGTTATTGTACGATGTGCATTGAGAGTTCTGCTTTCTTACCTCGAAACTTACATTGATATATTTACAGAATTCATAAAAGTCGTACATGAAAATGGTGATTCTACATAGTTGATTTGTAGTTCCGTTTCAGCTTTTCTTGTGTGGTGTGCCCAACCATTGCCCTAGTTGAAGGTTTGACATGTTTTGTCCTCACTGCTGTAGTTGTGTCTTCTTTTTATCTTGTTATCTTAATTCGTACTCACTCATAGTTATCCATTTCCAATCACCGCTAATCATGTAGGCTTTTTTTCGTTGAACTCTTTCTTCTCATTCTGTTTACAATTCATTGAAACCCTCATCATTTTTATTTGAAATGGGGTGTTAAGATGTATCTGGATTGATCTTAACTAATTACTAATTGCAGAATTCTGGATCTTTTTGATGCTGAAGCTTCTTATCTTCAAGTATTTGGTGACATATCAAAGTTGAAATCTTTGAAGCTGAATGATCTACATCCTGCATCCTGGTGAGAATCAGTCACCACATGGTGCTTTCATTTATTTACTTATTTTTTGGGGTGGGGGGAACCAATCTGTGACATTCTTATTACAACCTGAATAAATTGGTTTTAGGTTTTCAGTGGCTTGGTATCCTATATTTCGAATTCCCGAAGGGAAATTTGGTGCAGCTTTCTTGACTTATCATTCGCTAGGACATATGGTTATGAGAGATGTGCCAACTGATACCCTCAAAAAGAAAACACTGTGTTGTCTCCCCTGTGGTGGGATTGCTAAGCTACAAGGCACAGGTAAAGTTTAAGCTCTATATGTTCTACCCTTGTCATATATTGGTTTAGATTGCAATCTTCTGCCTATTTTCAGTGGTTCTGCTGCTACTATCCGACATGCATAGTATAGGTTCGTCCTTAATCAATTGTTCAGGCAGTCAGGTATCCAAAGTCAAAACTGAATAAGCTTTGCCACCCGGACCTATGACTGAGAAGGAGCTTGTTGATTTTCATCGAATTCCCATGGAGATTTAAGTTTTACTAAACTTGACACACGTGCCACATAGATATCATAATCCTTGAAATTCATGTTTTGAACTTTGAATCACGACCATGATGTTGTTAAGAAATAAATAAACCAAATTGTGTTCAATGTCTGGGTATATGTAGAAGCAGTGGGTTGGAATTCTTATCAGGATATCTAAGACTATGAACCCAATGGATTATAGAAATGAGCTATACATATATATATTTTAATAATTTCACTCATTTTGAGATAAGCTATAATTCTTCTCTGGATATTGATCAGAGCTGTGGTACAGCACTTCACAAGCTTTATACCTGCAGGCAGAAAGCTGGTTTGATCTCAAAGTACCTGAAGAATCCTCTTTCAAAGACTCTTCACTTTTTGACCGTTCTGAAATTCTTCGGGAACAGCTCAGAATACTAGAGGAAAATGCGTCTCTTTTTGCTAGAGGTTGTGTTTGGACGGATGGCATCAAGGTAGTCAATCGACACAAAGACTATGAGTTTTTCAGTTCCCATAAATAATACTAAGCTGACCATATTCAGTATTATAATACGATTAGTACCCTCTTTTCTTCAACCAATTACCATTGCAGATTTGGGTTACTTAGCATGAACAGATATTATAGGGGACATGCAGATGTATCATTTTGTAATGTGCTACTGCAGTCTCATTACTGCGTATAAGTTTTTGCGGTGCATTGGAAACAGAATAGAAACTGGAATATACAGAGGGGTTAGTTTCAGTTTTTTCATTTAACTGCATTGAACTTTATCGAACATAACTCGTCAAGATTTTGCTTCTTTGTACATTCTTGGCCCAAATGAAATTGGTGCTGCAATACACTGCAACAAATTCGGATGTTTTCAGTACATAGTTTTAGTTTTATTCTATCTATTTGTTTATCTTATCAATTCAGTTTGTCTATTTCGCTAATCATTCCAATCTTCTAGTCATTTTAATTAATTTGCAACGACTCTGAAGTATGAACTGGACTCTTTGTTTCACCATTGATGACAGTGAAATTCGACTTTAGATTACTCGTCCAACTGAAATGAAATTTCAAATGGTTGGTTCTGTTATGTTGTGTTCTGCATATAAACATATATTAAAATCATATATTAACAGGTAGATAAATTGTTATCATTCGAGTGGACATTATTAACAGCTAGAAAATAAACAACTTGCAGACACGAGATTTTGATAAACATTATGCTACGACATACGAAGTTCAAACCATATGAAAATAATATAGATTAATACCATATATGTATAGTAGACTATCTAGGATAATAGTACTCAAATAAGGGCAATAAATTCAAGACTATAGTCAAACAGAAATAACAAAACACCACCCAAATCCAAAAAACAGAAATAACAAATACTACTCAAATAAAATTGATTATCTTGGTAAGGATTTAGGAACTTGCTGATGATCCAGCGAACTTAGCTTGAGATGAAGCACCTGAAGTCTCAGATGACTCGGTGAAGAAGATTATATCCTCCTTGTTATCTGCGATTACTTTAAGGGATCTTGGAATTGGAGACTGAGTCACTTCCAAAACCCCCTCAAGTATTTGAACCACTTGACCAATTGATGGCCTATGAGTTTCATCATCTTGGATACACCAACAAGCAACTTTGCAAATCCTTGAAAGCTCTTCTACATCAGCACTACCCTCAAGTCTTTTGTCTAAAAGGCTAAGCACATTGCCACCTTCACTCATTAGGCTTGCTGCCCAAGTTGGGAAGTATTTCATTTCTTCATCTTCAGAGTATACAGAGTTCCATTCAAAGTTTCTCCTTCCTGAAACAATTTCAAAGAGCATCATTCCATAGCTGTAAACATCAGCTTTTGCTGTTATGGCCACTCCTGAAAGCCATTCTGGTGCGAGATACCCTCTTGTTCCTCTAATGGTCGTTAGGACTCTGCTGAATTCTCTCCCAACAAGCTTTGACATGCCAAAATCTGCCACTTTTGGACACCATTGAGCATCTAATAGAATGTTCTCTGGCTTTATGTCGCAGTGTATGATGCAGTCTCTGCACTTCTCGTGGAGATAAGCCAATCCTCTGGCTGTCCCTAGTGCAATTTGGTATCTTGTTTCCCAATCAAGAACCTTTGAATTCTCTCTATGGAAGATGTGCGAATCTAGGGATCCATTTGGCATGTAATCATAGACCAATAATTTTTTTGTACCTTCAGAGCAGAATCCACGAAGCCTAACTAGATTGACATGTTGGATGTTCCCTATTGTGCTGACTTCTGCTCTGAATTGTTTCTCTCCTTGGCTGAAGCTCTGCAGCTTCTTCACAGCTATGACACTTGAATTAGGCAGCCTCCCTTTGAAAACAGAACCAAAACCTCCTCCCCCCAATTTTTCAGAGAAATTCTTTGTGGCTGTTAGCAAATCCTTGTATGCAAATGCCACCAACGAACCATCCTCCACTGATTTGCTTGTTTTCATTGTATTCTCTCTCTTCCTGAAATACATAAAAGCAAGAAGGCCTAATAGAGCTACAAATGACACTGAACCCACGACAGCACCAATGACTGTTCCCTTGTTATTACTGGAACTTGAAAACTCCGAAGCTGAAGCTTGACATAAATAGTTTTCCCATTTGCGTCGCCTGGTGAAAGTTGATGCAGACTCAAGAGACTTCCAATCCATATTGAACAAGCATTGTCTTCATAAGCATAAGCAGTGCAAGAGCAGTTCCTCGAGCAGGTTTTTTCACATTCCTTGATACTCCCTCCTGCCACAGATTGTGGATGTTTAGGCAATACCATGTGAGAATTTGCTAAAAACTTGTCACTCTTTCCATTTGTAACAACAGTATTTTCACACTGCAGTTGGGTTTTCCTCACACAGCCAGAAGAATAATCCTGCATCAAGTTCCAATTGTTCTCCCATTTTGGCCTAAAACCTGGCAGACAAGCACAGAAAGACTGGTTTCCCTCATTACAGCTGCCAAATGCGCCACAATAAGCATAAACATCACAAGGTTGCCTTGGTTGCGACCAGAACTGAAACCAAGCCTTGCTAGACTCCAACCAAAACATCTGCTCAATCTGCCCTGAAGAATCAATAACAAAACGAGTTGTCATAGAATTAGTAACAGAATAAACGAAATACCTCCCATTTTCATCCGAAATGTAGTTGAAGTCGACATATTGACGAGATATCATTTCCGGAACGTTGGCAAAATTTATTCCAGTCCAGACTCCACTATTCCAGTATTGTTCAGACCTATTCCACATTATAACATATTGATCCGATCCATCTGGGGCTAGCTCAAGCGAAAAGAGACCCGGTGCAGGATCCTCCTTATTCTTCCATGAGATGAGAAATTGGTTTACTTTTGCCCGTTTGTTTATTCCAAACTTCATTCCGGGAAGCCATGTATGAGTCGGATGATCAAAACTTTGCCATAAGGTTGAATTAGCTGAAGAATCTCTCAAAACAAGATTACCTTCATCTAGAACAACTGCTTCGATTGAAGCTGTTGTATTACTAGCGTTCAAACTTGTGGACCAGATGGGCGTTTTAGACTCATTTAAAAGAACTAAATTACCATCGGATATTCTTAACACTGAGGAGTTTTTATCGGAAACTGGTTTGTCTCTATTTGCCACCCAAACTATGGTTTGTTCTGACAACTTTTTGAACCAAATGCCTATGTAGTAGTTTGAAGAGTTACCTGGCTTGAAGAAGCCTAGTTCAAAGACCCCACCAGCAGAGACAATAGTTTGATCCCCAGAGAGAGATTGGTTTGCAGAGATGGAGTCACGAGCAGCAGAGGATAAATGATGTTTGAGAGTGAAGCATATGGAGAGAACACAGAGCATGAACCATACATTTTTCTTGACATCCATGGCTGCTGGAAAACTTCTGTGCAGACAAGATGTTGTTTATGAACAACAGATGGTCTATTTATCAAAGACATAAGGGAGAAATTGGAGGTGGGTGTGGCGGGCCTAAGCAGAAACAGTTAGTAATCACTGTCGTTGTGCTTATACTGTCAACCGTGTCACAAAATTTTTTTCAGATGGACTATTTAAAAGTCTAACGTAAATTATTTGTTACGTAAGCCGTCAAAGCCATCCTTCAAGAAAAGAAGGAAACTTGTTAGCCAATTGAAGTGGGACGAAGTTCGGTTTCCATAATTTTTTTCTGATGGATTATTTAAACGTCCAACATAAATTATTTGTGCTACGTAAGCCGTCAAAGCCATCCTTCAAGAATCGCCGTCAAAGCCATCCTTCAAAAAAAGTAGGAAACTTGTTAGTCAATTGAAGTCAATCAAAATATGGACAATTCAACAATGTTGGCCAGTTGATTCATATCTTGACCGATGTTATTTATTACAACGTCACGTTTATGTTTGATTGTTTCTGCTGTTTTTCCCCTTCTTCTGGATAACATCCAAGTTCCAAGTTGCTTTTGGCATTTCGCTTTCATTTCAATACCTAATTTTGACAATTGAAGCGATTAGGTGAAGCCAAAAGTCAACGCAGAGGAGCATAGATCAATCAGAGTTCATTAGAGAGAACAGCGAGGCACAAGGCTTGTGATTCTTAAAATTGCTTTGGCAGGGGGCATTATTATTATACACTACGAAGCAAGGCTTCTATCCAAATATGCATACAGGTTGTTACAAGTGAAATAAACCAAATATATATTCTTAAACACAAATGTTAAAATATTTTCTTCACATCGATTTAAGAACTTCTTGATAATGTGGTGCTCTTTGCTTGAGATGAAGCAGTTGAATTGTTGCTCTTTGATTCGACCATTACTTGGAGAGCTCTGGGAATTGGAGGCAGTGTCACGTCCAAAACTCCCTCAAGAATTTGACCTACTTGACCCATTGATGGCCTGTGAGTTTCATCATCTTGGATGCACCAACAAGCCACTTTGCAAAGTCTTGCAAGCTCTTCTTCCTATGCGTTGCCCTCCAGTCTTGGGTCTAATAGGCTAATGAGATTGCTGCCTTCAACTATTTGTTTAGCAGCCCAAGATGGGAAGAACCTCACTTTACCATCTTCAAATTCCTCAGAGTTCCTCCTTCCCGATACAAATTCAAACAGCATCATTCCGCAGCTGTAGACATCCGCTTTGGCTGTTATGGCCACTCCTGATATCCATTCAGGTGCAAGGTAACCTCTTGTTCCTCTCATGGTTGTTAGGACACGGCTGAACTCCCTCCCAACAAGCTTTGCCAGCCCAAAATCCGACACTTTGTGAAAGAAAACCAAATGTTGTATTTGGTAAACGAGAAAGTTAAACGGAAGAGAAAGAAAATATTGATAAACTGAAAACTTCTTATTATTGAATCAATGTATTTTACACACATATATAACAAGTGTCAATTCCTTGTTAATAAGCTGTTACACATGCATGTAGTAATTCTTAAACCAATATAACAGATTCAGCCACGTCAGCAAGATTTTAATATCCACCCTAGACATCAACTTGGATTGTTTCTACAAAAGCAATAGTTTGTAACCATGTCCACCTGTACAAGTTCTAGAGGAGGTGAACCTCGTAATGTGAATGGGGCCCAGTTGCGGCTAGTGCTAGCAATTTCAATTAATTTTTTTTATTGGCTTGTAGGTCGATTGAGCTTTATAGGACCAAGCCTACAAACAATCACAGCCATTTGATCATATTTAAAACTCCATCAACAACGTTAATCAGTTTTACGCGTTTGGTTGGCCAGAGAGAAAGAAATGAGTGATTGGAAACGGACAATCAAGTTGTGCAATCTTTGAATTGTTGATAGACCCACAAGGGTCACCGTCTGGCGGAAAAAAAAATTATGGGTTTTGAACTTTATTCACATACGTCAAAAGAAATTAGTTGTCGTTATATTAAATTAAAAAAAGATCATATTTATATTTATTGTTATTATTAATTATAGTTAGTAAATAGAGTTATTTTTAAGGATCTCCCTTGAGTTTTAGTGTATTGACAATCTGATAGAAAGTATTTGTGTAATTACAGAGACTTCCCCTAACGTTAGTACACGTTTTCGTATATGTTAGTATATGAGGGTAAATTAGTGATTTCATAAATTAAAAAAAAAATCAAAGAACCAAAACACTATTTTCTCTCTCATTAAACGAAACCCACAACCATTTTCAAGGTTGAAAAGCTCTGGAGAAGCTTTTGAACCAATCCGTCTCGGCCTACGTGAAGGAATCGAAGGCTTTGCTCACGAGACAGGGGATCGGAATCTCGTTCAGAGTGAGCCAGTAGTAGCAAAGCAGTTGTTAGCTATTCGTAGTGACCCTTGTTAGTTGTTGGCAGCTCGTCGGTAGGGATTTGATCTCAACGGAGGAAAAGGAGACCCTTTTGAACAAGCTTTGGGTCTAATCGGAGAGTAGAAATTTCTACAGCAAACTCGATCGCATCTTTTTCATTATCATCTACCGCCCTTTCTTTCCTCCCGGCTATTCACGCACGAAGATCGTCGTATGTATGCTCGACTTCGGTTGCTGGTAGGAGTACATTATGGCAAGATCAATCACTTGGGCTCATTGTTTTTCTTTTTTAATTGTTGTGATGATTAAGAATGAAATTATGTGTTGAAGAAATTGCTGGATAAGTTATGTTGGACGAATTTTTTTTTTCTTTTTGGCTATTTTAATTGATTTCAAACTTAAATGAGTTGAAATCTTTGATTTATTTACTTATTATTTAAATTCAAAAGGTAGGTTTGCTGGTATTTTGGTCTGGGGATGATAATTGATTTTTGCTTGCCTTGAAATTGGCATGGCAGGTATCATTACCCAATTGGTCTAGACTTTTGCTGTGGCAGTAGCATTTTCTTACGCTTTAGTCTGCCTTCTTCATATGGCTAGTGGTGTGAAACTTGGAATAACAAAGGAAGATTTTTTTTCTTTTCTTTTCTTCTTTGGCTTCAATTTAAATGGCTAAGGAATATTCGTTGTGTATTTTGAATGCATTGAAAAGTGAATTATGGTTTGTTTATTGTTTTATTGAAGCAGCTTACTAATTATTGAGCTTTTGAGATGTTGAATGATGAAGGAAGAAATTGTGAGATGAAAGTTAAAGAAGCAATGGTTGTAATGGTGATTTTAACTTGACAATGGCTGTATTTACAACCATTGTTGCTGTAAATATTCACTACATTGATAGCTTTGTTGATTTTGTCAATTTATATTTTTCTCCTTTTTTTAATATTATGTAATGTCAATGATTTGTTTTAAATGGTCAGTTTAGACTTTTTAGTGTTTTAGTGTGATGTTTAACGCCAAACTGTAGTTACTATCATTAAAGAAATTGTTAACTGCCAAAGCATTTTTTAGGCTCAGGGCATTTTTGGCTTTTCGTTAGTCCACTAACAGTCAAGTTAACCATGTAGTACCGTCAGGGGAGGTCCCTGTAATTACGTGAATACTTTCTATCAGACTGTCAATACACCAAACCTCAGGGGAGGTCTCTAAAAATAACCCTTAATAAATAATATACATAGTTTAATTATATAATAAAGTAGTTAATTTATTAATTAATAAATTTATTAATTTAAATAGATACTAATAAATATAAGAATAAGTCATTTAATTGGAAACATATTTCAATAGAGTTAAAAAAAAAAGAGAATATTATTGACTTATATGTCATAATTTCAAAACTTTTGATTTTTTTTTATTTTACATGAACAATAAGGGTCTTTGATGTTAATAACTCAATAATCACATCTCAGCCATTATGCACTTACGTTAAATCTAACGGTAGGTTTGAAAAAAACAAAAAATGGGGTACCAAACCCCATGGATATTGTAGCTGGACCCTCTACATACCCTTGGTTGTATTTCAACAGACATTGGCGAAATTTTTAAAGCAGGAATATTTTCTTAATTCTGTATAACTGTAATTGGAGCAATGATGTCGTGTCAAATTTTTGAAGTGGAGTGCAGTGACTTGTAGTTTGTTATAGCAGTATTGAATGAAACAGAAAGGATTGCATATACCAAATTTAAGGTAAGTGTAATTTTAATATGAGATTTGTGATGTGAATCATTTGTTGTTCATAATATGGTTGGTGGGAAGCTAGATCTCATAAGGATAATGGCAAAATTGGGGTGCACAAATATTTTAAAATAAAGTTATGGATATTTTCTCAACAATGTAATAATGTAAAGGATTTTTTTGTCATAATATTCATCTTAGTAATTCCATGTATTAAAATGATATTTGAATCCGTAACAATTAGTTCCAGTTAGCTTGGGTGTTATTAAGTTTTACAATGAACATTTTTAAAATTAGGAACAGGAAAATGATACATGCTTTACCTTCGTTCCAGATCTCCTTTGTTTATTTTTTTCCCCAATTTTTTTGTTTGTTTTGTGCTGGACTAGGAATGTAAACTTTATGTTGCTATGAACTTTAGTTTGATTATAATAAATAAATGTATCACTGAATTTCATAAATTAAGTTGGTGGGAAGTAATAAGCATAAATCGTGTGAGATTGATGGCGGTGTTAAAGAGGTTGGTGACGATCAAAGTATTGAAGGAAGAAGAAAAAGGAAATGCCATAATGGGTTCATAAGATATTTGTAAGCTTAGTTCATTAAAAATTATAGAGATGTATAATTTTGCAGTCATATGATGATATTGCAGCAGTGAAGCCGTGCATGAGGTTAAGGCAAGCGATGGAATGACTTGCATTACAGAAGAGGTATGTAAAGTTGCACTATAAAGATAAAATAAATTTGTATTTTCAATTAGTGGAGATGTAGTTAGTTTATCTGCCATGATTGTGTACTAGATGGAAATTGGATCCACGTTTAAGGATTTACCACCGGAGAGAAAATGTTAATACAAATTGAATGCGAACAAATAGTGAAGTCAGAAGTGGCAAAGGCAAAGTTCTTGACTAGATTCGCCCCAGATAGATTAGCGGCAGCAGTTTCGTAGCTGATAGATGAACAAAGAGTGGCTGCTTGTCAAATGGGTTTTGGTAGTTTGCTACAACTGTGGTAGGCTAAAGAGGAAACTTTGTGGCAGTTTAATTGAGATGATTGATACTGTGAGGTACATTTTAGAAACGAATGGTATTAGCTTTCGAACAAGATCATCGAAGAAACTCAACCAACCAGGAAATTTAGACATAATCTATGCTCTGTAAATTCAGATATTCTCTAATATGAAACTATTTTTATGTGTTTTGTTATTCCTAGCTTTTACGGACTTGGTAACGTTGTTATGGAAATATGACAATTATTATGTCCGTGCAATTTTTATTGTATATTTTGTTATGTCATGATATTGAAGCTTAGTTTTCTGACTCGAAATACTAAGAACTACAGTTGCAGCATCTTTTGAATATTACAAATGTGCTTGTAGTATTTCGACAGAATAAAACCTGCTATTTAAGTTCTTAACGCCTCCACCCCTCGGGCTCCTTCTTCTTTCATTTATATTTGCTACACCATTTAGTTCACACTCTGTAAAGCTAGATGAAAGCTTGTTCATTTATGTTCCATTGCAATTCAAAAGCACAGTTTATGTCAACTGTCAAATTGACTACTTGCACGTATTGATTTCAGTCGAAACAAGGTTATTGGTCCATCAAGAAATTGAATCCATATGGTCATGCCATCGTTATTCAACCACCTAATTTCAAATATATAAATTAATTCAACCCACTTATGTGATCAAGGAGTAGAACAAATCATGAAAGATTTTTCAGCTACCATAAATTCGAACATATGTAGTTTGTATCATTTCAGGCTTAGATAGATTTTCCTTCCATTAACCTTATAGTGTTAATAATCTTATTACTTCTTATTTAGAGCTACAATAGTATTAGTATATCGAAATTTTTGGCTTTTGCAACATAAACTTGTATGTAATGTACATTTTATTGTTCCTTAAAAATTAATTGCTGCCAAAATAGTTGTTTCAACTAATATGTTTATTGTTATAATGGATAAATATTTTCTTGTTCCTTAAAATAAATTTATTGCAACTCAAACAGTTCCGGTGTCATGACCTACATCCCCCGTTTGTCTCGTGAGCTACGTGCCCACTCAACAGCTGCACGATCTTGCTCCTTTTCATCAAACGACAACCTCGATAAAGACAAAAATAGGGGAAGGGGCACCGTAGACGCAGTTGTAGGTAGAACCCTAAAACTAATTTGGTAGCCGAAACGGGATTGGACAGTTGCCCACTTCACATCATTGTACAGTTTCAAAATCCGAAACGTTGGATTAAAGTCATTATAATCTAACGGCTAGCCTGGATAATGACAAAAGAAGGGGACACCGTGCCCAAAGGGGCACCGTAGCTGGACCCCTAATTATAAATTTGATTTTTTTTATTAAATTTTGATAACTTTCAAAACTTTATAAATTTGATTTGTTTTATTAAATTTTGATAACTTTTAAAACTTTATAAATTTGATTTGTTTTATTAAATTTGATAACTTTCAAAACTAAGTTAACATTCACCATTTTCCAGTGTCTTGGCCATAGTCAGAGTGGTTTGCATATTAGACCATGACTAGTTTCAGGATTTGGTCTATGCCGCCCACTTATGGCCATGGAGAGATTCAACTAAGGGTTCATCTAGATGGTCAGGAAAGTTGACTCTCCTCATTCTACAACAAAATGCACAATGATGCAAAAATTGCTCATGTTTGCCGCAATTCACTCTCACAGAAAATAATTACCCATTTGACTTCTTTACCTTATTGCAAATCAAGTAAAGACCATGATTGTCAAACTATAATGTGTTTAAAGGCCACGAGTTTGAAAACAACTATAATAATCTAAACCAAAAAGCCACTATACCTATCCCGCGTAAACAATCAAATGACTGATCCAGGCGTAAACAGTCAAATGACTGATCCAGACGAAGTGCTTTCACACAACCATTTTCCTTAATGAGCACTAATAGGCCGTCGCTTTAGACATCCAAGATAAATAAATAAATAAAAGGATTATATTACTTACACCCTACACCATCATATGTATTCTTCAACCATACAATAGACTCTGAATTCAAACCGATACAAGTAACATTACTTGCAAGAATTTCAAGCTTAACTGATATCGATATTTGACCCTAATCAATCAGAACTCTCACTTCGAGCAAGCTTCGCACCTCGTCGGGCCCGCCTAAAGCTTCTTTCAGTTTCTCAGTGTGAGTTCCACCCGTTGCTCTCCATTTGCTTTGGTAAGAAGGAAAAAGAAAACCAGGAAGACTACTACCTCCTTTAAGAGACTTAACCACCCAAGGAAGACCAGATGGCATAATTCCAATCGTTGGGTGCATTGTATTTAAACTCTCTAAAGTATCAATGCTAAAACTATACCGTGGAACAACTCGCACTCTAGTAAGAGAAGTTTTGGTTGTGAATATGTCATGGAAGCCAAGCAGATGCATGGTTTGCAGGCGTTCTGGCCACACCCAAATCTATAAAAAAAATGTGAAACAAGAAATACAGAGTAAATATCTGCTTTGGAAATAAATGCAAAAATTTTTATTCCACTTGCTTGTGACTAAACAACAATTTGCAAGAGATGAAGAGGGCAGTTTTAAGTTCTCATGGCACATGAAGAGGAAGAACATACAATTGGATGCATCCAATAATACATGTGTGACAATACATTTCATGTATGAATTTGGCCACAATTAAATCCACCAAAGGACAATCTAACCCGCCCAGTTTCTAAAATGTAAAACATATGTTAGATGTTAGAAGAATAAAAACTATCAAGATACTCCTAAATCATCTACAAGTGATCCAAAAATTAGATAACATGTCAATTTGCTGTATATATGCTATCGATTTCATCCCCCTTGGAGAGACCATCGTGATGATCGTTATGTAAGAAAAGGTTTTCCGATATTAAAAGGGTGAGCAAACCTTTATATTGAGCTTATGCGATATGTGAAATAAAAGTTTTTCTTTTCCAAGTGAGTCAATCCCAATGATGATGTCATGATCTGGATGGGAGGCAATTATGTCAACAATCTGTTTTCATCCAGATAACTAACACTACAAATCAGTACCTGGACTATTTCTTTCATCTCCCATTTTAATCTTTAATTCAGTAGATAATTCTGGAGTGAAACTGAAAGTTCTCAAACAAGAAAGGAAAAATATAAAAAGTGTACCTGCTGAGCTGCAACTTCTCCTGAAGCAAAAGCATATGATGGACTGCAATATGTGTTATCCAAATAAAGAATGTCGACTACATCATCTTTTAAAGCTTTGACGAGCGTGTTCCTTCCTATCTCAGCCCTCTTATTACTTGCTTCCCAGCGAAAATCACCAGTATAGAGCAAGCATCCAAATGCTCCGCGAAATAACAACATCACCGAGCCTGCCACGTACTAAAATCATCATGATCAATCAAAAAAATTGCCAAAATTTTCTCAATAACAACGATCGTGATAATACCGTAAGTAGAAAATTGAACTGCCTAGAATTCCTTCCAATTGAACATAAAATAGAGGTATTAAATATCAATAAAAATAACCGTATGCAAATTATAACTTTCCCAACTGAAGACACACACCATATTTTCAGAATTCAGATGTCAATAAATTTATGACTTTGTTGAATTTCTTTTTTATTTTTCAGTATATGTCGAGCTTTTTGTAATTTAATTATTTATCGCTATACAACTTAATTGGGTGATTTAAATGCCTTTATTATCTTGTGTGTGTGTAAATTGTCTTCTCGAACGTAATGCAGTCCGTTACTAGTAGGATTATGAGGTTTTGGTCAGAGAATTAGGGGAGAAATAGATGAAGAATTTAAGAATTCGGAGGGAAGAGAGAAGAATTAAATGAGATTAGAATTAATTTTATTGTTGCTCCCTCAAAACTATAATAAGAACCACTTATTTATAGTAGTTCAAGACGGTCCTAATTATAATTTAATAAGAGCATTAATTCATAATTGAAATAAGAAAACCTAATATTAATAGGAAAAAAATTAAAACAAGCAATAAAATAAATTATTAGGGTCCTAACATTCCCTGCCCATTAAAACAGGCTTGTCTGCAAGCCTTTTACCTAGTCTCAATAATCGAGATCTTCCAATCTGAATGATGGTCAGGCGGTTTTGGAGGGTTGTGAAGAGTTATATCAACGTCTAAAAGCATTAGTTGAGATTGTTTGCAACAATGCCCAGGCTTAAATTGCTCGTCACAGTTGAAACAAAGCCCTTTAGAACGTCTTTCTGTCTGCTGCTGGTGGAGTAGGAGTCAACTGTAATTGTGGGACTAGATCTTGGATGGCGGGAACGGGGGAACAGTTGCCTTGCAAAGTAATTGTCTTTTACTAAACCTAGCAAGTTCAAAAGTTTGTACGAGACTAACAGGTTTGAACAGTTGTACGCCAGCCTTGATATCTTCATGTAACCCATAAAGGAAACAACTGATGAAGAAAGACTCAGTTAAATTGCTAGTCTGATCGGTCAACTTTTGAAATTGTCGTTGATAGTCAAGAACTGTCCCTATTTGATGTAATTTGGTAAGACTGCCAACTGCATCATTCTCTTCTAATGTCCCAAATTGAGTAGTGAAAGCCCATTTAAATTGCGCCCAAGTCATTTCGCCCATAGTTTGCTCTATCCAATGAAACCAAGGTACAGTATCACCATCAAGATGGCCAATAGCTAAGCACAATAAGTCAACATTTGATAATCCAGTAAGGCAACGATATTGCTCATATCGAAAAATCCATCCCGTTCGATTGTCACCGTGAAAAATAGGAAAGTCAAGTCATATGTTACGAGCTTGCATGAGAGTACTTCCAATGCGTTCGGCAGGTTCAAGAGGTGGTTGGATAGCAATTACCATTTGAGGAGCAGAGGTCCCTCCAGTAAATATATCAACTTGTCTTTGATCAGTAGTCGGTTGTTTTCCTTTTCGCAACTGGCTCAATTGCTGAAGGATGTCGTTCATGAGTTCCTGCAGATCGTTATTTTGCTTGGCTAAGGTCGTAACCTTTTCATCGATGGTTGTAACTTTGTCATGAAACTGTTGAGACAACTTTTGAACTTTGCCTTCAAGCTCCTTAACAATCATGATGCCTCAAAAAAACTCTCAAGAAAATTCAAGTTCGGTTGAAAAAGTTTAGATATTGGAAAAAGTTTAGAGGGTGGGTCCGGTTTAAGTCTCCAGTCAAAAGCCAAGAGATATTGGCAAAAGTTTGGTTGATGACTTTTAAAAAAAAATAGTGAATGGAAAAATAAAAATTGTGGCAGGAAGGATGTGCTCTAATACCAGATGGTAGGATTCTAAGGTTTTGATTAGAGAGTTAAAAGAGAAATAAATAATGAATTTAAGAATTCAGAGGGAAGAGAAAAGAATTAACAGAAATTAGAATTAATTTTATTATTATTTCCTCAAAAATATAATAAAAACTATTTATTTATAATCGTTTAAGACAGTCCTAACTATAATTTAATAAAAACATTAATTTATAATTGAAAAAAAAAACCTAATGCTAAGAAGAAATGAATTAAAACAAGTAATAAAATAAACTATTAGTGTTCTAACAGTTATCAATGCCGTTATTGTTACTGTTAGCTTAACCATGACTTACCAGGACAATGGCAAGCGTCGATTGCGATAACTTTGACAAACGTCTTCTCTCCGGAAGGCGGCGAGATCAGGGAGATCGAATGTCACGAACCAATATCGAGGACGCGAATCAACGAGAGGTCCAAGTCATCCTTCAAGAAACGCCGTCAAAGCCATCCTTCAAGAAAAGAAGGAAACTTGTTAGTCAATTGAAGTCAATAAAAATATCGACAGTTCAACAATGTTGGCCAGTTGGTTCATGAAAAATATGTAACAAATAATATGTTTCAAGAGTTTGAGCTTGATCAGAAGCTGTTTCTCGATATGAGGAGGCTGTGAACTGAAGTGAAACTATAAAAAATAGCTTTTTGCAATTGTTTGTGCTTTTTTTTTTTTAATTATCTACTCTTTTTTTTGGGGGATTTGAGATTAAAATTTGTCTCTTAGAAATTATTTTAGCATCAATTATGTCGATGACTAATTTGAAACTACTCTAGATTCATTAATATCTGTTCAATTGTATATCAAATCATTCTCTTGTACATGTGACGTGATAATTACGAATGCAAATATGAGGCTAGAAAAACTTCATACTTGAGTCCGCATTGGAAATCTGTAGTGGATAAGTTATGAGAATTTAGAGCAAATAAATTAATCGATTGATTATTTGGTGAATCAAAATTGGTTTAAAATATCAAAGGCAATCAGCAGTAACATGCATGAGACGAGAGACAGGAAGTGTAATCGCTTTAATATATTTGCTAAGGATTAATTGTGTTAAACTCAACTCCGATATTCTCAATGTTGCCTCGTGAGAAATAAACATTAAAATCATGTTTTACGCATTAAACGTAAACCCCACGTCATACCACCCACCTAGATTTTTTTTCTTTTGATTTTTTTCCCCTTAACCAAACACTTTATGGATAGAGAAAAATTTTTCAATCTGAAATTAAAGTTTGAATTCAAAATTTGGGACAAATTTATGATGTCATAAATTAATTTTCATAATATTATAAATTAATTTATGATTCTGTAAATTTATCCTAAATTCTAAATTTTAATCTAATTAGCACTCATAAATAAGTCATTCATTGAACACACCTTCTTTTCTAAATAATAACTTATATTAAAAGTATTAAATTGACGACGGACTTAGATACAACACTTAAGTTTTTATAAGAGAAATTAAGACTTAAGTCTCGATTAGTTAACCACACTTAACCTAGTTATTTTACATTTTATGGTTTTCGATTTATGTATGCATATCATATACTACCAAACATTATTTGTTACAACGTCACGTTTATGTTTATTTGTTTGATTGTTTTTCTGTTTTTCCCCTTCTTCGGGATAACATCCAAGTTCCAAGTCACTTTTATTTCAATACCTAATTTTGCCAATTGAAGCGATTAGGTGAAGCCAATAGTCAATGCAGAGGAGCATAGATCAATCAGAGTTCATTAGAGAGAACAGCGAGGCACAAGGCTTGTAATTCTTAAAATTGCTTTGGCAGGTTCCATTATTATTATACACACTACGAAGCAAGGCTTCTATCCAAATATGCATACAGGTTGTTACAAGTGAAATAAACCAAATATATATTCTTAAACACAAATGTTAAAATATTTTCTTCACATCGATTTAAGAACTTCTTGATGATGTGGTACTCTTTGCTTGAGATGAAGCAGTTGAATTGTTGCTCTTTGACAGGGAACTCTGAGATGTGGATGATTCAGTGAAGAAGACTACGTGCTCATGGTCATCGACCATTACTTGGAGAGCTCTGGGAATTGGAGGCAGTGTCACGTCCAAAACTCCCTCAAGAATTTGAACTACTTGACCCATTGATGGCCTGTGAGTCTCATCATCTTGGATGCACCAACAAGCCACTTTGCAAAGTCTTGCAAGCTCTACTTCGTCAGCGTTGCCCTCCAGTCTTGGGTCTAATAGGCTAATGAGATTGCTGCCTTCAACTATTTGTTTAGCAGCCCAAGATGGGAAGAACTTCACTTTACCATCTTCAGATTCCTGGGAGTTCCTCCTTCCTGATACAAATTCAAAAAGCATCATTCCGTAGCTATAGACATCCGCTTTGGCTGTTATGGCCACTCCTGAAATCCATTCAGGTGCAAGGTAACCTCTTGTTCCTCTCATGGTTGTTAGGACACGGCTGAACTCCCTCCCAACAAGCTTTGCCAGCCCAAAATCCGACACTTTGGGACAAAACTCAGCGTCTAACAGAATGTTCTCTGGCTTTATGTCACAGTGTATGATGCAGTCTCTGCACTTCTCATGGAGATAAGCCAAACCTCTGGCTGTCCCCAGTGCAATTTGGTATCTTGTCTTCCAATCAAGAAAGGCTGAATCTTTTTCAGTGAAGAGATGAGAGTCTAAAGAACCGTTTGGCATGAAATCGTAGACCAACAACCTACTAGTACCTTCAGAGCAGAAACCCAGAAGCCGAACCAGATTGACATGTTGGATATTCCCTATGGTTCTGACTTCAGTCCGAAATTGCTTCTCTCCTTGGCTCAAGCTTTCAAGCTTCTTCACAGCTATGAGACTTGAATTCGGAAACACCCCTTTGAAAACTGAACCAAAACCTCCTCCCCCCAGCTTTTTAGAGAAATTCTTTGTGGCAGTTTGCAAATCCTTGTATGCAAATGCCACCAAAGAACCCTCCACAGTTTTGGTTGTTACAGTTGCTGTCTTTCTCCTTCCCAAGTATACAAGCATGATCAGGCCAATAAGAGCTACGACAGCCACTGAGCCCACAACACCGCCAATGACTACTCCCTTCTTGTTCTTGGGACTCTCGAACTCAGAAGCTGCAAGCTTGATATAAATGATATCTCCACCTCCTTGTAGCTGTTGCAGACCCACGAAACTTCCTACCCAAATCGAGCAAGCGTTGTCTTTGTAAGCATAAGCAGTGCAAGAGCAGTTATTCATGCAGTGTGTTTCACATTCCCTGATACCCCCTACTGCCACAGATTGTGGATGTTTAGGCAATTTCATGTTACTGTACTGGAAAAATTGGTCGCTTTTTCTATTGGCAGGACTAATATTTTCACACTGCAGCGGGGTTTTCCTCACACAACCACCAGAATAATCTTCCAAATTCCAGTCACTCACCGATTTTTGTTGAAAACCTTTCAAACAAGAACAAAAACGCTCAGTTTGCTGATTGCAGGTGCTAAATTGACCACAAAGAGCATAAACCTCGCATTGCTGTCTTGGTTGGGACCAAAACAGAAACCAAGAGTTGGTAGGCAAAGGCAACCAATTCATCTGCTTATCCTGTCCTGAAACATCCATAAACGCTCGAGATGTGTAAGTGCTATCTTTCACATTGTAGGTGAAATAGCTCTCGTTTTCATTCGACACATAGCTGAAATTGTAGATATAGTTTTGATTCATTTCAGGGACCATGCTGAAAATTTTTGCATTCTCATCCCAAGGTCCACTTGACCAGTACTGCTCAGACCTATTCCACAACATAACATATTGATTTGATCCATCTGGTGCTCGCTCAAGGGAGAAGAGACCCGGTGCAGGATTTTCTTTATTCTTCCATGAAGTGATAAGTTGACTGACGTTGTTTCTCTTGTTGAACGTCAGCTTCATACCGGGAATCCAAGTATGAGCTGGATGATCAAAACTTTGCCATAAAGGCTTTGACAAATTATTTGACAAATCTCTCAAAACAAGATTTCCTTCATCTAAAAGAACTGCTTCCACAGAACGTCTGCTGGTAGCGGTCAAATTTGTGGACCAAATGGGTAGTTGGGACTCATTAAAAAGAACTAAGTTACCATCTGAGATTCTTAAAACCGAAGAGAACCTATCAGAAACTGGCTGTTCTCTGTTGGCTACCCAAACTATAGTTCTTTCAGAGACTTTATTGTACCACATGCCTATGTAATAGTTTGAAGACTTACCAGGAGCTGGGTTGAAGAAACCAAATGCAAAGACCCCACCTTTAGAAACGATCGTTTGATCGCCAGAGAGAGATTGGTTTGCAGAAACGGTGTCAGCTCCGAAGGAGACATGGGATTTGAGTGAAAAGCACGTAAAAAGAACAAAAAGCATCAACCATGAATTGTTCTTGATGATTGCCATGGCTGCTGCAACAACAACAAATTCTGTGCTATCAAGATAGATACTTGAGTGAAAAATAATTTACATATCATGTATTGTTTTATTGCTCATAAGAGAAAGACAACAGCTAGACAGACCGACATAGAGAAGAAGAACGATGTTATAGTCCTTCCCCAAGTCAACTAAGCTAATTGAACTGACAATTATGCCCTTTACAAATTACAATCTTGAGGTTGCACCTCTTTAAAATACATAAATGTGGAACACTTCGGTCATTTTGGGGTAAACCATAAAGAAGTCAAACACTTAGGAGACGTTAAGAGGTCAAGCGGCCTGGAAGCCGTAAAGAAGTTAAGCAGCCAAGAAGCCATATAGAAACCGAAGATCATAAGCTAAGGAAAAGCTAAAATGAGAGTAATAGCAGCTGCAATAAACAAAGAACAACAGCAAACATATGATTACAAACGGACAAGTATTAGATCTGTTGTGGCGCTACTGTTCTCTGTTTTTTTGCTGCTGTTATTACTCTATATTTTATCTTTTCTTTAGTTTATGATATTCGGTTTCTTTATGGCTTCTAGACTTCTTTACGGCTTCTAGCCTGTTTGACTTCTTTATGGTTTTGGGTTGCTTAACTTCTTTATACTGCTTAATTTAATAATAATATTAAATGGGATTCACATCTTGTCTTCAAAATAAAAAAATTTTACCATCTCAAATTGCACCCACCAGCCACCACAAGGCCGGACATATCATTTATATTGAATCAACATTTCAAATGATATAAACCGTAATAAAATAATAAATTTTATTAGTTCTCGTTACATTTTTTTAGATCATGAAAATTTTAACCCGCATATTTATTTAGTCAAATTGTCAAAACTGAAATCTTCAAAATAAAAAACATGATTAGAAATCAGAAACATGATATTATTAAATTTTGGTAACTTTCAAAACTTAGCTAACGTTCACCATTTTCCAGTGTCTTGACCATAGTCAGAGTGGTCTGCATATTGGACTATGACCAGTTTCAGGATTTGGTCTATGCCGGCCACTTATGGCCATGGAGAGATTCAACTAAAGACTCGTCTAGATAGTCAGGAAAATTGACTCTCCTCATTCTACAACAAAATGCACAATGATGCAAAATTTGCTCACGTTTGCCGCAATTCACTCTCACAGAAAAAAATTACCCAATTGACTTCTTTACCTTATTGCAAATCAAGTAAAGATAACGCTCCCCTCATGCGCTGCTTCGCCACTGGAGGCGCTGTGCTCCTTCCCGAAACCATATTTGAGTTCTACTTCCTTGTTTCATCCTCTGGCACGTGTGGAAGGCCCGAAATGCTTACAGATTTGATTCAATGGCATTTTTTGTAGATGCGGTCATTTTTCGAGTAGTTTCAGATCTTAAGCTGGCCAGCTTTGCTTTCGGTTTTAAAACATCCCAACTGCGCGGCGTCCTGGATAGTAGATTAGTGGACGGATGGCGTGTTGTTACACGGCATAGGAGACCACTTCGGCTGATTTCTCGGATTCGACCACCTCCGGGGGTGGTGAAGTTGACAGTGGATGGGTGCTCTAGGGGAAACCCAGGGATGGCTGCTTCAGGGGGCATTTTACGTGACTCTTGGGGAGAGCTCTTAGGCACTTTTGGATCATTCCTAGGTTATCGTCCGATCCTTTACATAGAGCTTATGGCTGTTCATGAGAGCTTAGAGCTTGCAGCTCACCTCGGCCATTCTATATTGCAGGTAGAATCGGACTCTGCTACTATAGTCGCATGGATTCGGTCCGCTTGCCAGGTGTCGTGGGATTACATATACCTCGTGCGACGTATCCGTAGTATGGCTTCTTCAACTAATATCTTGGTCCGTCATTTGACTTCTTTACCTCATTGCAAATCAAGTAAAGAGTAAAGACCACGATTGCAAACTATAATGTGTTTAAAGGCCACGAGTTTGAAAAGTCGCTATAACTATCCCGCGTAAACAATCAAATGATTGATCCAGACGAAGTGCTTTCGCACAACCATTTTCTTTAATGAGCACTAATAGGCCGTCGCTTTAGACATCCAAGATAAATAAATAAATAAATAAAAGATTATTTTTCTTACACCCTACACCACCATATGTATTCTTCAACCATACAATAGACTCTGAATTCAAACTGATACAGGCAACATTACTCGCAAGAATTTCAAGCTTACCTGATATTGATATTTGACACTAATTAATCAGAACTCTCACTTCGAGCAAGCTTCGCACCTCGTCGGGCCCGCCTAAGGGCATCCACCTTACTCATGCGAACTCCTAAAATACCTACTTCCGCAGTCCTTCGTTTCCTATCTACCTTAGTGGATCTACCACTTTCAACAATGAATTTCATTTGGGCGGCTACAACTGTTTTGTGCTGCACTCTCTGTTGCTGCTTATACCTCAGTGATGGTTGATTTGCTCTGCAAAGGTGGCCAAAGTAGTAAAGAGGGTCAACATAACAGGACGATGAAGACACGATGCCTCTGATATTCGATGGCTGGGCACGGTTTAAAAATTCCTCTATCCCTGCAAAGCAGGACTGATCAGAATATGGAACTGAATATATGTACTTACGAAACCTGTCCACTGATCCCAAAGCTTCTTTTAGTTTCTCAGTCTGAGTTCAACCCGTTGCTCTCCATTTGCTTTGGTAAGAAGCAAAAAGAGAACCAGGACCTCCTTTAAGAGGCTTAACCACCCAAGGAAGACCAGATGGCATAATTCCAATGGTTTGGTGCATTGTATTTAAATTCTCTAAAGTATCAATGCTAAAACTATACCGTGGAACAGCTCGCACTCTAGCAAGAGAAGTTTTGGTTGTGAATGTGTCATGGAAGCCAAGCAGATGCATGGTTTGCAGGCGTTCTGGCCACACCCAAATCTATAAAAAAAAAAAGAAATGTGAAACAAGAAACACAGAGTAAATATCTGCTTTGGAAATGAATGCAAAAATTTTATTCCACTTGCTTGTGACTAAACAACATTTTGCAAGAGATGAAGAGGGCAGTTTTAAGTTCTCATGGCACATGAAGAGGAAGAACATACAATTGGATGCATCCAATAATACATGTGTGACAATACATTTCATGTATGAATTTGGCCACAATTAAATCCACCAAAGGACAATCTAACCCGCCCAGTTTCTAAAATGTAAAACATATGTTAGATGTTAGAAGAATAAAAACTATCAAGATACTCCTAAATCATCTACAAGTGATCCAAAAATTAGATAACATGTCAATTTGCTGTATATATGCTATCGATTTCATCCCCCTTGGAGAGACCATCGTGATGATCGTTATGTAAGAAAAGGTTTTCCGATATTAAAAGGGTGAGCAAACCTTTATATTGAGCTTATGCGATATGTGAAATAAAAGTTTTTCTTTTCCAAGTGAGTCAATCCCAATGATGATGTCATGATCTGGATGGGAGGCAATTATGTCAACAATCTGTTTTCATCCAGATAACTAACACTACAAATCAGTACCTGGACTATTTCTTTCATCTCCCATTTTAATCTTTAATTCAGTAGATAATTCTGGAGTGAAACTGAAAGTTCTCAAACAAGAAAGGAAAAATATAAAAAGTGTACCTGCTATCATATATCAGTTTGGATATATAAAGTTCTCAAACAAGAAAGCATATGATGGACTGCAATATGTGTTATCCAAATAAAGAATGTCGACTACATCATCTTTTAAAGCTTTGACGAGCGTGTTCCTTCCTATCTCGGCCCTCTGATTACTTGCTTCCCAGCGAAAATCACCAGTATAGAGCGGGCATCCAAATGCTCCGCGAAATAACAGCATCACCGAGCCTGCCACGTACTAAAATCATCATTATCAATCAAAAAAATTGCCACAATTTTCTCAATAACAACGATCGTGATAATACCGTAAGTAGAAAACTGAACAGCCTAGAATTCCTTCCAATTGAACATAAAATAGAGGTATTAAATATCAATAAAAATAACCGTATGTAAATGATAACTTTCCCTACTGAAGACACACACCAATTTTCAGAATTTAGATGTCAATAAATTTATGACTTTGTTCAATTTCTTTTTTATTTTTCAGTATATGTCGAGCTTTTTGTAATTTAATTATTTATCCCTATACAACTTAATTAGGTGATTTAAATGCCTTTATTATCTTGTGTGTGTGTAAATCGTCTTCTCGAACGTAATGCAGTCCGTTACTGGTAGGATTATGAGGTTTTGGTTAGAGAATTAAGGGAGAAATAAATGAAGAATTTAAGAATTCAGAGGGAAGAGAGAAGAATTAACTGAGATTAGAATTAATTTTATTGTTGCTCCTTCAAAAATATAATAAGAACCACTTATTTATAGTAGTTCAAGACGGTTCTAATTGTAATTTAATAAGAGCATTAATTCATAATTGAAATAAGAAAACCTAGTATTAATAGGAAAAAAAATTAAAACAAGTAATAAAATAAATTATTAGGGTCCTAACATTCCCTGCCCCTTCAAACAGGCTTGTCTGAAAGCCTTTTACCCAGTCTCAATAATCGAGATCTTCCAATCCGAATGATGGTCAGGCGGTTTTGGAGGGTTGTGAAGAGGTATAGCAGCGTCTAAAAGCAATAGTTGAGATTGTTTGCAACGATGTTCAGGCTTGAATTGCTCATCAGAGTTGAAACAGAGCCCTTCAGAACGTCTTTCTGTCTGCTCAGCTGAGGATAAACGTTTGACATTATTAGGTAAGGTAGAGGAAATCAGTCCTAATAAAGAGGGTGTTGGTGGAGTAGGAGTCGGCTGTAATTGTGGGACTAGATCTTGGATGGCAGGAACAGGGGAACAGTTGCCTTGCAAAGTAATTGTCTTTTACTAAACCTAGCAAGTTCAAAAGTTTGTACAAGACTAACAGGTTTGAACAGTTGTACGCCAGCCTTGATATCTTCACGCAACCCAGAGAGGAAACAACTGATAAAGAAAGACTCAGTTAAATTTCTAGTCTGATTAGCCAACTTTTCAAATTGTCGTTGATAGTCAAGAACGGTCCCTATTTGACGTAGTTTGGTAAGACTGCCAACTGCATCATTCTCTTCTAATGTCCCAAATTGAGTAGTCAAAGCCCGTTTAAATTGCGCCCATAGTTTGCTCTATCCAATTAAACCAAGGTACAGTATCACCATCAAGATGGCCAATAGCTAAGGACAATAAGTCAGCATCTGATAATCCAGTAAGGCGACGATATTGCTCATATCGAAAAATCCATCCCGTTTGATTGGCACCATGAAAAATAAGAAAGTCAAGTCATATGTTACGAGCTTGCATGAGAGTACTTCCAATGCGTTCGGCAGGTTCAAGAGGTGGTTGGGTAGCAATTACCATTTGAGGAGCAGAGGTCCCTCCAGTAAATATATCAACTTGTCTTTGATCAGTAGTCGGTTGTTTTTCTTTTCGCAACTGGCTCAATTGCTGAAGGATGTTTCATGAGTTTCTGCAAATCGTTATTTTGCTTGGCTAAGGTCGTAACCTTTTCATCGATGGTTGTAACTTTGTCATGAAACTGTTGAACTTTGCCTTCAAGCTCCTTACCAATCATGATGCCTCAAAAAAACTCTCAAGAAAATTCAGGTTCGGTTGAAAAAGTTTAGATGTTGGAAAAAGTTTATTGAACAATGTTGGCCAGTTGATTTATATCTTGACCCATGTTATTTGTTACTACGTCACGTTTATGTTTGTTTGTTTGATTGTTTTTGCTGTTTTTCCCCTTCTTCTGGATAACTTCCAAGTTCCAAGTCGCTTTCATTTCAATACCTAATTTTGCCAATTGAAGCGATTAGGTGAAGCCAATAGTCAATGCAGAGGAGCATAGATCAATCAGAGTTCATTAGAGAGAACAGCGAGGCACAAGGCTTGTAATTCTTAAAATTGCTTTGGCAGGTTCCATTATTATTATACACTACGAAGCAAGGCTTCTATCCAAATATGCATACAGGTTGTTACAAGTGAAATAAACCAAATATACATTCTTAAACACAAATGTTAAAATATTTTCTTCACATCGATTTAAGAACTTCTTGATGATGTGGTACTCTTTGCTTGAGATGAAGCAGTTGAATTGTTGCTCTTTGACAGGGAACTCTGAGATGTGGATGATTCAGTGAAGAAGACTACGTGCTCATGGTCATCGACCATTACTTGGAGAGCTCTGGGAATTGGAGGCAGTGTCACGTCCAAAACTCCCTCAAGAATTTGAACTACTTGACCCATTGATGGCCTGTGAGTCTCATCATCTTGGATGCACCAACAAGCCACATTGCAAAGTCTTGCAAGCTCTTCTTCGTCAGCGTTGCCCTCCAGTCTTGGGTCTAATAGGCTAATGAGATTGCTGCCTTCAACTATTTGTTTAGCAGCCCAAGATGGGAAGAACTTCACTTTACCATCTTCAGATTCCTGGGAGTTCCTCCTTCCTGATACAAATTCATACAGCATCATTCCATAGCTGTAGACATCCGCTTTGGCTGTTATGGCCACTCCTGAAATCCATTCAGGTGCAAGGTAACCTCTTGTTCCTCTCATGGTTGTTAGGACACGGCTGAACTCCCTCCCAACAAGCTTTGCCAGCCCAAAATCCGACACTTTGGGACAAAATTCAGCGTCTAACAGAATGTTCTCTGGCTTTATGTCACAGTGTATGATGCAGTCTCTGCACTTCTCATGAAGATAAGCCAAACCTCTGGCTGTCCCCAGTGCAATTTGGTATCTTGTCTTCCAATCAAGAAAGTCTGAATCTTTTTCAGTGAAGAGATGAGAGTCTAAAGAACCGTTTGGCATGAAATCGTAGACCAACAACCTACTAGTACCTTCAGAGCAGAAACCCAGAAGCCGAACCAGATTGACATGTTGGATATTCCCTATGGTACTGACTTCAGTCCGAAATTGCTTCTCTCCTTGGCTCCAGCTTTCAAGCTTCTTCACAGCTATAAGACTTGAATTCGGCAACACCCCTTTGAAAACTGAACCAAAACCTCCTCCCCCCAGCTTTTCAGAGAAATTCTTTGTGGCAGTTTGCAAATCCTTGTATGCAAATGCCACCAAAGAACCCTCCACAGTTTTGGTTGTTACAGTTGCTGTCTTTCTCCTTCTCAAGTGTACAAGCATGATCAGGCCAATAAGAGCTACGACAGCCACTGAGCCCACAACACTGCCAATGACTACTCCCTTGTTATTCTTGGGACTCTCGAACTCAGAAGCGGCAAGCTTGATATAAATGGTATCTCCACCTCCTTGTAGCTGTTGCAGACCCACGAAACTTCCTACCCAAATCGAGCAAGCGTTGTCTTTGTAAGCATAAGCAGTGCAAGAGCAGTTATTCAAGCAGTGTGTTTCACATTCCCTGATACCCCCTACTGCCACAGATTGTGGATGTTTAGGCAAATTCATGTTAATGTACTGCAAAAATTGGTCGCTTTTTCCATTGGCAAGACTATTATTTTCACACTGCAGCGGGGTTTTCCTCACACAACCACCAGAAAAATCTTCCAAATTCCAGTCACTCACCGATTTTTGTTGAAAACCTTTCAAACAAGAACAAAAACGCTCAGTTTGCTCATTGCAGGTGCTAAATTGACCACAAAAAGCATAAACCTCGCATTGCTGTCTTGGTTGGGACCAAAACAGAAACCAAGAGTTGGTAGGCAACCAATTCATCTGCTTAACCTGTCCTGAAAAATCCATAATGAATCGAGATGTGTAAGTGCTATCTTTCACATTGTAGGTGAAATAGCTCTCGTTTTCATTCGACACATAGCTGAAATTGTAGATATAATTTAGTGTCATTTCAGGGACCAAGCTGAAAATTTTTGCATTATCATCCCAAGTTCCACTTCTCCAGTACTGCTCAGACCTATTCCACAAAATAACATATTGATTTGATCCATCTGGTGCTAGCTCAAGGGAGAAGAGACCCGGTGCAGGATTTTCTTTATTCTTCCATGAAGTGAGAAGTTGACTGACGTTGTTTCTCTTGTTGAACGTCAACTTCATACCGGGAATCCAAGTATGAGCTGGATGATCAAAACTTTGCCATAACGGCTCTGACAAATTATTTGACAAATCTCTCAAAACAAGATTTCCTTCATCCAAAAGAACTGCGTCCACAGAACGTCTGCTGGTAGCGGTCAAATTTGTGGACCAAATGGGTAGTTGGGACTCATTAAAAAGAACTAAGTTACCATCTGAGATGTTTAAAACCGAAGAGAATCGATCAGAAACTGGCTGTTCTCTGTTGGCTACCCAAACTATAGTTCTTTCAGAGACTTTATTGTACCACATGCCTATGTAATAGTTTGAAGACTTACCAGGAGCTGGGTTGAAGAAACCAAATACAAAGACCCCACCTTTAGAAACGATCGTTTGATCACCAGAGAGAGATTGGTTTGCAGAAATGGTGTCAGCTCCGAAGGAGACATGGGATTTGAGTGAGAAGCACGTGAAAAGAACAAAAAGCATCAACCATGAATTGTTCTTGATGATTTCCATGGCCGCTGCAACAACTACAAATTCTGTGCTGTCAAGATAGATACTTAAGTGAAAAATAATTTACATATCATGTATTGTTTTATTGCTCATAAGAGAAAGACAACAGCCAGACAGAGAGAGAGAAGAAGAACGATGTTATAGTCCTGTACCAAGTCAACTAAGCTACCTGAACTGACAATTACGCCCTTTACAAATAACAATCATGAGGTTGCACCTCTCTAAAATACATAAATGTGGAATACTTTGGTCATTTTTGGGTAAACGAACTGATTTTTTATTTTTTTTAATTCGCGCAACCACGCACATAACAACCCACAATCACACAGGGTTGGATTAAGAAAGCCGAAAATTTGTAAAAGAAAAGTCAATAGGAAGATTTTAATATCCACCCCAGACATCAACTTGGATTGTTTCTGCAAAAGCAATAGTTTGTAACCGTGTCCACATGTACAAGTTCTAGGGGAGGTGAACCTCGTAATGTGAATGGGGCCCAGTTGCTGCCAGTGATAGCAATTTCAATTCATTTTTTTTTCTTTTTTTCTTTTTGCGGCTGGTAGGTCGATTAAGCTTTATTGGACCAAGCCTACAAACAATCACAGCCATTTGATCACATTTAAAACTCCATCAACAACGTTAATCAGTTTTACGTGTTTGGTTGGGCAGAGAGAGAGAAATGAGTGATTGGAAGCGGACAATCAAGTTGTGCAATCTTTGAATTGCCGATAGACCGACACTGTCTTGCGTAAAAAACGAAAATATCTTTTTTTGTGCTAGGCTGGCTGGTGATCGTATTTCGTTTCCCATTTCATACGGCAAACAAATCTGACGGTCGATTCAATGATGATAATCAGTTATTCAAACCTAACCTTCGTACGTCAGTACAAATTTGAAGGAGTTTCCCATTGATTTGAAAGGTCTAACCTGATGCTGCTCGTGGTCAATAAATTCACCTGACGGACAGATTCCACCACTCAGAGTGTTCAACCCTTTTCTCTTGTTTTATTCTCACACCAAAAAAAAGAAAAGTATATATATATAGCAAGCTTTTGGTTAGAGATCTTGACCACATTAAAATCATGAATAAATTAAAAAATATATAAATTTTAATATTTTACACAAGAAAGTACACTGAATTGGAATCCATTTTTTAGTCTTCTACCTTATCATTTTAATTAGGGATGACAATGGGGAAGGGAGGAGAGGGGACCAATCTCTTCATATCTATCCCTGATATTTTGCATATGTCCCCGTTCCCTTCCCGTCCCCGTCAGAATTGCTTGAGAGAATCCTCATCCCCTCTCCGAATAATAACAGGGGATCTCCAAGGGTTCCCGGTTCCCGAATAACTAATAGTCTAATACATTTTTTTATTTTCAATTTTAAATTAATCATATTAAAATAAACTCATACCGCTATTGTAAGCTCGTAACCAACTTTGACAGCACATTAAGGCCTCCAATGTGCTTGGATGAAGTTTGTTATGGTATGGGCTCACAACTCTACCACTAGTGTTAAAAGCTGATTCAGAAGCAACTGTTGTAATTGGAATTGCCAAAATATTTCTAGCAATTCGAGCTAATGTAGGATACCTATTAGCATTTGTCTTCCACCAACTCAAAATATTAAAATTTTCCATCCGAGGTATAACTTTCTCATCCAAATATGAATCTAATTCATCTACAACAACTGCACAATCTCCATTGTTTACATAATCATCAAAACCTGTCATCCATTTGGTTGCTTTCTTATAAGAATCCCCTGTAGATCTAGTAGAAGAACTACTACTAGTATAATCAAAGCAATAAACAGTTGGTGAAAACTTCAATTAATACTCTTCAACTAATTCCCGACAAAGGGTAACCACTTTCCCAACATACAACTATTTTGATATTTATTATTTTTAACAATATTTATAATTTTATTATTTATTTATTAGTAATTTTAAAAATAAAAATAAAATTAAAAATTAAAATGGGGAAATGGGTAGGGGATGGGGATTCCACCTCATCCCCGTCCCCTCCCCGAATAAAAAGTTGGGTAAAAAAATTTCCCCGTCCCCTCCCCGAAAAAAAAATTGGGTATAAAATTATCCCCGTACCCTCCCCGAATAGGAAAAATCCCTGAGGGTACCCGTCCCCGTGGGGATTTTTGCCATCCCTAATTTTAATATGGTTATATATCTCTAATGGGTAATTTTCGGATACCTCTCCTGAGGTTTACCCCTGCTACACTTAGAGAGAAAGTATGAATAGATTGACATATAGCACCCATGACGTATATAACCGTTAGGGGCCGTTTGGTAGTCAAGGATGATAACATAATTATAAAATTTTACAATTTTTAAATGGTTAAGATAGCTTTGTCTGCTGTCCAGCTGTCCATACAGCAATAAATGGTTACACAGAGATTTTTGTGACGCCTTAGCCGAAGAGAGCACAAGACTCGCCTCATCAGTAGTTGCTGCTGCTTCAAATCTGAATTTCAGAACTGATCATACCGTAAATCTGCCTCAGGGAGTACCCTAAGATGTTGTTGATCATCAATTAAAGAAATTAATTAATTCAAACCACAAAACCCCGAATTAATTGTTACCCAAAGATCATCAAATGCTCGCGGCATTAAATTCAGAACAAAACAATAACACTCATGAGCATTTATTAGTTTAATTTATTTACACGTATACCTGGAAAATAAAGTGCCACAATCACACTTATACTCTCAGGTGCCACAAGTCTTGGAGTGAGCTTTCCAGTCAGATTGAACTGCATATTTCTTTGAACATTTCTCACACTTTCATTTCTTTTCTCCATGTTTTCTGCTAAAATGCTTCTTTATACCCGTCAAATCACCGAGAGCCCTCGATGGTTCGTGATGAACACAAGTCTTTTTTGGGCAGATATAAACTTTATTCTTGATGATGTCTTTGTTGGTTCTTTGCCTCAGCTTCCATGGAAGATTATGTCCTCTTCGATGAAGCTGTAAGTTTTTGTCTCTTTGGAAACCCTTCTTGAAGTAGCCGCAGGCATGTCTACTGTCCAGTTGTCCACAGCAATAATATAGCTTGTTTGGGTTGTCATCTGATTCCGAAATCTTCATACTTGCTCTTCTGTTGCACTTACATATTTTATTTGCAAATCGAATGAGGTTGCCATTAATCTCATCCCTCCATCCTCTGCATTCACGGGTGCTGGATCCTGTTGTTTGTTGTGAGCTTGCTGAATCCATTAGATAGTGGTGAATCTTGGCGAAAAATGAGTGTTATTTGCTCTTACATACAGCTCAAGAAGGCTGATATTACCGTTGGGTTGTTCTAACGGTAATATCAGCCTTGCTTTATTGCTTTTAAATTGTTGAAATGTA
>NW_006262688.1:20376950-20526383 GCF_000493195.1 Citrus x clementina
ATATATATATATATATATATATATATACGTGTATATATATATATATATATATATATGTATATATATGTATATATATATATATGTATATATGTATATATATGTGTGTATATATCTATATATGTATATATATATATATATACTCTCTATTCGCCGATATATATATATATATATATATATATATATATATATATATATATATATATATATATATATATATATATATATATATATATATATATATATATATATATAATAGTTTTGCAATGAGAAATCTTTTATATTATTAAAGAAAAAGATAAGCTAAAAGACCAAAAAAAAATCATATACTCCAATACATTATAGGAAAAAAATACTAATATTTATTTTTTAAGTTTATCTCTTAATTTAGTAACTTATATATAAATATAAAACAGACAAAAAACACATATTTTAATGAACTAATAAATAAAACTCTAAAAATGATTATATCCTGATTAAAGAAAAACTATATACATATATGATAGGTTCAAAAGACACAATTTTAAACATAAATTTAAATACAAATTTTTAACCATTAGATTAAAACAAAATCAAAGGCTAATATCTAATGGATTATATGATGTAGCACATTAATTTTGAAACATTAATACTATAACATTTATTTTTCTCCTCTTCATCAACATAGTTGTTCTTCTTCTTTTTAATAAATTAAAAAATAGAATCGCGCTTCACGCGGCTTTGAAAAAAGAATTTAATATTATTCTTTTTTGTTACTTTACACTCGATGAAACTGATAAAAAATATGAATTGATTTTTTTTTTAAAGGTGAGGCAGTCTTATAAAAAACAAAAAAAAGCTATTAGCCAGCAATACAAATAAAAAAAGCAACGCAAGATAAAGAATAAAATGAGAGAATATATTATAGAGTGATTTTATTCATTCCAATTGTGAGTGTACAAAACAAAAAGATGAGCTCTTCTTTTATAGTTACATAATCACTCCATGAAATTAATGAAAAATTATGGATCATAATTCCTTGTGAGATAGTGAGAGTTATAGAGAAGCTAAATGTTGGTAATAGGAGATAATGGGGGAGACTAAGAGATATATGTTATGAACATCTACATTTATTTTAATAAATTCATAACACTCCCCCTTAGATGTTCATTACAAAGAATATGCATCATTAAAATCTTTACATAATTGTTATTGTGTAATAACAATCAAATTAATTATGAGAATATGAAAAGCCAAATTTAAAAGAAAATTTATCTATTTATTAGCTAATAGAGAATATACAAAGATGAGAAATGATGATGCCACATCACCTCCTCAAGTCCCAACTTTATATATATACTAGAAAATAAAACCGCACTTCACGCGGCTTTGAAAATAGAATTTAGTATCCGTTTTTCTTATTTTACACTTGATGAAACTGATAAAAAATATGAATTGATTTTTTTAAAGATGAGGCAGCCTTATAACAAACAAAAAAAGCTATTAGCTAGCAATACAAATAAAGAAGTAACGCAAGATAAAAAATAAAATGAGAGAATATATTATAGAGTGATTTTATTCATTCCAATTGTGTGTGTACAAAACAAAAAGATGAGCTCTCCTTTTATAATTACATAATCACTCCATGAAATTAATGAAAAATTATGGATCATAATTCCTTGTGAGATAGTGGGAGTTATAGGGAAGCTAAATGTTACTAATGAGAGATAGTGGGGAGACTAAGAGATATATGTTATGAACATCTAAATTTATTTTAATAAATTCATAACACTCCCCCTTTGATGTTTATTACAAAGAATATGGCTCATTAAAATCTTTACATAATTGTTATTATATAATAACAATCAAATTAATTATGAGAAGATGAAAAGCCAAATCTAAAAGAAAATTTATCTATTTATTAGATAATAGAGAATATACAAAGATGAGAAATGGTGATGCCACATCACATTCTCAAGTCACAGCTTTATATATATACTAGAAAATAGAACCGCGCTTCACGCGGCTTAAAAAAAAATTTAGTATTATCTTTTTTTCTTCCTTTACACTTGATGAAACTGATAAAAAATATGAATTGATTTTTTTTTAAGATAAGGCAGCCTTATAAAAAACAAAAAAAGCTATTAGCCAGCAATACAAATAAAGAAGCAACGCAAAATAAAGAATAAAATGAGAGAATATATTATAGAGTGATTTTATTCATTCCAATTGTGTGTGTACAAAACAAAAAGATGAGCTCTCCTTTTATAATTACATAATCACTCTATGAAATTAATGAAAAATTATGGATCATAATTCCTTGTGAGATAGTGGGAGTTATAAGGAAGCTAAAGGTTGCTAATGGGAGATAGTGGGGAGACTAAGAGATATATGTTATGAACATCTATATATTTTAATAAATTCATAACAATCTCCCTTGAATGTTCATTACAAAGAATATGCCTAATTAAAATATTTACATAATTGTTATTTTGTAATAACAATTAAATTAATTATGAGAAGATGAAAAGCCAAATCTAAAAGAAAATTTATCTATTTATTAGATAATAAAGAATATATAAAGATGAGAAATGGTGATACCACATCACCTCCTCAAGTCCTAGCTTTATATAGATATATAGATATAGATATAGATAGATATAGATTTAAACTCCAATTCTTATCTATTTTTTCCTCTCTATCCTTCTCCTCAAAATTTTTCGGTTTTTATTACGCTCAAATTGAAAAGCTTTTCACTTGCACAAAACAAATTAAGATCCAGTGAAACGAATTAAAAGAAAGAAAAAACATAAATTCAGTTATATTTTTCAATTTGTCTTTAGTAGCGTTTTGTTTTTGTAATATATGCCCGAAATATTTTTCAATTTAGATGTGCAGTTTGTTTTACCTTTGGAATTAATTTTTTTTGGGTGAAACCTAAAAGGTTGAAGAGGTGGCAATGAGAGGGGAGAAAAAAAGAAGAATGAAGAAAATAGAGAATAAATTCACTATGGAGAGGAAAGAGAAAAAAAATCATAAAATTAATGCTCTATTTTAACGTCATTAAATCTCAGCCATTTATTTTGTTCTAATCTAAAGGTTAACAAATTTTTACTATAGTTGTGCTTTAAATTTGTTTGTTACATATACCCCTCGTCCCCTCTCTCTCCCCCTATATATATATATATATATATATATATATATAGTGCTAATCTAATTCAAGATAGTGAACTTTATTAAAGTCTAGAAAAATTATTGAATCACATGATTTAATAGTAAAATTAGGGGTGGGCAAAATCGGGTTCGGGTCGGGTTCGGGTCAACCCGATCGGGTTTCGGGTTGTTCGGGTTAGACAAGGAACAATCCGAACATAACCCGAATTAATGACCCGACCCGAACCGACCCGAACATAGTTCGGGTCGGGTCATTAATTCGGGTTATGTTCGGATTGGATCGGGTTGGATTTAAAATGGGTAGAATTGAGTTCGGGTCAATTTGGGTCAATTCGGGTCAATTCGGGTCGGTTGAAATAGGGTCAGTTCGGGTCAATTCGGGTCAGTTCGGGTCGGTTGAAATCAGGTCAATTCGGGTCAGTACGTTTTTTTTTTTTTTTTTTTAAGAACCCGATCGGGTATTCGGATCGGGTCGGGTTTGATCCGAACCGATCACAACCCAATCGGGTTTGTAAATTTCAAACCGATCGGGTTTCGATCCCGACCCGAACCCGAAATTTATCGGGTCGGGTCGGATCGGGTCGGGTCGGATCGGGTAAAATGCCCACCCCTAAGTAAAATGACATTATATTATTAAATCGTGTGATTTAATAACTTTCACAGTCATTACATTATTAAACCATAATTTAATAATTTTTCCAAACTTTAACAAATTAAAAATTTTAGATTAGAACATTTACACACACACATAATCATTCTCAAGCACAGAATTCCCTCTTTTTCTTTTTAATGCGAATATGTTGTTAAGTCGTGCGGCTTCATAGATTTATTTTTGAATGTACTATAAAATCATATAGTTTAATAGCATTAAAATCTTACTATTAAATCATACGATCTAAACACATGTTTGCATGAAAAAAAAAGAGGATATCCGTACTGAAAAAGGAATATGTATCATATATATATATATATATATATATATATATATATATATATTTATTTATTTATTTATAAGCTGTTGTTCTCTATTTTTTGTTGCTGCTATTACTCTTTGTTTTATCTTTTCTTTAGCTTATGATCTTCGGTTTTTTTATGGCTTCCTACCTGCTTGACTTCTTTATGGCTTCTAGGCCGCTTGATTTTTTTACGGCTTCTAAGCTGCTGTTCTCTGTTTTTTGCTGCTGCTATTACTCTCTGTTTTATCTTTTCTTTAGTTTATGATCTTCGGTTTCTTTATGGCTTCTTGGCTGCTTGACATCTTTATGGCTTCTAGGCCGCTTGACTTCTTTACGGCTTCTAGGCTGGTTAACTTCTTTATGGCTTCTTAATTTAATATTAATACTAAACATTTAAAATAGTACTCACCTTTTTACACTACCATGTAAATCGGATTCACCTGTTGTCTTCAAAATAAAAAATTTTTACCATCTCAAATTGCACCCACCACAAGGCCGGACATACCATTTATATTAAATAAACATTTCAAATGATATAACACGCAATAAAATAATAAATTTTATTAGTTCTCGTTACATTTTTTTAGATCATGAAATTTTTAACCCGCATATTTATTTAGTCAAATTGTCAAAACTGAAATCTTCAAAATAAAAAACATGATTAGAAAATCTGAAATATGATATTAATCTTCAAAATAGCTAAAGAGGAGTTTAATTATAAATTTGATTTTTTTTATTAAATTTTGATAACTTTCAAAACTTTATAAATTTGATTTGTTTTATTAAATTTGATAACTTTCAAAACTTAGTCAACGTTCACCATTTTCTAGTGTCTTGGCCATAGTCAGAGTGGTCTGCATATTAGACCATGACTAGTTGCAGGATTTGGTCTATGCCGCCCACTTATGGCCATGGAGAGATTCAACTAAAGGCTCATCTAGATGGTCAGGAAAGTTGACTCCTCATTCTACAACAAAATGCACAATGATGCAAAAATTGCTCACGTTTGCCGCAATTCACTCTCACAGAAAATAATTACCCATTTGACTTCTTTACCTTATTGCAAATCAAGTAAAGACCATGATTGTCAAACTATAATGTGTTTAAACACCACAAGTTTGAAAACAACTATAATAATCTAAACTAAAAAGACACTATAACTATCCCGTGTAAACAATCAAATGACTGATCCAGACGAAGTGCTTTCACACAACCATTTTCTTTAATGAGCACTAACAGGCCGTTGCTTTAGACATCCAAGATAAGTAAATAGAAAAAAGGATTATATTCCTTACACCCTATACCATCATATGTATTCTGCAACCATACGATACACTCTGAATTCAAACCTATACAGGTAACATTACTTGCAAGAATTTCAAGCTTACCTGATATTGATATTTGACACTAAGCAATCAGAACTCTCACTTCGGCAAGCTTCGCACCTCGTCGGGCCCGCCTAAGGGCATCCACCTTACTCATGTGAACTCCTAAAATACCTACTTCTGCAGTCCTACGTTTCCTATCTACCTTAGTGGATCTACCACTTTCAACATTGAATTTTATTTGGGCGGCTACAACTGTTTTGTGCTGCACTCTCTTTTCCTGGTTATACCTCAGTGGTGGTTGATTTGCTCTGCAAAGGTGGCCAAAGTAGTAAAGAGGGTCAACATAACAAGATGATGAAGACACGATGCCTCTGATATTCGATGGCTGGACAAGGTTTAAAAATTTCTCTATCTCTGTAAAGCAGGAGTGATCAGAATATGGAACTGAATATATGCACTTATGAAACCTGTCCACTGATCCTAAAGCTTCCTTCAGTTTCTCAGTCTGAGTCCCACTCGTTGCTCTCCATTTGCTCTGGTAAGAAGAAAAAAGAGAACCAGGAAGACTGCCACCTCCTTTAAGAGGCTGAACCACCCAAGGAAGACCAGATGGCATAATTCCAATGGTTGGGTGCATTGTATTTAAACTCTCTAAAGTATCAACGCTAAAACTATACCGTGGAACAGCTCGCACTCTAGTAAGAGAAGTTTTGGTTGTGAATATGTCATGGAAGCCAAGCAGATGCATGGTTTGCAGGCGTTCTGGCCACACCCAAATCTATAAAAAAAATGTGAAACAAGAAATACAGAGTAAATATCTGCTTTGGAAATAAATGCAAAAATTTTTATTCCACTTGCTTGTGACTAAACAACATTTTGCAAGAGATGAAGAGGACAGTTTTAAGTTCTCATGGCACATGTAGGAGGAAGAACATACAATTGGATGCATCCAATAATACATGAGTGACAATACATTAGATGTATGAATTTGGCCACAATTAAATCCACCAAATGACAATCTAACCCGCCCAGTTTCTAAAAAGTAAAACATATTTTAGATGTTAGAAGAATAAAAACTATCAAAATCCTTCTAAATCATCTACAAGTGATCCAAAAATTAGATAACATGTCAATTTGCTGTATATATGCTATTGATTTCATCCCCCTTGGAGAGACCATCGTGACGATCGTTATGTAAGAAAAGGTTTTCCGATATAAAAAGGGTGAGCAAACCTTTATATTGAGCTTATGCGATATGTGAAATAAAAGTTCTTCTTTTCCAAGTGAGTCAATCCCAATGATGACGTCATGATCTGGATGGGAGGCAATTATGTCAACAACCTGTTTTCAGGCAGATAACTAACACTACAAATCAGTACCTGGACTATTTCTTTCATCTACCATTTTAATCTTTAATTCAGTAGATAATTCTGGAGTGAAACTGAAAGTTGTCAAACTAGAAAGGAAAAGATAACGCAGGAGAGAAATTTAAAAAGTGTACCTGCTGAGCTGCAACTTCTCGTGAAGGAAAAGCATATGATGGATTGCAATATGTGTTATCTAAATAAAGAATGTCGACTACATCATCTTTTAAAGCTTTGACGAGCGTGTTCCTTCCTATCTCGGCCCTCTCATTACTTGCTTCCCAGCGAAAATCACCAGTATAGAGCAGGCATCCAAATGCTTCGCGAAATAACGGCATCACCGAGCCTGCCACGTACGAAAATCATCATGATCAATCAAAAAAATTGCCACAATTTTCTCAATAACAACGATCGTGATAATACCGTAAGTAGAAAACTGAACTGCCTAGAATTCCTTCCAATTGAACATAAAATTGAGGTATTAAATATCAATAAAAATAACCGTATGCAAAAGATAACATTCCCCACTGAAGACACACACCATATATTCAGAATTCGGATGTCAATAAATTTATGACTTTGTTCAATTTCTTGTTTATTTTTCAATATATGTCGAGCAACCTTTTTGTAATTAAATTATTTCTCGCTATACAATTTTATTAGATGATTTAAACGCGTTTATTATCGTGTGTGCGTGCGACCGTGTGTGTTGTGTGTGTATGTATCGACTTCTCGAAAGTAATGCAGTCCGTTATCAACGCCGTTATCTTTACTGTCAGCTTAATCGGGACTTACCGGGACAATGGTGAGCGTCAATTGCGCTAACTTCGACAAACGTCTTCTCTCCGGAAGACGGCGAGACCACGAAGATCGAATGCCACGAACCGATATCGAGGACGCGAATCAACGAGAGGTCCAAGCCGGGGAACTTGAGGGGGAAGAGCTTGGCGGTGAGTCGCGAGCAGAAGAGTGGGCCCCTCGCCCACGCCGAGCTCAGGCCTTGGGTGTGGTCCAAGTGTAGGTGAGTTAAAAAGTAAACCTGACTTCCTTCTGTCCATCGATCCACCGAGATCAGGCCTTTCTCCATTTTTGTGCATGAGATCAGCGGTGGCGGTTTCTCAATTGAGAGGGAGAATTAAAACGGCTGTATTTTTGAAATTTCAAATATTTTTCAGCCTTTATGGATGAGTGAACCCGTTACCCGTGGCTCCTGGGTAGTGGAAAGCTGAAATGCTTCAAGTTGTTGTGGACCCGTGGCGCTACTGGGTAGCAGTAGCACATCTTTGGATCCTACGGCGTCGTTTCAGTCAGCACCCTGCACCCGCACCGGTTGGCTTTTTCAAAGAGATTGAATGACGTAAGTATTTATCATTTTAGAAGTCATTTTTTCAAAGATAATTATCTGAAAGAATATTATTTTAAAGAAAAAGTATTTATCATTTACTCTTCAAAGACTCTCCCAATATTAAAGAGGATATTTATTCCTTCTACACATTGGAAAAGATATATAATCATATCTAATTATATATTTAGGAGGTAAATGAAGTCTCAATATATACTCACAGTCAAAGGACACCAATATAAACATGGCGTATTTTTTAGGATGAAAAATAGTGTATAATTATGTAGTGTTTTAAATTATTAGTACATTGAGTTCGTGTTCCATGGTTATTATTGTTCAGTAATTTTTGGTGGAATTAAATTTAGGGGCAGTAAAATGAATAAATTAATCGAATTTGAATCGAATAGTAAATGAATTAGGTCAAAATTCTACGGATTTAGATTCAATTTGTTTATTAAACAAGTTGAAATCTCAAGATTCAGATTCTCTTTTTTATTAAATGAATATTCAATTCGATTTGTTTAATTAATTTAGTAGAATCAATAAATAAATCGAATTGAATCGAATCTTAATTCATTTACTATTCATATATCTTATAATGAATCCATAACGAATCGAATTAAATATGAATTTGTTTACAAAAATATAATTAATAAATAAAAATTAAGCAAAATAAAATATAAAAAGACCAAAAATTTAACATCTTATAAAATACAACTTATTATCATTTATAATTAATATATTAGCCTTCAAACTATAAAATTTTCATACATATTTAAGGATAAATAAGTAATTTAATTAAACGAAAAAGTAAATGAATTAATCATATTTGATTCGATTATAACCTATTTATTAAGCGAATCCTAAACTAAGAAATAAATAAATATCCTCAAACATGAATTCAATTCGTTAAATTAGCGAATCAAATTGAATAAACGAATCCTAACTCAGATTGCCACTCCTATAATTAATTAATTAACTATATTTTTACTTATTTAAAGAAAATGAGAAGTGAAAAACAAACGAACCTATCACAGACAACTTATCCAATAAAAACATTTTCCACTAAACCAAGAATCAGCTTAGCAAGTTAGCATGATAAAAATAAACCCATTCCAAGAAAATGCAACGTTCTGTTAACTGAAAAAGCTACAATTGCATGCGCATGGACCTTGGTACATGTAAATTGCAAGGTGCTCTGAGTATTTTTTATGAATCAAAGAATGAAAGAATCAACATAGAACATTGCGGGTAAGTTCTCGCGCAAGCCCTCAATTGCGGAAATATTGTTTTTTAACAGATTCAGTATATGAAGTCCTCGAGGAAGGGCACCAGCGGTGATCCTCACTACAAGGAGTAAAAGGACAGATAAAATGTTCAACAAAAGCGATACTTCCTTGGATCTGGAGTACACTATTTTTGCATGTAATAGATAATAAATGCACAAGGATAGAGCTGCCAATGGACGTGCATACATATGGCATTTCCTGATTGATTGAGACCCTGAGGCTGACAAATGCACTAAAAAAATCGGATGGCAACCGATCTAAGATTTGACTGCTGAACTGTTGTGGCGGAGGCACTCAAAAAAGATATATATATATATATTTTTACAGCTTCCACGCCAGTAGTTACCTTACCATCCACTTTAATAGCAGTTGGACCATTCAAGCCCTCAAAATCTCTCTTCACCTGATCATTAGAAACAGATGTTTCATTTGATTCTTCCAATTGGCTGCAATGCTAAAGATCATTAACCCACTCTTGAATGCGCTTAATCGTAAAATGCTTGCCCGGCAATTTATCCCACTGGCCATCCGCGGATTCTCCTTGAAGGTATTTTTCAGAGTTCTCATCTGGCATTACCCAATCTTTTGCTAAAGCAGAATAATTATAAGAATCATAGCAATAGTCAGCCACAGAGTTCGCAAATCTGTTTCCTCCATTTTACACAGATCAGCATATCTTTCTTGCTTTTGCATAACCTGTGCGTCAATGTTCTGAACTGAAGTATCTTTTTGCCACATGTGACATGCCTAAAATCTGTAGATAATCAGAAGATCTGAAATGAGGAGCAAAATGTTTAAGAGTAGAGCATTCTTTGGAAGGGCACAAAAAATCTTTGATGTTAGGCAAAGAACATGATTTTGCGATCAAAGGAAGGGTATGAGGCATAAGGTCAGTACAATTATCAGCAGAGTCAACAAGACCAGATATTGGTTGTGGCCTTCCTTTTTGAATTACGAGAATCTCCGATTGAGAATATAGATTCATTATTAATATGAAATAATATTGAGAGTGGAGCTTTTTGATACTGGGTGGGCTGACAACCGGAGCCATTTTGTACTGTTTGACCATTTTGGTCATTGGGAATCAGAAGAGAACCCCTCAGTCTCCTCCTGTATCATTTTCACCAAGATACTCCCCCTCCCAGCATAGTCAACTTCCAAGAGATAGGCTTTTTTTCAGCTGTCCTAACTTACGGATCCCCATGCCATTTTTCAGAATTGATTATGCCCTTTATTTCGTCTGATTTCCAAACACGTTCAATTGAGGAAGAACTTGCAAGATGCTTGGCATCATCTGTTGAGTGCATGAAGAACACCAGGTCGGCCATGCAACTAGTTCCATCCCAGAACGGATTGCTTCATCTCTTATATACGAGCAGAGCATGTGGGCAAGCATGAGCCGATCAGAGGAGAGAACAACCAGGGAAACATACCGACCAGAAATATATGCCGAGCCAATACTCATCCCCAGGAAAGCGGGAACACGATCCCACAAAACCGCGGTAGTTGCGTTTCTCCCAGAACGGTTGAAGGACACGCGAGATCCACGTTTGCCCACAATCTAACAGTTAGAGTCCCATGAGGGGCTACCACCACCCGAAAAAGGAGGAATCAGGGGCAAACGGAAAACGTGGGACAAAGGGCGGCTATAAAAAAGAAAGACATCGAAGAAGATGGGGACGGAAAAAGAGAGAGAGAGGGGAAACGCTGCCAAATTGCAACCAGGCCATTTCCTTACAAATTTCCTGAAATCATATTACACTGTTTTCCCGTAAACACCTTGTGCTAACTTAGGCATCGGAGGGTTTACGCCGGCAAAATCACCGGCGTCTCTGATCCGTTTTTGGTGAACGCAGGTCTAGCGAGGGAAAAGAAGGTGATTCCAGCCTGAGTGGTTCGAGCAACAGTCAATAACGTAAACGTTGGTGAAAGAATCTGGTCGGTCTAAGGACGAGCAGATTTCAGCATCAACATCATCATTGATTTTAGTGTGTCCACGTGCACTCAATAGAATTGTTTTTGCATTCATAGAATTAGGTGAATCTTTCATTGCCTGAATTGCTGCGAGTCTTGCAAACTTTTCCACATTTCTTCAACCGATGATTGAACTGTTTTCTGAGGGAGAAGGCAATACTCAGGAATTAGACATACAAATGAAAAAAAATAAAAGAAATAAAAACCCTAGAAAGACTAAATCCAATTTCAGGAAAATGAATTGATTCTTCCACTTACCTTTGGTCTCTGGGAGTAAGTCTTGAGTACTGAAGCACGAAAATCTCACCATTGTAGCAATATTGACCAGAGATACATCAACGCAAAATCTTCCTTTTTGTTGTAAAAAGAAAAAAAAAATCGGAAAAACTATGTATGACCAAATAAAGACCCAAGAGACAAGCTAAGATCTATATTCTGGTACTTAGCAAAAGACGACCTTAGCCATAATAGAGCGACAAACCCATAGAAACATGGCACAATCTCCAAACACGAGATAACCTTGATCTTCTTAAAACATAAAGTAAAATTATTTCCTCCCCCCCCCCTCCCCCCCCCCCACCCCCACACCCACTAAGAGGACAGTAGCCAGAGTGAAAAATGGTAGTCGGAAAACCCAATCCCTACCATGAATAAGAGGGCTTAATTAGCCTGTCAAAATGACAAAAGAAAACAACCCTTTTGATCCATAGATCAACAACAAAAGTATATTAGACACTTAAAAGCATAACTAAACAAACACACATATTCATGAAGTTGCAATGGCTAAGTTCCAAAGTATCTATTGTTTCCTTAGCTTTATGTTAACTTTTCAATACTTCACACAAATCTATCAGGTACTAATTGGATACATGACCCACATAGATGTTATGATAAAACATGTACAAATCCACATATATTAATAAAGCAACTCAAAAGAAATCAACCCATAGGCCATAGCTTAATAAATCCATTTTTTATCTAGAAGCTTCATCAAGCATCAATGAAATAGATCTCAAACAGTTAACAAGAACAATTTTAACAGCCAAAAAGTAAATAAATAAATAAAAAAGAAAGAAAGAAAAAGTGACCTCTTTCCAACTAGATTTTATTTCCTTAAATACGAGGGGATGTCGTACTTTTTCTTACTTTTAGATTTGTTAAAAATATTAGTTGTACTATACTATCTACTTAAATCATATTTATTAACAACAATGTTATTCTATGCAATTTCATTATCATTAGCGGTTTTTATTAAGATTAAGATGGCTCGAAAAAAAATATCTTTCACATATACATGTCATGATTCTATTGCATAATTGTACATATATGTCTAATAAATACAAGTAGAAATCATAATAATGAATTTATTATTGACTAATGTATATTTCATCCCCAAAAATAAAAAATAAAAAGAGAGAAAATTGTTCACATCACATAATGAGTTGAAAGACATGTGAGAATAGAAGATGGTGAGATGAGGCAAACTTTTAACATAGATATTGGGATGTTCCTCATTGTGAGCAAGGAAGCCTCTGGCAAAATAGTTGAGGGAGGACATGGAGCGTACACAACCTATCGCATTGGTGAGGTTGTGAGTGGTGAAGGAGCGAGCTCTAGCTAAATTGTATATTGCTTTTAAATTATTTCATTTATCTTTGTTGTTGTGATTTGGTATAAAAATATTGCAGGATTATTTTCAATCTTTTCAACTGCAATAGATTTTGTGACTATATTGAAATGTTAATGTTTGGTTGCTTAAATGTCAATGGATTTTGAATTACATACGAATATATTATATCTAATTGACCTTTTGCATCCATGTGCGATATTGTCATGTGATAGGCAGATTAATAAATCCTAAGAAGAAACTTCATGCATCATGTTTGTCTTCAATTGTCACATCCTGCTAGAGAGATTTATTAGTATACTTTGGTGGATCTATATTATATAACTATGTTTAATGATTTTGCAAAGATTTCCCATCATTTGAATACAGCTAGAAAATTGCTTTTCACCTATAGATGACATCACCCAGGCCTTTCAGGAACACTTGTGATATATTGTCTGTGAAATCGCCATGAGTGATGTGCGTTATTCCTTTTACTCATCCCTTACTAATTATGTCCAGCACCTTTCTGACCAAATATTTATGTTCTAGCATTAGTTAGGATGGCAATGTGCAACCATCAAAGTTAAGTAGAGGTTAATGAAAAGACCTGCACGACAAATATAATAATTAGCCCCATCAAAGCTTCATCTAGTGTAGTGTTTTCACTAGGGAGTTGGTCCTTCAGAGAAAAGCTACTTTGGGCCAAAACCCTATTAAGAGACACAAGCTCAAATCTTGGGATTTTAGTATAAGTCAATCTTCGTTTGGAAGAAAGCTACTGCAGCAAATATACTTTATATTATCAATCAAGTCTTTAGGCAAATTTCAACATTAAATAGTAATTATGACCTTCTTGCAAGACAGAAGCCATTGAATGGACTCCACTAGATGGTAGGCCAATGAGTACATCTCTAGGCACAATGGTTTTCTATCAATAAATGAATCTTTTTTAACAATGCCAACCGTAAAACCACTGCGATCATACTTACCCGCTGTATAAAAATTTGGCATCTCTGCAGTTGGAAAGGCACAACATTTCCAACAAAATTAATTAAACGAGTTACAAAAACAATAGTAAATTTAATTATAAGAGAAACAAATAAACTAATATCCCATAATGCTAACATTCCATAACGATTGTAAATGTTAAAATTCTAAAAACATTACATATTGAATGGATATGTTCTTTGGCTATCAGACAACAACATGGACAATTGATGAGAAATATGAGTTTGTTGGACTCTTATGATCTCTTACTTCCTATAATTAGAACAGTGCTTTAAAGTTGGAGCAAACATTTGTGGTAGGCTGAACATTGCAAGACCAAATGAACTTGTCATTTCTAGATAAGCAGATTCTAAAATTAGATTTTCTCTATCTTTAAATTCAGTACTAAAATGACATTCCTATAAAGAAGTAGTAACTAAACACTTAATAACAAATGTAACTAATTGAATGGATACTAAAAAAAAAAATACACACATCTTTTCCCGAAGATCACAGTTAAATTGTTGGCAACTGTTAGCAATACCTTTTATAAATTGAAGAAGAAATATAGATAATCAACACAAGGTTGCTAATGCAAAAAAAATTGACACCGTTCATACATCCCCAGCAATTGACTATCACATGTACCTTTTTAGAAAGATCAACATTTGGGTGGCTTGTCGCAAAGTAATTTAGGAAAATTAATGGCTTTGCCTCAAAAGTAACAATATCATTAACACTCATTGCAACCTAAAAGAGAATTACAGTAGAAGCTAATAATAAAAAATTCATACCAATGGTATCATGGATTCCAATATCAAATGCCAGCTTAAGTTTAGTTCTCGCATCATCAATACCCACAGTAAGGTAAGAATTACTTGGTCAAAAGAAATTCGTTAGCAAACTAATACAATGACCCCAAAAAATAGTTTCAACAACCTAATCATGTCACAAGAAACTACTCAATTTAATTTTTCAATCAAAAGGTGAGCAAACAATATTAAGAAAAATCCCAAGTAATCAACCTAATAGTTTAAATAATATTACTTTACCCTCAATCGTTAGTTGGTACAAGAATATATTAATGTTTAACAGTTGACCGTCAATAACATTGATTGATCCAAAAACTCTTTCACTTTGACCCATGAATGCAGAGTTTTTAACCATTTCTGTTGGCCTCAACCTTAACAGATTTTTATTCTGAATATTGCGTGCTTAGGTCCTTTTGGTTGTTAGTATTGTTACGCAAAGCCATATTTTAGTTAGAATTTTGTGAATACCCGCTATATTTTAAATTAATTGTGATTTTGTATCAAACATTTTATATTTTTTTAATATTAATTGAACTAAAAATACACACAACACACACACACACACACAAACTAGATTTTGGGATGAAGGAAAAAGAAAACAGAAACCTAGCTAAACATAATAATTTTTTATCAAGGTGACAAGGTGCCTTGCGAAGTTGAGGTGTGTTACTTGATATGACCTTAGATGAAGCATGAGAATGAATGGAGGAAGTAAGTGTGCTGTGGAGGCTTAGATTTGGAGAGGATTGGCTTGAAGGTTTTGTTTATCCTGCAAAATGGAGAAAAGAGGTTAAAGAGGGAGCCAGTGGTGACTGATAACCACACTCTGATGCTCAAGTCAGTTTTGATTCTATTTTTCGGTTGTTAAGAGCTTGCAGTCCTTAATAATAGTGACTGGAGGTTGAAGAAAGCCTCAACCCTTGTTATGTGTGTATTTTATGCTGAATACGAAAAATAGAAATTGGGCGTCTTTTTATGGAGTACCCTGGGGTCCCTAGTTGTCATACTCCCTTACTTATTATTTGTGGCCTTTTCTATCTCTAACCAAAGAAAATTCCGGTCCTTTGGCTTTTTATGACTGTTGGAGCCTTGAGTGCATGCTTGGAGAACAAGTTATTTTATTATTTCACATATTACCCACACAAACACATGTTGAGCTATGCCGGGTGGTCCAACATGTCGGGTGGTCCAACATGCCTCTTCAAAGGCTACTGAGCAGTTGTAGACATGACAGGTGAAGACAGATGATCCCAACTATTCTGTGACTAACTTTTGTCGTTTTTGGCAAGTGTGACAGCTAGATGTCCCCTCTTTTTTAGCACCATTTTTTTTATTGATTCTTATTATATGATTATTCTTTTTTGGACGATGTTGACTCATTAAGCACCTAACAACCTAACACCCCGTTTACCCCTTCGACCCTTTTTCATGATGATGTTTAGCCATTTACGGGTATTATGGTCAGGACTATTTGGGAAAGATATTTCTCTTAGAGAATTGAGAGCGTTTTATCAATTGAAAAAATTTGAGGCTTTATCCACCACATATTTTTCTACTTGGGCCACCCACAAAAATTTTGTGGAAATGGATGCTACCTTTAAAAATGGTTACAAATATTCTTGTTTAGTAGTCGATGGTTAGTAGAGGCGGGATACCCTAACTAATGGTGAGTAAGTAAAGTTTTGGAATTCCTTCAATGAAAACAGTGTGTGGCTCATTTCTTTTTTTTAATCCTATTTTTCCATATATAAATTATTCTTCTCTCCTGAGGCTCCCTGTGACCTTGTAGATGTCATTTATATTAAGGGAAAATATCATATTCAAGAGGTGGGGAAAAAAGTGAGCGACTTTAAAGAGGGGATTGTGGCTCTACAAAGAGAGAGTGATGTGTTAAGTGTAGAAAGATTGGAGAAAGTCGACTGATTGATGAAAGCCTTTGTATCTGCTTCTACGTGTAGGGTATATATTGTTAAAAGGTGTTTTTGGGATATCCCCCTCATCTTGCGTTTGTTTATATTTTTTACATTCCATACCCCTCTTTTTCCTTTGTGGCCTTAGAGTCTCGTACTTATGCAATTGACCTTTCTCTTTTATGTACAGTAGTTGGCAAATGTGGATTCTCTCTTAAATGATTTTAATTTTTTTTTACAATGACTTCTTGGGTGGCTTTGGTATCATTCTTTCAATAAAGAGCACTAGGCCTTCTTGCTTCTCATAGATGAAATGGGTCACTAAAAAGCTTAAAATATTAATTTGCAGCTCACTTGGTAAAAGTACTCGCGTAGATAGATTAAACTGAAAAACAAGTGGCTCCATGAATACACCTACTACGAGCAAAAGAAAATTATGGTTGCTCTTCTTTCTACTTAAGGATTTTGCTAAAGAAGGGTTAGATATGGTGGCGAATGAAAAAGTCTCATATTTGCTTGGGTTTATGCACTATGTTATTGAGAACATTGCCCCTAAAGTTGTGGCAGAGGTGGATAGGTTTGACTTGAGTGAATGTTATAACCAAGCACCCCAAAGCCCATTAGGATGTGAGTAGTTATTTGAATCTGACTCGTTTTCTTATTTCCTCTCTATTTTTTCTTGTACATTTATTGGGGTACCTCCTATTGGCTACATGCAACTCAGGAAAACAAAGTTTTGAAGGGGCGCGTCAATGATCTATCTAAAGAAAAAGCTCGTGTTGCCAAAAATTATGAGGAGTTATGGGCTGAGCTTGTATAATGATTGAAGTTTGGATTGTAGAGCCAATGTTGAAAGTACTAAAGGTGGAGAAGTAGTTAGATAGATCAACTATCTTAGCTATGATCAAAGGCAAAATGAAATCTTGTGCACCCCTGTTTAATAGTCCATAGAGGTGATTTAGTGTATCTGACCAAACCCAGCCAAAACTCTGATCGAACGTTCCTGCCACTGAAGCTTATACTTCTGCAACTTCTACCGATCTCTTTCTTGAGAAAGATGGTAAAAAATGATCTATCTAATGTGAATTCATACTAGTGCAACATTTCACTTACTAGCATTCTTTGAATTCTATGCTTGAAATTCTTTTTCTGCTCTCATACTATGGCTTTCCATCCGGTGTACCTGAATTATTCTCTTACATTAGATTCTTTCGGCAATCATGCCATTGCCTGTACTTGAACTTTAATGCTAAACTTTGTTTTGGGTGCATTATCTTCATTATCTATACCTTTGTGTTTGGACTTTTAGTTAAGCATGTGTCTTAAAGATTTATTGGGCACCCTTCACTACATAAAAGGAAATTTTTTTTAGAGATGAGGTACCTTAAGTGCCTGTTGGCTTATACTTTTGTGAAGTTATCCCTTCCTTCGGGTTGGAGCAACTCTATCCCATTAGATATATGGTGATTTACTTAGACATACTTGCTGCATATTTTAAAAGAAATTGTGGCAAATCTCAACAAATAATCAATAATCAAAGTATCATCATAACAATTTGATTAAGAATGAAAATTCTCAATTGGCATAACAACAATGGTAAACTAATTCATTTCTTGCTTTTCTAAAGCATTCTTTAGAATCCTCCTAGGCTTTTTTTTTTTTTTTGTAAAATGGTCCAAAATTTCATGTTTTTCCATTCACTTCAAATTAGTATTAAAATGATAGATAATAATAAAGGCGGTTGGTCGCCTACCTATTTTATTTTAGACACTCAACTCTCATGATTGTTATTCATTTTTTACTAGCTGATCCCTACTTTCTATAAGCAAGAGAATAAAGGTATGAACACATGCATACTTTAACAAAACCTTATGAAGCTAGGGTACGACTACTTACTTTGCCCTTATGTCTTTTTTTACTCTCCATTTTTTTGTTCAAATAGTCGCATTTTCATAATCGCTCTGAAAAGCCACTTTTGATTTCTCTATATTCTTTTTGCTGTCTCTGACCTTGAGTAGATCGTCATGATCAGGATAAGTTAAGTATCGTAGCTTACTTTAAAATAAAGCGATCTCTTAACACTATACTATGTCATAATAAACATTGCACAACAACATATATGGAGTTAAACTAAATGCAATTATCTTCAAATTAAACATCATTTCAAAGTATTTATCTATATTCCCTAATTGAGAGGTGAATAAAATAACACACATCATCATATTTTGAAAAGAAAATGCATTCATTGATAACGAAAGTGTGGATCATTACGTGATTCAACTTTGTTATCCTAAAGAGAAGACAGGATCTTGAGATCTCTTGTTCTTGTCATAAAAAACTTAAGAATTAAAAATGCAAATGATCACCATAGGGTATACTAGGTTTCTTACAGGGCTTACCACATGTTATAAAAACATAAGCATTATAGAAAATAGATAAAGTAAACACAAATAGGTAAAGTGTTATCCCTTTGCTAGTAGTATCTCCTCATCATGATAGTAGTTTATAAGTGCATTACTATCGTTCCATTATGATAGTATCAATTGATTGGCTTGTACCAAAAGAGGTTATCTTAGCCTAATTGTTTACTTCATATATCTTGATCTATTGCAAAATTTAGAATAGGCTTCGCCATATGAAAATGGGCTTTTCTTTTGAAAAGGATGCCATAATTTTTTCAACCATCAGTTCTTTTCAAAGTGGGACAATGTGCATTGGTGACCAAATGCATCGGTCCACAATATTTTTTTTTGTGTGGAAGTGACTTAGATAATTAGCCAAGATTGCGGTTCCCGTTACTTGATAAAAGCAAGTTTGAAAGTCGCTTAATCTTGAGAGGAAGTGCAGGAAAACTCATGATTAAACTCCATTAACAGCTAGTCTAACGAGGTGTGTGTAAACACCGTACACTAGGTATGCAAATAACCTTGATAAGCATCTAGTCACGATATAGCTCGACGTGCTTGATTGGATTTGTGGTGCCCGATTACCAAATTACTGGGATATTTGAGGCGTAGTGAATGCTTCTAAAAGAATTGCTATTTAGATATTTGTGGTGAATGTCAATGTGTCCTTTGGATCACCAGTGACATTTACTTTTCAGAAAAGAGCTTTACTTAAACTTTCAGAAAAGAGCTTTACTTAAACTTTCAGGTGTTCTATTTTTTTAAAGACTCACGGGGTACCCCGCATGCACCTGAGGATGCTGCTGCCATTTAAAAAGACTTTTTGGCATTTAGGTTGTCTTAAAGATCCTTGCGGGCTTGTTTTGTGCACTTAGTACCCTGGCTACTATAGGAAGAGCAAGAGGCGGTGGAATGTTCATCTTGTGGCATGATTTGTTTATCAATTTGTTATGGTGGAGTAACTTGAATCATTGAGGGAATTGCTAGTTCGGGCATCCAAGATCCCACTACTCTAAGGATTGTATATGTGAGATCCTTAAAGCGCTTATGAGAGATAAGTTCTTCATCTAGGCAAATACCAGTTGATTGCTTGATGGATTTGCCTTATCAAGCTGGGGTGCTCTCCTTGTTGAATCACCTATCTTTTTACTGTTGTGGTCTCCTATTTGCTTTAGATTGCTCACATCATATAATCTAAAGATAGGTCAAGTGCCATCTTTGTGTAAACACACGCAATGATAAGCTTGATATTGTTGTGGAGGCTTTTTCATACACTCGCGATTAAGAGATCACCAATTGTTTTAACTAGATTTAGGGATGAAAGAAAAGGAAAACAAAAACCTAGCTAAACAAAAACCCTAACCAAGGTATGTTACTTGATATGACTTTAGATGAAGCTTTAGAGTAAATTGAGAAAGTCACGATACTGTGAGAGGTTTAGATTTGGGTAGGGTCGGTTTGAAGGTTTTGTTTATCTTACAAAATGGAGAAAAAAAAGGTAAAAGGTGGAGCCAGTGGTGGTCGAGGACTACATTCCGATGATCAAGTTAGTTTTGGTGTTATTTTTTTAGTGTTAAGAGTTTGCAAGCCCTTAACACATTGGTGGCTAGAGGTTAAAGAAAGCCTTAATTTTTGTTGTGAGTGTATTTTATGATGAGTGAGAAAAATAAAACCTGACGTCTTTATATGGAGTGCCCGAGGCACCTTTGCTATCCTACCATTTGACACAATTTTTTTTGGTCTTTTATCTCTCTGACTAAAGAATATTCTTGTTCTTTGGCTTTTCATGATTGTTAGAGCCTTGGATGCATGCTTGAAGAGCAAGTTATTTCATTATTTCACATATTACCCACACATATATGTGTTGAGCTATACTAGATAGTTCAACATACCTTTGCAGAGCCTGCTAAGCAGTTGTGGACATGGAAGGTGAGGACAGATGGTCCCAATTGTCCTATAACTACTTTTTTGGTCTTTTTGGCTGATGTAGTAGCCTATTGTCCCTTTTTTTTAGCACCATATTTTTTTATTGATTTCTTATTATGTTCAAAAGATTTAATCATTCTTTTTTGGGTAATATTGTGTCCTTAAGCACCTGACATTCTCGAATATTTTGCTATAATCTTTCTGCCTTTACATGGTGTATCCCTCATACCATTTCAATCACCTGGCATACAAACTTCCTTTTGGTGACTGACACGATTGAAAAGATAGTGATTACTCTCAAGTATAAAAGTGTCTAGTTATAATATAACCCGATAAGTTTAGGGTCGAACCACAAGAAATCTATAAATTTAGTAGTTAGTTATTAAATAAAATTGAATGGTAGAAAAAGAAATTGATAGAGGCCAATTAGAAAAATGCTAAGATTATGAGATTCACTCTCGAATTTCAAATTATGATCATAATAATCTATCATATTTATATTATGCATTTCTTTTTCTAATTAATTATTATACCATTTAATTCTTAACTAACCATTTATATGGATAAATACATGATCAAGTACCTAATGTACCACAATTAAATTAAAGTGTCGACATTATGTCAAAATTTCATATAGATCCCAGGAGACTTAGATTTACAAATTAACATGACATAAAAGTAAACAATAAAGAAAAAATACAAAAGAAAGATATAACAAAGAAAATGAATTTAAAACTCACTTGAAAGATTAATTAAATTACAAGATTTGATTCCTTGAGCTTACCTTTCATCTTAACTCAAAAAATTTAATTACTCATATTTAAAAGGAAAACACTCATTTTATTTAATATACTTTATGAAGTACAATACGAGAAAATTGAAAACAAAGGGAAAGAAAAGAGAATTTTCCCTAAAATTCACTATAGATTTACACCTAAAATGCTCTCCTTTAAAATCCACCTCATAATTCTCTCCCATTTTTTTCTTTACCCCTAAAATCTAGCACACCCTCAATTGTGAGAGCTCCTGCCTTTCTAATGGTGAATTTTGAGTGATCAAGAATAGGTATTTACATAATCTTTTTGGTAAGCTTAAATCACAATCTTACAATGAGATTTAGTAATAAAATCCAAGCGTCTTAAATTGCAATCATTATGGATTATTAGACTGAACATAATCAATGGCTAAATTTTGAATCAAAATCTATGCTTTCTTTTGCTCATTTGTTGAGGAAGTTAAACTACCAAATTTAGTGTGTTAAATCTAATGTAACAGGGTGCACATAAGCTCAAACATACGAACGATCTCAAATCATTCATAAATAATGTCAAATCAAATGGTAGAATTCTTTCAAAAGCTTCTAAACTTCTAGTATCCAAATTTCATGCTGTTTTTCCTATCCAACATCATAGTTTTAGTGATTTTCCTACAAAACACAAAAATCATACCTAAAAACAAATAATAATAAATCATTCAAAAAATAAATTAGAGATTTATAAATGTAATGAAATTATTAGTGTTATTAACATTGTAAGAAAAAAAGAATTTTAACTTTTATTAAATGTATACTTACGAATATTAAGTAGTGACTTCCTCTGTTATTTTGATCATTTACTTGACATGTGGCATTCTCTTATTTATTCCCCAAACAATACAGACACATATATACATATGACAACTTGAAGGAATCATTAAGTTTTTTAAATATACTACTCTATATTTCATAAAATTTATTATTATTATTGGCATATTAATATTTACTAAATTAATAAAGTTTTCTTCATGTTAAGCCTATTAATTCATGGATTGTTTTGTGTACATGAAAAATAAAATGTCCTATTTCACTTGGCAATCTCGTCATCCGTCACACGTCAACATCACACTTCACACCAATGGCAAAACCTATCTATATGAACGCATCTAATCGTTCCCACAATCATTCTGCCCGTACCCATGGTAATAGGCGTTGCCGGTAGTTGGATTGGGTTAAACCGAATCGAGAGCCAAAAAATCCGATCCGGTTCAAATTTAAAAACCGATCGGATTAGCTTTGCCCTTTCAAAACAAACGCCTACGCCACGCAGCTGCCGCTGTCACTTCGGTCCAAGTGTGTTCGACGCTGCAGCTTCTAGCCGTTCTTGATTTGCTTCCTCGGTCCAACTATTGTCGTCTCTGCCGTCGCTGCCTCCGGATTCTTTCGCCGTCGTCAGCCACAGAAGGTGAGGTTATACTTGCGGTTCCAAGTGAAGCATGAATCGCTGTTTGTAGTTAAATCTTCTTTTGGGCATGGGTAAGAGGCGTTACAGGCAATGAAACTGTGCAATCTTTTTTATATAGTGGCTGTTTGTAGTTCTTGCTGATTTGGTTTCTTAACATTGTAATTGTTATTGTCTTGAGTGTTGATGGTAATGGATTATTAGTCTATTATATATGTTTTTCATTTAGAGATGTGTTTATGGAGATGGGTTGTTTGTAATTGGAGATGTAACTTCAGTAACTTGGCAGCTTGGTACTCGGCTGCATGTTATTTTATTTATTGTTATATTTATTTCTTATTTCTTTATTCATTTATTAATTTATTTATTGTTGTTTGTTAACTTGTGATTTTTAAAAGACTTGTTGAGGATGCTTGGTAGTTAGTATTCATTTTTGTTTTTCATTTTTGCATCATTGAGCTGGGCAGGCATTTGAGATTTTTATAATTTTAGGTGGCTGTCTGGTGGGGATTTGATTCATTTTGAAATAGGTTGTAACCTGAATTGCAACCCAAACCGAAATTAAGACCTGTATTTTCAATCCAAACCCATCCAATACTCAAACCCAAACCGAATTAATTTCGGTTCAGTTTGGGGTTGCATTTTGAACCCAATTGGATCGAATTTTCCAATCTAAACAGGTTGTAACTTAAATCGGAACTTGAACAACCGGAACTGAAACCCGATTTTCTCACCCCTGTTGCCAACCTTCAATATCTTGGTGCCTTGGTACTCGACTGCTTGTTATTTTTTTATTTTTTGTTATTTGTTAACTTCTGATTTTTAAAAAGACTTGTTGAGGATGCTTGATAGCTGGTATTCATATTTCTCTCTTCCTTTTTTGCATCATTGAGCTGGACCGGTATTTGATTCTTTTGGTATATTGGTTGGTTGTCTGGCTGGGATTTGATTCATTTTTAAGTTGAGTTGAATTTTGGAATAGGTTTTACCTGAATTGCAGCCCAAACTGAAATTTAGACCCGAGTTTTCAATCCAAACCTATCTGAAACCTGAACCGAACCGAATTTGTTTGGGTGTTTTTTTTTTTTGGAACCGAATTGGGTTGAATTCTCCAATCTGAATTGGTTGTAATCCAAATCGAAACTCGAACAACCCGAACTGAAACCCAATTTGCCCGCCCCTAATTAACAAAAGCATCATAGAAAACCATAACGAAAGCCTTCAGAATGGTACAATATCTAGTTACCATGCTTTCATTTTATTTGTTTATTATTGTTTTTATGATTTTGTATTGTACTTTGTAATTCCTCCTTTTAGGCTTCGAGTAAAAAGATTTCTCAATTTTTCTTCTGTTCTTATCAAAGTTGAAAACATCAGAAGTGTTTCTCCTTTTTTCTTTTAACTTACCAAATATAAAATTTGGCCCAATAGTTTAAATAATATCACTTTACCCTCAAGCATTAGCTGGTTAATGAATCTGGTAATGTTTAACAGTTGACTGCCGCTGACATTGACTAACTAAAGACTGTTTCACTTTCATCCCTGAATGCAGAGTTTTTAATCAATTTTGTTGTGTTCTACACGCTTTGAAAAACCCTAATTTCATCTTTCTTACTCCCTCTGTTAGCTTCTCTGTTCATCCCTCAGCCTCAATACCGCCGCAGACATTGTTGCTGCCACACTAGCCTTCAGAAAAGTAAAATATTTACTTACCGTGCTTTCGTTTTACTTGTTATTAATTTTTTTAATAATTTCTTGTTGCACTTTGTAATTCCTCTTGGGCTTTGAGCAAAAAAGATTTCCCAATTTTCCTTCTGTTTGGAAATTTTAGAGTTAATGGCTGTCTATTTGTAGATCTAATACTTTCCACTGCAAGTTAATGTGCATCTTTCTTTTTTTCCCTTTTTTTTAACATGCAGTAATAATGGATTTTATACTGTGTAGGTCTAGAGATATATGATCATCTTGCGACTGAAGAAACAGTTGGTGTTTGATAAGCAATAATGGATAAGGCTTCCAAGTTGTTGGTCCTAAGAAGGCTCTCAGGAGCTGTAAAACCTTCTTCTCCAATTCATAGGTCTTGTTCTCGTCTTCTAGTACCTTCTAGAATTATCAATATGCTGCCTGGCAACAGTCTCCGGCATCCTTCTAGTACCTTAATTACTGCTACTAGAAACTTCTCCTCTCGTCCTTCCGGTCTAGACAGTGACTTTCAAGCCCCTGAAGCCATTGATTATCGGTATGTGGCCTCTAGTTCTTGTTATTTTGACCAAAAATGATGAGTAGTTCTTTCTTTTAGTTAAAAACTTTCTCATTTATTATATGAAATTTCATTATTTTCTGGTGGTGATGTTATTAGTGACAATAACAGAGCACATGTTGATTAATTTGGATACAGTTCTCTTCTGCAGGAGGATGAATTTCACAGGCTAGCTAACTCCACAATCCATGACTTGCAAGAGAAATTTGAGGTAATTCCTGTTGTATGCTTTTTGAGATTTTAAGAAAGTACATTCTTCCACACATTTCACTTCATTAAAACTAATAGATACTTAAATAGATTAATACCCAAACATTTTCTGCAATATTCACCAGGAATCATCTGCCCACCGTTATTGGATTCAGCAGGAAGCCAGTTTAACACAATCTAATCAGTGAATATACAATTCTTACTTCTAAGAACTCCATAAGCAAAACTGCTAAGGCCAACAAAACTTCCTTAAGCCTCTATTCTTTTTGGTTTATTTTTCTAGTACAAAGCCCATATTGCTCTCTCTCAAAGTTGCTGTAGAATTAGCGCCAACGACTCTCACAGTGGCTCACTATTCTTCTATATACGTTGTCGACATTTATCCACTCAGCAATGTCTTTTATACACATTCCTGACATTTCTCCACCTACCAACGTCTCTCAAATCTGGCTTTGGTGGTCACCTATAGTTCTCTTGCCCTTATTGTATTCTCCGCAAGGTTTAGACTTGAACCATTTGTTTTGGTTCACAATATGGGTTAAAATAATCCCAACTGGAGCTATTTTCCCCTTGCAATGGTGAATGATCATGGAATTTGTGGCCCACCTTATCATATTATATGTCCACAGTCCATAATTTTCATTTACACTTTCTTTCTCAACCACTACACCCTTTTGCTTTTTGTCTACTTGGTTTTTCTGCTCTTGCTTTTGTTTTCTTTGCTGCTTTAGATGTGGTGATGTGAGGTAATGAAGGAGTGGAATGTCTAGCCACCAATAATCTTATAGCTTTTCATACCCAAAAATTGGAGTTATCATTCATACAATGCGACGAATGAAGCCATTTCTTGTTAACTGCAAATTATTTGGCCTCATAAAGTGACGTAAGGTAACCAAAAGCAATAGCATAAAAGCCAGAAAGATAATAAACATAATGATGTAGCTCTTGGCAAAGAATAGAGGACGGTGATGGTGGAGGTTGGGTGAAGAAGGAGATGAATATCTAGCTATAACAACCTTATGAATTTGCTGTTGTAACTGTTTGAGCTATTATGCTTACTGAAATTGGTGGGTGATCAAATAAAGTCATTTTTTGCCAACTCTTTGATCCTGCAATTTGTTATGGCCTCTTCCAAAGAGCAAAAGATAGTAGAAAAACCAAGTTGATAGGAACAAAAAGGTGTTATTGTTGACAAAGATTAAAGAAGAAGAAAAAGAAGAAGAAGAGAATATTGCTGATGACGATTTAGTAGTCTCTGGGCATTTTTATATGAGGTGGGACCATAAAAGCCACCACTGCAAGGAAAACCTAACTCTCTTTCAGATTTATTTAACCCGTATTTTGGATTAAAAATATGTGATGAGTGGTTTAGGTCTGAACACTGTTGAGATATGAGTAAGGTAAGAGTGCTTCAGGAGATGATGAGTCAGAGAAAATTGAAAGTATGTATGAAGCCTTTTGAAAAGATGAAAGTGGATATGAAAACGTTGTGATGCTTATAATTTTCTTCGTTATGATTATTTGAGTTTTTCATTTTAATAGTTGCATATGAGTTTTGTCCTTGTTCTAGTACTCACAGAATTTAGCTTGGAAGTTATGACCTGCCATTCTTCTTTGGCGATTGATATTCAGCAATGTTACACTGGATAACATATTTCTGTAACAAGGGATGGGAATGCTATTTATTCTTTATAACAATCTGTTTTGCAATGCATGTAGTAAGGATAATGTGTAATTGTTTTAATTTAGCTGAAAATTTTGTGGTATCTTCCCATTAAACCAAGTTATTATATGTTTCTTAATCATTTGTGCAAGTGCATCCACTGTAGTGTTAATCGTTTTACTCTCTTTTCTTTGGTCCTCACAGGAATACGGTGATACCATCCAAATTGATGGCTTTGATGTAGATTATGGGGTGAGAAACATTTCGAGTTGATTGATCCTTTTGGTACGTGTTGTGTATGTTCTGATGCAAATTTGCTACTATTTGCAGAATGAGGTTTTGACCCTTAAACTTGGGGCTTTGGGCACTTATGTGTTGAACAAGCAAACGCCAAATAGGCAAATTTGGTTGTCTTCTCCAGTGAGGTATTATTGTGGTCGATCATATTGATGACTTTCCTGTGGACTGGTTTTGTTTTCTGCTTTCATTTTGTTTTGCTTTGTTTGTTTTGTTTTGTTTTTAAAGGAGGTAGTATTTATTGTAAAATTATCAGCCATCCACCCTAAGGTTACCTCATTATCAAAAATACTACAAAAGCTTGAATTTGTTCAATTTTGCATCTACTGTATGTAATTTGTATCGACCATCCACCAAAAAAACAGAATTATCCTTGCAAAATGATAAATCAAAAGCAAACACAAATTATAGTAGTAGCTATTTTGTAAGGATAATTCTGTCTTTTTGGTTGACAGCGGATGAACATTGTAAATAATGGGTGGAAAATCGAACAAATCTGAAGCTTTGTAGTATTTTTGATAAAAGGATAATTTTTGGGTAGATGGCTGACAATTTCCCTGATCCATGTTTGTTTATTCAAATTTCTATTTAGCATTTTCTGAGTTGCCGGCACCATGCATGCTAGTGTCCATTTGAGGAGCTGTGGGCCTGAGGCATAGCTCCCAAGTGGGAAACTTACCAGACGCACAGTCACATATTCGATCATTTTGTGCATTTTCTACTATCTTCTTTTAGTTAGTCTGAAGGAAAATACTCCTGTTTGCAGCGGTCCATCCAGGTTTGATTGGGATACGGGTGCACAAGGCTGGGTATATAGACGCACTAAAGCTAACTTGTTAAAACTTCTGGAAAGTGAATTGGAGCAGCTGTGTGGTGAGCCTATCAATCTGTCGTCAAGCTGTTAAAGGTCCTGTGATACATAACTAGAGATGTTGTCTTGTTATTAATATTCATTTCAGTAATTAGAAAATTTTCTTGTTTATTATTACTATGGAATACTATTATTCTTATTATTACTTTAAGATCTCCCAATAAAAGGATGGATACTTATGTTCATCAACCAGTTTAGGAAAATTTAAGGTATTTTGTTGTAATAAATGGAAACGTATGTGATGGAGTATCAGCATAGTGTATTCAATATGCTGCAGTTGACTAGGTACAAGTACAATCCGACGTCCCAATTGTGCAAGTAGAATTCAATGTAGCATGATCACGATTGTTGGGACATGATCAAGTCATTTGTTATGGACTGGACTTCGAATATAACACAAGCCATTTCCAGCACTCAAGACGATTGAGTTTTTTCTCAAAACTGAAAAGCCTTCGTGCGTGCACCTCTCTTCTAGAATACTTTTATGTGAGAAAATGTTAAACGAGGCAACTGGGATATCAAACGAATCAAAATTCATGGTTCGATATTTTATGGGTTGTTGAGAAAAATATCAAATTAAAAAAAAAAGGAGTTACTGATTGAAGAAAAAAAAAAAAAGGGAGGGAGAGAGAGCACATTCAAAAGCTAAAAAGTGGAAGAAAAGAGAGAGTAATTCGGGTGAGGTTGATGCGAAGAGATAAAATATTAAAAATGATCTGGATATTTAATTTTAAAAAATTCCATCCGTTAATTGGTTCAATAAATATTAAGAAACATAAAAATAAAATCATTTTTAGGGATTGATGATCTGCCCCCATTTTAAAAATAGGACTTATATAGCACAATTCTATTAGTGAAAAAATAAGTCAATATGTTATTAATGAGAACTATAAACTCGAATATTAACTATTATTATAGTTGTTTAAATTACAAACAAATGTGATAATTTGTGACATAGTTCATTAGTGTGACTTGAACACGACAACAATTAGGAAATTCGAAGGAACCGAAAATGATAATATTAATTAATTTGAACACGCTAATCGGGGCATTATTGATATCGAATTGACGGAGCCTTGAGCATCTCCAAAAGGCTCTTCAAATAAGATTCTACTTCTTATTTGAAGAGCCATATCAATATTAAACACTCCAAAAGACACGTTAATTTAGATTCTTCAAATAAGATTTATTTCTCACTCTTCAATATTGCCGAGTGAGTTTCTCCCTCTTCTATTAATATTTTATTATTATTTATTGAAAAGATAAGACTACAATAATTATTATTTATGTTTCTTTTAAAAAATATAATAACAATTCCATTTGATAATGGGAAAGATTTGATTAAAATAATATTAATTTATTCTTATTTGATGAGCCTTTTGGAGGGGATTATATTTTTCTATACACTTATTTGCCACATCAGTAAGCAAATTGAAATTTGAAGAGTAAAATTTAAAGACCCTTTTGGAGATGCTCTTAGATTTCCGACTTCAACCATCGCAATAACTAAAATAAGGAAAACAAAAAAATTGGCCGATCTTATAATATTAATGTAGGAAGTCTTGGGTAAGATGTAATTTAAATAAACTAAAAGGGAACTTAATGATATTAGCTAGAAGCAAAGACACGAAGTTGCAAACGGGTAGCCATTATCATTAAGCGGCTAACCGTTTTCGATTGAGAGGGTTTTTGTTTGTAAACGGTTAGCCGTTATGAGTAAGTAGCTAACTATTTTTGAGTGAGAGGGTATCTGTTTACAAACAGTTAGTCTTTGTGAGTAAGGGGCTAACTGTTTTCGATTGAGAGGGCTTCATGTTTAATGGTATGTATGTCAAAATTAATGGTAATCTTGGCGGTTCATCGTTTAAATTCCATAAGCTCAAATTTGACAAAAACGATGTGAAACTCAATTAAGCCTATTTTTCAGGATTTCATGCTTGTTATTTTCAAATATCTCAAAAACATTTTCTAATTTATCTCTAAGTTTTGAAAATAATTCATTTATGAAAACTTATGAAATAATTAAAACAATATCAATGCAAATATCCAATAAACTCAAAAAATAATAATTAAATTAATATAAAAAATTAAAATATAAACAAAGAAGGGAAAGAGAATCGAACACGGGATTTTACGTGGTTTGGCAAACTCCATCTATGTCCACGTCTCCAAGTTTACTGGACTTGAGAATTTCACTATTCAAGCTTTACACCTTAAGGCTTCAAAATCTTTATAATTGACTTTCAAGGTGTCAATCGACCTTTACAATCTGAGTTTATCCCAGACCTCTTATTTCAAATGCTTCTCACACTTATAATCACTCAAAAATGAAGATTACAAAGAGTTTCCCTCACATAATATATGTGTTGACAAATGAAAGCGCAAAGTGTGATTTAATGAAAGAATAACAAGTTTTAAGCATAAGAGAAATTGAATATACAATGACAAGCTCAATGATAAATTATAGAATCTTGTTAAATTTGAATTTGATTGATTCTTTTTATAGTTGGAGATGAAAAATTAGTTGTTATTGACCTTCTGCACATAATCAGGTCGTTGTAGTTACTGTCGGATTGTCGTTTTGACCTGAGCAAATGATTGTTATGTTGTAATTTCAAATTGTCGGATCATCGTTTTTCAGAAGTTGGATCGCCATTATTTTCCAGTGATCTTCAAAAGAATTATTTGCAAAATAGACTCATTTCTGGAAACTATCGGTTAGTTGTTATATAGTAAAAAGTTCATTGTTATTTTCCGCAATAAAAAATCATCTTTGGAAGATATTGGTTAGCAGTTTTCTCATAAATGATTCATCGTTATTTTCCAGAATAAAAAATTCCTCTCTAGAAAATATCGGTTGATCGTTTTCTGAGTTAATTGGAATTCGTTTGTTTCCAGAAAGTTTACTCTTTGCTCAATTCATTATATGGCCTAAGTACTTTGATTAAAGACTTCATCAATCTTAATCATTTTAATCTTGATTGCTCAATTCAAAGTTGGGTTATGTATAAGAAAAGAACTTGTCAATTGAATTATTGAAAAAATTACAAGTTAGGAACTTGGATAAGAGCTTCTGTGTGCATGTTGAAAGTAGAATTGGGCACGGCAAGAGTTTATACCACTAATTAACATGATACGAATTTACACGATAAACATGTTTGATGGGTTAATTTTTATTGGGTCAGGTTGTCAACGGTCAACTCATTAAAATTTATTTCATAAAGAGTCAAGTTTGGGTTTATGATAAAAAATTAATTTCTCTCATTAACATTTAATATACAATTTAATAAATTTTATAACTTAATTTATAAATTTTTAAAGAAAAATAAATTAACTTTAAATTGACTAATTACGTAAAGTTATGATAAATTGTAAAATTTTTAAGTACTTATGGTAAAATTTTTATAATCATAACTATACAACTGTATCTTCTAATGCAAGACAATTCTTTTTCTATAATTTGTTCCTTCTAAGATTTTAATCAATGATATTGGTGCCTAGAACTATAGTTGATTTTTTGTACATTATTTGATGATGTCAAACATGAGAATATTAATATTTTCTTTTGTTTGATATTGTATTCTTAAAGAGTTTTGTTTCACAAATTGCTATTTTCGCTTTAAATTAAAGATACAATACAGAAATAGAGAATTACATGGGTTAGTTCGAGTAACACAATAATGATAACAAATGAATTGATAATTTTATTTTTCAACCCAATAAATCAATAAATAAATTTAGATATATATAACTAAAATACAACGGCAATCTCTATCTTACATGCATGTAAGATACATTCCCCTCACATGAATAGTATATGTATGGGACCCACACACTATTCATGTGAGGGGAGTGTATCTTACATGCATGTAAGATAGAGGGACCCAAATACAACATGAGAAGAACACGATACCAAACCACTACCAATTATTAGGCCTAAGCATTATCTCTTAGCCCTTGCACTTAGGCAGCGTCAATTGTTTAAGAAAGGTCGTCGGGCGTCATGTCATGGAACATAATTCCAATGAAAGGGAGTCAGAGGTTTCTCTACATCACAAAATGGCGAGGACCATCCAATGCGAAACCGACAAACCCAGATGACCTTGACTAGGTTCCCACCACCCAGCTGGCGCAACTTTTAACACGTTACCACTTAAATTGCTCAATCGCCCTAATATTTTTTTTCTATTGACTAGTTATGCTACGTCTTTTAATTTGTTTATTTTTCTAAAATAAAACATTTTTTCAATTAAAAAAGTTGGAACTCAGGGAGAAGTTCTTCAAAGAAATCTTTGGCGAAAGATTGAGGAAGAATCAAACTTGATATTTTTGTATAAACAGCTCAAAATTGAATGTCGAAAAAGGGCCAGATAATTTCGAAGATTTTTTAATAATATTAAAATAAATTTCTATTCAGAGTGGAGGACAACTTTAAGAATAAGAAAAGATCTTTGATATTCTTAAAACATAATTATTTATTTATTCACTTACTACACCTGAATATACATGCTAATTTTCTTAAAAACAGTAGTTGCTTTCTTAATTAATTTGAGGATACATAGTTTATAAAAAAAAAAAAAGTGCATGGATATTGAATTAGACGTTGTTGTCAATTTGAGTAGAAAACATGAGGATACCATCCACTGGCTGGTGGAAAAACAAACTAAGCAAGTAAGCATATCCAAAATGAGGAAAGATGCTAAAAATAATTTAATAGGGTTACTAAAATTTCCAAGATGGAAGTCAAGTAAATTAATGAGCTAACGATCCAGGGAAAAACGACGCAGTGGAGGCTCAAGGAGGCAATTGCCTAAGCGTCCATCGAAAAGCATGTGGTAGCAAATGTATGTGAAATGCAGAGCTACTTGTCCATTGACGAACAAAATTTTGAATTATTTCGAAATGGTGGGTAGAAGAGAGAGATTCCAGAGAAGAATCATCAGTAGATGGTCTGATAATCACCTACCATCTGCGATATTCATTATCTATGCAATTTTGTCATGCTTTTTTCTTCCACATGGTTCTGCCAGAGATAACATAACATCTAGCAGTTTGCTCAGTGATGGACAAACTCTTGTGTCAGCCGGAGAAAGATTCGAACTCGGGTTCTTTTCCCCAGCTGATAGCCCTGAGGCTGAGGGTATCCCAAGGCCAAGATATGTAGGAATATGGTATTACAAGTCAAATCCAAGAATATTTTTGTGGGTTGCCAACAGAGAAAATCCCCTGGTTTACAAAAGTGGAGTTTTAGCTATTGCAGAAGATGGAAATCTCAAGTTATTAGATGAAAGTGGAACCCCGTACTGGTATACAGAAGTTGAAAGTTCATCATCTCCACACAGAGTGGCAAAGCTCATGGATTCTGGAAACTTTGTTCTACAAGATGATCAGGTTAGAAAAAATCTATGGGAGAGCTTCAAATACCCAACGGATACATTTCTTGCCGGCATGTGTATGGGCGAAAATCTTTATTTGACTTCATGGGCTGGTCACGACGATCCAAAGCCTGGGAATTTCACTTTTAAGATGGATCAAGGAAAAAATCAGTACCAAATCACGAAACCGCTTATTCGGCATTGGAGAAGTGCAGAGTTCAAGGATGTCTTTAGCCCAAATGAAATTATTCCTTATCAAATATTACACTTGTTATCAAATTTCAGCCAGAGTGTCAATCCCGACGGTGAGAAATCTGTCCATAATAACTTAACTGTTACCCCAATAGACTATTCTAGAACGAGGTTGATCATGAATTACACTGGGGAGATACAGTATTGGATTGAAGATAAAGTGAAGGGGTGGTCTTTGATTTGGAGGGAACCAAGAGACAACTGCAGTCTTTTTCATTACTGCGGAAATTTTGGCATCTGTAACAGTAACCATAAGCGGAAGTGCCAATGTTTGCAAGGCTTTGTGCCTTCTTCACCTGAAAGTTGGAGTTCAGAAGATTTTTTGGGCGGCTGCATCAGAAAAACTGCATTGTGCGGTGGAAAGGACATGTTCTTGAAGAGGCAGATTACAAAAGTTGGGAAAACGGATTCATGCTTACTGGTCGTAAGCGAAGCAGAGTGCTCGAAGCAGTGCCGTGGATTTTGCCCGTGCACGGCATATTCATATAAAGAATCAAAACGAAGAGATGAAGCTGGCACATGCTACATTTGGATAGAGGAACTCAAGGACCTTCGGGAAGATTTTTCTAATGGTGGTCATGAACTCTACATCCGTGTGGCAGCTACTGACTTAGGTATCTCTCACACTTTTAGAATAATTGTGGAAAGTGCCAGGCTAGTTCAATCATAATTGCAAACAGTACAGTGACAATATCAAAGTTATCGTAGTATAATTTAATCTCTCCTTTTCTAGTACTCATTCCCACTTTGGCCATGATTTTTCTCTTGTTTTATGAACAAAGTTGTCAGCAAACTGCATACTATATTATGACCCGTATAAGCATTAGTCTGAAAATGGCTATTGCCTTCAATTGTACTCAAGGTTTGCACGAAAAAGGTCATGATGTATGTACCACTCTTGAGTAAAATGACTTGCTTTCCAAGGCATGACCCAGCAATATAGTTTATTGTCAATGCAACAACATATGGGTTTTGACTGCAAAAATTAAAGAACCCCTTACATGGTTATTCTTAGTCAGATTAGTATTATTCTTTCAGAAAGTGCAGAGAATAAGACAGAAGGCGGTTCCACCCAGCAAGTTGAAGCCTTTAATGGAAGAAAGAAGCACCAATGGACTCTGATTTTTGGAATGACTATTGCTAGTGGGATCATTCTGTCTTGCATAATTATTTATTTCTACACTCGAAGGAAAAGAATCAATAGTCAAGGTAACTAATATGCATTGTGCACATTGTTCTACTAAAACAAGAGCTAAACAATATTAGGTGTTCTTCCATTTAAATTGCATGAGACTATGATTATAAAAATGATTTTTTGAATTCAAAAGGCAGATCGATCAATCGACCAAATATGGCAGCTCCCTTTTATGAGAGTGCGAGGCACGTCAAAGACATGGTAGTAGACTCAGACCAGTTCAAAGAAGAAGAGAAGCAAGGCATAGATTTACCTTTCATTGATTTTGAAAGCATATTAGCTGCTACAGATAATTTCTCAGAAGCAAATAAACTTGGAAAAGGGGGATTTGGGCCTGTTTACAAGGTAGTACTCACAAGACACACTAGTATCCATTGAAGCAAGTTTCTAGTCATCAATATAATTATGCATGTAATAATTGTGATTGCAGGCTAAGTTTCCTGGAGGTCAACAAATTGCTGTAAAGAGGCTCTCAAGTGCTTCAGGACAGGGTTTGGAGGAGTTTAAGAATGAGGTTGTGCTGATTGCTAGGCTTCAGCATCGCAATCTTGTTAGGCTTTTGGGCTACTGCATAGAAGGGCACGAAAAGATTTTATTGTATGAATATATGCCCAATAAAAGCTTGGACTTTTTCATATTTGGTAAGTCCTTAACCCATGTCCTAATTGTCTTCAAGTCAACACAACAATTTAGTGTATTTTGATAGATAGAAACTAGCAACCGTAATGCAACCATAGTCGCTAACGTTAAGGCTTTTGTACGTGAAATGAAAACCTTTTCAGATCCTATGCTTAGTGCGCTATTGCACTGGGAGATGCGCTTCAACATCATTATTGGAATTGCTAGAGGTCTTCTTTATCTTCACCAAGATTCTAGGTTGAGAATTATTCATAGAGACTTGAAAACGAGCAACATTCTGCTGGATCAGGAGATGAATCCTAAAATTTCTGACTTCGGCTTGGCAAGGATTTTCAAAGGCAAACAAACTGAGGGAACCACAAATCGAGTGGTTGGAACTTAGTAAGTTTTAATTTTATCGTATACACAGATTTCAGGTTCCTGATGCAATAAATTATGGAAATTGTATTCAACTTGTCTAACTAATATAAGTGAAAAATCACAATGTCTGTTATAATGCAGTGGCTATATGTCTCCAGAGTATGCATTAGATGGATTTTTCTCAGTCAAGTCCGATGTTTTCAGCTTTGGCGTAGTTGTGCTTGAGATTATCAGTGGAAAAAGAAACACTGGATTTTATAATTCAGAACAAGCTTTGAGCCTTCTAGGTTACGTAAGTAGAGAAGAAATTTTCACACTGTTTTGTCTATTTTTAAACTTCTTATCAAGTTCTATTTTAAACTTGCAGGCGTGGAAATTGTGGCAAGAAGGCAAGGCATTAGATATGATGGATCAGAAACTACATGCCAGCTCCAAACCAAATGAAATCTTAAAGTGCATAAATGTTGGGCTCTTATGTGTGCAGGAAGATCCAAACGATCGTCCCACGATGTCTGATGTTGTTATCATGCTTGGCAGTGAAGCTATGAACCTTGCAACTCCTAAACGACCAGCCTTTGTCATCAGGAGAGGATCTTCTAGCTCGGCATCTTCTTCTAATAAACCAGAATCAAACAACGAACTAACAAATACTTTAGAATGTAGATAATCAGGGAGAATTCTTAATAAGTTTGTCCTCCTTTTGTTAATCCTGCACAATCAGCTTATTGTACATCATCAAATGTTGGTTCTTATATCAGAAGTTGCCTGCTATGTATCCTTTATTATTAGGTACTTCTCTTCAGGAATCATGATTTTCAATGTTTGTGCAAAGCTTTGGATCACGAATGTATCGAATTGAATGTCCAATCGTCCAAGGACAATCAATAAGTGAAGTCTGAAGGCAATGAAATGACTCTAACCTACTATTACAACCATTTGTAATTTAAAAATGTTTTGAAGCTGATGATTACAGCAGTCAACAGTCTTCATGGGTCATTATGATTAAAAAAATATAATTACAGAGAAAGAGATTTTTTTTTTTCCATTTTTCTCTCTTTTTTTTTTAAATATTTGCCAGAATAGAGCAATCATGTCCATGATTACTCTATGTACGCAGGCTTACATTGTGGCCGAGTTGAGGCTTTGACACCCAAAATTTTAACTCATAAAACCCCTCTCCTAACTAAGGTGGCGTTTGTTTTTTAACTTAATGACTTAAAGTGACTTAACTTAATTAATTAAGTTAATTAGAGGTGTTTGTTTTTATAACTTAATGAGAATTTTTAGATAATTTGACTTAATAAAATAAGCTAATTTTTTTGGCTTTTTACTTACTGGAGAAATCTGAATTAAGTCAATTACTTGCTAATGTCAAAAATATCCCTGTTTTATAATTTATTTTTCATGTCTATCCCAAAACTCACCCATAGATATTTACCCCACATAAAAATATCTCTGTTTTTTCTTTCTTATATTATATACGATAAAATTTGAAATTTATGGTATTTTATATATTAAAATTCCAAAATAATTATGTATTCAATTGAATATAATTTTACTTATAAATGTTAAAATATTGTGGTATTTAATATATTATTTATTTGACATTCAAATTTAATAAGGATACAAATGTAAAAGTACATATTTTCAGCTTTTTAACTTGAAAAAAAAACAACTTAATACTTATTTTTCGAGATTCAGACGAAAAAACAAACATATTATTCAGATTCAGACATTCAGACCAATTTAGAATTCAGACTAATTCAGGTCTATTCAGATTTCAGACAAAAAAACAAACACCACCTAAATGTACCTCATTTAAAAGTTTATAAAGTTATAAGAAAAAAAAAACATCGAATAACACCCAACGATTCCAAAACTGCCCTCTAGTTAGACTCCTCTTATCCTACATTTTTCTCTAATATAATGGATAAATCCCTTGCACAACACTTCTCTTACTGTTCTATAGACAAGTTCTCTCTCTCAATTTTTAACTCTACATGACCAAGTAGGGTGTGGCTCGCTTTTGAAAGCACATCGAATATATACTACTTTTTTTAGGTTTAAGGCAATTCTAAATGAAAAAGAAATTTAAAAATAGACATGTCTTAAGAAGAATATGCAAAATTCTTACGAAAAAAAATTACAAAACCTTTAATAAGGTAAATCCCATGTGCCAAAAGAAAAGGCCAAGTATTTTTTTCATTAATTATTTATTTTTCACATGAAAGTTATATACAAAACTCTTCTTTTGAAAAAAAAAAAAAGCCAAGTATGGTGAAAGAGATGAGATATCTGTGGGGGTGTGTTGTGAAAATTTTTTATAATGAGAGAGAAAATGAGTTGTAAAACTGATGTAAAAACGATATCTTAGTCTCGTCCTGTATATGCAGATGGGATAAAAAAAAATTCATTTCTGTCCTTTTATTTATTTTTTTTGTGACAAAAATTTGTTATAATCTCGTCCCATTAAATATCTCGTCCTATTTTATTATCATGAACAGTCTCAAATGTAAATAAATAAATTATGAATTTTCTCTTTTAAGGCTCATCATAATTCAATATAGTAAAAATCTTGAATAAATATAAAGTAGAATAATCAAATAATAGTTTTATTTTAACTACATGCATGTTCGAATATAATTTTAGGCTAACATTTTTTAATTGCCTATTACTTCCATTACACATTTATATTAAGATTCACGCTTCAAAAACAATATATTTGGACAGTAACCAACCTCAACTATGTTAAAATATCTAATAATTCAATAATATAATAATAAACCAAACCAATAGGATTAGCAATAGGATGGGATGGGATGGGACGGGACTTGTCAATCTCAGTCTTGTCCTGATTATACAAGTGCGATAAAAAAAAATACCTCGTTCCCGACTCTTTATTTTTTTAGAACAAAAATATGTCCAAATCATGTCCCAAACAAGATGGGATCCCACATGATTCTATCCTAATAAGAAAAAATGCCATCCCTAGTGGCAGCAACTCTACTCATTGTATCCACTTAACTATTCTTCATAAAATTGATGAGCCCAAAAGATCGCGTTGACAACACAAAATGACCTTGCACAGATATCTTAAATGTGTCTCCTTAACCTTTAACCACTCGAACATGTCAAAGATAATTGATGGTTTCCAACAATTACTAAAACAAATTCTATTTCAAAGGTCATCAGGTCCCTTTAGGCCCCAAATTGTGATAATAAAGAATTGAGTTAAAATCAAGAGTAATTACACATGCCTTGATCTCCAAGCCAAGATTATTTTGCTCATTCAATCAATTTGACAATTCAAATTTGAACCATAAGAAAAGAACTTGTCTATCCAATTATTGAAAAAATTATGTTAGAAAGTTGGATAATAGCTTTTGTATGCTTGTGTTAGTGATATGCCTTAAAGGCCAATCGAGTGGCGCTTGCTTTTAGGGAATTATTGTATTTGATTAGTATTTTAATATTTATAAAATGACAAAATTTAGTCCAAGAAGTAAAATAGTTACGGAACACAATCTCGATATTGTCAAGAATATGAAACATGTATCCTTTGTAATATAATTCTAAAATAGTTTCTAGTGGTAGATTTATGATTGGACATTGAAAATTTCTATAAACACTAGTATATGTTATGACTCTTTTATGGTATGCTTACTAAAATGGATGGTAAGTTTCATATCATTGACATGATATACCAAGTCAAACACATAGCTACTTGTTGTAAGAACAAGTTTACTTAACTTGACCTAATAATAATAAGTCATATGGTATTGAGTGTTAATAGCTTATTATACATTGCAATAGATACTATATTTAATAATGGTCTTTAGACATGAGGCATCACAGATGTCTTGTACATAGACATTTATGATATGTGAAAGCATAAGAATTGATTCCGAATCAAGGAAGAGATTCAGCTGTAGCTATCATGGTTAGTTATGTATGGAGACAAGTGTACGACCAATATGAAATTCATCACTTTGTAACAAACAAAAAGGATATCCCCTATAAGTTAATATGAATTGGCATGAGAAATCATTGGGTAAGGTGAAATGTATTTGAAGGATTTCAAATTATATTTTTCATGTCAAGTTCATTTACATTTATTTTGAGATAAAGCATAAGTGCTTAACACTCTAAACCAGAAGCCATGCTTTCCTCTGAGCATGGATGATGAAAAGACTAGGACATAGAGAAACAATTAGAAGAGGTTCTATAGATCCAGCAATTCTTGTTATTTGGATGGTTATGAAATATTGTTAGGTGTTATTCATGACTTATAGAAACCTTAACATCATTATTGTTCAATGATATTAGCAATGCATCTTAATGTCACGGGATGATAATTTTGCGCAGCAAAGTCCCGTGCGGCACTTGAGCGACCTTAGCGCGTGAGTCACCAAGTAAGCCTTGATTACTCCCCAAACAAGCCAAGCACACACACTTGTAGAAAATGTTATAGGAAGCAAGAGTAGGATGGCCAAGTATGATTGTATTATACACACTTAGAAAGATTACAAGGGTGTTTGTACAAGAGAGCTTGTGTGCTAGATGTGTTGTGTGGGTGTGTTGGTGGTACAAATGATGGGTGCTCACTCTTATTTATAGGGGGTGGAGTGCTTAATTCTAGAGAACTCTACTAAAAGTGGCAAAATATTTAGGGACCCAAGTGGTGAGTCCTAGAATGTTCTAGTGAATGAGTAATATGTAGAGAGTTCTAGATCTTGGGCCGGACTTGGGTTGCTAATCGCACCACGGCTAGTTAGTTGTCTTGGTGGTTCATTTCTAAGTTAACCCCACTTCTAAGTGTACCTGCCTTGAGTACTAAGTGAGCTTGCGTGCGCAAATTAACCTCCAATCGTAGCGATAGCTGCGGATGCAAATTTATTCTACCCATTGCTACAGCACTTATTGTAACAACTGGTACTAATTTGGTAAACAACAGTCATCCCATTAGGAGAGTTTGATCATTTTACTACTATATTCTCAATTGAATCTTAGACACATTCAACTCAGTTTATTTCATTACAATATTTTTTTATTTTCATCTCTCACAATTATTAGTTACATAGAATTATTTGATAATTGTTTGTTTCAGTCCTTAATTGATTTGCATTATTGTGATTTGCTTTAGCATTTCGAGTAACATCAATCCCTGTGGAGACGATCTTGAATACTCATCACTTTATTACTTGTTGTGTATACTTGCACATTGGCATTGATAATAATTGCTTATAGAAATTTACCAACAAGTTTTTGGCGCCGTTGCCGGGGGTTGATTGTTTATTTTTGAAGTGTGAAGTAAATCTTGATAGCGCCAAATTTGATTTGATTCATTCTATTTATTGGTAGATCGGTACATGCATGCGCAAAGACAGATTTGTGGCATTCCAATTCGATCATGAGATTGAAAGGACTGCCAGGAAACTACGAAGAGAACAAAGGAATTAAGAAATTGCTTCAAGCATGAATAATTTACAGGATGCACAAAATTTGAATCCTCACGGGCCTCTACAACCAGTCAACATTCAAGAATAACAGAATGAACATGCTAACGGGAGACAGCCAGGCAACAACAATATTATTTACATGGCTGATGATAGAGACAAAGTTATAAGAGATTACGCTGTACTAACTTCGCAAGTTGTACACCCTGGGATCGTCAAACCTGAGGTAGAAGCAGCAAATTTTGAGTTAAAACCAGTGATGTTTCAAATGTTACAAACAGTGGGACAATTCAGTGGATTGCCTAATGAAGATCCTCATCTCCATCTCAAATTATTCTTGGAAGTGAGTGATGCTTTCAAGATTGCTGGAGCAACACAAACTGCCTTAAGGCTGAGGCTCTTCCCTTATTCTTTAAGAGATCGAGCAAGAGCATGGTTAAATTCGTTACCATCTGATTCCATCACTACATGGAATGAATTGGCTGATAAGTTCTTAATGAAATATTTCCCACCGAAAAAAAATGCAAAGTTGCGGAATGAGATTACTTCATTCCACCAACTTGAAGATAAAAGTCTGTATGAGGCTTGGGAAAGATTCAAGGAATTGCTCAGAAGGTGTCCTTATCATAGTATCCCTTGTTGCATTCAATTAGAAACTTTCTACAATGGGTTGAATCCGAGTACAAGGTTAATGGTGGATGCTTCAGCAAATGGAGCTCTATTATCCAAATCTTACACTGAAGCCTATGAAATTCTGGAAAGAATAGCCAACAATAATTACCAATGGCCTTCAGCCAGGCAACCAGCAGCAAGAGGATCAGTAGGGGTACATAACATTGATGCAATTACAGCCTTATCAGCTCAAGTAACCTCATTGACTAACATGGTAAAAGCCATGACAGCTGTTCCAGCAATAGTAAAGCCAGTTACTGAATTTTCTTGTGTCTACTGTGGTGAAGAACATGATTTTGATAATTATCCTGGAAATCCAGCCTCAGTAAACTATGTGGGTAACTTCAATCTACAACCTCAGAACAACCCATATTCAAATACTTACAACCCAGGCTGGAAACAACACCTAAATTTTTCATGGAGCAGTTAGAATCGAAATGCTCCAGCATTCAATGGACATAATAGAAACACACAGCCACCTGGTTTTCATCAGTAGAGTCAAGGGCAAAAACAAATCAGTCAGGATCCAATCACTTCATTAGAAACACTGATCAATGAGTATATTGCAAAGAATGAAGCAATTGTGCAGAGTTAAGCTGTATCCTTAAGAAACCTTGCGAACCAAATGAGACAACTAGCTACAACAATAAGTAGCAGAACTCAAGGGAGCCTGTCTAGCAACACAGAAGATCCTAGGAGAGAGAGCAAGGAACACTGCAAGGTAATTAGTTTGAGATCTGGAAAAAATGTTGATATACTAGTTGAGATAACTAAAAAGGGGATGGAATGCAATTAAGCACAAAAACCAACTCAAAAGGGAAGTGTGCTACAGAAAAATCCCCATCAAGACACTGAATTATTAGGCCAAGCTACAACAACTGCAGAAGAAATGCAATCAGATCATGCTGAAAAGGAAGCTGCCATACCAGTAGCCACAACCTGCACCACCCTAAACAAACAAAGTTTGGTACCTCCTGAATCTAATCAGCAGTTTAGACATCCACCACCTTTCCCTCAAAGGTTCCAGAAGCAAAAACAAGACAAGCAGTTCAGCAAATTCCTGGAAGTGCTGAAGCAACTACACATAAATATACCTTTTGTAGAAGCTTTAGAACAAATGCCAAATTATGTGAAATTTCTAAAAGATATCTTAGCACGAAAAAGAAGGCTGGGAGAGTTTGAAACTGTTGCTTTAACACAGGAGAACAGTCATATGCTCCAGAGTAAAATTCCCACAAAATTGAAAGATCCAGGGAGTTTTACAATACCTTGCTCTGTAGGGACAAGGTATGCTGGCAGAGCACTTTGTGACTTGGGAGCTAGCATTAATTTGATGCCATTATATGTATTTAAACAGCTTGGAGTAGGGGAATGCAGACCAACAACAGTCACTCTGCAATTGGCTGACAGATCTCATGCATACCCTGAAGGAAAAATAGAGGATGTACTGGTGAAGGTTGATAAATTCATCTTTCCAGTGGATTTCATTGTACTGGATTTTAAAGCTGATAAAGAGGTACCCATTATACTTGGAAGACCTTTCCTAGCAACTGGAAAGACTCTGATAGATGTTCATAAAGAAGAGCTCACAATAAGAGTGAATAATCAGCAAGTCACATTTAATGTACTAGAAGCTATGAGAAACCCTGATGAAGTAGAAGACTACAACTTCCTGAGTGTAGTGGATTTTATTGTAGCAGACAGAATGGATAGATGCTGCAGTAAAGCATTTGACAGAGTCAATACCTTTGATGATGCAGAAGAGGAAGATGTTGCAGCAATTCAGACAGATTGGATGGAAGAAAAACAATCGGATAGGCACACCAGGTTTATTGAGCATTTGAATCTTTTAGACAGGGAAGTAAAAATAGCTTTACCATCTATTGAATCACCTCCTAGTCTTGAATTGAAATTATTATCTTCACATTTAAAATATGCTTATCTTGGTCAAAATAACACACTGTCTGTAATCATCTCTTCTACTTTGGATGCATGTCAAGAACAAAGTTTAGTAGATTTACTTAGAAAATACAGAAGAGCAATTGGATGAACCATGGCAGATATAAAGGGGATAAGCCCATCAATTTGCATGCATAAAATTCTGCTAGAAGATTGCTCCAGCAATTCAGTTGAGCACCAGAGAAGGTTGAACCCTATCATGAAAGAAGTGGTGAAGAAGAAAATCATCAAATGGTTAGATGCTGGAATCATATACCCAATATCAGACAGTTCATGGGTGAGCCCAGTTCAATGTGTTCCCAAGAAATGAGGGATAACAGTAATGGCTAATGAGAAGAATGAACTTATTCCTACAAGGACAGTGACTGGATGGAGAGTATGTATGGATTACAGGAAGCTCAAAAAAGCCACAAGAAAAGACCATTTCCCACTTCCATTCATAGATCAGATGTTGGACAGACTTGCTGGAAAACAGTACTACCGTTTCTTATATGGGTATTGAGGCTACAACCAGATTGCTATAACTCCAGAGGATCAGGAGAAGACTACATTTACTTGTCCTTATAGAACATTTGCCTTCAGAAGAATGCCATTTGGGCTATGTAATGCTCCAGCAACTTTTCAGAGATGCATGATGTCTATATTTTCTGAAATGGTAGAGCAAACTTTGGAAGTTTTCATGGATGACTTCTCAGTTTTTGGGGAAACATACAATGATTGTTTACACAACTTAGAAGAAGTTCTTAAAAGATGTGAGATGACCAACTTAGTACTCAATTGGGAAAAGTGCCATTTCATGGTGCAAGAATGAATAATGCTGGGTCACAAAATATCCAAGGATGGTATTGAGGTAGATAAAGCCAAGATAGAGGTAATAGATAAACTGCCACCAGTGTTAGGAGTTTTTTGGGTCATGCTGGATTCTACAGAAGATTCATTAAGGATTTCTCCAAGGTAGCTAAGCCTCTGTGTTCATTACTGGAGCATGACCAACCATTTCACTTTGACACAAAGTGCCTTAAAGCATTTGGAGAACTAAAGAAAGCTCTGATCACTGCTCCAGTAGTTATATCTCCAGATTGGACTTTACCATTTGAATTGATGTGTGATGATAGTGATCATTCTGTGGGGGCAGTATTGGGGCAAAGAAAGGATAAGGTTTTTCATTCCATATACTATGCAAGCAAAACGTTTACTCCAACTCAGATCAATTACACCACTACAGAGAAAGAGTTACTAGCAGTAGTTTTTGCTTTTGACAAATTCAGAGCTTACCTGGTGGGTACCAAAGTAACTGTTTACACAAACCATACAGCCATCAAATATTTAATTTCAAAGAAGGATGCCAAACTAAGACTAATCCGATGGATCTTATTGGTTCAAGAATTTAATCTGGAAATTGAAGATAGAAAGGGGACTGAGAATCAAGTGGCAGACCACTTGTCACGGCTGGAAGCAGACACTAGTACAATGACAAGGAAGGGCATCACCGAAACTTTTCCTGATGAACAGCTGTTGGTAATACAGCAATCACAGATGCTACAGCAATCAGAACCTCCATGGTATGCAGACTTGGCTAACTACTTAGTAAGTGGGTTGCTACCACCTGAGCTGAAGTTTCAAGAGAAAAAGAAATTTCTTCATGATGTTAGAAGTTATCAGTGGGATGACCCACATTTATATAAGCTATGCTCAGATCAAGTAATAAGAAGATGTGTTGCAACAGAAGAAATGCCTCAAATACTGGAGTCATGTCATGCTGCAGCATATGAAGGACATTTTGGTGGTCACAGAACAGCTGCCAAAGTTATGCAATCGGGTTATTATTGGCCCACTATCTTTAAAGATGCTTATGAATTTGTTAAATGTTGTGACAGGTGTCAAAGGATAGGGAACATAACTAGCAGACATGAGATGCCATTGACTAACATACTGGAAGTAGAAGTTTTCGATGTTTGGGGAATAGATTTCATGGGACCTTTTCCCCCATACTTTGGGAACTTATATATCCTTATTGCTGTAGATTATGTCTCTAAGTGGGTAGAAGCTGCAGCACTACCTACCAATGATGCTAAAACAATGGTGACTTTTCTTCAAAAAAATATTTTCTCCAGGTTTGGCACTCCTAGAGCAATTATTAGTGATGAAGGCACACATTTTTGCAACAAAATCTTTGCTGCAGCAATGATGAAAAGTGTCCAACAGAGAAATTAAAAAGATCTTAGAAAAAGTGGTGAACCCAACAAGGAAGGATTGATTTTTACATTTGCATGACACTCTATGGGCTTACAAAACAACATACAAAACTCCACTCGGCATGTCTTCTTACCAAATTGTTTATGACAAAGCATGTCATTTGCCACTAGAGCTAGAGCACAAAGCCCATTGGGCACTGGAGAAATTAAATTGGGATATGCATGCTGCAGCAGAGCAAAGAAAACTTCAATTTTGTGAGCTTGATGAATTATGACTATTTTCATATGAAAATGCAAGAATCTATAAAGAGATAACAAAACACTGGCAACAAGCATATTCAACACAGGAAATTCACCCCTGGTCAATTAATGTTGCTCCACAACACAAGACTAAGATTGTTTCCGGGAAAACTCAAGTCACGATGGTTTGGCCCGTTTAAGCTGTTACAATCTTACCCTCATGGAGTTGTTGATCTTCTAGATGAACAAACAGGCCACGAGTTCAAGGTTAATGGGCACAGGGTTAAGCATTACATACATCCAGCAGCAGAATGTTCAAAGGAGGTGTTACTCCTTAAAGAACCCAGCTATTGAGCAAAGATAGAAGGTCAGGCTGAAAGACCTTAAATCAAGCGCTTCATGGGAGGCAGCCCATTGAGGAGACAGCCACTTCAAACCAATTTTGATATCCTTTGGTTTTATGGACAGCTCTCCCTCTTTACTATTTTATTTAATCTTGTTTTTCCATGTTAACCATTTATTTTTTTTATCCTTTTCCATTATGGCATACTTTAGTTTCACTTCAATTTGATATATCTATGTCTTTTAATAATTTTAGGCTTGAATTTAGTAAGTGTGACAATTGAATTCTATATTGACACGTGAGAATGCATGGTGGCAGAATTTAGAGGTGAACCACGTGTCAGAAGCTTTTAGTGGGGAGTATAGATCCGTGCTTAGAATAAACGAATGGGTGTTGCAGCAGCTAATTGTACCGTTACAGTAAATTAAAAGCTGGAGCCTTTCACTTATCGTTGGAGATAAAATCATGACAGATGGATGCATGGATATGGATAAAAATTGCGGAAACAAATCTCCGAAAATAGAGCTTTAAATGCACTGGCCGATGATTTTGGGATATGCACATTTAATTCAAAATATTTTATTCCCTTAATTATTTCAAGTTACCGTAGTTATCTCCAATTAAAAGTCCACTATAAAAAGGAGTCACTGTGCTTAGTACTTTACGCCATTATTCCCCATCTCCTTCGCAAAATCCAACTCTCATAATTCTTAACCTCTTCTTCTCTTTTTACTCTCAGGAACAGTAACCTCAATTTATTACTGCTACAGCAATGCCGAGATACAAGAAAACAGCAAGCCGCCTCAAAGATCCGTCACGATTCCAGAGTTATCACGCTGAAGAAAAATATGAAGAATTCATAGAGCCACGTCGAATTCGGGAAGAAAAAGGGTTTCAATTCCCAGACCAACTCACGGGAATTGTACAAACCATTCATAATGCTGTGGCAAAGCGAGGATGGCTAGAGTTTTGCAACCACCCTTGAGATCCTGTGCTGCCTGTTGTCAAAGAATTTTACGTCAATTTGGTAAGCCCTGATCAGCACAACGTATGGGTAAGAAATACACTTGTCCCATTAGACTCTTGTGTTATCAATACTTTCTATAACTTACCTGCTGAAATTGCCTGTGAGTATGCTAAGTTGCGTGATAAGTTGACCCCGAAAAAGTGGAATACCATTTTCAAAACTTTTACTATCGAAGAGGCATCATGGGTTAACGAGGAAGGACATGTAGTTAATAGGATAGATTTGACACCTATTGCTAAGGTGTGGGTGAAATTTCTGAAATCTAGGCTTATGCCCACCACTCACACCACTACAGTTTTTCAAGAGAGGTTGGTCTTGTTATATGTTATTGTTGGAGGGTTTCCCATAGATGTGGGTAGCATCATTGCACAAGAAATCTGAGATTGTGTAGTCAAAACTCACCGAACTGCTGCCTTGCTATTTCCCTCTCTTGTCACTAGCATTTGTGTAGTTTCAGGTATTCGTCTTGACGCCAGAGATGAACGTGTAAAAAATGATGGTGCCTTTACGGCACGTACCATTGAGAGAGTTGCTGGTGAGAGTGCTGGAACAACCACCGAACCAGCTGTTGTCACTGGAGCAAGACGAGCTATTGGGTTAGAACAGACAATCCAGGAACTCAGCAATAGTATAACTCAATGTGTAGAAGCCCAACAGAGGGAAAATGATCGATTTTGGAGCTATCTACAGCACCTGGATAACCAACTACACTAATTTGCTCTGTACATGAAACGCACTCACCGGAACTTCCCTGATGCACTGCTCCAGCAGTTCAATTTTGACACCAGCACCACAGGTGCTCTAGCAGCAGCCAGTGAAGAAGCCACTGCTTCAGATGAACCAACAGAGGAAGCTGCCACTGAGCCACAAGCATCAGTCGACTTAGAAGAGGCTGAGCCATCTGACCCACCTGAGGACGAAGGTGACAAGTCTGAGACTGATAGCTCACCCTCAGAGGCAGAAGACAACTCAGAAAAAGAAAGTGAGGAACTAACCGTCCCAGCTCAACCTAAAACCAAAAAGAAACACATTATTCAAGAAGAAAAGGAAGAAGACCCTAAAGAGGAACCCTCTATTCCAGTTTTTGCGAGTAAGAGCAAGGATAAGAGTAAAGCTAAATTGGCAACCCCTCCAGCCTCTGAAGATGAAATGGAGCGAGTCGATGCTGAGCTGGCTGCTGCAGCAGCCAGAGCTATGCCTACATCTGAGCAAGCCAAGCAACTACTTGCGGTTATTGCTGCCATCACTGCTGAGGGCCAGGCAGCTGATGCATTGACCCCAAAGCCTCCACAACAAACTCCTAGCCAGCCTATCCGCACTAGTCCAAGACAATCCAGCAAAAGAAAAAGCAGTACGTCTAAAGGTACCGCTACAGCAACCCCAGCCACCACTCCTCTCACCAGCCCCGCAACGAAAAAGACAAAGACATTGCCAGCCACCTCCCCCAAAGCTTCACCAAAGGATAAGCTGCGCAGTGCATCAAAGAAGCGCTAATGAGCAACATGTCCTGTGCTGCAGTCCCCACCCCAGGGGAGTACTCTTTCTTTACTAGTTCATTTCAGTTAAAAAAAACAAAAAAAGCTTTACTAGTTTATTGTTTGTCCATTTGTGAGTTGTTGTTATGTATGCTTGTGAGGACACATAATCTCTTAAGTTTGGGGAGGTTATTGCCGAATGCATGTGATTTATGTTTTATGTATGTGTTTATGTCTGTGTTGTGTGAAGCTCTGTTATCTAGTATTTGTGTATAGATTTAAATACCTAATGAAGATAAATTGAGTGTTATTAAGTATTATGAGAGTGCCAAGTAGAGATAAGTTATAGATGAAAGTGACATTCTGTCCTGACACTTAGACTTTGGTTAAATTGTATGAGACTACTAGAGCAAAGCCAGAAGAATAGAACAGATCCTAAGTTTGGGGGGAGAAGCACGTTTGATTAACTGTGATTTCTATGAAATACAATATGTTCCAATGGCTCAAGTTGCTGAGTAAACCAGATCTGAATATGTACCCTATATGCAGAATTGTGTTCAAAGGTAGTAAGAGTTATGAGCAATGTTGTAGCACTGTTAAAATATATATATATATATATCCTCTGTCTAAGACATCAAGTAGCCAAGTCTGTTCATGAGCCCCATGTTTAGCCTTGAGTAAAAGATATCTCTAGATAAGATTACATTATAGTTACTGCTGCAGCAACTCTGATCTGGGCATGGTTTGAGTAATTGGGTGTCATCATTACAAGTGATTGACATTCACATGAAAAATAAATGTTACAGTGAGGAGGTTGATGACTCTCTAATTTAGCAATATTAGAACAATCACAGTTTGAATATGTGAAATTTATGCTACCCCTTTTATGAATAAAGTATATCACTGCTGAAATTTCTGCAATTCATTGGTGATGTTACACCATATCTGGAATTTAATCAAAATAGCACACACACACTATGGACAGAAAGAAGCTTAAGTCTAGAACTGATTTACTATGGGCATTTTGTATGATTGGGATTGAGATCTGAAGGTGGAAGAATCTTTACAAATTGGATAAAAGAGCTAAAGTTGTGTGCATGTTTGTTTGCAGGAAATATTAGTATATGTCATTACTTGAGGGCAAGCAATGGTTTAAGTTTGGGGGTGTGATAACTCTAGAAAATGAGAGTTATTACATCAATTGTAGACTTGAATCAAGGTCACTTAGAGAACCAATAAGGTGTTTTTATTACATTTTGGGTACCTTTTGTATAAACATTAATTTTAGTTGAGTTTTAATAAGTATTGATTGAATCATAGTAATTTGTGCTAAAAACAGGTTTTAAATTGTAGGTTTTAAATTTGTGAGAGGATGTTGAGACATTAGAAGAGCAAGAGGAGGAAGGAAGATGGCCACAAAAGAAGTAAAGCACAATCGGGAATAAAAAAATGTTGTAGCGGCTGTCAGAGCAACTAGTGCTGTAGCAATTTGGGAGCAGTGCGGGAGAAAATTTAAGTGCGAGTCAACCATAAAGTCGCGATCTGCAGGTTTCCTAATTTAAACACATGCACGCTCATGGGCTTTGGTTTTAACCTAATTTGCAATATAAAAAGGAGGCGTGCACCACATAGAAGGGCGGCAAGGAATTATCATTAGAGTAATTAGACAGAACGAAGGAGAAGAAGATCAGAATTGAAGAGTGTTGTTTCGGCAACATTGGACAATCATGCAGAATTGACTGTTCTTTTATGTTGTTATGGTAATTCTGTAGCATTATACTCTAGTAGTTTTTATGAATACAACTGTTTTTTCGGTTGACCACCCATTTAATAGTTTTAGTTAAGACAGAGCAGCAAAAGGGCATGTCTTAGCGGACATTATTAGAGTATTATTTGTTCTTAAGTCGAGTTTCCTGGATTAGGTTATCTTGAATCCCATAAGGGCAATACTTGAAGTTAAGATTTGTGACACTCTAGACATAGGTGTTCACCTTGTAGGGTAGAGAGATTAAATGTTATAATGCCATACTATAAAGATATGAGCAACTGGTCATTGTTAGTAGATTTAAATGAATGAGATTTCCAACATGCGATAGCTGCGGATGCAAATTTATTCTACCCATTGCTGCAACACTTATTGTAACAACTGGTACTAATTTGGTAAACAACAGTCATCCCATTAGGAGAGTTTGATCATTCAACTACTATATTCTCAATTGAATCTTACACACATTCAACTCAGTTTATTTCATTACAATATTGTTTTATTTTCATCTCTCACAATTATTAGTTACATAGAATTATTTGATAATTGTTTGTTTCGGTCCTTAATTGATTTGCATTATTGTGATTTGCTTTAGCATTTCGAGTAACATCAATCCCTGTGGAGACGATCTTGAATACTCATCACTTTATTACTTGTTGTGTATACTTGCACATTGGGATTGATAATAATTGCTTATAGAAATTTAACAACGCTTGCTTTGCCCGCTCTTACCGCTTGAAGGCTTTTTCTGTCCCTATTCCTTGCGGTTGCGGCCTTTGTCCTTCTGGCCCTCTCCCCCACCTTTACTGTGGCTAGGCCTCTTATCTTTGGGCTAGACGAAGTAATCGGAAAGTGATTCCGCAATGGCAATGGCATCGTCGAGAGTTTGCACGCCATGCTTATCAAGCTCCGTCTTGGCCCAATCTTTAAGGCCGTCTTGAAAGTAGAAGAGAGAGTCCTTATCGGACATGTCGGAAATCTCAAGCATAAGGGTGGTGAAGTCGTTGATGTAATCGCTGACGCTATCCGTTTGCTTGAGCCGACATAACCGCACTCGTGCTTCCTTCTCCGCATTACTCGGGGCAAAATGCTTGCGGAGTTCTTGCTGAAATTCGGCGCATGTGCTGATGGCGCAAATGCCCTTGCCCATCTTACCGTGTTTTCGCCGCCACCATAGTTGTGCAGCGCCTCGGAGGAATGTAGGTGCGGTGCCTACCTTTGATGCCTCGTCATGAACACCCATGGCATTGAAATATTGCTCTAGCCCAAAGAGGAAGTTATCCACCACAACGGCGTTGTGCGCACCATCATCAGTATTGGGCTTGGGCACGTCAATGGGCGCGCATCACTCGAGCTTGCGGGAACCGCAGTCGGGCTAGGTGTGAGTGTGCGCTTGTGCCAAGCCCAGTCCGAGCGGACCTCATCGACCTCCGCACGGACTGAATGCAACTCATTTTACACAAAGCTACGCAAATTGAGCAGCTCGTCATGGAACGCTCGAAACTCCCCTCGGAGGGAGTCGGCTTGGTCTTGCACGAGGGCTTTGGTGGCGACCGTGAATTCGCCATACTCACACTCAAGGCCATCGACTCGCTCCTCTAATGTATCAAGGGTGTCTTGGGCAGAAGCCATTGAAGTTTCGAGCGTGGCAACACAAGGTTCCAATTCATCCATAGAAGGGGCTTTGGACTTACCTCGGGACTTTGGCTGTCCGCGTCATCCCTCCTCGCGGCCACGAGCTTGCTCCGGTACCTCCGCACCGAGTGTGCCCTCTTGCAATGTTCTGGAAGGATTGGCCATCGTCTCCGAGCTAGCTTGCGGGTGGGTGCAAACCGTAACTCTGATACCACTTGTCACGGGTGTTAGCCTAAAGGGCTATACATAATGTAATTTTGATGATAACAAACATATGTATTAAGTGATTTAATAAATATTGTATTTCACATTTTCACTAGTTTTTGAAGGGTAATATTTATGCAAGTGAATCAAGTGAAATCAAGCTCGAGACATTCAACGGACAACGGCAAAATCAAGAATAAAGTTTAGAACTCAACGGATAAATTAGTGCGATAAATTCTTGTAAAGCCGGTATAATTTAATTGATGCATGATTTAGCATTTGAAAAGCTCAAGAGATAAATTTAATTAATTACTTTTTATAAACTAAAAGGTTTTATTTTTATAAGATAAAGTACCTTGTGGTTTTGAGTAATTTGGACTTAAATATAAAGTTTTGAAATATTTGATTTTAATAAGTATTATTATTAAATTTCGGAGTTGGACGTTTTTACAAACATTTGAAATGTTTTGGGCCATACTATAATGTATGAATATTTTGGACTAAAGTGAAAGGTTTTGAGAACTTTGAAGAATATGGGCATTATGTTGAAAAGGACCTTTTTGCGAAATAATAATATCTTTGGGGTCATATCATAATTTTAGAAAGTTTTGGAAAGACAATTATTCTTAGGAAATTCTGAAATTGGATCTATTTAGAAAATTTTATGACGTTTTGGGCTGTAGTATAATTATAAAAAGTTTTGGGCCAACGTATAATTTTAGTGAACAGTGTTATTGTAGTAAAATTCAAAAATAACGGTAATATCACTGTTCCTGAGCGGCTAGCCAGATAAATCAAGCGGCTAACCGCTTGGGCGCTGGAATTTGCCTATAACGGCTAGTTTTCGGGCTTTAACTATAAAAACTCAACTCAAACTTCATTCTAAGATTAAATACAAGGAAAAACAAGATCATATAACATATATTGAGCTTCCATTTCGCAAATCATCATTTATTGAATCATCATTGAGCTATAATTTGTTATCTACTCTTAAAGAGAGTTTCATTGTTGTGATTTTCATTTCTCATCAAATTGTGAGTGTACAAGTGTGAGAAACACTTGGGGTGAAGAAATTGGGGAGATAATCTCTTGTTGTAAAGGTCCATTGACACCTTGGAAGTCAATTGTAAACATTTGAAGCCTTGGGAGGTTTGGATAGTGAAATCTCAAGCCGGGTGTGCTTGGAGGCGTGGACGTAGGCGAGGATAGCCGAACCACGTAAAAATCCTTGTGTTTGTTTTCTCTTCCCTTACTCTTTTAATATTGTGCTTGATTGAATTTATTGTTTTTTATTTGATTAAGGCATATAGATTAAATTGTTGTGCGAATTGTATTGCATAATTTTAAAATCCCAATTCACCCCCCTCTTGGGTTGCATAACTTGCATTTCATTTGGTATCAGAGCAAGGTGCTCTTGTGCAGACTTAACCATCTAGAGTTAAAGATCAATGGCAACCCATAATGACTCAACTTTTAAGGAAAGACAATCTACAATTAGACCACCATTCTTTGATGGTAATGACTACCCATATTGGAAAACTAGGATGAGAATTTATTTACAAGCTTTAGATTATGAAATTTGGGAAATTGTTTGTGATGGTCCATTTATGCCTTTGACTAAAAACGAAGTCGGGGAAAATATTCCAAAACCTTCACGAGAATGGAATGAATTGGAAAAGAGAAGAGCTTCTCTAAATTCCAAAGCTATGAATGCCTTATTTTGTGCACTAGATAAGAAAGAGTTTCATAGAGTATCTAGTTGTGAAAGTGCTAATGAAATTTGGCACAAACTTGAAGTTGTTTATGAAGGCACGAATCAAGTGAAAGAGTCTAAAATTAATAGGTACACTCGACAATATGAATTGTTTCAAATGGAACAAAATGAGAGTGTGTATTCTATGTATACTAGATTTACGGACATAGTGAACACTCTAGGAGCCCTAGGAAATACCTTTTCAAATAGCGAGAAAGTTAAGAAAATCATTAGGTCGCTACCTAAGGAATGAAGACCAAAAAGGACTGCCATTGAGGAAGCCAAAGATTTAAATATTTTACCTATTGATGATTTAATTGGTTCTCTTATTTCTTATGAGGAAGACTTGGCAACCGAAAAAGGCCATGAGGAGAAGAAGAAAAGCATTGCTCTCAAAGCCTTGAAACATGAAAGTGATGAGGAAAGCGAGCTGGATGAGGAGGAGATAGATATGCTGGCTAGGAGGTTTAGAAAACTTTTTAAGAAATTCAGTGAGCGAAGAAAATTTAGAGACCTCAAGAACCAAAAGGAGAAGAAGGAAGTAATCAAATGTTATGAGTGCAAGAAGCCTGGTCATATAAGAACGGAATGCCCTCTTCTCAACAAGCCCAAGAAGAGAGCAATGGTAGCCACATGGGATGATAGCGATGAGGAAACAAGTGATGATGAAAAACATCAAGAAATGACAAATCTAGCTCTCATGGCAATTGGAGATGAATCGGATGATGAACTTGATGAGGTAAATGATCTTTCTACTTATGATGAATTATATGATGCTTTTAAAGAATTGCATGATAATTGGATAAAAATTGGTAAAAAGAATGCATGTCTTAAAAAGAAAATGGTAAAGCTCACAAATGAGAATGAATCTCTAAGTGTAAAGATTACATGCCTAGAATTAGATAATAAAACATTGCATGATAGAGTTGCATTATTAAATGAGAAACCTAGCACTTCACATGAGCATCTAGAATTATATGTAGATAACTTGAAAAATGAAAAGGATGCTTTACAAAAATGCAATGATTCATTAAATGAAAAGATTAAAGGACTAGAGTTAGATAATAAAATATTGCATGACAGAATTGCATCATTTAAATGCAAACAAAGTACTTCATATGAGCATGAGAAATCACATGTTGATGAATTAATGAAAGAAAATGAAGTGCTTAAGAAGAAGAGCAATGAGCTAAATTAAATTGTGTTAAAATTCACAAATGAGCAAAAGATGTTGGATAACTTGCTTAATTCACAAAAATGTGTGTTTGATAAAGGAGGTATTGGTTATAAGCCAAATTTGAAACAAAAATATTATAAGAGTTATTTTATTAAAACTACCTCCATTAATGATAAAATTGTATGTCATTATTGCAATCAAAATGGTCACATCAAGCTTAGATGTCCGGTTAAAAGAAATGCATATTATGGAGTAACATGTATTTGAGTTCCAAAAGGAACTATTGTTAACACTCAATGACCCAAGAATATTTGGGTACCAAAGCACACAACTTGAATATTTTTTGTAGGCACCATAATCAAGGAATGGCGGAGAGTTCCTTGATAAAAGCTTATGAGAATAATCACTTGATCATGGTGTAAGCAAAAATGATGAGACAATATGATTTAATTGTTTTGGTAACAATTATTGCCTTATTGATTATAAAGTGATGGTCTTTTAAGCTTAGTAAGTATTTAATAATTCATTTGGTATCATGTTGAGTGAATCATGAAAAATGGATGGTAGCTTGAATTTGTGAAAGTATACTTGTATGTTTACATGATTGAATTATCATTGTGTTTAACATTGAGTGCTTTATCATGATGCATGGTTATATATATATGATGATAGCTTGTCAACTCATCATGATTGATTTGTTTGATTTTAATGATTATGTAATGCAAACATGATAAATGAGTGATATGCTTATTAATCTTTGAATGCATATATGTTTCATGATTGAAGTAAAATTTATACATGATGGATGGATTATTAGTTTGAATTAATCATCTTTTAGATGTTTAAAATCATGAATCATGCATTAAATTGGCTCTTGAGATGTTTCGGGATCACAAAATGGTTACGGGATTGATCGAAACTAGCCGGAAAGCAACTATTGTGCAGATGGACAGCCACCAGGCGGCTAGCCGCTTGGTCACGGGTTGGGTGTTTTTTTTTTGCTTCTTCTTCTTCACTTGTTATTTTTCTGCACTTGTTCTCTCTTTCATCCAAAACCGTAAACCACCCATCCATTTTTATGCCCAAATCAATCATTCAAACTAAAACCCATGCATCTCATCTTCGTTAATCACTTCTCCATAATCTTTTCTTCACTTGTTCTTCACTCATTTCTTTTTCTCTCTCACGCGTGAATAGTGCCTCTCCATTTTCTTTCTCAAATCTCTTCATCTTTCACTCATTTTCTTGTTAAAATCAATCACTCAAATCATTATTCATTCATTACTCCTTCAATTTTCACTCTCAAAACTTGATTTCATCATCTCTCCACATAAAACCCAAAATCGAAAACCTAACTTACCCATTTCATTCTCTTCCAATTTAAGCTCTTTTTAGCCCACTTTTGATCCAATCAACACCATCTATTATCTTAAATGATCTCTTGGATCCATATAATCGGTTTAAAATCATGCATTTCACTCATTATTTTACAAAACCGAATTTGTGCACTTTGGGTATTTTAAATTACCACTTCCATAGTGTGCTCTCCTTATGGATTTTACCATCGTTCCTTATTATATTATGCACGTACATTTTCATATGCATAATTGTTTTAATTGTGGATTACGGATGATGGTTGTTTAATATTTGGATAATTTATATTTGGATGATATTTTCTGAATTCTTAGAATGAATATGACTCTTTGGATTAATTGCATGCTTTATTTTTATATGCTTCTTGATTAATCATTGAGATATTCTTTTTGGTATAAGCATGGATTTATAGTACTTTCGATGATTGATGATTATACGTGTGTTGCTTGATGAATTAATGGAGTTGTTGGTTTGTTATAATTGTTTCAGCTTATATGGAAGTGTTTTTAACCATGTTGTATATTTAAGGATTTGTTCATTTTAAGGGGAGACTCTGCCGAAATTTTTGCTCGCGCAAAATTAGTAATATCTTTATCGAATTATTTTTTATGTTCTTGTTTCGATTGCATCGATCTATTTTTTTATGAAGGAGGAGATAAATATGATATGTTTTTGGATAATATCATTTTGGTTAAATTTTTTAATTGGCCATATATTTAGGGGGAGCATACAATATGATTTTGGATAATATGTATTATGAGCATTCTTTTGATGGCGTGATGATTCATGATCATTTTATGGTTAATTGGATGTTTGGTTATTATATGTTTCTTGATTAACCATTGACCTATTATCGATTTTCGCATGAATTTCTAGTAATTTTGATGATGAAGGGGGAGGAGTCATGTATTTTGAATATGAAGAAATATAATATGTATTTTGATCTTAAAGTATTTGTTCATATTTTTGAAATATTCAGGGGGAGTTTTTGTTTTGAATTTGATTTATACGTTTAATTATATATGTCATGTATTAAGGGGGAGTATAAATGTCAAAATAGATGAGATGTTTGTCATCATCAAAAAGGGGGAGATTGTTAGCCTAAAGGGCTATACATAATGTAATTTTGATGATAACAAACATATGTATTAAGTGATTTAATAAATATTGTATTTCACATTTTCACTAGTTTTTGAAGGGTAATATTTATGCAAGTGAATCAAGTGAAATCAAGCTCAAGACACTCAACGGACAACGGTGAAATCAAGAATAAAGTTTAGAGCTCAACGGATAAATTAGTGCGATAAATTCTTGTAAAGCCGGTATAATTTAATTGATGCATGATTTAGCATTTGAAAAGCTCAAGAGATAAATTTAATTAATTACTTTTTATAAACTAAAAGGTTTTATTTTTATAAGATAAAGTACCTTGTGGTTTTGAGTAATTTGGACTTAAATATAAAGTTTTGAAATATTTGATTTTAATAAGTATTATTATTAAATTTCGGAGTTGGACGTTTTTACAAACATTTGAAATGTTTTGGGCCATACTATAATGTATGAATATTTTGGACTAAAGTGAAAGGTTTTGAGAACTTTGAAGAATATGGGCATTATGTTGAAAAGGACCTTTTTGCGAAATAATAATATCTTTGGGGTCATATCATAATTTTAGAAAGTTTTGGAAAGACAATTATTCTTAGGAAATTCTGAAATTGGATCTATTTGCAAAGTTTTATGACGTTTTGGGTCGTAATATAATTATAAAAAGTTTTGGGCCAAAGTATAATTTTAGTAAACAGTGTTACTGTAGAAAACAACGGTAATATCACTGTTCCTGAGTGGCTAGCCAGATAAATCAAGCGGCTAACCGCTTGGGCGCGGGAATTTGCCTATAACGGCTAGTTTACGGGCTTTAACTATAAAAACTCAACTCAAACTTCATTCTAAGATTAAATACAAGGAAAAACAAGATCATATAACATATATTGAGCTTCCATTTCACAAATCATCATTTATTGAATCATCATTGAGCTATAATTTGTTATCTACTCTTAAAGAGAGTTTCATTGTTGTGATTTTCATTTCTCATCAAATTGTGAGTGTACAAGTGTGAGAAACACTTGGGGTGAAGAGATTGGGGAGATAATCTCTTGTTGTAAAGGTCCATTGACACCTTAGAAGTCAATTGTAAACATTTGAAGCCTTGGGAGGTTTGGATAGTGAAATCTCAAGCCGGGTGTGCTTGGAGGCGTGGACGTAGGCGAGGATAGCCGAACCACGTAAAAATCCTTGTGTTTGTTTTCTCTTCCCTTACTCTTTTAATATTGTGCTTGATTGAATTTATTGTTTTTTATTTGATTAAGGCATATAGATTAAATTGTTGTGCGAATTGTATTGCATAATTTTAAAATCCCAATTCACCCCCCCTATTGGGTTGCATAACTTGCATTTCAACGGGATGATAATTTTGCGCAGCAAAGTCCCGTGCGACACTTGAGCGACCTTAGCGCGTGAGTCGCCAAGTAAGCCTTGATTACTCCCCAAATAAGCCAAGCACAAACACTTGTAGAAAATGTTATGGGAAACAAGAGTAGGATGCCCAAGTATGATTGTATTATACACACTTAGAAAGATTACAATGATGTTTGTACAAGAGAGCTTGTGTGCTAGATGTGTTGTGTGGGTGTGTTGGTGGTGCAAATGATGGGTGCTCACTCCTATTTATAGGGGGTGGAGTGCTTAATTCTAGAGAACTCTACTACAAGTGGCAAAATATTTAGGGACCCAAGTGGTGAGTCCTAGAATGTTCTAGTGAATGAGTAATATGTAGAGAGTTCTAGATCTTGGGCCGGACTTGGGTTGCTAATCGCACCACTGCTAGTTAGTTGTCTTGGTGGCCCATTTCTAAGTTAACCCCACTTCTAAGTGTACCCGCCTTGAGTACTAAGCGAGCCTGCGTGCGTAAATTAACCTCCAATCATAGAGTTTTGAGCGGCCCGTGACATTAAGGTCATTAGAAAAGTTCTAATTGATAACAAAAAATCGTAGCATCTTTTAATGAATAAGAGTTATCATTAAAATAGTTTTACTACCTTGTAACAAAGAACCTAAAAGGTCACATTCATAATAGAAATGAAAAAAGAGTTACTAGAAAATGAGAAGTTAAATTTCTTAATTTTAAGAAAATTGGTATTTATGTTATAATTTATTAAAAAATGAATATGTATCTTAAATATGATTTAAGATAGAAAATTTGATGTTTCATAAACCGTTTAAGGAACAAAATAAATTTCATAAATTTTTAATCAAACATTGGGTTTGAGATCAATCATGTAAAAAGACCATATTGGACATGTTTCGGTTCATAAATGATTATGAACTTTTAGACCAATTTTGGATACAGAATTTTGGGCTTTTATTGGACCTAATATGGATTAGGAAAAAGCATAAAAACATGTCACAAAAATAAGCTCAAGATCAAGTAATATTTAAGCTATTTATTTATTCAAAATTAATTTGATTAAAAAAATTATTGAAATGATAATGTTTGGTGCCATTATTGAAAAGATAGTGTCAGCTTTACTTGGTGGAATGAATGATTATGAACTAACATTCATATTTCTTTATTATCTCTTTCATTTCAAAATGAAATTTGGTGATTCCAAATCCTATGGACTCTTGTGAGATTTCTAAGTGTAGATTGATTAGAGGCATCAAAATTGGGGTTGTTTTAAGAATCTCAAATCACACAAAAATAGAAGATGTTCGTGTAATGGTCTATTTCCTGGACAATTTTTGTAACTTTTTGTTTTTGGTCCTTTTCTCCTATCTCATGAAGTTATTTCAGAAACTACAAGTAAGATAATTAAACTTCAATCTTTCCTCTTAATTTTCATTTTTGAATGAAGCTGATCTGAGATTTTAGAGCTTTTGCCATTCATTTTAATTTTATTGTGCAGAAGTTGCGTTTTCAAGAACCTTATAGACAAATGTTATCCTTCAGCTTGTTGAAAGTAGTATTAGACATGGCAAAAGTTCACAGGACATATTATACAACGCAATAAAAACTATTGTTGGGTCGATTTTTATTGGGTTAGGCCAATGGGTCAACTCATTACAATGGATTTCATAAGGAATCCGATTTGAGTTTAAGATCAAAAGTCAATTTCACTCATTACTCATTAACATTTATTATACAATTTAATAAATTTTATAACTCAATTTATAAATTTTTAAAGAAAAAAATAAACTTTAAAATGACTACTTATGTAAAGTTATGATAAATCGTAAAATTTATAGATACGTATTGTAAAATTTGTAGCCATCACTGTACAATTGCATCTTCTTATGCAATTAAAATCTCTTTTTATAATTTTTTCCTCCTAAGATTTTAATCAATGTATAGAAATAAATAATTAATTTTTTTACATTTTTTTATGATGTTAAACATGAGAATATTAATATTTTCTTTTGTTTGGTATTATTTTTTTAAAGAGCTTTGATTTACAAATTACTATTTTTGCTTCTAACTAAAGATATAATATTGAAATAATGGGTTAAATAAGTCGGTTCGTGTAATACAATAATAATAATGAATGGGTTCGTACTCTCATTTTTGATCAAATAAATAAATAAATAAATTTAGATATATGTTATTTAATACGATGTAATAAGAGCAAGATATGAAATTGTTTAAACACGACCTATTATTAGTCCTAACCATCATCAATTGGCTCTTGCATTTAGCGTCAATTGTTTCATTAAGAAATGTCTTCGGGGGTTCCGGTCAACGAACATTGATAGTAATGAAAGAGACAAGATTTCTCTATCAACTTTTTAGAACCATCCAAAGTGAAATCGACAAACTTAGATGACCTTGACTTGGGTTCCCAGCTTCCAGCTGGTGCAACTATTAACACATTACCACTTAAATTGCTTCATCGTCCTAATTATTATTACATTATTATTTTTTTACCGGATATGCTACGTTTTCTTATATGTTTATTTTCGAATGCAACATTTTTTCAATGAAGGAAGAAGTTGGAACTCAGAGAGAAGTTCTTCGAAACAAATCTTGGTGAAAATTTGAAAAAGAATCAAACTTTTATTTTTGGGTAAACAGTTCAAAATTGAAGGTAGAAAAGGACAAGATAATTTGGGAGATTTTCTATAAGAATATTACTTTAAATTTCGATCCCAAGTAAAAGACAACTTTTAAAAAAACTTCACAAATAATTAAATTTTTTTGATGTTCCTAGAACATTAATCTTTATTTATTTACTATTTACTACACCCTTCACATGCATATTAATTTTTTAAAAAACACTGCTTTCTCAATTCATTTGGAGATGCATAGCTAAAAAAAATGCATGGAAATTTAAAAATAGTACACGTGTCATTGCATTAGACGTTGTTGTTAATTTGAGTAGAAAACATGAGGATACCATCCACTGGATGGTGGAAAAACAAACTAAGCAAGTAGACATATCCAAAATGTAGAAAGCTGCTAAAATAAATTAATAGGGTTAATAAAGTTTGCAAGATGGGAGTCCTGTGAATTAAATGAGACAACGATGCAGAGAAAAACGACACAGTGGAGGCAATTGCTGTTGGGTCCATCTCATTTGGTGGCCCGAGCCCAAGTTTTATTAATTTGGGCATTTAAGTAATTAAAAGAAATAAATTAGGATTATGTGAAAATTATCATGAAATTTGGCTTTAAAAAGTAATGGGCAGCACTAATTAGGAAATCTCAAAAGACAAGTGGAGAAAAAAAAGATGAGAAAGAAGAAAGAACAGTGACCCAATATTATATTTGAGGCTTGAATTTCAATTTTTGGTTGGACGATCGAAAGGCAAAAAAAGTAAGTGGAGAAAAAAAGACGATAGAGAGAAAAGAGAATAGTGACGCAAAAGTATTGGGCAGTCCTAATTATGAAATCACAAAAACAAGTGGAGAAGAAAAATATGAGAAAGAGAAGAGAGAACAACAAGGGCAGCCCTAATTACGAAATCACAAAAAACGAATGGAGAAGAAAAGACGAGAGACAACAGTGACACAACATTATATTTAGGGCTTGAATTTCAATTGTTGATTGGACGATCAGAATGCAAAATTAACTCCGTTTTCTCTCAAATTTTGAGGGTAAATTCCTGATATCGCCCTCTACAATTCCACTTGACTTGATTTTTATTTTATCTTTTCATTGGTTATTATTTGAGATACCTACTTATTAGACAGATAATTATTAGACTGTTGTTGTAACCTAAATTTGTGTTATAATCTCATTAATATAGTCGAAGATTATATCATATTACGGTCCCATGATTTTTCTAATTTTGGATTTTCCACGTAAAAATCTGTATATCTTATAGTTGATTTTTGCTTTGAATTGCTTTGATTTATTTTTCTCCTTATTTATTTGTAATACACTTCTTATTTTAATCACACAAAGAGGGAAATAGTTTTATTTTTTCTTAATTTACAGCTGGTTGTGGTACTCTCTTTCCCAACAATTGCCTAAGCATCCGTTGAAAAATGCCTGTGGCAGCAAATGTATGTCAAATGTAGCTACTTGTCCATGGACGGAAAAAACATTTTGAATTGTTTCGAAATGGTGAGTAGAAGAGAAAGATTTCAGAGAAGAATCATCAGAAGATGGTCTGATAACACCTACCACCTACGATATTCATTATCTATGCAAATTTGTCACGCATTTTTCTTCCACAGTGCTCTGCCAGAGATAACATAACATTTGGCAGTTTGCTCTGTGCTGGACAAACTCTTGCGTCAGCTGGAGAAAGATTTGAACTCGGGTTCTTTTCCTCAGCTAATAGCTCTGAGGCTGAGGGTATCCCAATATATGTAGGATTATGGTATTACAAGTCATATCCAAGAATATTTTGTGGATTGCCAATAGAGATAAACCCCTTCCGTACAACGGTGGAGTTTTAGCTATTGCAGAAGATGGCAAGCTCAAGTTATTAGATGAAAATGGAATTCCATATTGGTATACAGAAGTTGAACGTTCATCACCTCTACGCAGAGTGGCCAAGCTCATGGATTCTGGAAACTTCGTTCTACAAGATGATCAGGTTGGAATAAGTCTATGGGAGAGCTTCAAACACCCAACGGATACATTTCTTGCCGGCACGTATATGGCTGAAAATCTTTCTTCGACTTCATGGGCAGGTCAAGACGATCCAAAGCCTGGGAATTTCACTTTTAAGATGGATCAAGGAGAAAATCAGTACCAAATCACGAAACCGTTTATTTGGTATTGGAGAATTGCAGAGCTGCAGGATGTCTTTAGCCCAGATGAAATTATTCCTTATCAAATATTATACTTGTTATCAAATTTCAGCCAGAGTGTCAATCCCGCCGGTAAGAAATATGTCCATAATAACTTAACTGTTACCCCAATAGACTATTCCAGAACGAGGTTGATCATGAATTGCACTGGGGAGATTCAATGTTGGATTGAAGATAAAGTGAAGGGGTGGTCTTTGATTTGGTGGGAACCAAGAGATCCCTGCAGTGTGATTCACAGTTGTGGAACGTTTGGCAGCTGTAACAGTAACTATGAGCGGGAGTGCCAATGTTTGCCAGGCTTTGGGCCTGTTTCACCTGAACATTGGAATTCGAGAGATTTTTCAGGCGGCCCCACCGGGAAAACTGCATTATGTGGTGGAAAGGACATGTTCTTGAGGTTGAAGATGACTAAAATTTGGAAAACAGACTCAAACTTACCGGTCAATAACGAAACAAAATGCTTGAAGGAGTGCCTTAGCTCTTGCCGGTGCCAGGCATATTCATACGAAGAATCAGACAACACACGAAGAGATAATCCGAGTGATGGCGGCACGTGCTGGATTTGGACAGAGGAACTCAACGACCTTCAGCAAGGCTTTTCCAATGGTAGCCGTGTCCTTTGTGTCCGTGTGGCAGCTTCTGACCTTGGTAACTCTCTCTCTCGCATTTGGGAAAAACGATGGTATTTAGCTAACCTAGCTCAGCTCAATCTCAATTGCAAACAGAGACACAATCTGATTAGATAGAACTATTATATGTTATAGAAAATGGCTAGTTAACATTGATCTGCGACAATTAAGTGCTAAATCCCCTTGATTGGTATCAGATTTCCGATCCATAACAATTATAATATTTTTTCATACTTAGGGCCTGATTTGTCTCTTACTTTATGAACTAGAACTTAGCAAGCTGTAGCAATAGCCTGAAAAAATATCGTATAAAGCACATCGGGTAGGTTCTATAACTCTCTAAATTCGGAACCTTTTGCAGAGCTAACAAAAAGAAATTACGAGACTTGTGGTACAAACCTGATACCATACCCTCTAAGTACTAAGGCAGATTGTGGTGACCCCAGGTACTTACAGCTTTCTCTGTAACACGTCCACAGGACAAATTAACTTCATGGCACCCATTGGCACCTACTCTGTCACTGGAATCTATCCAGATTCAAGAAATTTCAGTATCCAATTAAAAGGTGCAGATAATTACAGAAGGAATCCAAACGGAACATTTCATCTCAACCAATCGTTGCCATTTTATTTTATTGCCCTTGCAAATCTGGGAAATTCTACTTTTTATTTTTCATATAAGAATGCATATGAAGTAGAGATTGGTTGGAATCCTCCACCCGAGCCAACACGTACTTCACCAAGAGACTGTGAAGATTGGCCACATTCGACTTGCAAATTAACGGATAATGGAGAGACGAGGTGCCTCTGCAACGAAACTTTTCGGTGGGATGGCAATGCTTTAAAGTGTATTCAACGTAAGAATGGAAATTACTCATTAAAAGGACACGATATATGTGCCACTGGCAAAAATGTTCCTGTAGAGAAAGGAAGAATTGGCTTTCCAAGCAATGGATGGCCTGGTATGATAATTGTTATATCAGCATATGGATTTTGATTGTAAACATAATAAAAAAGGTTTCATTCTATTTCCCATACATAATTAGATTCGGGCATTTGAAATTGTGTCATGCTCACTGTTTCTATATATCTATTCTTAGACTAGTATTATTCTTGCAGATAGAGCTGAAAATAAGCCAGGAGGAGATTCCACTCAGCAAGTTGATGCCTTTAATGGAAGAAAGAAGCAGCAATGGACTCTGATTTTTGGAGTGACTATTGCTAGTGGGATCATTTTGTCTTGCATCATTATTTATTTTTACACTCGACGTAAAAGAATCCATCCATTATGCACATTATTCTACTAAAACAACAAACCAGAACTAAACAATGTTAGCTGTTCTTCGATTTAGATTACATGAGACTATGATTATACAAATGATATTTTGAATCCAAAAGGCAGATCGATCAATCGACCAAATATGGCAGCTCGCTTCTACGAGAGTGCGAGGCATGTCAAAGAAATGGTAGACTCAGACCAGTTCAAAGAAGAAGACAAGAAAGGCATAGATTTACCTTTCATTGATTTTGAAAGCATATTAGCCGCTACAGATAATTTCTCAGAAGCAAATAAACTCCGGGGCCTGTTTACATGGTAATACTCGCAAGACACACTAGCATTCATTGCAGCAAGATTCCAGTCATCAGTACAATTATGCTTGTAATAATTGTGATCCCAGTGTATGTTTCCTGAAGGTCAACAAATTGCTGTAAAGAGGCTCTCAAGTGCTTCAGGGTGTTAAGGAAGCTCCTCTTGCTTGCAGTACGATAAGCCAAACAGAAGATAAAGCAGAGGATTGCAGCAGCTACAGCACACGGTTAAAGATTGATGATTTGGCTGTCCAGGTGGCACCTGGTGGTTATGTAATTACCAGCATACGTGAAGATTCGTTTTGATTAGTTAGAGTTAGTAACAAGCTCGAGCTGTTATATTCAGCTGTGTATATAAACAACCATGTAATCACTTTGTCAATCAATTCAATGAATCAAATAATATTCTAGAATTCTCTAAACTGCAGTTTTTACTCTTTCAATTTTCTTTCATTTTCTTGTTAACCAAACAGTTCTTTAAACAATTTTATCTTGGTATCAGATAGGGGGTGGGCATATTTTAACCGAACCGATCCAAACCGACCATTTGGATTGGTTTCATTAGTAAAAAAAAACTGGTTTCGGTTTATTGGATTGCAAACCGACATCACTCGGTTTGGATTTCGGTTTGGAAGGATTCCAAACCGATTCAAACCGATCCAATCCAGAAATATTATATAATTACATTATATTCTAAGTTAAGCAATCTAACTAATTATATTTATCATTTTATGCAGATTTTGACAAATCAAAAGCAATTAGGCCATAAGTTTTTACGGACAAGATGCACAATATTTTAATTGTCAAATGTTGTTCAGGTTTATTTTAATTTTGTGAGTTTGTTTTGAATGAACAAGTTAAGAACTTTTTTATACTAATGTATTATGTTGTGAACTTGTATGGATGTATCTTTGAATTCTTATGTAGATATCAAAGTAGATATCAATAATATAAAAGAGGTATCAATTTAGATTGCGGACACAAAAAAAATAACAAATAATTTAGGTAAAATAATATAAAAGAAGTGGGCTTTTAACTAATAAACTCAAACCGAGGATCCAAACCAATCCAGTCGGTTTGGATCGGTTCGGTTTGAAAAAATTTAGGTTGATATCGGTTTGAAAATATTTCAAACCGATAAGTTTGGATCAGTTTGATAATATGTCTCAAACCGATCCAAACCGAATTTGCCCACCCCTAGTATCACCCACCCCTAGTATCAGAGCCAGTGTGGCTTCAGTACATCTTGCTTCATCTTCTAATACAGTTCATAATGCTGCCATTAATACGAGCACAATCACCTTTTCATTCAACACTCCTGTTAAGCTGGATCAATCAAATTACTTGATTTGACGATCTCAAGTTCTTACTTCCATTCGTGGAAATAGACTTGAAAAATTCATTGATGATTCTGTAACTCCTCCACCCTCTCACACTGCTCAAAGAATTGGTGATGACCTCAGATCTGTTGAAAATCCAGAGTATGTCACCTGGAGATCACAAGATCAGATGCTGCTTGGATGACTGCTTTCTTCAATGAGTGAAGGCATCATCAGTCTGGTCTTTAGTCTAAAAACTTCACTTGAGGTATGGAAAGCTATTAAAGTCCAATTTGGTTCACAATCTAAATTCAAATTGTTGCATCTGAGGTACATGATGAATTCAACTAGGAAAGATGATATGAAAGTCACTGATTATTTCATTAAAATGAAAAACATAGCTGATAATATGGCTGCTGCTGGAAGTGCTTTAAGTGATGATGATTTGATTCTGCACATACTTTCTGGTTTAAGACCTGAATATAATTATGCTGCTACATACATAACTAGTCAAATAGGAGTTGGTAAAATGAATGTAAATGAGGCATATGCAATGTTGTTAACTCAAAAAGCTAGAATAAAACAACAAGCACACATGATTGCTGGTATGGATGTGAAACGGAATTTTGAGGCAAATTTAGTCCATAATAGAAGTTTTAAGAAAGGTTTTATATCTGGAGGTAAGAATGGTGGCTATGGATATAATCCTGATTTTGGTAATGCTGGACATTATGGCTATGGTGGCTATAAAGGATATTCTGGAGGTGCTGGAGCCAATGGAGGAAATTCATCTGGTGTCAATTTTCAGCAAAGAGGTTATTCTGGTGATAATCAGAGAAATGGAGGGAACTGGAATCAGAATCCTGGTGGATATGGCAACTTCAATAATATTAAGACATCTGGAAATGTTAAACCTCAATGGAATGCTTCCAAACCTACCTGTCAAATTTGTCTTAAGACAGGTCATACAGTTAATATCTGTTGGAAACTTGAAGAGTTCATTGCTTTAGGTGCTTATAAGTCACCACCAAACAGGAATCCAAAGTCTGTTTATCTAGCAAACATAGAAGGTGCTTCAGATACCAACTGGTATCTTGACAGTGGGGCAACACATCACCTCACTAATGACATGAACAACATGCATGTTGATGAGCCTTTTGCAAGTATATCTAAACTTGTAGTTGGTAATGGTGCTAGTCTAAGCATTACTCATCTTGGTCGTGCCACTCTAAAGATGCATGATTATAATACAAAAGCTTCATTCATACTTAACCTGCACAATATACTGCTAGTTCCTCAAATCACCAAAAACCTTATTAGCATATCCCAGTTAACCAAAGACAATAATGTGGCAGTTGAATTCACTAACAAATTTTGTTTTATGAAGGACAAGGTGAAGAATTTGATCATACTACAGGGCAAGGCTGACAAAGGTTTATACAGATTGCTGTTAATGTCACCCAATAAAACTTATTCTCGAAGTCATGTCACAACTATTGAGTCAGCTGCTCAAGTTGTTCCTCTTTCAATGTTTTCTGCTGTTTCATCTGATTTGGAAAATAAAACTTCTTGTTCATACACTGTCTCAGCTTCATGTATGAACTCTAGATGCTTTTTAAGTACTTCTGTTTTGCATCAAAGGCTAGGACATCTGAGTTCAAAAATTTTAGATCATGTAATCAAAACTTATCCAGCCTTAAAGGCAATCAATGGAAGTAAATCTTTTGAATCTCGTGATGCTTGTATGATGGGAAAGTTACATAGATTACATTTTCCAGTTAGCTTCATCAAAACCAGCAGCCCTTTAGAACTTCTACACACTGATTTATGGGGACCAACCCCTGAACTTTCTTCACAAGGCTATAGATATTATGTGCGCTTTGTTGATGACTTTACAAGATTCACCTGGATATTTTCATTAAAAACCAAAAGTGAAACTCTCTCTGTCTTCAAAGTCTTCAAAACTCAGGTTGAAAAACAGCTAAACAGATCCATTAAATGCCTACAATCTGATTGGGGTGGTGAATTCAGACCCTTTGTCCCTTTTCTTCATCAAGAAGGCATTACATTCAGGCATTCTTGTCCTTACACACATAACCAAAATGGAGCATTAGAGAGAAAACATAGACATATCACAGAACTTGGTTTAACCTTGCTTGCACAAGCAACTTTACCTATAAAATTCTGGTGGGACTCCTTTCATACAGCTACTTACATCATAAATAGATTGCCCACTCTTACATTATCCATGAAATCACCCTATGAAGCTATTTTTCATTTGAAACCTGATTACAAATTTCTTAGAAGCTTTAGTTGTTCCTGTTTTCCTTTTCTCAGAGATTATAACAAACACAAATTCTCTTTTCATACTTCTAAGTGTATCTTCATAGGCTATAGTTCTCTCCATAAAGGATATAAATGTTTGCATCATTCTAGAAAAGTTTATATATCAAGTCATGTTCTTTTTTTTTAAAGTTCTTTTCCATATTCATCATTTTTCAATCACTCTTCTTCACAACAAAACACTCCATCTTTTCAATACAATCTTCTACAGACATATTCCTTACCAACATCTAACAGCAATCTCAACACCTTTGGAGCTGATGCCACAGGTACTGATCTCATTTCTCCCTGTCTAGATACAAATACTTCATCCAATTCACCTAGTACAATACCTATACTTCCATATTCAAACTCACAAAGTGAAAATACATCCCACTGCCCATCATCTTCAGCTCAAATACCTTTATCTCATTCATCTTCTCCTACTCCAGTCCCTAACTCTCAGACCAAATCCATAGCCTCAACTCACCACATGATTACCAGAGCAAAGGCTGGCATTTTTAAACCCAAGGCCATTTTAACTTCTCACAACAGCCTTGAACCAACTACCCCTTTTGATGCATCGTCAGATCCAAACTGGAAAGCTGCAAAGCAAGATGAGTATAATTCCCTCATCAAAAACAAAACCTGGAGTCTTGTACCAATGTGTTCAGATTTCAAGGTTGTAGGTTGCAAGTGGGTATTTCGAACTAAATACAACACTGATGGATCAATCTCAAAGCATAAAGCTAGACTTGTTGCAAAAGGATTCCATCAAACTGCAGGGGTTGACTATTCAGAAACTTTCAGCCCTGTAATCAAGTCCTTAACAATCAGAGTTATTCTGAGTTTGGCTGTGATGTAAGGCTGGAAAGTTAGGCAAATTGACATAAATAATGCCTTTCTTAATGGAGATTTAATAGAAGATGTATACATGACACAACCAGAGGGTTTTACAGTTGAAAAAGGCTATGTATGCAAGCTCAACAAAGCTCTTTATGGGCTTAAACAAGCTCCAAGAGCCTGGTATGACAAGCTGAAACATTGCCTTACAACCTGGCACTTCTACAATTCTAAAGCAGACACTTCTTTGTTCATTAAGCATGACACCAAAGGGCTGATTATAGTTCTGATTTATGTCGATGATATCCTAGTCACAGGTCCTGATTCTTCTGTTTTAGAAGAGTTTGTTGCTAAACTAAGCAAGGTGTTTTCTTTAAAGGATTTGGGTTTGCTAGTTTATTTTCTTAGTGTGGAAGTGTGTTATACGCATCATGGGATGCACCTTTCTCAAACCAAATACATTAAGGATCTGTTAAGTAGAGCTTCCATGCAAGATTGTAAGGGGACTGACACACCTTTCAGTACAGGTCTTAAGCTGGAAAGGCAAGCAAAAGGATCTTTGGGACAGGAATTTGAAAATCCAACTCTCTACAGGAGCATTATTGGAGGTCTTCAGTACTTAGTCCTAACAAGACATGATATTGCATATTTTGTACACAAACTCAGTCAGTATCTGAGTTCTCCCACAATCCAGCATTGGTTAGCTTGTAAAAAGGTTCTAAGATATCTTCAAGCTACCATTACTCATGGTCTTTATCTACAACAGGGGGGATCACTTGGAGTTACTGGTTTAAATAGCTATTCTGATGCAGATTGGGCTTGTGATATTGATGATAGGAAGTCCATTGGAGCATATTGCATTTATCTCGACAACAACTTAATCTCTTGGTCCTCTAAAAAGCAAGGGGTTGTAGCAAAGTCCAACACTGAGAGTGAATACAGGGCCTTATCATCAGCATGTTCAGAACTTTCCTGGCTTCAATCTTTGTTTTCAAAATTGAACATAGCTCAGCTGCCCACTTCAGTGCTTTGGTGTGACAATCAAAGTGCAGGGGAACTAGCTAAGAATCATGTTTTTCATTCTAAAACCAAGCACATTGAATTAGATGTGCATTACATCAGGGATAAGGTTCTTAGCAAGGAATTAGAAGTAAGATACATTCCCACTGAAGAGCAAGTGGCTGACATTCTCACCAAATCTTTATCTCTACCTAAGTTCAGCTATTTCAGATCCAAGCTCAATGTCATCAACATACCATTGAGCTTGAGGGAGGATGTTAAGGAAGCTCATCTTGCTTGCAGTACGATAAGCCAAACAGAAGATAAAGCAAAGGATTGCAGCAGCTACAGCACACGGTTAAAGATTGATGATTTGGTTGTCCAGGTGGCACCTGGTGGTTATGTAATTACCAGCACACGTGAAGATTCGTTTTGATTAGTTAGAGTTAGTAACAAGCTCGAGCTGATATATTCAGCTGTGTATATAAACAACCATGTAATCACTTTGTCAATCAATTCAGAATGAATCAAATAATATTCTAGAATTCTTTGAACTGTAGTTTTTACTCTTTCAATTTTCTTGTTAACCAAACAGCCCTTTAAACAATTTTATCTCAGGACAGGGTTTGGAGGAGTTTTAAGAATGAGCATTTGCTGATTGCTAGGCTTCAGCATCGCAACCTTGTTAGACTTTTGGGCTTCTGCATATAAGGGCACGAAAAGATTTTATTGTCTGAATATATGCCCAATAAAAGCTTGGACTTTTTCATATTTGGTTAGTCCTTAACCCATGTCCTAATTGTCTTCAAGTCAACACGACAATATAGTGTATTTTGATAGATAGAAACTAGCACTCGTAGTTACTAACATTAAGGCTTTTGTACATGAAATGAAAACCTTTTCAGATGCTACGCTAAGTGTGTTATTGGACATGGAGATGCTCTTCAACATCATTCTTGGAGTTGCTAGAGGGCTTCTCTATCTTCACCAAGATTCTAAATTGAGAATTATTCATAGAGATTTCAAAACGAGTAATATACTACTGGATCACGAGATGAATCCCAAAATTTCTGACTTCGGCTTGACAAGGATTTTTGAAGGCAAACAAACTGATGGAACCACAAATCGAGTGGTTGGAACTTAGTAAGTTATAATTTTACCATATACACAAATTTCAGTTTCCTGATGCAATAAATTATGAAAATTGACGAAGTAATATAAGTGAAAAATCACAATGTCTATTGTAATGCAGTGGCTATATGTCTCCAGAGTATGCATTAGATGGATTTTTCTCAGTCCATAGTTGTGCTTCAGATTATCAGTGGAAAAAGAAACACTGGATTTTATAATTCAGAACTAGCTTTGAGCCTTCTAGGTTACGCAAGTAGAGAAGAAATTTTCATATTGTTTTCGCCATTTAAAACTTCTTATCAATTTCTTGTTAATTTAAACTTTCAGGCATGGAAATTGTGGCAAGAAGGCAAGGCATTAGATATGATGGATCAGAAAGCAGGTGCCATCTCAAAAGCAAATGAAATCTTAAAGTGCATAAATGTTGGGCTCCTATGTGTGCAGGAAGATCCAAATGATCGTCCCACAATGTCTGATGTTGTTATCATGCTTGGCAGTGAAGCTGTGAACCTTGCATCCCCTAAACGACCAGCCTTTGTCGTCAGGAGAGGATCTTCTAGCTCGGCATCTACTTTTAATAAACCAGAATCAAACAACGAACTAACACACAGTTTAGAAGGTAGATAATGGGGCAGAATTCTTTATAAGTTTGTCCTCCTTTTATTAGTCCTGCACAATCAGCTTACTGTACATCATCAAACTTTGGTTCTCATATAGGAAGGTGCCTGCAATGTATCCTGTGTTATTAGGGAATCATGATTTTCAATGTTTATGCAAAGCTTGGATCACAAATGTAATGAATTGAACCTCCAGTCATTCAATGACAAACAACGAGTGAAGTCTGAAGGCAATGTAATTACTCTAGCCTCCTACTACAACCTTTTGTTATTTAAAAATGCATTGAAGCTGATGATTACAGCAGTCAACACAGTCTTCACGGGTCATTATCATTAAATTATATAATTAGTGAGGAAGAGATTTTTTTTTTTCTTTTAAATATTTGCCGGAGTAGTGTAGTCATGTCTACGATCTTTTCATTCTAGAAGAAGGAGAAAAGACGAGGAGACAGGGGACCGGCTATAAAAAGATGATTAAGAAAAATTTCAAAGACCTTGACCTTAATTACTAGCCAGCTTGCTGTTCCAATAATTCAACTTTGCCTAGCAATTTGCCAGTCAATCCTAAAAGCTTTATTTTTAGGCCACTCAACTGAGATTCTAACCCATAGATGATTTTTTAACTCCACTACAACTAGACCACACACATCACACGTAATACTAAGCTGAAGCTCCCGACCCGTGTCCCAGCATTAACAAATGTGGTTAAGACACCAAAGTAATAACTATACTTTATCACTCTTAATTCATGTCCCCCACCCAAAAAAAAAACCACCAATTCGATTTGGACCAAATCGAATAACTTAATGGGTTATATTGCTCACCTCGTTTGAAAATTTCTTACATGGACGGATCGGATATGAGGTTTCCTCAGTTCCTTACCTAATGTCCTTTGGACGTGCATGCAGAGAGCTGCATAGAGATAAGTAGGGCAGGTGCCCCTGCAAGTCTTAATTTTTTTAGAAAATATTTTTTAATATTCAACCAAAAATTTTATTTGTTCCTAATAAAATTTGTCCTCACTCTCCACCAACTTTGAATAATAAGTAAAAACGTAGTTTTAAAATTAAATTATCATCATTAGAATCACTTTAAATGAATCTGATAAATCTAAAATTATTTAAAAACATTGTGAAAAATCAAATTCTATTAAAAAAATAAATAAATTTGTGGCTGCTCGGTTTGAATTCTGGTTACGCCACTTTACAAAAGGAGACGCTGTCTAACCTTTTCCCCCTTGTTTTATATTTCCAATCTACAGGAGAACTTTATTCTTAGATGAGACAAGGCTGTCGTTATTAACTTTAGACAATTATTCAATTATGCGAACATTTCCACTCCGATCAACACAACTTACTGTAACTTGTTGACTTTGTCACCACCGATCTCCATGTGGGGACATTGTCGATAATGAAAAACCCACCAGTAATTAAAAAAGTTGATGATTGGTTACTAGTGCAAGTCCTCTAGTTAAGAAAAGAATTTCTAAAATCTATTTTACATCCTTTCACCATGACAAGAAAAAGAGGAAAGATCACAAACACTTTCATCATTAGATGGTACATAGAACACATGATATCATTCTTCTTTTTGCATGCATTCTTGATTTCCACTCCTTTTCAATATGCCTCAGCTAGAGACACTATAACAATGTTAGACAATTTGATTAGTGACAGTCAAGGAGACACTCTTGTTTCAAGTGGCAACAAATTTGAACTAGGATTCTTCACTCCTAACGGCAGCGCTGCTCACAGAAGATATGTAGGAATATGGTATTACCGGTCTAATCCACAAATAATTGTATGGGTTGCCAATCGGGACAGTCCAGTTTTAGATGATAGTGGAGTTCTTTCCATTGCAGGAGATGGCAACCTTAAGGTGTTCGATGAAAATGGGAGAACTTACTGGTCGACAAATCTTGAAGGATCGCCTTCTATGAACAGAACAGCAAAAATTATGGATAGTGGGAATCTTGTCATCAGTGATGAAGATGAAGAGAATCACTTGGGGAGGATCCTATGGCAGAGTTTTGGTAATCCAACTGATACATTTCTTCCAGGCATGAAAATGGATGAAAATATAATATTGACTTCATGGACAAGTTACGATGATCCAGTGCCTGGGAACTTCACTTTTCAGCTGGATCAAGAAGGAGATAGCCAGTTCGTCATTTGGAAAAGATCAATGAGGTACTGGAAGAGTGGAGTTTCGGGTAAATTCATAGGTTCTGATGAGATGCCTTCTGCATTGTCTTACTTGCTATCAAATTTCACCTCAAGTACCCAAAATATCACTGTGCCTTACCTCACTTCAGCATTATACAGTGATACAAGGATGATAATGAGTTTTACTGGCCAGATTCTGTATTTTAAGTGGAAAAATGAGAAGGATTGGTCTTTAATTTGGGCAGAACCGAGAGACAGCTGCAGTGTCTATAATGCTTGTGGAAATTTTGGCATCTGTAATAGTAATAACAAGGTGTTGTGCAAGTGTTTGCCTGGGTTTGATCCTAGCTTGCCAGATAACTGGAATAATGGAGACTTTTCTGGTGGATGCTCCAGAAAGTCAAAAATCTGTTCCAAAACTGCTGAGAGTGATACATTCTTGAGTTTACGAATGATGAATGTAGGGAACCCTGATTCTCAATTTAAGGCTAAGAATGAAATGGAATGCAAATTAGAGTGCCTCAATAACTGCCAGTGCAAAGCTTATTCCTATGAAGAAGCTAAAATCACACAACGGGGTGTTACTGATGGCAATGCTTGCTGGATTTGGTCTCTGGATCTCAATAATCTCCAGGAGGAATATGAGGGCGGTGGTAGCCTCTATGTCCGTGTGGCAGGCCAAGATGTAGGTATGAATTTTACGTTATTTGGACAATGTTTAAACTCATGGCTATTTGAATTGCAAGAGAAAACAAAATAGCTTAGGTGCTAGGGTTACTTCTTGGTAGTTCTGAAGTTTAGGACTCACATTTACTCCACTTGCTTAGTTAGATGATGCCTTCAGAATGGGGATGGGCTTAAACACCCCTTACAATACAATTTTGAGGATGCTGCTCCCCCCAAATTTAAAATCATCAGCATTGTTCCAGTTTGATTAGCTTAAGCCCCGTCCGAATCACCATTAAGTATTTGCAAATTTGAGTCTCAGTAGCCTCTAAGAATCTGCAGAATTAGAGGACATATTTTTCATAGGGGTGTTTAGAACCCAATCTGATTCGCTCAATCTGTCTAATCTGCAAAAATTCGATCTGTGATTAGTGGATAACTGGATATAATTGAATTGAAAATTTAAAAATCCGTAGTTGGTGGATTGGATATAAATTTACTTCTTTAAATTCGCAAAAATCCATAAATAAAAAAAAATTCATTTTATAAAAAAAATAAAACTTATAAATGTAGTATTGCTACTTACTAATAAATAAATAAGTTAAAATATAGTTAAATTAATACTATATTATATCTTATTCGATAATAATATAAAATATAAAATAATTAAATATTTGAATAATTAAATAAGCAAATATAGCTCAACATTAAAAATTCTAAAACAAAACAAAAAACCCTAAACTAAATAGAACACTTTAGCACATAACATCAGACCTCTACCCCACTGCACACATAAGCCATCGCTGTTTTGCTTCACCACTTGAGGTGATTAAGCTTAATTTCTTACTTTCTTTTCGAGTTTTTCAATCTCTTCAAGTTTCTTAATTTCTTCTGTTACATCCAAGCTCTCAGGTTTCAATTTATGTATATATTTAAATTCATAATTTTAGTTAATTTTCATGTATTGTTCTAAACAAATGAGATTTTTTTCTTTTTAGAGTGTTATATTTTGAAACTTTCGATGTATTATCCTAACTTTATCTAAACTAATTTATCTAAATCTTATTCAATTTTGACTTTAATCGGTAGTAAAATTATTTTTATATTAGATTTTTTAAATTTAATTACTTCGTAGATTAGACAAAATTAAAAATTTTTAATTTGCAAATCAATCAGCAAAATGGTGGATTGAATATGGATTGAATCAAGTTTGAATCCGATCCATCGACATATAAATTGAATTTTATCAATCCGTGGATTGGAAATTTATAATCTGTAAAATCATGGATCAGATATAGATTGATGTCCAATCCACAAAATCCGATCCGCGAACACCCCTAATTTTTTCCAATGAAGTGTGGTGACTAATTTATCCAACTAATCTAGTTCTAAAACCTTTATTATTATTATTTTTTAAAGATATTAGTGAAATGAAAGTTACGATTGATTTTAGATTAAAAACTATTATGATGGTTCACATTAGTAGGAAATGTCATTTCAGGCTGACACAGGATTACTCTAAATAATTTATGTTAAAAATCAACACCTCTAAGAGATACCAAGCTCCACTTCCAATGTGAAAAAGAACACAACATGAAGGCCTAATAGTAGCAGAGTTACCCATTTACGTTTTAACTATTGTTCACCTTTTGCAGAACTAATGCCAAGAACTTGTGAGATCTGTGGCACAAACCTGATTCCTTATCCCCTTAGCACTGGTCCAAAATGTGGTGATGCTGCTTACTTTAACTTCCACTGCAACATCTCCACAGGCCAGGTTAGCTTTCAGGCACCTGGTGGCACATTCAAAGTCACAAGAATCAATCCAGAAACTCAAAAATTTGTCATCCAAACCAAAGTTGGAGAGAATTGTGAAGGAGGCAATTCAAGAGCCGAGTTTTTGCATCTTGACCAGTCTTCACCTTTTCATGTCACTGGCTGGTGCAATGCAGATCCACTTGCAGGTACTAATGAAGTGGAGATATTATGGGAACCATCACCAGAGCTGACTTGCTCGTCATCTGCAGACTGCAAGGGATGGCCAAATTCTTCATGCAATGAAACAAGAGATGGGAAGAAAAGGTGCCTTTGTGATAGAAACTTTCAATGGGATAGCGCAAGTTTAAGTTGTAGTAAAGGTGAGACCACTATTTATCTAAAGCACACGGTGTTCTGCTTTTCATGCTCAGAGAGGAAAAAGAGTATAGAATAATTATTGCCATGAAATTGACTGTAGATTGTAATTATATATGGGGATTACATATAGAATTATATTTCTCATGGACTCTAAAAGTAAATAAACATGTGAGAGGATGAAGTATGAAGTTTGACTGAATGCAATATGGAATTTACTGCCATGGAAAAACTCAAACATTTGGAAATATTTATGCACTTTATTTGTATGAATGGGAATATTTTTTTACTCTTGTAGGTGGTGACAGGAAGCACAGATATGGGGTTTCAAGAGGAAAATCTTTTTTGTCTCTGACAATTCCAATAACTTTTATAAGCATAATCGTTTTAGTTAGCCTTGCGAGCACCATTCTTTACATGTATGTGCAAAGAAGAAGAAGAAATGCCGAGGGACATGGTAACTATTAATTACTGAATCACTATTCCCTAAAACAGAAAAATAGCTAGCTTGTTACAAAGAGACTTTTGAATCCAGGAAACAGGGGAGACATTCAGAGAAATCTGGCACTTCACTTGTGTGACAGTGAGAGACGTGTCAAAGACTTGATCGACTCAGGACGGTTCCAAGAAGACAATGCAAAAGGCATACATGTACCATTTTTTGATTTCGAGAGCATACTAGCCGCTACAGATTACTTCTCAAACACAAACAGGCTAGGACAAGGAGGGTTTGGGGCTGTTTACAAGGTAATAACACCCATTATTGAAGTTTTTTGTCAACTAATTTACAATTTAGTATTGTCTAATGTGGGATTGTACTATCAGGCTAAATTCCCAGGAGGACAAGAAATTGCAGTAAAGAGACTCTCCAGTTGCTCTGGACAAGGCTTAGAGGAATTTAAAAATGAGGTGGTGTTGATTGCCAAACTTCAACACCGAAATCTTGTAAGACTTCTGGGCTATTGTGTTAGCGGAGATGAGAAGATGTTACTCTACGAATACATGCCTAACAAAAGCTTGGACTCCTTCATATTTGGTTAGCCTCTGCCTATACCTATGCATATATATTGCCTTCATATAGTTGTTGTTTAATACTAATTCAAAGTTAATGAAACCTTGCTTTAGATAAAAAACTAAGCATGCTATTGGACTGGGAGCTGCGTTACAACATCATATTGGGAATTGCTCGAGGGCTTCTATATCTTCATCAAGATTCTAGGCTGAGGATTATTCATAGAGATTTAAAAACGAGCAACATTTTATTAGACGAGGATATGAATCCAAAAATTTCAGACTTTGGCTTGGCTAGAATTTTCGGAGGCAAAGAAACTGCTGTTAACACAAAGAGAGTAGTTGGAACTTAGTAAGTGATACATATATATAACTTTACATTCTTTAAAACAAGTATTAATGAGGCAGAATTTACTAATTGGTAGGTATTACTATTAATGCAGTGGGTATATGTCTCCTGAATATGCATTAGATGGGCTATTCTCATTCAAGTCTGATGTCTTCAGCTTTGGTGTTGTTGTACTTGAGATCATCAGTGGCAAAAGGAATACAGGATTTTATCAGCCAGAACAGAATTTGAGTCTTTTAGGCTACGTGAGTGTGTTGCAATTTTCATATTCATAATATTATATTATAACCAATAATCCACTCCACGGACAAGTCACAAGAGTATCTCTTATCTATCTTTATCACATTCACATAGGCTTATAACTAATTGACAATATTTGTTTGTTTGCAGGCATGGCAATTGTGGAAAGAAGACAAGGCAATGAATCTAGTGGAGCAGAGCATAAGCGAAAATTGCGATGTAGAGGATGTAGTGAAGTGTGTAATTGTTGGTCTGTTATGCGTACAAGAAGATCCCAGTGAGCGTCCCACAATGTCAAATGTCGTATTCATGCTTGGAAGTGAGACCGCAACTCTGCCAACGCCTAAACAGCCGGCCTTTGTGGTCCGTCGATGCACTTCTACTTCTAGTAGGGCTTCTTCGTTGAGTAAACAAGAAACATTCTCTCATAATGAGCTCACTGTAACTTTAGAAGATGGAAGATAACAGCTACTTTATACCTTGATACACGCAAATTCTGATTGCTTTATGTTCAATTTTGGTTCAGCTTCCAAGGCTTGTTCACAATCAAAATTCAAAATCAAAAGTTTGTTTCCGACTTCCAAGAATAACCAAACACCTTCAATTGTGAGAATGTGTGTCGCGCTCTCGCATGGAGTCCAATGACGAGTTTCTGGCCTCGCTGTGGACGTGGGCCGCAAAGGTGCATGTTGGGCTTAAAGACAAGCACACAATATAGAAGAAGTATTATGTGAATGTTGGAGCACTTAGGGGTGTGGCTGTTCGTAATTCATCCACGACGATTTCTTTCCATTTTGCAATTTTTTTTGCCTTTTTTCCGAAAAGGAAATAAAGTACATCTGTTGAAGATCACCTTTTTTTTCCCTAAATAATTGCAAGGAAGATTCATTAGCTTAATTTGTGTCTTTGTGTTGCAGCACTGATTGATTAAATAAAAGTAGATGATTGAATTAAAATGATGAAATTTCGCAAGCGCTTCGAGGGTCTAGCTCCTCCACACAAATACTGGTTTTTCAAAATAAATTTTCACACCTTTAATCATTTCACTAGTTGTAATATATAACAGTGAGATAACAAAATTCAATCTATAAATAAGGACCATTATCTAACTTAGAAAATGAAAAAAAATCAAGAACATGCAAAAAATAAAGAACTACAAAATCATTATTTGACTCGATAAAGGGTCCTTGACTCAGCCTTGATTGACTCACCAAATAGCCACGAAACCCCATTGGAGTTGCATGGAAGAGCTACATCCAATTGCACAAAGATTGTAACAGCTTCCCTTCCTCTCAAAGGACATCCTTGTCCTTTAGAGTGAGTTCAGGATACTGAATTCTCACTACTAAAAAAATGATCTTTACTGACACTTAGTTTCTGACACTTTATAAAAAGTATCAGTAATTATGTACATATGCACCATTTTCCGCTTTTAACAAACAAGTATTATAAATTATTGATACTAACGTGTCAGTAAATTAAATATTAAAAATCACTGATACTAAAGTATCAAAAGTTTAAAAAAAATAATTAGAATTTGTAAAACTTTGAACTCGAACCTAAGACTTCTAAAATTTAAAATACTTATGTTTGTTCCGCAAACCATCAGACCGATAGAATTAAGACCCAAATATTATATTAAAAGATTAAAGAACAAAAATTAAAAAACAAAATCCCCAATAGATCTCTTCCCCTCATTTCGTCTAAGTGAATAAAACTTACAAACGAAAACTTACAAACGAAAACTTACAAAATCCCTAAATCTACCACGCCGCCGACGCATCCAAAACCTCTCCTATCACTGCCGTCACTCGACTACCCACTGCCGTCGACTCCCATGCACCAAAGTCTGGTCTCTTTTGCTGTCATCATCTCCTGTGCACCAAAATTCAAAATCCCCTGTCGTGAAAGTTCAAAATCCCCTGTTTTATGATTTTGTGTCGTCGCCGGTAATAAATCCACTGTCGTCATCACCCTAAGGTCGTAACCGCTTCCACCCATCATCAATACTCAGCTATTCATCATTGGTATAATATATCAGCCTTTGTGGTCGTTGTTGTACTACCTCAATCTCCGTCGTCGCTTCTGTACTGCCTCAATCTCTATTCAAGGTAAGCTCAATCTTATGACTGCCTCAATCTCTGCCTTTTTTAATTTATTTCTTTCATTGGTCTTCTTTCTGTGCTCTCTTTAATTTCTAATTGACTACAATTACAAATTAAGATTTATTTTGATAATTTTGTTATAATTATTATTTTGACGAGATCAAATTTGTTTTGAAATATTTATAAAGAAATTTTATTTTTCTGTCCATTATCACCAACTTATTACTTATACATGCGACGTGATAGAATTTACTTACCGCACACATTAACTATACTGATTTTGATGAAGTATTGCTCTTGAACATGTACTAGAATTATTGTTGCAATGAGTCTTTGATTATCGACATGTTATTAGCATCTCTTAATAGAAATATCTAGGTTATCCATGATGACTTTAAATTGAAAAATGGGCTTAATTGAAAATGGCATGATGGGCAAATAAAAGTCATGAACAAAAAAGTGAAGTGGAGGGTAAATGCAGTAGCATTAGGCATCTGGCGGCAGTAGAGGCAAGTAGGTGGAGATGGTCATGGTGGGTATTGTAATGTAATAAAGAAAAAAGGAGTGGGTTGCAGTTGTAGTTGCCTATTGTAGAATGAGAGGGACTCATGAACCCTTTTGTAATATTAACAAATATGTACACACATAAGCTATACATTTGTCTATGTGTACTTAATTCAACTAGATTTGGATTGCTATGAAGTCGAGTATGAAAATTATGTTTGATTTTAGTTTTCAATGGAAATTTCAAAGAGAATCCCACGCCATTGAAATTTCAAACAGGGAGGAGAGTCAAATGGTTGTTTCCCTTTTTCTATTTGGTTCTTCCCAAGTTGAAATGAAAACGAACAGTAGAATAACATGGTCTTGATTGGGGTGAGCATTTGACTTGGTTCAATCCAAACTGAATCTAATTGAGTTGTATTATGGCAATTCGGTTCAATTCGATCAGGCAATAAAAATCAAATGATTCATGTGATTTATTTAATCTATAATAAATATGAATTAAAGTGTATTTGAAAATAAGTGTAATATTATAAACTTATGTTGTTAGGGGAATTATTAGAGATTACAAAAATGGTAGGAGATAACAGTAACAGGAAAATTGGCAATCTACCTTGGGAAAAATGAAGAGAATAATTCTTCTTGCTGCATTTCTATTGTCAGCATTTGGTTTTGCTACGAGTATGTATACTTATATCATGGGAAGAACCAGAACTGCAACTAGAGTACATAGGCAGATGCAACTAGTTAGGACTGCGGAAATTTCTTTCTCTGTGGTTCAATTAGTTGTTACGCTTACTAATTTTATTCTGGCAGAATTGGGTGTCAAAAACAGCTTTGATGCATATGTTTTCTCACTAGTCTTTGCTATAATTGTTGCTGCATTTAATATTATATATGCTGGGGGAGTTTCCAATTCATCAGGCTTTGCCTCTCCTATTGCCCCAGCTGCTGATCACCAACTGTGAAATTAAAACTTTAGCTTTGTGTTTTTTTGCTTTTTTGTGGATAAATTTTAATTCATAAGTAGGTTGTAAAATTGAGTGTTCTCTCTCTATACATATACTTTAAACATTAAAAAAAATGTATATGATGATTAAACAATATGAAGACTTTTTATTTTATTTTAAGTCTTAATTTTTATTAGTTACTTCACTTATGAATTAGCTTAACTTAATAAAAAACCATTAGGGCCCTTCTTGCTTGTTCATCTTCTGTTTTGCTTTCAAAGCTTCTTTTGTTTCAATTTTAGGATTTTGTTCAAATTACTATTATAAGTGCTTAATTATAAACCTTCTAAATATCTACTTTTACCTGTCCATCTTCTACTGCTCATCACTCGCTTACGTTTTAATGGGTTTGTTGCAAAGTTGTTATTAGTGGCAACACGTTACAATATTGTTGCTTTTACTTCACTTTGATGAAGATATACCTATTGAGGTTTATATCTACATCCACATTTGCATTAAAGTGGTTAGTGTTGGTGTTCACAAGTTGCTTCGGCTTCAAACATTACTATATAATAATGTAGATCAACACTCGTTGAAAAATTTTTCTTATTAGCATGGTTTTCAAGATATTTAGTGTTTGCCTGTATAATTTTGGATAGAAGAGTAACATTATTGGAGTTCATTTCAAGTGCATAAAGTGTTTTGAATTGTTATCACACGGATATATTTAAATGAATGATAATTAAGAAGTTTACAATTTAACTTTTGGCGAATAACTTCTTGTTTTGAAATTAAAGTTCAAGGGAATTGATGAGTACTCGATGAAAGAGCTCTCGCAACTTCGTGATCAATAGGCTACATATGTTGCCAAGTTAATTAAAACCTACAATCGCGAGGTAATATATGAGTAATTTAGGACCACTTTTGCTTCCAAATCTCTAAGACTTATTTTTTGTGGTGTTCTAATTGATTTTATGTGCTTGTAGGTGGGGGAAAAAAATGAAGCCACGTATGGATATTCAGTACATTCTTGTGCTTATTATTGTTGGTTAATGTTCGTTGAAACTGAATTTAGTACTTTGTTGCTTAAAACTTGTCGAAAACTTAATTTGATACTTATGTTCTTTTTTTTTTTCCAAACAATGATGTAGTTGAATTATGTTAATTTAAGTGATGTATTTGGGATATTTATTATGTGAATTGTGTTGGGAGATTTGATATATTTAATATATTTATTTTTTTAATTGTAAAACAAACTGGAAAAATATAATTAAAATAAAAATATATTACTAACCAAAAGCAGCATAACATCACTAAATACTGACTCAATTTTAAATATTGATATGTAAATAGTATCATTAAATGTTTACACTTCGTATCATTATTTTAGTGATACTATAGTGACATGAATTACTGACACGTAAATAGTATCATTAAGTACTAACGCCATAGTGTCATTATTTTAGTGATACTACAGTAACACGAATTACTGACACGAAAAGCACTGACACCAAAAATTAGTGTCAGTGTGTTCTGGCTGGAGCATTACTGACACAATTAACAAGTGTCAGTAAAAGTTATTACTGATACTAAATTGGTGTCAGTAAAGCCCATTTTCCTAGTAGTGTCTAGTTGATACACAATCGTCCCAAGTGGCTTCTGTGGGTGATATGCCTTGCTAGTGAACAAGAATTTCTTCCCTTCCCTTTCTTGTCCTGCGCTCAAGTACAACATTTAGAACTGGTATAAGCTGATCATCTTGGTTGATTTCTCGAAGATAAGTTTCTAGAAGACATTCTTTGCTAATTCTTCCTTTAAGTTCAGCTACATGGAACACAAGATAAATTTTAGATGCAGGTGGTAACATCAACTTATAAGCTGACTCGCTAATTCTTATGAATAACTTCATGTAATATCCCATATTGTTAGTGAGTGAATTCCTAAATTGTTTTATAAGTTATGGACTCTTGTAATTAAGTAAACAAGTTTGGATTTTGAAGCCAATAACAAAATCGTGCTAGGTTGGGAGGAGCCCAAAGTAGATAATATCTACTTAGTTGTTGAGCTTGGATATTACAATTGGTATCAGAGTTGACTCTTGACCCAATGTATGGATGGATATATTTATTATGTTATTTCATTTTGTTATATCTCTCATAACCATCAAGAGAATGTGAGGTCCTCAAGGGAGAAGTATATAGTATCCCACATCGCTAACAAGTAAGTTTCTAGATTGGTTTATAAGTTGTGAGCTCTCCTAATTAAGTAGATGTGTTTTGGATTGGAAAGCCCAATAACAAAACCGTGACGGACTGTGAGCCTATATATATATATATATATATATATATTAATGATATGATTTCGTTGTATTTCTATTAACTTTATGAGAACGTGAGATCCTTAAAACGGGAAGTATGTAATATTCAATATTCTTAGACTAGTTTATAAGTTATGGATTCTCTTAATTAAGCAAACATGTTTCAAAAAACCCAATATCCAATATCACTCTCACATCAACCGTTCACATGAATATGGCAAGTAACTCATGTAAAATAATCAATTATCAAAACAACATTAATCAAGTCACTTCAAGAATAACATGTCAAAACCCAAAATGTTGCAAGGATATTGTCTACAACTTAGAAATAATATGATTTTAATCCAAATGAATTACTGGTTGAAGCAATAATATTAAATTTATTCATTTTTATAAATCATCACATCTTTCAGTTCGTATCACTAGTTTTTATTTCAGATTATAGTTATGTGAAATCAAGAAGGACCCTTATTGGAAGTAATGTAGGTTAGGAACATAGCTAATAAAAAAGGAATAATAAGAAAAACAAAATATATCTTTAGAAAAATAGAGATTTTAAAAATTACAAGTTGTATTTCACATCGCCTTTTCTTTTTCAATCTTGGGTATTTATTTATTTATTTATTTTTTAATTTTTCTCTTTTTTATTTTTATATTATTTTTTATTTTTATTACACCACTTTTATGAATAACTAGTCATCCCTATTTTTCTCAATCATGACTGGTGATGGAAAACATAAAGTAATGCTTCAAATTGAAGGGGGATATCATGACAAGTTAACAAATAATTTTTTTTAATAAATACATGTTCAAAAGCATTAACTGTAGATATTTTATAATAGGGATGATTATAAAAGATTCAAACGAATAAAATATAGCCTTTCTATCATCTCTTAGAGCTCTAAACAGTCTTTTATATCTACTAATTTAATGAACTTCAGATACAAAAACACATAAAAAGTTTTTTTTTTTAATTGTTGATTGAGAAGAAGATACATATATCATGTTTAAAATAATAAACTGTTAAGCTATGAAAAAAAAGTAAAAATGCTTATTCTCCAAAAAAAAAAAGCTTAAAAACTCACGTGAAACTTATTATAACATATACATTCTTTCAAGTGACTCAATCAATTTCATTAATCAAATTTCTCATTTCACTCTTGTCACAAACATCAACATACGAAGACTTTAACGTAGTGTAACTTAACTCAAAGCAAAAAATAATACAATTACTAAAATTTAAAAGTTATCGTGTCAGCCAAGCTCACAAAATTGTACAAAATGCCTTACTTTTAAAAAAAAAATTAAAATACCTTACCCCAAACCTATTATAAACATTGTTTTTAATATTTCATAATCTAAATATATGTATACAAAAAGGAAAAAAAAAGATTAAGGAAACATAAATACTAAAAGAACAAGTTGGAGAGATCACGCTGAACTAGCTTTAGAAGCTTAAAAGAAGATGAGAAGAAGTTGCACCACTTTTGTGAAATGATTCTAAATTGCGTGGTTAAGAAATATTATCAAGCCATCATAAAAGTTATTAACATTTAATAAGCCTATGAGTTTTTTATGAATGTTCAAATGAGCCTAAGATGCTGTTGGGTATAAATACTAATGCTATTAGTGTCAATGTACAAGTGTATACAACAAGTAATATAATGATAAGTATTCAAGATCGTCTCAACATGAATTGATGTTATCAGATTTGCTACAACAATTTTAATTATTAGTGTCAATATGCAAATGTACACAACAAGTAATATAATGATAAGTATTCAAGATCGTCTCCACAGGGATTGATGTTATCAGACTTGCTACAACAATTTTAGCCGTGTAGATTTTGTTCTAAATTAAAATAAAACAATGAATGAAATTAATATACTAACAAAAATAAAAATGCAATAAATAAAATGCAACAAAGTAAATTATCACGTCAAACTCAAGGATAAAACCAACTCAAATATAGAGTAGTTGAGTGAATAAACTCTCATAATGATCTTGACTATATTCTAATTATTGGCTCGGTTGCTGCAGTATCTAGTACAACATTAGGCAGAATTCTTATGCATCCTCAGCCGTCGCATGTTGAATCTATATGCAACTTAACAGTGACCAGTTGTTATGGCAACATAAGATATAACATTACACGCTTATGTTCTATTTATCCTACAAGGTGAATCCCTATATCTAGTTCATCACTATTCTTAAATCAAGCATTGCCCTTTAGGGACTCAAGTAAAACTCAATCCGAGAAATCCAAATTAAAATCAAGTATTGCTTTGATATGTTCCACTAAGATAAGCCATTTTGTGGCTCTCCCTTAAATTGTATCATTCAATGGGTGATCAGTTGAAATAATGAATAAAAATAAATGCTATTAAAACAAAATGCTACAGCAAACATGCAACAACTCATATTTTCAATCAATAAACCATCAAGATTGTTTATCACTCAACTACAAATAAATTTAGTTCATGGTTTGAAAAGAAAAATAAAGAACAAAGTTTCAGCCATGAAATACATCCCGATAAATAAATAGAAAATGAGAAAATAAGAGAAGAATAAGAAGGACTGAGCTCCCAATTGATTTCTGCAAATTCTCCTCTTGTGTAGCCCTTAATTTCTCTCTTGAATCTTGTTTTTCTTTTGTTTCTTTGTGGTTTTTCTCCTTGGGTGACGACCCCCCTTATTCCTTATGATGTGTGCTTCTTTTATAGATGCAAATTAGGGTAAACGGAAGCTTAGGGCGCACATAAGTTAGATTAGGAAACTGCATATCGCAATTCTGCAAGTATCCAGTACGAAATTTTCTTTGTTATTGTTCCAAGATTGCTACAGCAACGACTACAACAACTACACTGTTCCAGATTTGTTTCAACTCTTTTGTAGCCATGTTCTTTCCTTATTTTTGTAAGCCTATTGCATCAGCATTCCTTCCTTGAAATTTGAGCTTCCGGACACTTACAATTATGCATATGATTTAGCACACAAATTATTCTAGACCAAACAAAATTTATTAGGAATAAACTAAGATGAATGTTTATGCAAAATATAATAAAAATGCAATGAAAAAACATTTTTTACTCTCTAAGTATTATTGATTTAAGTCTAAAAGTGCCATGATAACTCTCATTTCATAGAGTTATCACACCTCCAAACTTAAACCATTACTTGTCCTCAAGTAATGACAACACTACACAATCATGCAACAAATAACTTAGCTCTGTCATCAAATTTGCAAGGATTCTTTCACCCTAAGATCACACTCTTAATCATGCAAAATAGCCATAGCAGTTCAGTCATGGACTTAGGCTTTATTCTGTCCAAAGTGTGTGTGTGCCACTTTGATAAGTTTCCAAAGGTGCTACAACATTGCATATAATTTAGAGGTAGAACATAAATATATTCACATATGGGGAAGCAGAATTCACAAATAAACTCAAACTGTGCAATAATGATAATAATTTTTTTTAAACTCTCTTCAATGTAACATGGAGCCTTCATGTGAATGCTTATCACTTGTAATGACGACACCCAATTACTCACTCAAAGTACATGTTAGAGTTGCTACAGCAAACACATCTAGGATGTTATATCTAGGTCTTACCTTTGGATGCCTTTGATTCAAGGCTGAACATGGGGCTCATGAACAGACTAGGTTACTCAGTATCCTAGGCAGCGGAACCCCTTATTTTTCATTCCTTCATTACCATTTTTTTAATATATAGTTGCTACAATACTGCTCATAACTCTTGTTGCCTTTGGACTCAAGTCTGCATATGGTACATACTCAATCTTGGTTACTCAGCAACTTAAGTCATTGAAGCAAAATATATTTCATAACATGCACAGTTCAACAAAAATTTTCCCCCAAACTTGAGATATTTTCTACTTTTTTTTGTTTTCCTGGCTCTGCTACAGCATTCTCATAAAATTCAACCAAAGTCTAAGTGTTGGGACAAATTTTCAACCTCCATCTATAACTATCCCTACTTGGCATTCTCATAAATATTGAATAACATTCAATTTATCTTCATTAGGTTTTCAAATCCATACACAAATAGTAGATAACAGAGCTTCACATAACACACAATACAAACACATGCACTCACAAAAATTTTACACAATAACACAACCTACTCCCAAACTTGAGAGGTGTTGTGTCCTCACAAGCACAAAAAACAAAATAACACAAACTACACATGCATACACTAAATGAAAAGACATGCAGAATGAATCAGAAAATTAAAACTAAATAAAAGAAAAGTTTTGCATAAAGGAGTAAAATAAGCTGGCGGTTAGGGGGTACTCCCCTGTTGCTGGAAGCATTGCTGCAGCACAGGCTGTAAAGGGTCACTTTTTCTTTGATCCACTTCTCAAACGCTCCTTATCATAAAATCTGATCAATCCAGTGATGCTGCAAAAGCAAGAAATTCCTATGTTGTTTGAGAATCTTCTGTTATATGTCATGCTGTAAGTGATGCTGTAGTAATTCCTTCCTTTTTTTTTACTTGCTGTAATTTAACACAAAGACAAAAAATTAGATGGACACTTAAAATAACAAAAAGACAAATTAAATAATTTTAAAACTAAATTTAATGCTTGAAAAACTTAAAGCAACTTCACTTATTGGGTTGCCTCCCAATTAGCGCTTGATTTTAAGTCTTTCAGTCTGACCTTTCTTGTTTTCTCAATCTGGATCCTTCAAGAATCGATCCTTCTATAGGTTGTTCACATCAGCTCCCATATAATGCTTCACTCTTGGCCCATTAACCTTGAATTCTTGTTGGTCTGGATTGAGTTCCTTTTGCTGGATTTGCTCGTCAATTCTAAATGGTTGCTTTTCTCCTGACCATTCTATGTTAGCTACTCCACGATCTTCATCATCAAGTTCTTCAAATGTTACAACATTGATTTTTTCTTTACTACAGCAACTGTGTAATCTCTTTGCTACAACAAAGTCTACAACATTGATAAAATTACAGTCTTCAACCTCATCGGGACTCTTCACAGCACATTGAATTTAACTTGGTGGTCATTGTTGAGTGCTAGAAAATGTATACTTATAAAGAAGAAAATCGTCATTTACACTTCAAGTTTTACTAACACCCTTACTTTTATGTATTTAAGCTTCTTGTCATTTAATTATGTGTGTTGTATTATAATTAAGTATTTTATGTATTTTAGGAGCATCATAGTCATTTCACAATGAACGAGAGATCAGACGGCAAAACGGACATCACTTTTGAACTCAGGACGGTCGAAAACCTTAGGAGGAGCATAAAAGGAAAAATGGCACTGTTCACATGTACGGTACTATTCACATGTATGGTACAGTCTACATTACTGTTCACGACACTGTTCACATAGACAGATCGATGATGTGGCATTGACCGATGATGTGGCATTGACTGATGAGGTGTCACGATCCTGTTGGACTAAAATTCTTATGAACTATTGATTGGTGACGTGGCAGCATGTTAGTGGACCAAAAATTGCGCGTACGATACATGCATATACACAGAATTATTTTCAACCAACCGCATTACTGTTCAAGCCGGGTCAAATTGTGTCACTGTTCAAATCGCGTGGTCAAATCGTATACTGTTGACTGATGACGTGGCGCAATCTTGAGCGGCCAAACTGTTTTTAATCCGATTGCCATGATTTACTCAATGTATCTATAAAAAGGGGCCTCCCCCCCTAATTTGATATCTCTGAATCCATTTTTGGGCTCTATTTTCTGTAATTCCTTCTCCATCTTGTATTTTCTACGTATTTTAATAAATTTCTATTTTGCCCCTAGTTCAATTATGAGTAGCTAATTTTCTTTCAAACTTGGGTTGAAGGTGAAGTCTCAACATGTGTTATGGGCTTTATTTGGTAAATTTACTTTCTCTTCCCCTCTAATTATTGTGGATGTTTTGACTTTTCATCGACAAATAATAATAATCTTGTCTAAATACCGCCCTGGTTTCACCGGCTCCCTAGTACAAGGTTATTATTATTTGGCACGATAAGCCCTTAGCACCATATTGATTAGAGTGTGGTTCATGAGGTGTGGATTCCCCCCTTATGATTTAATTGGCACTAATAAGGAATATTTAGCCCATGGTGCATGTTGATACGGATCCAGATACCCAAGTGCCGTATTTCAATAGAATTCTCTTCAATTTATTCTCGTCATTTCAATTCCAATTTTAAGACAATTTAAGTCACTTTCACCACAAATCCAACCACCCTCATACAAAATTAATTCTACATATAATTAAAATCCACCTCCTCGTGGGATCGATACTCGTTACCATTAATCTATTCTACAATAGATTTGTGCACTTGCGAGTTCAATGAAATTTACACAACAAGTTTTTGGCGTCGTTGCCGGGGAGGTAAGTTATTTTAATTTGTAGAATTAATTTTTGTAAAAAAATTTCTTTTAGTTATTTTTCTTGTAATTTTTTTTATTTTTAAAAAAGAAAGAAAGAAAAAAAAAGAGTGAATTTACATTTTGAGCTAAGAATTTTTTTTTCTCTTCTTTAAAATTCTGTAATTTAATTGTCAAGTTATTTTTCTTTGTAATTTTTTTTGTTTATCTTATTAATTTAATTTTAGTTAATTTATTTTACGTATTTGTTTTAGTGTGTTTTTATAGAAAAGTTGTAACAACGTGATAAGGTTAGTACTGTAATTTCTCATTCTTCTTTATTTTTATTTGTTTTGTTTCCATTTATTTTTGTGTTTCTTGCATGTATGGTCGAAGGTCATTATTACCTAATCTTGAGCCTATAGACCTTGAACTTGAGAAAACACTTTACACACACAAACACGTTAAAAATAAAATAGATTTGCAACAACAAGCACCACCACATGAGATGCCATTTAAGGACTACTTCATTCCTTTAGCTAATTTGAGCACATCATGTATAAGATACTCAAATGTAGCTGCTAGGAGTTTTGAATTAAAACCTAGTGTGCTAAATTGTCTCCAACATTCTATGGCCTAGAAAATGAGGACCCATATAATCATTTGAATGATTTTCATACTATTTGTCAAACATTTAAATATGAGAATTTTTCAGATGATGATGTTAAACTTAGACTATTCCCATTTTCTTTAAAGGATAGAGCTCGTTCATGGTTAAATACTTTACCTGCTAATAGCATTACATCATGGGAACAAATGGTAACAAAATTTTTGAATAAATATTTCCCAGTGCATAAAACCAATGCAATTCGCAGGCAAATTTCATAGTTTACTCAGAGAGAAGACGAGCAGTTTTTCGAAACATGGGAGCGATTCAATGGACTACTCTTGAAGTGTCCACATCATGGGTACGAGAAATGGCACCAATGCCAATACTTTTTGGAGGGATTATTGCCAAATGTGCAAGAATGGCTAATGGCAACAAGTGGAGGAGAGGTAATGTCAAAAAGTGCATCAGAGATTTGGGAATTCTTCCAGCGACAAGCGGATAATTCCCAACAATGGAGTCGATCACTCAGGAATACTGAAAGAATTAAAGGAGTGAATGAGGTTTACATTGGTGAGTCAACTTCGGGAGTTAAAGAAGTCAAAGAGATGGTTGAAGGTCTCTCTCGACAAATAGCATCGTTAACGACTGCTATATCAACATAACCACATGTCATGACTCATACTCAGATCAAGTCAATGCCATAGGTGTAATGAGAAAACCATCAAATTACAACCCATACTCCAACACATATAACCCTGGATGGAGAGCCCACCCCAATTTTTCATGGTCTCAAGGATTCCACCAAAATAGACCAGCAACTTCAGTTCCACCAATGCAATAAATTCCTCAAGTTCCTCAAGCCTCTCAGCCACTATTTAGACCATATAATCAGAACCAAAACTACTCTCAACCTAGACCATGGGAGGATGCATTCCAGAATCTCAATAATCTTACTCACTCCACGATTGAGCAACAGAATCGCACCATTGATGGACTACAAAATGAGTTGAAAGCAGGCTTCAACTCACAAGCCCAATCAGTTTCAAGCCTCGAGAAGATGGTGGGACAGCTTGCTTCTTTAGTTCAGACCTTGGCAATGACTGTTGAGAAAAGTAAGTTTCCAAGTCAACTAGTGCCGAATCCTAAAGGAGTGCATGAAGCAAGTACCAGTTCACCACAACAGCATGGAGAGGTCAAAGTAGTCATGACCTTGCGAAAAGGAAAAGAAGTCGACAACAAAGTAGAGATGCTGGTGACAAAAGAAAATCAAATTGTACCTGTGAATATTGAGGACTCATCACCGGAGGAGAGAGAAGAAACCAACCCACGAGAATACGTTCCGAAAGCTCCATTTCCTCAGAGGCTAGCTAAAGGAAAGAAGGAAAAATCCACAGGTGAGATTTTTGAAATCTTAAAACAGGTAAGTGTTAACATCCCTTTACTTGATGCTATAAAGTAAGTTCCATCTTATGCCAAGTTTCTTAAAGACCTTTGTACTAAAAAGAGAAATATTCATGTTCAAAAGAAAGCATTTTTAACAAAAAACGTTAGTTCTATCCTCCAACACAAAATTCCTTTAAAATGCAAAGACACAGACTCCCCTACTATCTCATGTAGTATAGAGAACCACACAATTGAGAATGCTTTGTTGGATTTAGGAGCTAGTGTAAATTTGTTGCCTTACTCTGTATTTGTGAAACTTGGACTGGGAGAATTACACCCAACTCCAGTGGTGTTACAGCTTACAGATCGATCAACGAAAATACCTCGTGGTATTGTGAAGGATGTGCTTATCCAGATAGACAAGTTTTATTTTCCTGTTGATTTTATTTTAATTGACACTCAACCAATATAGGATTCAAGGAAGCACATCTCCATTATTTTAGGCCGACATTTCTTGGTAACTGCGGATGCTCACATTCAATGCAGGACTGGAAATATGCAGTTGTCCTTCGGCAACATGACTATGGAGCTAAACATCTTCAACATTGCCAAACAACCTCAAAATGCAGATGATGGAATTGTTGATGTAGATTTAATTGAAGCATTAGTTGATGACACCTTTCTTTCAAACCTTAGTGATGACCATTTACAAACATGTTTAACTCACTTTGGTTTGGATTTTGATATTGACAGATCAGTCGATGAGGATAACGCCCTACTTGACTCAGCACCATCCATGGACACTAATAAATGGAAGTCAAGAGTTGAACAACTAACACCATCAGAGAAGAAACTCATCCATCATCAAAATCATCACTGAAACTCGAGCTCAAACCATTACCCAACACATTGGTATATGCATTTTTGGGAGAAGAAAGTACTCTACCGGTAATTATCTCATCATCCTTAAACGACGAATAAAAAGGTAAATTGTTGGATGTTTTAAAAGAGCACAAAGGAGCATTAGGATGGACCATAGTGGACATAAAAGGTATAAACCCAGTAGACTGCATGCATTACATTCACCTTGATGAAAATGCTAAACTTACTAAAGAAGTGCAACGTCGGTTAAATCCTAACATGAAAGAAGTTGTTAGAACTGAAGTTCTTAAGCTATTAGACGCAGGTATCATTTACCCAATTTTTGATAGTTCATGGGTCAGTCCTATACAAATTGTCCCCAAAAAGTCAGGAGTCACAATAGTTACCAATGCTGATAATGAATTGATACCCACTAGAGTAACTACATGATGGCGTGTTTGCATTGATTATAGAAAGTTGAATTATGTCACACGTAAAAACCATTTTCCTTTACCATTTATTGATCAAATGCTTGATAGATTAGCAGGCCATGAATTTTATTGCTTTCTAGATGGCTACTCAGGATACAATCAGATCCCCATAGCACCAAAAGATCAAGAGAAGACCACTTTTACTTGCCCTTTTGGCACTTTTGCATATAGGAGAATGCCATTTGGATTATGTAATGCACCTGCTACATTTCAATAATGCATGTTGAGCATTTTTTTCTGATATGGTTGAACGATTCCTTGAAGTCGTTATGAATGACTTTTCTGTCTTTAGTGATTCATTTGATCAATGTTTACATCATCTAACACTAGTTATGCAGAGATGTGTCGAGAAGAACTTATTCTTAAATTGGGAGAAGTGCCATTTTATGGTAAAATAAGGTATTGTTCTCGGTCACATCATTTCGAGCAAAGGTATTGAGGTTAACAAAGCCAAGGTGGATTTCATTTCAAATCTTCCTTTACCCAAAACAGTCAGAAAAGTAAGATCTTTCCTTGGGCATGCTGGTTTCTATAGACGTCTCATTAAAGATTTTAGCAAAGTTTCTAGACCCTTATGCAATCTACTTGCTAAGGATGTACCTTTTGTCTTTGATGATTCATGTCTTGTGGCATTTGAAAAATTAAAGCAGTTGTTGACATCATCACCCATCATTCAGCCCCCAAACTGTAGCTTACCATTCGAGCTCATGTGTAATGGATTTGATTATGCAGTAGGAGGAGTATTAGGACAAAGAGTTAATCGAATTCCCCATGTTATTTACTATGCCAGTATGACATTGAATGATGCACAGTTGAACTATTCAACTACTGAAAAAGAAATGCTAGCAGTAGTGTTTGCATTAGAGAAATTTTGATCTTATCTCATTAGTTGTAAAATAATTGTGTTCACCGATCATGCTGCTCTTAAATATCTTTTCACAAAGAAAGATGCAAAAGCTAGACTAATTTGTTGGGTATTACTTTCGCAGGAGTTCGACTTGAAATTTAAAGATAAGAAAGGCATAGAAAATATTGTGGCTGACCATATCTCTCGTCTCCATTTTGACACAATTATGGAAACATTACCATTGAATGAGTCATTTCCAGATGAACAATTGATGAGTATGGAAGTATTACCGTGGTATGCTGACATCGTGAATTATCTTGTTACATGTCAACTTCCAGAGCATTGGACCAAGCAAGACAAGGCCAAATTTTTTGCAGAAATAAAGAATTTCTTTTGGGATTACCCGTATTTGTTCAAGTATTATACAGATCAAATTGTTAGACGATGTGTCCCAGAAAGTGAAATTCAAAATATCATTTCATTCTGCCATGAACAAGCTTGTGGAGGCCATTTCAGTGCTAAGAAAACAACGACTAAAGTTTTACAATGTGGTTTTTATTGGCCAACTATATTTCGAGATGCTTACACTTTTTGTTCCTCATGTGATAGGTGTCAACGAATGGGGAGCATTACGCGAAGGAATATGATGCCACTAAATCCAATTTTAGTGGTTGAGATTTTTGATGTATTGGGTATCGACTTCATGGGACCCTTTCCCCCTTCTTTTGGCCATCAATATATATTGGTTGCTGTTGATTACGTATCGAAATGGGTAGAAGAAATTTCATATAGAACTAATGATCACAAGGTGGTGATAGGATTTTTGAAAAGCAACATTGTTTCACGCTTTGGATTCCCTCGAGCGATAATCAGTGATGGTGGTGCCCACTTTTGTAACAAAGCATTCAAAGCTCTTTTGACAAAGTATTCAATCACTCACAAAGTGGCGACCCCATATCATCCGCAAACCAGTGGCCAAGTTGAGATCTCCAATCGAAAAATAAAGCACATATTAGAAAAGACGGTGAGGCCAGACAGAAAAGATTGGTCATTAAGACTTGATGATGCATTATGGGCATATAGAACGACTTTCAAGACCCCGATTGGGATGTCATCCTACAGACTAGTGTATGGAAAAGCTTGCCACCTACCAGTAGAACTCGAGCATCGTGCGTACTGGGCCATCAAGAAATTCAACTGTGACATGCAGCAAGCTAACTCAGAAAGAAGATTACAACTGGCAAAACTTGAAGAAATTTGCAATGACATATACGAAAATGCCAAGATTTACAAGCAGCGAATGAAAGTCTTCCATCACAAGCAAATTATGAGAAAATCTTTCACTCCAGGTCAGAAAGTGCTTTTATTCATTTCTCGCTTGCACCTATTCCCAGGTAAGTTACGCTCTCGATGGTCTGTCCCCTTTATTGTTCATACTGTTTTTCCACATGGGGCAATTGAAATTAAGGACCTAAAGAACGGTGTCATGTTTAAAGTCAACGGTCAAAGATTAAAGCCATATCTAGAGTACCAACCACATGGAGAGGACACCAAAATAAATTTGAGTGACCTACTAGATTTGAATTGAGTTTTTTTTTATTTCTTTTCGGTGATTTGATTTTTTTTCCTTCTTTTTATTATTCTTTTGCTAATTATTTTTGTATAAGTGTGTTTGTTTAACCATTAAGTTTTCTCTTATCATTGTTAATCATGAGTGTCATAGCTAAACAATTCCTCTTGAACATTCTTAAAAACTTCAACGTGTAAAATCTCATCTCAAAAAGCAAATTCGATTTTGTAAAACACATCGTATTTGGACTCTGCAACCACCAGAGTTAGTAGCCTATGTTGAGGATTTAGAAAGCCAACTCAGAGACATTGAGAGAAGTGTCTACAACATCCAGTTGGAGCTTGAGGTAAATTCAATAAGAGGACGATTGTGATTTTCTTTATGTGCTTTAGTTTTTTTTTCTTTGTTTATGTGCTTAGTTTGTTACTCCGGTGAAGTGGCGGATAACGGTACTCCGTGACAATCAAGTCGGTTACTTCAGTTTCCCATAATAACTGATATTCTGAGGCGAAGATATGGACAGAAACGAGATTTTAGCAAATCTTCACAATCGATTTCCTTCACTTCCTCAGAATGCCCTCCTTATAATCTATAAAGCTTAGTCCAAACGCATACGATTGCTCATGAGGAATAACATACCTGTTGACATCCGTTGGTTAATCGAGGCTAAAGTACGATTGACAGGTGAGTTACCTCCAAAATTTATTGCATACATGCCTGGTTATGGTAAAGGAAATTATGCAAGAAAACGAAGAACTCGAAGAATTTGTGTTGCTTGTCATAAATGTGCCAGAATGAGATGCAATAAAAACCCATGTTCTTTAGGAATGGTGTATGATATCAGGGAAGATAAGATTCAATTCATTAGGGATGGCTTGAATAATGAGTCATTGGATGATATCCTTTTGTCTCTTGAAACGCATCACAGTGAATATTTGCAAGGAGCAATTCTCTAGTTATGGCCATTATTCTAGAAAGAGCATTCACGATATAGTCTCAGGAATCTGACTATAAACGACTCTGTTTGCCAGTTTATAAGAAAACTGGATGGGAAGCCTATCCTCGACCCATAAAGGGCATTCAAGCTGTTTCTGGATGTAAAACCAGAGGAAGATATGAGCCACAGTTGTAACTATCTGTAAATATCCTTTTACTTCACTATTGTTTTATTTTACTGTTGTTTTATCATTTGCATTATTGTCTTTAATAATTTTATTTTATCATTTTTTTTCTTTTTACTGTTTGCTTTTTGACTCTCAAGCCATGTGCTTTACACGTTAATTGACACTGACATGCTACCTCATACACAGCTGTGACCCACTGTCACCAAGATTATTAAATATGATTTTTTGTCAAGCACTCACAAATTTTTTTTGAGAAGTATCTCAATGGCAGCTACTCTCAATAGACAATTCAAGAACATTTGTGTGCTTTCTGGATTTAATTATGACAAACATAAAGAGTTCGTTGAGGCAACCATGGATCTTGGTCGAAATATAGGAGAGAGAAAATTACACTTGGTGTACGGAGGAGGTAACCGAGAGTTATCAAAATTGGTCTCAGAAGCTGCTTTTGTCAGAGGAATCTAAGTGTTAGGCATCATCCCAAGAGCCCTAAAACCTTTGGGCAGTTTGTCTGACTCACCGACTGGAGAAGAGTTAGTTGTCTCAGGTATGCAAGAAAGAATAACTGAAATGCTTAATCATGCTGATGCTTTTATTTTCTTTCCAGGAGATCTTGCAACACTAGAGGCACTTATCACACTAGCATCTTGGGCCCATCTGCACATTCACTAGAAACCCATCGGTTTGTTAAATGTCAATAACTTTTATGATGGTTTCATCGCATTTCTTAACTATGCAATAAAAAACTATTTCATTCCTTCCAATGCGAAAAAACTTTTTATTTGTGCTCACACTGCTAATGAGCTACTTGATCTGTTACAAGCTTATAGACCGGAGCCAGACCCTGGACCTTTGTGTTGGAGCGTCCAAATAATGATGGTAACAGTAGCCGCAGTAAGAAGTACAAATTAGATTTAACTCTTCACTTGTAAATATTTTATTCTGTGTTGGACCACCCAGGTGATGTCTTCTAAACTCTACTTCTTTCCTTTAAAACATTGAGGATAATGTTGCGTTCTGGTTGGGGGGAGGGAATAGTCGACAATTGTGGAATCTTGGTTAAGTTTTTACGATTTTTTGTTGTAGAAACTAATTGTTGCTAACTTTTTGTGTTGAAGATGGCTGAATATGGAGTGTAGTGACTCTAGAAACGCATCTTCATCGTTTGAAAAAAAAATAAAAATAAAAATAATTCAGACATTTTCTTTTTCTTTATTAAGCTTTGATATTCATTTTTCTTCTTCTTTTTAATTTCTCCTTTATAAATATACATTTTCAAATTTTTTAGTCGAAAATGGCTGAATATGGAGTGTAGTGCCTCTAGAAACGCATCTTCTTAGTTAAAAAAAAAATCATTTTCTTTTTCTATCATTTTAAGTGTAACTTTTCTAATTAGTTTTTCTACATCATTTTCACATTTCTGCATGCATATTTTCCTTTCATATTTAGAATAGGTTGGGGGGTAGAATGTTGTTTGAAAAAAAAAATTGTGTGATTTGTTTTAACATTGGATGACATAATGAATTTCAAATTTTAGTATTTGTATTATCTTTGGTCTTAAGTGATATTACGCCATGTTTGCTACTCTACATGTTGATGTCGGAGACAAATATGTGTTGCTTAAAGGAATGAACATGTCATAATAAGTACCAAGTGAGTTTTTGAGCCTATCATTTTTCTTGGAGAGTAACCGTTTTGCCCATTCTTCATACAGTTTAGCAGTTTATTATTTTATACACGATCTCTAGATTTCTTTTGAGTTAACCCTTAAAAAAAAGTTGTAAAATTAAAAAAAAAGAAGAAAAAAAATGTGTGTTGCTACATCTGGAGACCAATCTAACTAGTAGATATGGGAGATTATTTAGAGCCCTAAAAGATTATGGAAGGGTCATCTTTGATCCGTTTGAGCCTTTCTAGCCATCCATTTTATCAAATATCCATAGTTAACCCTTTTGAGCCTTAAAAAAAAAAACTTTTCTTTGTCAAACTTATCATTTTGACCCACTCCGATTTGGCGTATTACCCAATATCTTACAAGTTCCATCACCTATTTATGTTTGAGAAAAATATAAATAAATATTTTGTACAGTGAAGTTATGCCCAACAAAAGCAAAAATAAAAAAATTGTTGTTTAAAAAAAACAATTATAGGTGAAATTCACCTTGCAACTTCCAAAAAAAAATCTCTACATTTTTCTCAAACATACACTTTATTTTCCTTATTTTCTCTCCTTTGTTAGCCATATCCCTAACCTACGTTACGTCCTAATAAAAGTCTTTTTTTATTTTAGGGAACTATAGTCTGAAGTAGAAGCTAGTTATATGGGCTAAAATGCATAAAAAATAAATAAATAAATTGGGTTGACTAGCATTTTTATTTGACTTGAGATCGTATTATTTCTAAGCTGATGGCATATTTCTTTCATCTTTGTGAGAGTATGTGATATCACTTCTTTATTATTTTCTTTCAATTACCATTCATTGAAGTGACTATTTTTATTGGGTTTAATTTCTTTGTGAGAGTGTCGCTACTTCCAGTTAGATTTTGGGGTTTGACATGTCATTCTTGAAAGTAGCTATGACAAAGTCTACTGGGTTGATTCATATGGATGGTTGATGTGGGTGTGATATTTCTTTAGACTGGAGATAATGCTTATACTTTTATTTGATTACTATCATTAGTCTGATTGAATAAACATGATTGCTAAAAAAAATAATGAGAAAAAATTATTTTGGATTTGAATTTTATTTTCGCTTTATTTGCTAGGGACTAGCAATAAGCTGGTTGGGGGGTGTGTTGAGTGCTAGAAAATGTATACTTATAAAGGAGAAAATCGTCATTTACACTTCAAGTTTTACTAACACCCTTACTTTTATGTATTTAAGCTTCTTGTCATTTAATTATGTGTGTTGTATTATAATTAAGTATTTTATGTATTTTAGGAGCATCATAGTCATTTCACAATGAACGAGAGATTAGACGGCAAAACGGACATCACTTTTGAACTCAGGACTGTCGAAAACCTTAGGAGGAGCATAAAAGGAAAAATGGTACAGTCTACGTTACTGTTCACGACACTGTTCACATAGATGGATCGATGACGTGGCATTGACCGATGATGTGGTATTGACTGATGAGGTGTCACGATCCTGTTGGACTAAAATTCTTATGCACTGTTTATTGGTGACGTGGCAGCATATTAGTGGACCAAAAATTACGCATACGGTACATGCATATACATAGGATTATTTTCAACCAAACCGCGTTACTGTTCAAGCCGGGTCAAACCATGTCACTGTTCAAACCGTGTACTGTTGACTGATGACATGGCGCAATCCTGAGCGTCCAAACTGTTTTTGATTCGATGGCCATGATTTACTCAATGTATCTATAAAAAGAGGGCATCCTCCCTTAATTTGATATCTCTTGATCCATTTTTGGGCTTTATTTTCTGTAATTCCTTCTCCATCTTGTATTTTCTATGTATTTTAATAAATTCCCATTTTACCCCTAGTTCAATTATGAGTAGCTAATTTTCTTTCAAGCTTGGGTTGAAGGTGAAGTCTCAACATGTGTCATGGGCTTTATTTGGTAAATTTATTTTCTCTTCCCCTCTAATTATTCTGGATGTTTTGACTTTTCGTCAATAAATAATAATAATCTTGTCTAGATACCGCCTTAGTTTCACCGGCTCCCTAGTACAAGGTTATTATTATTTGGCACGATAAGCCCTTAGCACCATATTGATTAGAGTGTGGTTCATGAGGTGTGGATTCCCCGTCATGATTTAATTAGCACTAATAAGGAATATTTAGCCCATGGTGCATGTTGATACGGATCCAGATACGCAAGTGTCGTATTTCTATAGAATTCTCTTCAATTTATTCTCGCCATTTCAATTCCAATTTTAAGATAATCTAAGTCACTTTCACCACAAATCCAACCACCCTTATACAAAATTAATTCTACATATAATTAAAATCCACCTCCTCGTGGGATCGACACTCGTCACCATTAATCTATTCTATAATAGATTCGTGCACTTGCGAGTTCAATAAAATTTGCACAACAGTCATTCACTCTCATGGTTAATTCTCCTTTTTGAACATCAATTAAAGTCTTTCTCGTGGCTAAGAATGGTCTCCCTAGAATGATTGGCACTTCTTTGTCTGCCTCAAAGTCTAGCACAATGAAATCCACCAGAAAAATAAATTTATCCACTTTTACCAACACATCTTCAATCTCTTCTGGATATGCATGAGATATGTCAGCAAGTTGTAGAGTCACTGTTGTTAGTCTACATTTACCAACTCCCAATTGCTTAAACACTGTTAAAGGCATGAGATTGATATTAGCCCTCAGATCATAAAGTGCTTTGCCACTATATTTAGTGCCTATCGAGCATGGGATTATGAAGCTTCCTAGATCTTTCATCTTCTGTGGTATCTTACTCTGAAGCATTCGGCTACACGCTTGTGTTAGGGCAACTGTTTCTAATTCTTCCAGTCTTCTTTTTTTTTTGGTCAAAATATCTTTAAAAAATTTCGCATAATTTGGCATTTGCTCTAGAGCTTCCACAAAGGGGATATTGATATGTAACTGTTTCAGCACTTCTAAGATTTTGCTGAACTGCTTGTCTTATTGCTGTCTCTGGAACCTTTGAGGAAATGGTGGTGGACGCCTAAAGTATTGTGCTACAGCAGGCTGTACAGATTGCTTCTCTTTTACCATGTTCTGGACTTCTGGGTTGGTGCTGCAGCGTCGTTGTCCACATGTGTTGGATAATCTTTTTCGACAGATGTTGTAGCTTGGTTGCTCTTACCAGTGTGCTGTGAAGTGGAGGATTGTGACTCTTTTTCAATTTGAGTTTCTTTCTGGATTGAAGTGGACTCAGCTCTTCTTTTTGGTACACCAACGGGACTATGAACATCATTTCAGATCTTAAGTTAATCACTTTGCAGTGCTCTTTCCCTTCTCTTCTTGCGTCCTCTGTATTACTGGGTAAACTACTTTGAGGTCTGTTGCTCAATGTTGTAGCAAGCTGTCCGATTTGATTTTCCAAGTTTCTCAAAGATACGGTATGACTTTAGACAACTGCTTCATTCTTCACAATGTAATCCTTAATCAAACCTTCAAGGGAGCTGAGTTGATCATTGTTGATGCTTCTTTACTCTTGATTTTGCTGATAAAATATACTGGGTGCTGCAGCAGTCTGGTTCTGATAACTCCATGAAAAGTTCGGATGCTGTCTCCATCTAGGGTTGTAAGTGTTTGAATATGGATTGCTCTGGTTATGTCTATTGAAGCTGCCCATATAGTTAACCGAAGCTGGATTACCAGGACAATTGTCAAATAAATGCATTTCTCCACAATAAATGCAAGACACATCAGAAATATGGTTAACAGTTGCTAGAGCAGTAGTTATATCATTTACCATCTTTGTTAATGAAGTTACTTAGGCTAACAATGTTGTCAAGGCATCTATGTTATGGACTCCTGATGTTCCTCTTGTTGCAGCTTGTCTGGTTGATGGCCATTGATAGTTATTATTGGCTATCCTCTCCAAACTTTCGTAAGCCTCATTGTAAGACTTAGATAACAAGGCCTCATTTGCTGAAGCGTCCACCATTAATCTAGTGCTTGGGTTGAAACCATTATAGAAAGTTTCCAACTATATGCAACAAGGAATACCATGATGAGGACATCTTCTGAGTAACTCCTTAAATCTCTCACATGCATCACATAAGTTCTCATCTTCAAGTTATTGGAAAGATGTGATCTCGTTCCTCAACTTTGCATTCTTGGTTGGCAAGAAGTGTCTTATCCAAAATTTGTCAGCCACATCATTCCATGTAGTGATAGAATCTGGTGGTAGAGAATTCAACCATGCTCTTGCTCGATCTCTCAAAGAAAACAAGAAAAGTCTGAGTCTCAATGCTTCCAGTGATGCTCCAGCAATCTTAAAAGTATCACTTACTTCTAAAAATAACTTAAGGTGTAGATGAGGATCTTCGGATTGCAAACCATTGAATAACCCTACTATTTGAAGCATCTGAAACATCACGGGTTTGAGTTCAAAATTGTCAGCTTGAACGTCAGGTCTAAATATTCCCGGATGTATGGCTTGAGGAGTCAACACTGCGTAGTCTTGAATGACTCTATCTCTATCGTTCGCCATGTGAATAATGTTGTTGTTCCCTGGTTGCCTTTGAACACATTGTCCATTCAAACCTTTATGTACATTGACTAGTTGTATCTTCTCTCTATGGTTCAAGTTTCTCAAATCTTGCAAATCATCCATTGCTACAGCATCTTGTAATTTCTGATGCTCTCTTCTCAATCTCCTTGCAGTTCTTTAAATTTCTGGATCAAACTGGAATTCAACATATTTATATTTGGGCATGCAAGGGTTGCTAGATCACCTATGTCAACAAAATAAACAAATCAAAATAAAATTAAAAATTAGCACCGTTAAAACTAATTTTACAAATCACAATGAACAATCAATCCCCAGCAACGGCGCCAAAAACTTGTTGGGTATAAATACTAATGCTATTAGTGTCCATGTGCAAGTGTACATATCAAGTAATATAATGATAAGTATTCAAGATCATCTCCACAGGGATTAATGTTATCAAACTTGCTACAGTAATTTTAACAGTGCAGATTTTGTTCTAAATTAAAATAAAACAATTAATGAAATTAATATACTAATTAAATAAAAACGCAATAAATAAAATGCAATAAAGTAAATTATCACGTCAAACTCAAGGATAAAACCAATGGGAATATAGAGTAGTTGAGTGAATAAACTCTCCTAATGGTCTTGACTATTTTCTAATGGTTGGTTCGGTTGCTGCAATATCTACTATAGCACTGGGTAGAATCCTTATGCATCCTCAGCAGTCGCATGTTAGATACCTTATATTTATATGCAACCAACAGTGATAAGTTATTATGCCAATATAAGATATAACATTACATGCTTATGTTATATTTATCCTACAAGGTGAATCTCTATGTCTAGTTCATCACTAATCTTAAATCAAGCATTACCGTTTTGGGACTCAAGTAAAACTCAATCCAGAAAACTAGTGATGGCAGTGGGGCGGGTTCAGGGCGGGAATCATGATCCCCGAACCTGAACCCGATTTGGAAGTAATCCCCGAACCCGACCCATACCCGAAAAAAAATTAATTAGGGATAATTCGAGGATGCACCCGATAATCCCTGAACTAGGTGGGGATTAAAATGGGGACCCGTTCCCCATTTTTTTCATAAAAATTTATAATTTTAAATATTTGGATTTTTTCAAAAAAATTAATAATTATATATAGATTTTGAAACATAAATTTATCCTTAGTTAAAATCGTTGGGCTGTATTGCAATTCTATTGAAAAAAAGAAATTACGGAAAAGTGATTCATAAAGAGATGAAAGAAATTATGTTGAAAGTAATGAAATAATAATAAATTCTACAATTGAAAAATAAGATTAGATCAGATCGGAGACAAACCAAAGCTGGAAGCATGATGGGAGGAGGACATAAGCTGCTTGTTGGCCATATTAATTCCAAGGGAGCTTATGCGTTCATGGCCCAGGCTCCGACATCCAACACCACCAACAATTTCTTCGTGGTCTCCATCACTAATTCTTACGCTTAATTTCAGAGATCTCAAATTCGTGGTAGGTTATAATATGGATTTTTACATTTTCTTCTATTGGTTCAAAAAGTGAAGCTCTTTAAACCCAAATGGAAAAGTGAGAAATGAGAGCGGTGAGAAAAAGTGAATCAAAAAGTGAAGCCATGGCCAGGAAGGTGAAGCTTCATTGGAGTCTTGGAGGCGGCAATGTGAGTGACTCCTGTGAGTTTAGATCTAGGGTTTTAGTTTTCTTAAATTTTTTTAATTATTTAATTAAGCATATGTACTTTGATTTTTTATTATTTGATTAAATTAAAACATTTTTTTTTAAATTTTTTTAAGTAAAGCATATTTCGGGTTTGGGTTTGGGGGCCCGATAAAATCCCCGAACCCAAACCCAAAATTTATTTAGGGTTTGGGTCCATCCCCAAAATGGACCCGTTTTTAAAATTAAATCATTTTGGGAGCCCATACCCAACCCGAATTGATTGGGGACCCATGGGTATGGGCCCCCTGGGGAATGTTGCCATCTCTACGGAAAACCTAATGCAAGATCAAGTATCACTTTGATATGTTCCACTAAAATAGGTCATTTTATGACTCTCCCTTAACTTGTATCATTAAATGGGTGATTAGCTGAAATAATGAATAAAAATAAATGGTATCAAAATAAAATGCTATAGCAAACATGCAACAGCTCATATTTTCAATCAATAAACCATCAAGATTGTTTATCACTCAACTACAAATAAATTTAGTTCATGATTTGTAAAAAAAAAAATAAAGAACAAAGTTTCAGCCACGAAACACATCCCCATAAATAAATAGAAAACGAGAAAATAATAGAAGAATAAGAAGGACTGAGCTCCCAATTGATTTATGCAAATTCTCCTCTTGTGCAGCCCTTAATTTCTCTCTTGAATCTTGTTTTTCTTTTGTTTTTTTGTAGTTTTTCTTCTTGGGTGACGGCCCCCCTTTATTCCTTATGATGTGTGCTTCTTTTATAGCTGAAAATTCGGGTAAACAGAAGCTTAGTGCGCACATAAGTCAGATTAGGAAACAGCAAGTATCTCGCGCGGAATTTTCTCTGTCGTTGTTCCAGAATTGCTACAGCAACTGCATTGTTCCAGATTTGTTTCAACTCTTTTGTAGCCATGTTCTTTCCTTATTTTTGCAAACCTATTGCATCAACATTCATTCTTTGAAATTTAAGCTTCCGGACACCTACAATAATGCATATGATTTAGCACACAAATTATTCTAAATCAAACAAAATTTATTAAGAATAAACTAAGATGAATGTTTATGCAAAATATAATAAAAATGCAATGAAAAACATTATTTACTCTCTAAGTATTATTGATTTAACTCTAAAAGTGCCATGATAACTCTCATTTCATAGAGTTATCAAATTCCAAAGTAATTACTACCTTAGATTTATAAGACTTCCTGAGACGACTAACTCCTCTCTAGTCGGTAGGCTTTTGGGTTGATGTCTAACACTTAGTTTCCTCTAATATAAGCAGCTTTTAAGACAAACTTTAGTAACCCTTAGTCACATCCTCTATATACCAGGTGTATTTTCCCTTCTGCTAGGACGCGATCAAGATCTATAACTAATTGAATAAACTTTTTGTATTTTCCATAGTTGAACCCAGAGAGCACACAAATGTTCTTGAGTTAATTTGTGAGTGAATGAAAAAAGAAGTTTGTATTTAAAGATCTTGGTGACAGATACAATAAAACATACCTATAAATAGGATGGTGTGTTTGTAAAATGACTTGTAAAGCTCATAACTTAAAAGTCAAAAGTAAATAGTAAAAAAAAAAGTAAACAATGATTAGATATAAAATCACACCATTAGAAGCAATCATGCAAATGATAAAGAACATTAAAAAAAGATTTTTAATAGTAGTTTTGATGTGACTCATGTCTTTGATGCGATTAAGGATAAAACTATCACAAGCACATGGAATAAGGCATATTCAGATCCTACTCAAGTTCTCGTCGGGCCCGTTACAAGAGTTCGAGCAAAAAAATTCAAAGAAGCGCTTAATGGATTTATTCAAACAATTTGGGCTCAATCAAATTCATAGAGTCTCGTTGAAGAAATCGCACGTGATAAATACATGATTAAGGCTCTTGAAGTTTCCAAATAATCACTTCCGTGAAATAGGGAGTTGGCTTGCACATTGTGGCGAGAAAATATATTATTTTCCTTTTCCAGACATGAGGAGGCTATTAGAGAAACAAATCAATGATTTCTATTTTAATCATCTAGTTTCCATTTTAATTGATGTAAGGCATTTAAGCCAATTAAGATCCTGATTTGATTTAGATTTTTTCTTATTTACTTAGATTAAGATTCTGATTTGATTTAGATTCTTTCCTATTTGCTTAGATTAGGATTCTGATTTGATTTAAATTCTTTCCTATTTGTTTAGATTCATATTCAGATTCAGATTTGATTTTTGGTTTATAATATATTTCTAAAAATTCTTGTAAGTAACCCTATATAATGTATTCGTATTCAATAAACAAAGAAGTTTAAATGCAATTGATGAGAAAGTTAATTCTCTTTGGTTCTTTACAAACTCTTTGAACTTATTGGATTTACGTGGCGTTCAAACTCTTGACTTATCAATCAGACCATCCATAGCTAATTGTGGCGTCTTCACATACCAAGGTTCGTGCTTTCATTAAGCATTAAGTCGAGGTTTCATTCAATTTCTGGTTTAGATTCGATCTTGGGGACTAAATTGATTAGGGTTATGTTAGTTCTTGACAGGGTTCATATCAGTCTTCCTCTTTACGTCTAGAAACTACTTGAACGCTCTCTATGGGTTGAGGATAGACTTCCCACTTAAGTTTCTTATAAACTGGCAAACAGTAGTATTTATAGTCAAATTTTCGAGAATGTATCGTGTATATTCTTTTTGGAGTGATGGTCATAACTGGGTAATTGCTCTTTGTAAATATCCATTGACATGCATTTTAAGAGACAAAAGGACATCGTCCAATAACTCTTTATTTAAGCCATTCCTAATGAATTGAATCTTATTTTTCATGTTATTGGACACCATTCCTAAAGATGTACAAGGACGTCTGTTGCAGTTTGTTTAGGTATACGTAGGATAAACACTTGAAGCCGTCTAGCTCTTTATTTTCTTGCATAATTTTCTTTCCCGCAACCAAGTACATAGGCAATAAATTTAAGAGGTAACTCACCTACAAATCATACTTTACCTTTGATTTACTAACAGATGTCAACGGGGATGCTACTCCTCATGAGCAGTCGCAACCCTTCAGACCGAGTTTTATAGATTTTGAGGAAGTGAAAGAAATCGTTTGTAAGGCTTTGCAAAGATTGAGTTTCTATCCATACCTTAGGCTGAGAATATCAGTTGCTGCAGGAAATTGATGTAATCGACTTTAATTATAATGAAATACCATTATCTACCATTTAATCAGAGTAATAAATTAAATTACACCAAACAAAAAAAAAAATCAATTCTCGGAGCAGATGTAGGTGAGAATTAAATAAAAGTACTTTTTCTCTTAGTCTAAAAGATTTTCTCATGATGTGCTTGTCATGAAAGACTTTCGTCTACTGGTTATAACTCTTGGCATTTTCATGCACGTCACTGTGAATCTCCTCAAGTTTTGCTAACTATAATCTCCTTTCCAAACTAGCTTATTTTATGTAAAAGTTAAATTTCTTGATGGCCTAATATGTACGAGCTCAAGTTCTACTAGTGGGTGACAAGCTTTCCCATATATTAGCTTATATGAAGACATGATAATACGAGTCTTGAAAGCTATTCGATATGCCCAAAGTGTATCAACATGCCTTAATGACTAGTGTTTCTTGTCTAGTCTCACCATATTTTCGAATATATGTTTTATTTCCTGATTGGAGATCTCGACTTAACCACTGGTTTACAGATGATATAGGATTGTCATTTTATGCATCATGGAGTACTTCGCCAAAAGAGCTTTAAATGGTCTATTGCAAAAGTAGGTACCACAATCACTGACAATTTGATCCCTATAATACTTGAATAAGTAAGGATCATCCTAAAAAAAAATTCGGTATTTCCACAAAGAATTTTGTCTTGTCCTGCTTATTCCAATGCTTTGAATCCATAGCATCAAAGATCTGAAATGAATGTACAGCATAAACATAACCAGACAAAGAAAAACTGAAAAAAAAATCTTGATGCAAATGAGAACTCATGAAACAATTCAAATTTTGCAAATTACATAATGGCTCAAAAATTTTATTAAAAAAAAGGGATTCAATAACCCAAATAATGTAACAAAACAAATCATTTTACACCAATTTAAGATGTGAACAACTTTTTAACCAAAGCATTTTCTACAATCAAGTAAGCTTAGCATCTTTAATGAACTTTTAAGTTCTAAGTAATCAAATGTGATTTTATAACAGAAAGATTAAAACACAAAAATACAAAATGGCTTATGTTGAACAACAGGGACCCTGACTGAAAAAAAGAAGTGAAACTGTAGAACAAATTCTATCATTACTAAATTACTAATTGGTAATAATGATAATATAATAACAATAATAAGAAGTAAGCTACTGGCAAGTGACTAGTGAGTATTAACCTTGATGGATTAGAAGGCATGGTAGCTAGATTGGAAGCGAACGGGCCACGGCAGTACAAAACTGATAGTGTCAGCGTTAGTAGAGTATGGTTGTGTGGGTGTGTGAGAGTGAGACTGTGGCTCTACGGGAGTGAGTGAGTCATAAGGTGAGTGTGGGCATCGGGCATTAGTTGGAGTCAGGATGGGCAAACGACTGTAAGTTGTGGCTGTTATTGTTGTGCTTGTGGTTGGGGATTTGGAATTTGGTTTGGCCGCGCTAAGGAGATATATATTAAACCCTAAGTCGAAATTAAACTGATCAGGTTGTAACTTTCGACCCGTTTGGATTTCATAAGTTAACCCGAACCAAACACCCATCCCTACATAAGACCAAAAAGAAAAAGATTTACCTTTATTTACCTCTATTGTATATTATAAGAAGGTTAGATGGAGAGCTAAATAATTTTACATAGTTTTACAAAAATTCAGTTCCAGTTCTAACCCAGTAGTATTTTAAACTCTCTTTAAAATGAAAAATATAAATATCAAGAAATTTTTTTTAAAAAGCAAATCCTAGGATGCCAAAAAAATCCTAGTCTAGCCAGCATCTGCAAAGATTCGGAAGATCTGAATCTGGGAAAATCCGAATCTGATTAAAAAATATAGATCCGGGGCCTAAATTTAAGATCTGTGCGGATCCAGATCCGGATACGCATTATTTTTAATTAAATTATTTATCTAATGAAATTTCAATTGAAAAATATATAAGTTGAATTATATATTTAATATGTATAACCATAATTAACTCCATAATCTTCCTTAACTTTGAAAAATTCGTTAAGAAGCTAAATAATAATAATAATAATAATTAAATGATATTGTAATGAATAATTGTAAAGAAAAAAATGAATAAATTTTTCATATTCGGGTCTCTTTTTAAAAAAAAAAAAATTTTGGACATACAAATTTAAAAATAAAAATTACAAATGATCAAATTTGAACAACCTCCATATAAATGAAAACATAATAATTCTAAGCCTTAAACATAAACTTGCATTAGTTTTTCTGTAATCATCACCATTGATGCACATTTTAAGATTCTTCATAAACCTATAAGAAGATAAACTAAAGAAAATAAAAACATGTTTTAACAATTTCAACTAAATACTTAACAAAATAATATAAATTAAAAGTATATGCCTCCACAACCTCTACATCGGTTTCAATCTCAAGTTCCTCATCAAGAATTTTGGCAAAGGTCGCGAGGTAAATGCCACAGCTAATTAAAAAAACACAAATAAAAACTAAAATCAACTTAGTTATTAGTTAAATTAAATAAATAAAAATATAAAAATTAAAATGTAAACCATATAACTCCACAAAGAGCTCATATCCAGCTTGAGTTTGATTGCCATCATCATCTAATAAGTTTGGTGTGGGCAAAGAACTTGACATGTTGAATGTCGAACCTATAATCAATAATCTTATTCTTTATTGAATCTATAGACAATATGTAAATGAAAATATCACCACATCCTCAGAAATAGAAAAATAGACATCAAAATTAAAAAAAAATTAAAAGAAAATGTAAATAATTTAAAACAAACCATATGTTAATAATATTCCGATGAATATAACCAGATCATCAAAATTAAAAATTTATCTTGTCAGCCACAGACATAACCCATAAACTCTTATAAAACAAGGATATTTTAATACTATTATGATGAATATAGTAATTTGATCACCATGGTTTGTCCTTTTAATAAAAAATTCATCTAAACAAATCACAAATTAAAATTTTCAGGCCAAATTCAGATTGCCACGTAATTGAAATGCACAATTCTTTAATCTCATTGTAGTCAACTAGTTATCGCAACTCAGCTTAACTCTGCCTCACCACATTCACTCCCTCTAAATTCATATAAACAAGCAGAATCTACTAAATTTGACCTAAAATATAAATTCAACGAATAACCAATACCACAAAAACATAAAAATAATCAATAATAAGTAGTCAACAAACACAATCACATTTGTAGAAATCCTTAAATTTCAATATCACATTAGTAAAAATCTTTAAATTTTAATCAGAAGCTTCTAAGCACAACACCTTAAAAAGTCAAATTCATGAATTTAAGCTGAAAAACTAGCAATGCTATAAAGCTAAAATATAAAAGTAGCAAATATCCAGAAACAGTTAACCAAAAAAATCAACCAAAAGTTTCTAAATTTCAAATAAAACTCACCAATAGTGGGGCAATAATAGACAATCTATTACACTAGCCACATAATGTGAAGACTTGAAGAAATAAACCCCCTTACTTTTTGGCACATGGAGCCTGCAATTGCGAGCAAATTGAAACTTGTGACACAACAAAGGAAGGGAATTGGGTCTGATACCAAGCCCACTTCAAAAATTGCCTCGAATAGATGATGGCATGGGTAGGAACTTGTTGTGCAAGTGAGGAAGAAAACAAAAAACAAGAATCAGCACATAGCAAGAGCATCACATTTTATTTCACTTTACTAGTAATAAAATTTTTTCACGGGGAGTAATAAGAACCAAAGCAGATTAATTAACAATCAATTAAGAAATTTATTGCATTATTCGAATCAATCCATTTAAATCATATGACTTGAAGGCTAATTTAATAGTACTTAATCATTAGACAAAATAAATTCAAGCAACATACCAACTACAAAATTTTTGAATTTTTTTTGAAAAGCTAGGGTAGTGTTCAAAAACAAAAATCAACATTGCCAGCTCAAAATTCTGTGTAATAAAGCAATCAGCAATTAATTAATGAAATTCCAGCAAAAAATAAAATAAACAAAATAAAAGTAAAACTAAAAAATTTACCTCTTACAAATTAGAGAGTGATCACGTAAAGAGTAGCAGAAACCGCATTGGTGGAGTAAATAGAGAAATTAACATCATCGTCGCGAAGTAGCACTAAACGGTGCCGAATAGGTTAATAGTGGGAATCGGCGTCCACTTGGAGGTGATATGACGGCCGAGAAGCGAAGCCCTGGTGGAGACTTGGAAGTGGCGATGCGACTGATAGTTTTTTTCAGAGAGATTGTGAGTTTTAGATCCAAGGTTTTGTTTTTTTTTTTCATTGTGTTGAGTATTTTTTAATTATTTGATAAAATTAAAAAATATTTGGATTTAGAAAAAATATCTCGGGTTTGGGTTTGAGTTCGGGAGCATGATGAAATCACCGAATCCAAACCCAAAATATATTTAAAATTTTTGTTTATTTTTAACATAGACTCATTTTTAATTTTAAAATTTTTTGAAGGCCTATACCGAACCCAAATTGATTGGGGCCCGATGGGTATGAGCCGCCGTGGGAATATTGCCATCATACTTTAGGATCCGCCTATGCTGCAATTGTTATACCGTACCCCAACTTTTGTCTTTTATGATTTAACTATTGTCAAATTTACTTGAGCATCTTGTACTCTTTTCATTTACAATTTGTTTATAAGTCTTAGAAGGACAAAATTACCCTTCCTGAAAAATGTTGAAGAAAATAGATAAGGTGCAGAGTTCAAGTACTTTTATGCTCATGAAAAGGCGCGGCAACAATGGACTTTGCTTGCTGAAGTTGTTGTTGAAGCAGGGAGAAAGAGATTGGATAAGTGGAATTTGATGGGTAGGTTTTGGAATAAAGCTAGGTCTTTTATAGTGCAGCTTTTTTGAGGTTGGAAATTATTTATTTTAAGAAGTATGAAGTGGGTTTATTAATGTTAGTTTGAACCTCAAGATCATTTTTTTTTTTTTGGATTTTGCCGATTTTAGATTGAAAAAAAAAAATATCTTCTTCTTCTTCTTTTTAGGGATTTTGTTGATTTTGGTTCCGAAGACAAAATATTATCATCATCTTCTTTTTCTTTTTCTTTTTCTTTTTCTTTTTATGGGTTTTGCCGATTTTGGATCTGAAAGCATAATAATATTTTCTTCTTCTTCTTAAAAACTGTGAAGATGTAGGTGAAGATGATAATGATGGAGGAAGATGAAGGTGGGTGTAATGATGATGGAGACAACGGTGGGAAGAAGAGAGATTTAAGGGTATTGTTGTCTTTTTATTTATATTAGTGTTTTGTGTTGATTAATATATCTTGGATACTAACAAATAAATACTTTAATACTTATGAAAAATAATAAATAAAAAGATTGTAAGGCGCTAAATATAATTTTATTTGTATATGTGAGTAGAAAATATTATAATTTTAACATTAGTTAAAGGGTAATTTCTAATTGAGTCCTCATTATTTTTAGAAAAAAATTCAGAGACCAGAAGTTTACTAAATGAATCAATTAAATCCTTTCAAGTATAAACTAATGTCATTCAAGTCCTTAACTTAACTCGTCAATTAGACATATTAACAACGTTGAGGGTAGTTTAGTAAAAGAACAATTGAACCCTTCCTCATTCTTTTATTTGTGACAGGTGGCAATAGTTTGCTTACAGGTGGCAATAGTTTAAAGCAATGTCAATTAACCTAACCAAGTTAAAGTTCTTTCAAAAAAAAAAAACTATAGAAACTGCCATATTCTTCGTGTGAGAGGAGAGATTGAGAGAACGTGGGATGACGCCAAAAATGTTGTATAAATCTACTGTGATTTTGACCAAAGCTTTGTTAGCATTGATTGAGTTCAAGTATTGGAGAGAACCTGAGTTTAAAGGTTAGTAACTCTAATTTTTTAGTAATTTTTGCAAGCATTTTCTGATAAAATTGTTTCCATATTTAGTGATCTTTGTGAAAAATTAGGTTTTTCAAGTCTATTTTTCTAAATGACAAACTATGTTTAATTATTGGTGGATTTTTTTTATTGAATGTTGTATTTAATATACTTTTTTTTAATTTGCTCTTTATATAATAATTAGAACAAATACACCATATTTATATATGTATTTATTGAACTTATGTTGCCTATTTTATGGGCTTTCTTGAGTTGTTGTATATGTACAATATTTCATTTCAACCAATTGGTATTGTTATATTAATAAGATTGAATTCATTGTATTTACTTCTTTGTTCATGTAAAATTGAATTCTATGTGTTATTATGAGTGGTAATTTATATATATATTAGACTAAATTCTCTATAGTTGCTGGGTTATTTTTTCTTTTCAGTTTTTATTTTTATATGTATTAGATTAAATTTGCTTTTGTACTTTTTTTAACCGAATTACATGTATATTTCATTTAGGTTGAGTTTTTATTCTTTACTAAATAAAATCGTATTAGTTTAGCCAGTTTTTTATGCAATACTTTTTGTTTAAAATTGATGCAGGTAGCCATGTTACCTTTTTTTTGTTGGTTAAAATTAATGGGGAGGTGTATGAGATAGGATATAGGGACCCAGAGGAATATAAGATTATTAGGTTGTTTCATGAAATTTTAGAAGTCATGGTTAAGTATGGACACAATGAAATGGATTTGATTGAAATTTCTGTTATGTTGTCATGGACTACAAGTAGGCAGAGGAAGCTAATTTCAAATGATAGTGAATTGTATTCGGTTTTTGAGGAGTTCTTTACCAATAGTTGTCCCACTCATCCGATGAAGAGAATGATTTCTCACATATGTATGAATCCATTATTGATAATGAGTGGAAACCAAATCTAAATGGTTCAGTTAGTCTAAAAGTAGGAAATACCTTTGAATCTGTTGCATTATTAAGTGAGGTTATGGTGAAATATGCAATCCAAGAGGGTTTTGAGTTAAATAGGATTAAAAATGATGGTATTAGGTATACTTGTTGTTGTGTCAATCCAAAATGCACTTGGAAACTTCATGCTTCATCGATGGTTGATGGGATAACTTTTAAAATTAGGTATATTAAAGGGAAACATGATTGCCAGATTAAATTAGTTAACAAAGATGCAATAGCACCTTGGATGGCTAAAGTTTGTGCTGAACTTATTCAAGCTAACCCAGGAGTTGGTGTAAATGTCATAAGGAGCGAGTTAAAAGATAAACATGGGATTGAATGTGACAAACAAAAACTATACAAGGAAAAAAAATTGCATTAAAAAACCTAGGTGCTGACCACATTGCTTGCTATAGAAAGCTTTTGAAATATGCTCACATTCTACTGAACATGAATAAAGGTGCTTGTGTCAAGGTAAAGGTTGATAGGCCATTGTCAAATAGCCCAGTTTTTCAAAGATTTTTTTTTTTTTTGTCATTTCCTACACTTAAAGTGGGGTACCTAACTGGGTGTAGACCTTTCATAGGATTGGATGGGTGTCACTTGAAGGGGCCATACAGGGGAGTATTGTTATCTGTTGTTGCATTAGATACTGATAGTGGAATTTTTCCATTGGCTTTTTGCATATGTGAGGTAGAGAACTATGATAGTTGGGGTTATTTTTTATCTTTGCTGTATGAATTCATTGGGGCTGATAATCATAAGCTTGTGACTATTATTAGTGATAGACAAAAAGGTCTTTTATGGGGATTGGAAAAATATTGGCCTAATGCTAGTACTACATATTGTGCTAGGCATATCTTTGCAAATTTGAAGTGTAAGTTTTCTGGTTTGAATGTCATGGGGTTAATCTGGAAAGCTTGTAGGGATGCAAATCAGTATGACTTTGAGAGGGCAATGAGTCAAATTAGGGCTAAAGACCAAAATTGTTGTGAATGGTTGAGAAAAATACCACCTGCACAGTGGTCTAGAAGCGGGTTTGATCACCATGTGAAATCTGACCATGTTACAAACAACATGACTGAATCTTTTAACAAGTGGGTGGATGAGGTTAGGGACAAGCCTATCCTAACTATTCTTGAGCATATTCGTAGACAACTAATGGTGAGAATGTTGGAAAAATATCAGTAAGGGGAAACTTGGCAAGACCGTTTGACCCCATATGCTAGAGAAATACTAAATCAATCCTCAAATGAGACAAGGAGAATTAAGGTCTTTGGAGGTAGAGGGGAGTTGTTTGAATGTTGTCAAGCTGGCTATAGAAACTTCCTAGTACATATTACAGATGGTACCTGTGACTGTGGGATGTGGCAAGTTAGTAGAGCGCCTTGCAAACATGCAGTAGCTGCTATTCTTCATAAAGGAGGGCAACCTAAAGATTATGTGCATCATTATCTAACCAAGGAATCTTTTATGATGACATACATAGGGACTATAAATCCTATTCCTGATGAGTGTGCATGGCCTGAAGTGGAAGCTGAACCTTCAGATGTTGTGGTGCTTGTAAAGGTTGGACCATCTTACATAAAGGCTCCAGTTGGTAGACCGAAAAAAAAAGAACAAAAAAACCTGGTGAGGCCAAACTAACTAGTAAAAGGTTTACTATCAAATGTAATGCTTGTAGATGTCTTCGGCACAACAAAAGGGGCTGCCTTAATTTTCCAAAATTCACAAGAACCATAGAGCTATAATATAAGAGTCATTTTTGTTTTTTAAATTTCATTGGGTGAAGTTAACAAATATTGATCATGATGTTGTGTAGGGAAGCAATAGGACTTCATCAAGTGCACATGTTTAATTTAATTATAAAAATTTAATTCAAAAGGATTTTTTTTTTCTTTTGCACTAGATATTGCTTAAAACTTGGTGATATTGGTTGTGTGCAAGGAAGAAATAAGACTTAATCAAGTGGACATGTTTAATCTAATTATGAAAGTTTAATTCTAAAGGATTTTTTTTGTTCTTTTTCATTAAATTGCTTAAGACTTGGTGATTTTTTTTGTGCGCAGGCAAGTGATATCACTTAATCAACTGCACAGGTCTGATTTTGTAATTGAATCTCGTTATATATTTTTTGTTATGTTATCAAATGGATTAATAACTTGGTGATCCTAGTGATGTGTAGGCAACCAATAAGACATGACTAGCTATACATGTTTGATTTGATCATGAAATTATATTGAATAGATTGATTCTTTTTTCTTAATAAATGAAATTGATGTCTTTTTTTTCCCTTTTTGGACAGCATGGAACTAACCCACAATCTCAAGAAGTAGATGTCAATGAACAATCAATTGGCGATAGTTATGAACAAGCTAGTTAGTAGGGGTGTTCGCGGATCAGATTTTACGGATTGGACATCAATCCATATTCGATCCACGATTTTACGGATTATAAATTTTCAATCCAATCCAATCCATGGATTGGTGAAATTCAATTCAAATCCAATCCATACATCTGCGGATCGGATGCGGATTTAACCAAATCCATATCAAATCCACCATTTTGCGAATTGGTTTGCGGACTGAAAATTTTTAATTCTGTCCAATCCACAAATTAACTAAATAAAAAAATAATTTTATTACTGATCAAATTTAAAATTAAATAAGATTTAAATAAATTAACTGTTTAAATAATACTAGAAAATACATTTAAAGTTTCAAAATATAATACACCAAAACGAAAAAAATCTCATTCGTTTAGATCAGTACATGGAAATTAATTATTTAGGAAGCTATATTTGTTCATTCAATTTTTCATTATTTTATATTATCATCGGATAAGATATAATATAGTGTTACTGTAACTATATTTTAACTAATTTATTAACTAGTAAGGCTCTGTTTAGTACAACTTTTCAAGTAGAGATTTTATAAATCGAGTTTTTACTAAAAAAAATTTAGTTGTTTGGTTGTCAATAAGAGCTTTTATTAAAATTTTATGAAATTACTTTCATAGATAAATTTTTTAAAGTTATGTTATGAAAAGAATAAAATAAAATTACAAATAAATAGAGGATTTTTAGATATTTTAATATTTAAAAAAAGTTTTTCAACTTCTACTCCCAAAAGCCCAAAATTTGAGCTTTTACTAGTAGAGGAAAAATAACTTATTTAAGTTTCAAAAGCTCTATTAGAAAAACAATCAAACAATAACAAAAATTATGATAAGCGCTTATAAGATTAAATAAGCACTTACATCTATTAAATAAGCCATACCAAACAGGTATCAAGTAATAATGTCATATTTACAAGTTTTTTTTTAATTAAATAAATACTTTTTATTTTTTTGCCGATTCACGGATTTTTACGAATTTACAGAAGTAAATCCATATCCAATCCACCGATTGCGGATTATCAAATTTTCAATCCAATCCAATCCACCAATCCACGGATCGGATTTTTACGGATCGGATTTCTACAGATTAGACGAATTGAGCGGATTTGATTGGATTCTGAACACCCCTACTAGTTAGGCTTCAATCAATGTCACTCAACTAGTGGGACTACATACACAACTATTATGGACTGTACTTCAACCTCAAAATGAAGAACTTATTGAAATGCAAGTTATGCAACCCAAGAGGGGGGGTGAATTGGGATTTTAAATTTTATGCAATACAATTCGCACAACAATTTAATCTACCGCCTTAATCAAATCAAAAACAATAAATTCAATCAAGTACAATATTAAAAGAGTAAGGGAAGAGAAATCGAACACAAGGATTTTTACGTGGTTCGGCTATCCCCGCCTACGTCCACGGCTCCAAGCTCACCCGGCTTGAGGATTTCACTATCCAAGCCTCCCAAGGCTTCAAATGTTTACAATTGACTTCCAAGGTGTCAATGAACCTTTACAACAAGAGATTATATCCCCAATCTCTTCACCCCAAGTGTTTCCCACACTTGTACACTCACAAATTGATGAGAAATGAAATTCACAACAATAAAACTCTCTTTAAGAGTGAATAACAAATTATAGCTCAATGATGATTCAACAAATGATGATTTACGAAATGAAAGCTCAATATATGTTATATGATCTTATATTTGCTTGTGTTAGTTCTTAAAATGAAGTTTGAGTTGAGTTTTTATAGTGAAAGCCCAAAAACTAGCCGTTATAGGCAAATTCCAGCGCTCAAGCGGTTAGCCGCTTGATTATCCGGCTAGCCGCTCAGGAACAGTAATATTACCGTTATTTTTGAATTTGCTACAGTAACACTGTTAATTGAAATTACACTTTAGCCCAAAACTTTCTATAATTATATTATGGCTCAAAATGTCAAAAAACTTTATAAATAGGTCCAATTTCAGAACTTCATAAAAATAGATGTCTTTCTCAAACTTTCTGAAATTATGATATGGCCCCAAAGATTTTCTTGTTTCACACAAAGGTCCTTTTCAACATAATACCTATATTTTTCAAAGTTCTCAAAATCTTTCACTTTAGTCCAAAAATATTCATAAATTATAGTATGGCCCAAAACATTTCAAATGTTTGTAAAAACGTCCAACTCCGAATTTTAATACTTATTAAAATCAAAGATTTCAAATCTTAGCATTTAAGTCCAATTTACTCAAATCCACAAAATACTTTACTTTATAAAAACAAAACATTTTAGTTTATGAAAAGTATTTAATTAAATTAATCTATTGAGCTTCTCAAATGCTAAATCATGCATCAATTAAATCATACCGGCTTTACAAGAATTTATCGCACTAATTTGTTCGTTAAGCTTTAAACGATATTCTTGATGTCGCCGTTGTCCGTTGAGTGTCTTCAATCTTGATTTCACTTGATTCACTTGCATAAATATTATCCTTCAAAAACTAGTGAAAATGTGAAATACAATATTTATTAAATCACTTAATACATATGTTTGTTATCATCAAAATTACATTATGTACAGCCCTTTAGGCTAACACTTATCACTGTTAACAAGGAGTAGGATAGTATAATTTCACCTTGGGTTGACATTTAATTCTCCATTATAGAATTCAGAAGACAATTAACTAGTTTTTGTGTTTAAATTTCAGTTTACCTTAGTATTGTTAAGGTATTTGTTAGTTTGAATTTAATTGACTTTCATACTTTTAATTTCATTTTTAGACCGAATGTTATTGTAGTTTTTTTAATATTATATTCAATACATATGTTCTTTTGTTTAACAATTATCATATTTTTATAGATGTGATGAAATTATATGGATAGCAAATTACATTTTCATGTATAATTCACTCTTTATATTTGAATTTTTAAAAAAATTGGCTAAAGATATTCGTTTAGTGTTTTCAGTTGCTCAAATTGATAAATAGGCTGTTAGATTGAAAAAAAAATAATGTCCAAGGTTAAAATTGTACTTTAAATCACTAATATGATTATAGCGATATACCTATCTTTCTATATTTAACATTTTCACTGATTTTTTTAACGGAAAAATTGGGTTAAGGGTTTGAATGACATAAATTTGCACTTGAAATGATTTAATTGATTCATTTAGTAAACTTTTGGTCTTTGAATTTTTTTTAAAAAAATAATGAGGACTCAATTAAAATTTACCCTTAGTTAAATCACAAAAAACAAAAACCGGGGTATGGTAAAACCGTTGCAACGTAGGTGAACCCCATACTTTAATGTAGACCCGGATCCGGTTGTATCCAGATTTTGCCATCCCGCCAAATCCAAAGCCTAGCGCCTCGCATCGAAGCTCCATCCGGCCGAACGCTATCGCAGCCAAACCTCACTGTCGCTGCCAAAATCAACCACCGTTTTCGCCATCGCTGGTCCATCAGCTGTGAAGCAGCAGCTGGTTTCCCGTTTCTTCTCCGTTTGTGCCGGTTTCGTCTCCCTTCGTTTTCATAGCGCGATATTCACTGTTCGTCTTCACCGCCGATCTCAAGCATCTCGTCACCGTCTTCATCACTGCAGGTAACGATCTGGCCATTTTAAGAGAACAGTAATGATGGAATCTCAAGCCCATTCTTTACTTTTGTCATTCGACATTTCCATCTTTATATATATTAAATCCCTAGCCCTTCGTTTACTGTTTTCAGTTGATATATCATTAAAAGATTGTGACGTCTGACCCCATTAAAAAAGTTCTCGTTGATTTGAACACAATAAACCATCGCGGTTGGTTGGTTTGTGGGTGCATGGGATGATTGCTTTTGCTATTTATTTTTTAGTTGGATTTTGCATTGATTAGCTCTGCATTTATTGTAAATTCATTTGATTTGTGGATATTTATGATTAATGGTAAGCTCTTCAATGTGATTCATCAGATTTTGTTTAGTTTTATTATTATTATTATTATTATTATTGTTTTTGTTGTTGTTTTTAATGATGTTTCTCATGATCTGTTGTTGGGTGATTTTTGTGTAAACCGATTCTGTCATTTATAAGTGGATAATGAAACTATCAATAATTATTAATAATGTAAAACTGGTTGTTATATACTGGCTTTGCTTGTAAAATTTGGAGCTATGTTGTAAGTTATATCAGTAGAACTTTTTGTTTTTGCGTTATCAGCTTTAAACATCCTTTGCTATGATCATTTTTGTATCAATGAGCCTCTGGTTACTGGGATGATGTTCGAAAAGTAAAATTTTCAGTTGAGGTCTTTGTTAAACTGTAATCTGTACTCTGTAGATGTATTCTTCCTTGGAATTTCGCAGACTCTAACGTATGAAATATTTGATTTCTTGCATTCTTTAGCTGGCTGATGGCTGACTCTGGAACAAAACAGCTCTTCAAGTCTCATTAAATCTTTTCTGTTTTGATCAATCACATTCCTTTGTTCTTCTCCGTTACAAAATCACAAATCATGTTGTGGCTTGCCTCTGAACTCGCTTTCAAAGTCAGGTAGCCTTTTCCTTCACAGTTTCCCAAATTCTCATCTTCTTTATTTTGTTTTCCGTCCACATCTCTCATTTTGTTTATGTTAATTAATTTGATTTTGTAGGTTTCTTAATAACAATTTCCAGCCGGTGAGGATTCATTCATTCATTTGTTTATTTGTGTCTTTTTTTCTATTTCGAATAATAATAACTAACTCTGGCTTGGCTTATTGATTAATTAATTTCGTTGAGTTAATTTTGTATTTCTATTTCAGGCTTGTTGTACTTGGAGCAGACCCTATTTTTGCAGTTTCAAAAATTGGATATTAAAATATGGAAAATATTCCGAATGTGAAGCTGCCTTGAGCAAAGCTTTGATTACTGAACTATTGAAGGAACATTACACAATAGATGCAGTAGCTAATTTTGATTCGTTATGTCATGGGGTTCGTATCGCAATAGATAGAGAGGTGTTAATATAAGCTAAAGTTAGAAATAATATCACACTTACTTCAGTAGTTTTACTGGATTATGATATCTTTTTCTCCTAACTTTTGATTTTGAACATGATCTTCATCTAAATACAAAATGGTAGTAGGTGCTGAAGTGGATGAAAGCAACTTCCTAATCAACAAAAAACCCATAAGGATTTTCTTTTAGAAGTTATGTATTAGATCTATCTTTATTAGGAGTTCTGGAACTTCTGAATTAGCTGGCAACTGTAGTTTCAAGTTTTCTTTCTTTCAAATTTTTATTGTTCTCTGTGTAATTATAGTAAAAGTTCCATTATCCTGGCCTTTAAATCTGTATTTCTTTATGCAGTTGCATGATTGGCTGGATTTGTCTCTCAATCATACTGTACCATCGTCTCTTTTGATTCTTTCTAGGTAACTTGAAGCTTCACCTTTTAAGTGTTTGTTTTCAGAAATAAGCCCAGATTTATATTTTTCTGTCTTTTGTAATCTCTGCAGAGCCTTCTATGCGTCTGGAGAGGCTAGCCCAGAGAAAGCTGGTCAAGCTACACTCTCCTTCCTTCCAGATAAGATTGTGGATACAGTTGGGGTTACAACCTTGCCATTGGAAGATTCTGTTTTGGGAAGTAGAAGGAAGTTGGAGTTCCTAGAGATGCAGGAAGAACCAATCAAGGTTTTTGACACGACACTTTAGTTACATTTGCAATTTTTTATATGGGTAAAATACTGTTGCTTCTGCTTTGTTCAGGGAGCTGGTGTTTCTTTAATAGTATAACTCTAGTTTTCTATGATTTACTCAATAAAAGCTTTTGTTCTTTTTATTGACATTCTATTGATGCATTCCTTTTGTTAATAAACGCTCTTCGTTTGTTGTTGCAATAAATAAATTAAAAAAAAAATTGTTGGGGCATTTAATAGTGAATGCTAAACTTATGCTTCACTCTTTTTTCTATTATGAAATTTGTTTATTATCAGAATGTTCAATATGTAATTTCAAATTGAATTTATGGATTTAAAATTGTCGAATGTGAGGGATGATTCCCGCAGGTAGGATTGATTTGTTCATAGCTATGAATATTTAGAGTTTGAAATACTATTTTTCTTATTTCATTCATTCTACAAGTTACACTTAAATAGAATGCAGAAAACAAACTCCTAATTAATATCCCCTAATTGTAGGATACTTATCTAAACTTGAATTTTAAAAAATAATTATCTAAAACTTTATTCTGATAAGACCTTAAAACTAAACTAAATATCTAAAACTTTATTCTGATAAGACTTTAAAACTAACTGAAAAATCCTAACTTCTTGACACTCCCCCTCGAGTTGGTGCGTAGATGTCAATCATTCCCAACTTGCTGACAAGATGTCCAAAGTTAGGTTTGAGGAGTCCCTTGGTTAGGATATCTGTTGTTTGTTGTTTTGTTGGAACAAACAATAGGCAGATAATCTTATTCTCAAGTTTCTCCTTGATGAAGTGACGGTCAATTTCAACATGCTTGGTCCTATCGTGTTGCACTGGGTTATGTGCAATGCTGATTGCTGCTTTGTTGTCGCAGTATAACCTCATAGGTAGAACTGTAGGTCTTCTCAAATCCTCTAGAACCTGTTTCAGCCACAATACTTCACAAAGCCCGTGTGCCATAGCTCTAAATTCAGCTTCAGCAGTACTTCGTGCAACCATATTTTGTTTTTTACTCCTCCAAGTCACTAAATTACCCCATACAAAAGTGCAATAGCTTGTAGTAGACTTCCTGTCTGTAACCGAACCTGCCTAATCAGCATCAGTGTATACCTCAATACCTTTATTCTCTGTTTTTCTAAACAAAAGTCTCTTTCCTGGAGTACTTTTTAGATATCTGAGAATTCTGTAAACAACTTCAAGATGTTCTTCCCGAGGATGATGCATGAAGCGACGTACTATACTGACTGCAAAAGCGATGTCTGGTCTAGTATGAGACAAGTAAATAAGTTTTCCCACCAAATTCTGATATCGTCGTGCATCCACTAAGGCTTTTTCTTCTTCACCTAGCTTTAGGCTATACTCCATAGGTGTATCAACTGGTTTGCAGCCACTCATTCCAGTTTCCTTCAATAAATCAAGGATGTATTTCCTTTGTGAGACAACTATACCTTTCTTGGAACGAGCAACTACCATTCCAAGAAAGTATTTCAAGGCACCTAAGTCCTTGATTTCAAAATTAGTGGCTAGGCTTTGCTTCAATCTGTCCATTTCAACTAAATCATCTCCAGCAAGAATAATGTCATCCACATACACTATAAGCACAGTGATTTTACCTTTAGCTTAAACTCTAGTGAACATTGTGTGATCAGCCTGACTTTGTCTGTAACCTTGTCTATTCACAGCTGTAGTAAATTTCTCAAACCAAGCCCTAGGCGATTGTTTATATAAGGACTTTTGCAACTTGCACACATTTGACCTAAATTTTTCAGAGAAACCAGGAGGAGGATCCATGCATACTTCCTCTTTTAAATCCCCGTTGAGAAATGCATTTTTCACATCCAATTGTTGTAATGGCCAATTTAGGTTTGTAGCAATAGACAAGAGAACTCGTACAGTGTTTAACTTTGCTACTGGTGCAAAGGTCTCTAAATAGTCAATCCCATAGGTTTGAGTAAACCCCTTTGCCAGTAGGCGAGCCTTGTATCTCTTAAGTGAACCATCTGAATTGTATTTGACAGTAAATACCCACTTGCAGCCAACTGTCGACATCCTTTTAGGCAAATTGACCACCTTCCAAGTCTGATTCTTCTCAAGAGCATTCATCTCTTCAAGGACAGCTGCCTTCCATTTAGGTACACTTAGAGCATCCTATACATTCTTTGGAATTTCTACGCTAGAAAGTTGTGAGGTAAATGCATAGAAAGAAGGTGATAGGTTGTGATACGAAACAAAGTTAGACAATGGGTATTTGGCACAACTTCTAGTACCTTTCCTAAGAGCAATAGGTATGTCCAGATTACTAAGAACCTGAGAATTTGAATTTAACTCACAAGAAGAATTAGAATCAGATTTACCTGAGGAAGAAGAAAGTCTGATCCGACCTTCGATTGGAATCATGGCCTTGCTGCAAAGTAGGGTTCTCTCTTCTTTGATTAGTACCCTTTCTTGAGTAAACATTAAACTCAGATTGTTTATTACCTTGTCTTGCACATAAATTTGGTTCTAATGGCACATTAGAAGGCTGTCCAGGTTGATTAGCATTTACATTATCAGATTTAATGATAATGTTTTTGGGTTTTGGGATATTTTATCTTTGCAGTTTCTAAGTGTTCTGTTTATATTGGGACTTCTCGTCCTTTTTTGTGGATTTGTAATCCTCCTAATCCTTGTACATATTTCTTATAGTTATATTTAATCTTTGTTTCTTAGCAAAAAAAAAAATTATCAGATGTAGTGAGGTTTTCTTGTGGTTCAGGTGCACTAGGTTCTAATATGGGATCAGGAATGGTAGAACCAGGTATAGCAGTGTTTGGAACATGTACGAGAGTATTAGGTTCAGGTATAGCAGCCTCGAGACTTTTTTTTGGACGGAGTGAGTGTAGCACAGAAGAAATAGAAGGGGTTTCTAGGTGAATAGTGTTAAAGATAGAATCTTCACTCCTATTCTCCCCCTGAAGATGATTATCTACATAATATCTTCGTTTTTCAAAAAATGTAACATCCATGGTAACAAATATTTTTTAAAAAATAGGATCAAAACATTTATAACCCTTTTGTGTTGGAGAATATCCAACAAAAATGCATTTTCTAGCCTTTGGAGCAAGTTTGCCCCGATTCTGGTTGTGAATATGGACAAAAGCAACGCAACCGAATACTTTGGGCAGAAGTGTGACTCAAATTCTTGAGGTAGAGAAACATTGATTAAAGAAATCAGATGGAGTTTGAAATTGTAGAACTTTTGAAGGCATTCGATTTATCAGATAGGCAGCGGTGAGTATAGCTTCCCCCACAAATACATAGGAACGTGAGTTGTAAAAAGTAAGGATCTAGCAACTTCAAGGAGATGCTTATTTTTGCGTTCAGCAATTCCATTTTGTTGGGGGGTATCCGTACATGAACTTTGATGAAATATGCCATTTTCCACAAAATAATCTCCCAAAAACTTGTTAAAGTATTCTTTCCCATTGTCCGTTCGGAAAACTTGAATTTTAGTTTGAAACTGAGTTTGTACCATGTTGTTAAAAGTTTTAAAAATCATTTCCACATCTGATTTTTTCTTCATTAAATATACCCAAGAAATACGGGTTTGATCATCAAAGAAGGTAATAAACCATCTTTTTCCTATTAATGTAGAAATTCTATTAGGTCCCCAAACATCACTATGAATCACAGAAAAAGGTTTTGAGGCTTTGTAGGGTTGGGAAGGAAATGATGCACGATGATGTTTTGCTAATTCACAAATTTCACATTTAAAGGAAGAAGAACTTTTATTAGCAAACAAGTTGGGAAATAAATATTGCAAATACTGAAAACTAGGATGGCCTAACCTAAAGTGCCACAACAAAACTTCATTGTCATTATTAACAGCTGAAACATGCAGTTAGGAACATGGCTTATAGGCAGAAAACAAAGATGGAGAGCCTGTCATGTGATCGGTTGCTCTTGAATCGATAATCCAAGAACAAGGATTCGAATGATGACAAACAAGGGAAGCAGAAAGATAATTACCTTTTTGATTTAATGAACAAGAGGGAGTAGATGAATTGAAGGATGAGGATTGAAACAATTTATACAAGTGCTCTAATTGATCCTTGGTGAAAGGTGATGACTCTGAAGAACCTGATTGCTCTTGATCTGAAGTAGCTTGGAAGGCTCGTCCATCACTTCCCTGTTTCTTCTTCACATGAGGAGGCTTGCCATGTAGCTTCCAGCAAGTTTCTCTTGTATGCCAAGCCTTTTTACAGAAGTCGCACCAAGGTTTCTTTGAATTCCTTCGATCTCCATCAGGTTCAAGTGACTTTGAAACAAGAGCAGGACTCTCTGAACTCTCTACTTCACTGGTGGCTTTAACATCATTAAGCATGACATTCCGTCGTGCTTCTTCTCTTCTTACCTCAGAAAACACTTCTCGAATAGATGGAAGGGGTTTCCTGCTCAGAATTCTGCCTCTCACTTCGTCTAAGTCATGGTTTAGCCCTGCCAAGAACACATATACTCTGTCATTTTCCAACATCTTCTTATACCTTACACTATCACTCGAACAGTCCCACTGCTCATCATAGCAAAGATCTAATTTCTGCCAAAGGATCAACAGTTCATTATAGTAAGTTGTGACGTCCCGATTACCTTGCTTAGACTGCCACAGTCGAGTTTTCAACTCAAATATTTGAGATGAATTTTCTAAATCAGAATAGGTATCTCGGACTGCATCCCACACCGCCTTCGTTGTAGGTAAGAAAAGATAAGGCTTACCAATCCTAGTCTCCATTGAGTTTATCAACCATGCAATAACCATCAAATTTGTTGATCTCCAGGTCGGAAGAGAAGGATCTCCAGCAGCTGGTTTTGTTACTTCACCAGTCAAATGCCCTAGCTTTCCTTTCCATAAATTACCAACTTAACGCACTGTGCCCACTCTAAGTAATTTTTTCCATTCAATTTATGAACAGTTAGTTGCAAAGAAGAGCTATCTTGGTTATATTCAGACTGCTGCAGCAGCGGCTGAGGAGTTGTGGTGTTACTATCATCATCTTCGGTGGTGGATGCCGATGAGCTCTTTGTAGCTCCAGTCATGGCAGTTTTCACCATTGAAAAATAGACCTCTAAATATTCATTTTAGAGTTTGATATTCATTCACCATTGATTTTCACCACAGTTTTCACCAGTCATGGCAGTTTGATAGACCTCTAAATATTCATTTTCACCATTGAAAAATAGACCTCTAAATATCACCAGCGGCTGATACCATGTGAATATTTAGAGTTTGAAATTCTTTTTTTCTTATTTCATTCATTCTACAAGTTACACTTAAATAGAATGCAGAAAACAAACTCCTAATTAATATCCCCTAATTGTAGGATACTTATCTAAACTTGAATTTTAAAAAATAATTATCTAAAACTTTATTTTGATAAACCTCAAAACTAAACTAATTATCTAAAACTTTATTCTGATAAGACTTTAAAATTAACTGAAAAATCCTAACTTCTTGACAATAGCTTCATGTTATGAATTGACGTTTTGACATTGCTCATTCTTGTGAGGTCCCTTCATTTGAACCTGTTCCCTGCTCTGGATTATCCTGTCTATGAATTATCCCAAACCTTCTGTGACCATTTTCCCTTGGAGAAAACCTAAACACTCCACGACCAAAACTCATTCTGCAAAAAGGTTCCATTTTCATTACATACTGAATCTTCAAGTCAATCTATGTGTATCAAATGTCCAAAGTTGTGACTAATTGTTGGAAGTATCAATGCCTTGCTACTTACCCATTTCTTTCTGGATTTTTGGAAATGCTGGGCTGATAGCAGTGGATGGTAGTATCTTAGTTTAGATTCTCCATTAACTTGTATATTCAATGTTCAGTTGAACTATGATACTAGAGTTAGAAATTTTGAGGTAAATAATACCTGTTTATTTTGCTGTCATAACTGTGGGAAATATGTTATGAATTTATTAATTTTTACTGATTTATAGGAGGAGGAAGAAGAGCTGGCGAAAATGAAGGATTCTGTCAGCAGCCAAAAGGGTGTCACCTTGGAAGAAATGTCTCATCCAACAGCTAAAGAAGCACAAGAACAAGCAATACCAAAAACATTGGAGAAATATGAGCAGCTTTGTGAGCTCAGTCGTGCTTATCCATTGGCTAAGACTTCTGCCTCTGTAAGGATTAAGAACAATTATCAGAGCACTTGTTAATTGTTATGTGTTGTATTTCACATGTGGTTGTACCTACTCAGATTCTTGACTTGCTTTCTTTGCTGTTTATTTCAGTCCGTCAGCCAGGGATGCAGGGAGTTCTTGAAACTTGCCAACAAGGTACAAAGCACAAATTTTAATGATATGTGTGAATTTATATTTACTATCCAAATTCCTTAAGTAAATGGTGTTTTCATTTTTTATTCAAAAAGCCAGGAATGATGTTAAATAGAAGTCCATTTAGAGTATCTTCATGTATGTGCTGCATTACACCACTATATGCAATTTTTGGTTGTATAACATTTGTTGTTTGTAATTCTTGCTTACAGACATTGTTCTAGATAGGCACCTTCTTTCTTCTCTTTTGCTACTGCCATGTAATCAGTTCCTTTCATCTTCAACCTGTCTCAGTTTGCCAACCTTTTGCGCTAACCCTAATCTCAACCATGTTATACAAGATTCTCATGGCCATCGCCACTTCCTTTACTCCTTCAATCATGATTGCGGCAGAATACAACTTGTTTCTGGCTTCCTCACTTGATCTTTGCTTCTCTGAAGTCCTAAGTCTCGATGTTTTTCATGATGAGCTTCAAGCGAAGCATCCACCACACTCCCTAGTTTTCTCAAGAATTTCAAGTCTTCATATGTGAAATTACGAACCAAAAATATTAACCCGTAGGCCAGCAAATCAACCTTTTTGTACACAGACCACTTGCTCAATCCCACATACAAGTTTTCTTCCAATTTACAGAAGTCCATTGCACCTAGCTCTTATGCTTCTAGGAGGTTGTAGCACCTAAAAGAAACTGCCTTGTCATCCTGGAATGATTGAATTTTAAATTTGGCCTTGAATATGCTCTCCAACCCCCTTTTGAAATTCCTACTAGCTGTTAGTAGTACTAATCTCTTACAAACCACTGCTCTATTCCAACTTCTAAATTTTGCACAATCAGAGTATGATTCTTAAAGTGATTCATTTTCATTTTTCTAAATGTTCTTCCTCTGCAAATGCCCCCTCGATAAGTGCACATTCCTGTACCTCAAATGAAATAAATAATTCACAGTTTTGGTATATGCACAATAACATCTTAGTAATAAACCATTCTTAATATTCTTACAACATCCTTTCATCTGTACTCATTTCTTTATCTTTTGTCTTTTTTCTAAAAGGTTGTAAGTCCAGAACCCAAATTTGTTCCAGCAATGCATCACTGTCTAGTCTCATCTATGAGTTTGGCACGCAATTTCAGGTATTGTGTTTGTGTGGTCTTATATCTCGTTACTTGTTAGTGCTTTTTTTTTCTTTTCTTTTTTTAAACTGATTGTGGGCAAAATTTCTTATGGATTATATATATATATATATATACATACATGTATAGTTCTAAATCTCAGGGAAATGTTCTTGGCATTGATCTTGGAACTACATATTCTCGTGTTGCAGTTATGCAAGGAGAAGTAAGATTGCTGACCTTTGAATATTTTATCTTTTATTTGTTCATCTCTCTAACGTATGATGAAATTGTGTAGGATCCCGTGGTGATTGAAGAGGTAGAAGGTGGCAGATATACTAAGAAGTCATTTCGATCGATGCCTTCAGTAGTGTTCTTTAAACCCAATGGGGAGTCATGGGTCGGTAGACAAGCAAATATGATGACATCTCTGTACCCATCCCGCGCACTGTTTGATACCAAACATTTGGTGGGTACAGTGTATGATAGTAGTAAAGTTCAAACAAGTCTCTACCCGAAGATTGTAAGGGGTTTTAAAGGAGAGGCATGGGTGGAGACGGAATTCGGCATATTCTCTCCGGCTAAGATACAAGCATTCATCTTAGCCAAAATGAGAGCAATTGGCGAAGTTTATTTGAAAGAGTCTGCTACAAAGGCCGTGATAAGTGTTCCGGCTTGTTTTAATGAAGCTCAAAGAGAAGCAATAAAGTATGCCGGTGATATTGCTGGTCTCGACATACAGGGCGTTGTTGAGGATCCCGTAGCTGCCGCACTCGCATATGGCCTTGATAAGAGAGATGGGCTTTTTGCAGTCTACAGTTTTGGAGGTACATTTGAGTTTTCGATTTTGGAGATCTCAAATGGTGTCATTAAGGTATATATATATATATATATATATATATTTAATATGAAATACAGTTTTTTATTGCTTACTACTAACTCATATTTATATTTGTCTTTTGTAGGTGAAAGCAAAGAGAAAATCCTTAAGTCATGGAGGGTTGGACTTCGATTTGTTATTGGTGCGGCATTTATGGAGGGAATTTACGCGTTGTCATGCATTTGATGCTTCACATTACCCACTTGTCCTTCAAAGGTTCTTGGGTGCTGCTGAAAGAGCAAAAGTTAGACTGTCTTCAGAGCCCCAAGTTGAAGTTAAGCTTCACAACCTGCTCAATATTCAGGTGAAGAAATCTCTCGTGCAGAAAGATTTGGAGGTCACAATCACGAGGTCTGAGTTTGAATCCTTGGTTAGTGAGTTGATCGAGGAGACTGGGGCTATTTGTCAAAAATGTTTGGAAGTGGCAAACATCACGAGGAAGGATCTTGATGGTATTCTTGTTGTTGGTGGATTGGGCTGTGTACCTTCAGTGCGCGAGTACATGGAACTCTTCTTTGGGAAGAGTCCTTTGAAGAGTCCAAGAGGCGTGACCCCTGATGAAGCTGTTGTTATTGGAGCTGCAATTCACGGTGAAAAATTTAGGTATGTACTATTCTTTTTTATTCGTATTTTTGAACCACTCTTTTTGCATTTTTGTGCTAATTGTGTTTTCTGATTTTTGTTGTGTTTGTTTTAGGTAAACCGAAGAGAACCACCAAATGAGGGGGCCCTGTACAGGAGTCGAGAGGAATTTTCGTCTTGATTTTCTTTTGCGTGTCCTTTTAATGTAATGCACAACATGGGTTTCTGTCCTCATGGTTTCTGTCCTGACTCCAAAATGGTCTCAATGTAGAAGGCATCCTAGGTGCCAACACTTTTCCTTTTGCTTCTATGCTTTAGATCAATGTCTGTGACAGTAATTGTACTTTTAGTTTGTTGAAAATTCTTAGTTTTGTGCTAAAACTTAGAAATGGATGGAATTCATTGACCATGAATATCTGGACAACCGAGTTATTGAATCTAATCTAGTTGATGTGGCAGCATGCAGTAGCTATGTCTTGCAACAGTTCTATTTGAAAATGCAATTTGAAATACCAATTTATTTTCTTGCATCTGTTCTGCTAGATAAAGGAAACAATAGCTAAAAAATTTTTTTAGTTACTCGTCTCTTTATTATTACCTTTGTGTTATAATTATGGATGAAAATGGGATTGCATGTGAACTTTGTTTTAATTCTTGTGCCACTGATAAAGGGCAAAGAAGAAGTTGCCTGTGAGTTAATATTTGTTAAGGAAATTACATAATTTTGTACTTGAGCATTCATATGATCATTTTTAGTAAATTACTTGAAAGTAGTGAAATATTAATGCTATTATTGCAATAAATTTAGAATTATAGAGCTTTAGACACAGAATCATTTGTTCCTCTCTTACTATTTTATATGAGCATGTATTGTCAAATACCAAATATTCATGCTGTTTTCTGTAGTAAATTTAGATTACAACTTTAGACACATTGATCAGATCCTTGTGTATGCATCTGAACCTTTTTTATTTTTTATTACTATATTCATGTTCTAATCGGTATTGAGGGCTTTGGACATATTAAATGGAGTATCAGATCTAACTATTGGAGTAAAGTCCTGCCAAATTGAAATTTTCAGTTTAGTACAATACTCCTCACAAATCTGCCAAATTGGACATATTTTTCAGTTTACTACCCCTCCCTCCACGCGCCGCCACGTCTCCTCTCCTCACACGCGGTCACCGCTAATCCCCTCACCCGCCGCCACCTCCTCTTCTCGATAGCGTCCTCATCCAGCTCCTGGCCCCGCTGCCGCTCCTACGTCCGCCTCTGGTACTCCTCCAACTCCGCTCGAGCTCTGACCTTCTTAGACCGTGCTGCAGATTCCTCTTCAGCCAGCGACCCCACTTTCCCCAAGGGTCTCCGCTCCGCCGTACATGTAGCCCGTGTTGTCAAAGAGGCAGTTGACCTTACGGATGAGAAGGCAGGCATTCGGTGGTTCGTTTTCGGGGACGGCAATGCTGTTTCCTTTGTGGACAATTTGGTGAAGACGCTGTCGAAGTATGGTGATGATAGGTGGTTCTATGTGGGGAGCAATAGCGAGGGTTATGAGCAGAATGCAAAGCATTCATTTGATATGACATTTGGTGGAGGTGGGTTTGCAATTAGCCATAGGTGGTTCTATGTGGGGAGCAATAGCGAGGGTTATGAGCAGAATGCAAAGCATTCATTTGATATGACATTTGGTGGAGGTGGGTTTGCATTATTGGTCGAGGTAGGTGTCGGGTTAAACCCTGAGCCCAGCTTTCATCAGGTAAAAATACCTTATTACTTGATGATTTATTGATTTTCCTTGTTACTTGATGATTTATTGATTTTTTTCAAATGCATTTATAATTCCATCGTGATGTTGGAAAAATTGGAAGTACTATATAAAGAAGTGAAGTTATTAGCTGAGCTTGACAGAATTGTGATATTGCTTGAGATGCCATTGTACAATACAACAGTCTGGTTGACCTTTGTCTCTTAGAATAGATAAATGGCTGCACCAATGGACATTTGTCGAAATAATACTCAATACTGAGTCTTTTAGATGTAGTGTAAAATGAATCTATAGTTTGGCATTTTCTTGATTGATTTATCGCTTGATTTTGTAGATACTGAACATAGGGGGAAATGAAGACTTCTGTGCTATGTGCTATGAAGAGATTTGAGATGTTTTCTCTTGTCTGTTCTTTTTAAATGGCACAATTAGTTTGTTGGGTAACTTTGATTATTGGTCGAGGAAGTTTTGCTCATGTGAACATTTACCTTAGGGGTGGTTACCATAGTGGAAGAGTTGACTTTTTAACGTCTGATGTTGATTGGTTGGCTTATATAACTGGATGTTGGAAATCATGCCATCTTATTCATTTTAGTACTGTTGTTTTTCCTCAGATAAAGTTTTGGCTTTTGTCAGTCATGTGGTTAAGGAGTCAAACTTCTGAGTTTATTTTATTTTGCCAGCTTGACATGCGAGGGGATATGTTTTGTTTGCTTTCTGCACATCCATTATAACCTTTGCTGTCTCTTCATCATTTGGATGCTATCGACCCAATTTTCCCTAATATGAACAGAAGCAAGCTCTGCAACATCTTTTCAAAGCTGTGAATGTTGATCCAGCCGGAATTTTACAGCAAACAGTTTGTTATGACGAGTCAAGTCTATTGACTGTTTCTGTTGCATGGGGCTATGCAATTGAGGTCTATGAAGGCAATCAACTTCTTCCAGATCTCCTTTCATTGTGGAGAACCTTTACGTCATGGAGGAGAGGTTCAAACGTTGAAAGTCACTTTATGTTTAATTTGAGAGACTATCCTAGTGATCCATTTAAAAGACCTATTGTCTTCTTTTTGGAAAGTGTTTTATCTGATAACAACAGCATGCAAAGCAACTATGTGAAGCATGTTGTTGGAAATTGTGCGAGAGCTGATCTTGTAAGGAAAATGGAAAAGATCAGAGTGTTTTCAGAGAAGCTAGAACTTGACGTTGAAGAGGTAGTAATGAATTGGTTCAATAGGCTTGATTATAATTTAGAAGTCAACATTTCAAAATATTCTAAAGTCAACTGTCTGGTCATGCCATTTTCATATTCTATTTTATTTTGACACCTTGTTGTCTTGCAAATTTTGAATTTCTGCTGCAGATGAAATCTCCCCGTTGACAGTGCTGTGACATTTTCCCTCTTATAATGAATCAATGCATATACAAATTAGACAATGTGGAGGCAACGAGCTGATTTCCACGCATTTCTAGCTCTTGACAAATGGTTGCTGATGGTGTTAGACAAAGCTTGTGGAACTTTAGTCATTCTTGATGTCCTCTTGGAATTTCCCTGCTGCGTAAATTACAAGGTAATATCTTGTTGCTTGCACTTCATTTAAAACATTTTCAGGTACATTAACTCATGATAGCTGTTAAAAAATAAATTGAAGGTCTGAAAGCATTGATAATCTGTTTCATGGCCTGCAGAGCATTGGCTGCTTGTAGCATTATTTTATTATGTGGCTGTTTGCACTTACTAAGGAGAAACTTTTTAGGAACTCTTAAGAAGTGTTATGTCATCAACTAATTGGTAGTGGAAGATATTTGCACTCAAGTTAAAGTATCATGCTTCTTGTTAAAATTTTTGTTCGTTGCTTTTTCTTGTCTAAATAAATCTCGTTATGCATACTGTATATTTGATGTAGGTCTATTACCTTTCTATTTGTTCTACTTCTATTATGTCAATGTTTTAGGAGTAATTTAGAAAATTTAACTGTCAAAATTTTAGTGATCTTGCTTATGTATCATTTTTGTTTATGCTAAGTTTCACTACCGTGATTGCTGTATTCCTGGCAAAGGCTTAAAATGAAATGTATGATTTGATTTGAATGATGGAAAATTGTCTCTGAACTCCAGCTCTTTGGCCCCACCCCCTGTTTTGCTTTTTTGCTTTTGCAAATATTCTATAATTGCTGTACTATAGTTCACTAGAATAAATGAACCTGATACTTCTGTTCGTTATTGTAAGGCATAAGTGAAATATATGATTTATTTTGACTGATGCAATATTTTGTGTCTAAACTCTTGCTCTTGCCCCTGCCTCTGGAAAAAAGAAAAAGATATCATTAGCTTCTATTCTTTTGTTAAGTGAATATCTCCATTTGAAGATTGATGTTATATCCTATTCTTTTGTTTTGTATCTCCAAATTTCACTGCCATAATTGCTGTATTATAGCACTAGAATAAATGAACCTGATATTTCTGTTTGTTTCTGGAAGGCTTAGGTGAAATATGTTGTTTATTTTGACTGATAGATACTTTGTGTCTAAACTGTTGCTCTTGCCCCATTTACTGGAAAAAAAGAAAAAAGATATCTTGAGCTTCTATTCTTATGGCAAGTGAGTGTCTCTATTTGAAGATTTGATATTATAATCTAGTGGAAAGGTGAGAAAATTCTAATAGCCCTGATGAGGTTTCCAATAGGTGAAGTTCATTTGAGGAGGAAAAATGGGCTTAAGGATGATCCAAATGATGGGGTGAACTGGTCAAGCAGACACCTGTGAATTATTGGTGAAATTCGTTGGTATCTATTGGTTTTGTTCATGAACTAACTCTAGAAAAAAGAAAAAAAGAGTAATCTTTTGAGTATTCAACTTCTCGTTGACTGATTTATTAGTAAGCAGTATATCTTCTCGATTAGAGCTGTAGTAGTTTATTATAAGTATGCTGACGATTCTGGGAGTTAGTTTTATATTCGTGTTGCAGGGCAGTTCTATTCTTGGAAAATGAAAACTAATTCTGTCAAGGCAATTTAGAAAACAAAGTGGGGTTCCGACAAATCTTTCACATTTCAAATTACTTGGCAGTATCTGTCCCTGTTGAACATGTGTCACCTTCCTTTGACTCTTATTCCATCAATTCCACGCTTGAAAGGTAACCAATCAGATCATAATATCACAATCTGTAGCCTTCTTCTTGGACACGATTGCAGTCACCTGGCAGAAAACGGTTGGAATATTTTACCATTGCCCCATGACTGCAGTCACTGGAAGCGACTGAAGGTCTGTGCATGCTGATATTTTCTGTTAACATTTGCATTTGGCTTTGAATTTCTAAGTGGTCTAGTTGCTGAGTTTCTGTTATCTCTTCCATGCTTTGGGTATTTTAGGTGGAAGTCTCGGTGCATGAGAACTATGTTTGGTAGGAAAGCACTTTTGTGAACGCATTATGCCTGTGAATCTTGTGGCGGACTCTAAAGGAAATAAACTAATTTCATTCATAAAACTTCTCTAAGGTGTTAGAAATTTTTGGCCAAGATGGACTGATTTTGTAAACTTAAGAAAGAGCATAGGAACCTGTGCACACATGTAGACTTTTGACTACTTTTATACAGCATTTGCTTTTAGATAATGCAACACTTTTTCTTTCTCCATTTGCGGTTTTGGGGTATTTTGCTTTCCAAGAAATTTTGTTAAATTCTATCATGCGAAGTAAAACCTTTAGCTTTAGATTATATCCGGGGTAAGCGACAAAGTTAATTATAATAAAAGTACTTGTATCTTCCATAATCGTCATAAACTATTCAATCTTTTAATCTTTTTTCAAGTTAAACCCTCAATATCAAGTGTAAAAACTGTGCAAATTTCTTCCTTTTATCAAGGAAAGTATAACCCATGTGAAATAGCTGAAATTTGACTTCATTTTCCCAAGGGAAAATGACATTCAACCCCCCAACGTTTATGAAAAGGGACAAAAAACCCCTCAACGTTTCAAAAAAGACTTATAACCCCCTTTCCGTTAACAAACACCGTTTGTTTTAATAGTAAATTTATTTTTAATTTTTAATTACTATTATACCCTTATAATAAATATAAATTAATATATTGATTTGAGACATGTCACAATTAATAATTTTTTTAAAACTAAAAATTGAGATACAATTACATATTTCTTTGAACCCTTTTTCTTTGAGGAATCAAAACCCTTTTTCTTTGAGGAATCAAAACCATTACACTAGATTGACTTGACGGCGACACTTACAGTGAGAGATAAAGTTCAACCTGTTCTTTGGAAGAAGTTTTGGTTAGTATCCATGTTCATCGTACTGCAGTTGCTAATTTTCTTTTTTATCTTTTTGTAATTTTTTATTATAAAAATAAATATAAATGATTTTATTATCATGAAAAGAATCTATGTTCAAACATTGAACCAGAATTATACGGCTTTTTTTTGGGCTTCTTGGTGTATAAGTTTTGGATTTTTGGGGTTTTGGGTATGTAGGTGGCTGGGTTGTTTCTTGTTTGTCCTGATACTTCGTTTTGGTGCTAAAAATTAATGATTTTTTTATTAGTTTATTTTGGTTTGAGATGAGTGCTAGTGAATTAGTTAATATTTATTGTACATTTGATTAAGGAATCGAGATTTATATTATTCTTTAAACTTGACTTTAAACATCTAATATAATTAATTTTGCCTTTGTCTCCATCTTCATCTTTATGCTAGCATATGCATTTCATTCTTAACATTATCAATGAAATTCTTGTACTAATGCGCAGAATTGCAGATGGCAACTCAAACAAATATGTTTGAAGTTGAGAGCAACTTTGATGACCTAAATTTGCATTCCCAAGTTGATCATTCCTTCCAAGACTCGAATATCAGGACTTCCTATTTTATGGAAAATGAATATGTTCCACAAATAACTGAAGATAGCCACTTCCAGTCCCAGATTGAACAAGAAGGCCCGTTACAGCCTCTTGTTGATAAGTGGGGAGATTTTGAGGATGATGAGGCATATTGGTCAGATGATGAGGAAGATAAGGATGGACCATGTAGAAATGATGATGGAGTAAATGTTAGAAACAATGGAGGTGGCGAAGAAGGGGATAATAAATGCGGTGAGGAAGGAGATGAAATTCTATCTAACTATGAGTCAGAGGATAAAGAGCATCCCTTGCTTTCAGAATCTGAAGATGAGCAAAATCCAATCAACATGTTGAATGAAACACTCCTTGGTCTAGTAGAGTGGATAGATTGGTTGTTGGACAAGAGTTTGACAACGTCCAACATTTTCGAAGGGTACTTCAGGACTACATTATTAAGAATGGGTTTGACCTTAACAGAATCAAGAATGAGAGCAATAGATTCAGAGCAAAATGTTCCAATGAGGGTTGTCCTTGGTTCATTTATGCAGCACTGGTAGAATCTGGTACAAAGTTCAGAATTCAAAAACTGAATGATGTACATGAGTGTGATGGAGTGTTAAAGACTAAAGAAGCATCATATACATGGATTGCCTCTCAATTTGAGAGTACATTAAAGAATAATCCAAAGATGCCGGTTAAATTAATGAAAGATGAGCTGGTTAGCAGATTAGGGATTGAGACAAATAGGAAGAAAATATATAGGGCCAAGAAAAAAGCATTGGATAAATTAAATGGGAACTATGCAGATGCTTATCAAAGTTTGAGAGATTATGCTCAAGTACTCAGGGAGAGAAATCCCGATGTGTTAGTAAAGATGAAGTTTGAGTCTAGTTTTGATAAAAATAGAAGGCCAATTTTGAAGTTTCAGAGGTTTATGTTTAGCTTTCCTGCTTTAAAAGATGGTTTTATTTATGGATGTAGATGGTTTATAGGATTAGATGGTTGTCATTTAAAAGGGCCATTTGGGGGTGTGCTATTGTCAGCAGTAGCCTTGGATGCAAACGGTGGAATTTTCCCAATTGCTATTTGCATTTGCGAATCAGAATGTGCTGACAGTTGGAAATGGTTTTTGGCCATAATGAGTGAGTGGCTGAATATAGAGAATCAAAGTCAAGTGACATTTATGACTGATAGACAAAAGGGAATATTGAAAGGATTAGAAGTATATTGGCATGGTGCTACTGTAAGGCACTGTGCCAGACATATATTTGCGAATTTGAGACTTAATCATCCTGATGTAGTCTATAGAAATCTATTTTGGGCAGCTGCAAGAGCCACGTGTGAAGCTGAGTGGAAAGACAACATGGAGAAAATAAGAATAGCTAAGAAGGACACACAAGCTGCTTATGATTATCTGATCAAAATTGATAAGAGAGAGTGGGCAAGGCATACATTTGTAGATAATGTGAAAGTTGATCATGTAACCAATAACATGAGCGAGTCATGGAACAGCTGGTTAAATGAATGTAGAGACAAGCCTGTGCTAACACTTGTAGAGTTTATTAGAAAGAAAGTAATGAAAAGATTGCATAAAAGGCATTCTGAGGCAAAAAAGTGGGTTGGGAAGCTGCCTCCAACTGTAAGGAGAAAGTTGAATGTATCTAGGCAACAAGGAAGATTTGTAAGGGTTCTTATGGCCAGTGAGTATGAATTTGAGGTAATGGATGAGAAATACAAAACCTTTGTAGTTAACTTACAGAATAGAACTTGTGATTGTGGTGCCTACCAAATTTGTGGGATACCATGCAAACATGTCATGCCATGCATTGCCCGGAGGCAAGAGGATGCTGCTGATTATGTGGATCAGAAACTAACGGTGGAAGCATATTTAGCCACATACTCAGGTGTTATACATCCACTTCCTGATCAAACTACTGGGTTGACTGTTGAAGGCATCAAAATCTTACCTCCACAAGTGAAAGTCAAAGTTGGTAGGCCTAAAACAATGAGGAGAAGAGAGCCAGGGGAGCAACAAGGAAAAAGAAAGGCCAAGCAAAAATGTAGAAATTGTGGAAATTTGGGTCATAATAAAAGATCATGCAAAAATACACCGATCATTGCAAATGATCAAGTTAAGTGTTGTTTGCATTTATATTTTTATATTTCATTTATAAGCTTGATCAGTGTCCACTAATCAATAACTTATATTTATCAGATGCACTTACAGGGCCCTATGCTGGGAAATACAAATACATCAGAAAGCATATTTGCTTCAGAAAACCTTCAGCCCGCATCAGGTAAGCCTAAAATTCTTTTTACCTTTTTTATGGTTCTCATCTTTATTAATTAATCATACTGTTAATAATGCAACAGAATTGTTAGCTCAAAGCAATATTTCAAAAAGCAATTTTCCATTTCAAAGCAATATCTCGGGAAGACATGTTTCACTCTTACAATCTATTATGAACTGTGATATTCCATCTTCAAGTCAGCATCAGCATTGTCCTTCAAATTAGCATCAGTATAGCGTTTCTTTAAGACAGTATCAACATCACACCTCTTCAAGTAAATCTCAGCTCCATAGAGATCAACAAGAACCTCATTTAAGTCAGCAACAAAGATGGATGTAATTCCATTGGACATCAGGACATGGTAAATATTAAACATTTAGGTGGGCTGTTTTTTTTTTAAATTAGCATTTGATGATTTTGAGATATTAATTATTTTTATTCTTCGTCTTTGCTGCAGCTGCCGGCACAACTTCTCAATATTTTTTTTCCTATCAAACGTAGATCTTTGTAATGGAACCCATACGAAGTTTGTTAATCGGAATGATGAACATTGCTTAAACAAAAATTGTTTAGGATAAATTATGGATTTGTATCCTTTTGGTAGACAAGATTGTGTTTCTTCCAGGGCATTTTTTTTTCTTGAATGAATCACGACAACTTCTGCCATTATGTACTAGCACCGATTAACAAATTATATTTTTTATTATTATGTTTTGCTAGTGGCAATTGACAAATTATTGGCCTTTTTGCTTAATTTCACCAAACATGTCCATCACTAACTTTTAGATGAAATGTAAATTGGACAAATGCTAAGTAAAATTGGCTGCGTATTTTGGTATTTGTTATTCGAAAGGGTATATCTGTAATTTATAGTAAATAATTTGGGCAAAAAAATAATTGTCTCAATTTTAAGCTTTTAAAAAATTATTAATTGTGATATATCTCAAATTAATATATTAATTTATTTATTATAAGGATATAATAGTAATTAAAAATTAAAAATAAATTTATAATTAAAACAAACAGTGTTTGTTAACAAAAAATGGATTATAAGTCTTTTTTGAAACGTTAAAGAGTTTTTTATTCTTTTTCCTAAACGTTGAGGGGTTGAATCCCAATCCAAAGAACAACATTGCACATGGATTCAGGCCAATTGGCATGTTGAAACCGTTGTAACTTTGAATACCAGTTTCAAATTCTAGCTGCCGCCCGCTAAAAGCATTACCAGCCCATTATTTTTCATTAGTCATATTTAACGCATTTAATGGATCTACCCAACCCCAAAGCCAAATTGGCAAAGACAAATTGCTGCAACTCTCTCCCATAAGAGTCAACACGATAATGTCATGAGAGCCCACCTGGACGGCTCTGATTGGTCACAGGCTCCATCCTATGCGGAAACACTCCCACAATTTTATCTCACAGTTAGAGAAATGACAAACGTAAATGTGTCAAAAATTGTATGTTGCTTGCCTTCGCCTTTAATTGCGGTGGTAGACGGTAGGTATTTATAATTCAATACCTATCAACTCTCTTAAGTAGCTGAACAACTTAAACCTACCATTACAGTTTGCATCGGAACCTAAAAAATTTGCAAATTAAAGATCCTGTCTAAACCCATTTTCTTTTTCTTTTTCTTTTTTCTCTCCTGAAACAAAATTAAGCCTCTTCAATCCATATACAAAACACAACCTGTTTCTCGTTTCATCAATCTCATCTTAATCTCTTCTTCTGTATGCATCATATATCTTCTCGTTTCAGTGTTTCTACTTGGCACTTCCAATCCTACTCGTGTTCTCCTCACAACATGACGTATATGCACCACCAACCACCCTTGAGCATATCGTATTTGGTATCGCTTCAGACAAGAATTCTTGGCCAAAACGCAAAGATTACGTTAAGCTTTAGTGGAAACCAGAACAAATGCGGGGGTGTGTGTTTCTTGAAAGCCTGCCGACTGCTGATGCAGAGGCTAACAGTAATAACAGTAGCAGCTCCCTTCCACCGGTATGCATCTCCGAGGACACTTCAAGATTTCGTTATACTTACAGAGGAGGCCTGAGGTCAGCAATTCGAGTAGCGAGGGTAGTTTTATAGACTGTAGCTCTTAATCACTCTGATGTTAGATGGTATGTTTTTGGTGATGACGACACTGTTTTCTTTCCGGAGAATCTGGTGAAGACTCTTTCGAAATATGATCACGGCCTATGGTATTACGCAGAACAGATACTTCAGTTTTGATATGGCTTTTGGTGAAGCAGGTTTCGCTATTAGTTCTCCTCTGGCTAAAGTCTTGGCAAAGGTATTTGATTCTTGTGTAGAACGGTACCCTCATCTTTATGGAAGCGATTCCAGAGTCTACTCTTGCTTGGCAGAGCTTGGTGTTGGGCTAACACGCGAGCCTGGTTTCCATCAGGTACAAATTTGTTGTTAACTTGTTAGCAATTGTTTTTCCAATTCTAAATTTTTCACTTCTTGCCAGGTCAAAATCGACAAGTGTGATGTTCGGGGAAATATATTTGGCCTGTTGACATCTCATCCAACAACACCGTTGGTATCAATCCATCACTTGGATCACATGGACCCAAATTTTCTCAATATGACTACAATCAAGGCGCTGGAGCGATTGTTCGAAGCTGCAAACATTGATACAGGGAGACTTTTGCAACAAACAGTTTGCTACGACCGCTGGTTTTCATGGACTATTTCAGTATCATGGGTTTATGCTGTTCAGGCTTATGGCAAGCATATGCATTTGCTAGATATACTTCCTGTGCAAGAAACATTCAAGCAATGGAAAAAGTGTTGGCAGGGGCTTATAATTTTAACACGAGTGATTCATTCTGATCCATGCCAAAGACCCACAATTTTCTATTTGGACAGTGCATCATCTGGTAGGGATGGAATTAGGACCCATTACAAGAAATGGTACCAAAATTGCACAAACAGCATGGGTTCTCAGCGGAAGCTTGAAGAGATCAGAGTGCTGTCTCAGAAGCTAGACCTTAACATCAAACAGGAATTGCTTCCAATAATCTGCTTGATTTTCAGTGCCAAAGTAGTTAGAATTCAAATTAAAGTTATTGTTGTTTCGTTATTTGTGCTCAGTTGATGGCTCCTAGAAGGCACTGTTGTGATGTTTTGCCATCTTCAGCCCGCCAAGCGATGGAGATTGCCATTAGAGAATGCAAAGATGATGAGATAATCCACAAGCATCCGCAGGCATAGTCGTGTTTAATTTTTCATTCAGGACAGCTGCTGACACTGATTGAATATCCAATTAACAATTGGAAAATGAAGCATTTGGCTGTGCAAATCCAGACAGGAAATGGGAAGACATGTTCTTTTATTAGAAAATCAAGGTACATACATGGTTGTACGATGTGGCCATCACAAACTCTGTCGTCTCATGTGAAGGGTGACATATATAATTTTTATGTATTTATTTTTAACCGTGTGGCTGGTGTGATATTTGATTTCTTTTAGACCATGGGAAGTGGGAATTAGAAAGTGGGAAAGTATTGACCATGTCCAATACTGGAGAAGACGAGAGAAAACCTTAGGAAAGATCCTAGAAAAGGATAACGTGGGAGAAGGAAAAATGACAATTATGGTCAATTAAAGCAGATTCAATGATGGAGCATTTCATGCGCATAATAAATAAGCTTGTGAAACAATCTCCCACGTCCGGATTTTCTAATTTTCCTTTCTTGTAACCTTTTATATGTATATCGAGATGCACAGAGAATTCTATTCAATATACTCCTAAATGAGGGCTAATTAATATCCATCTTTTTTTAACTGAGCAATTTATGTGTGTAGTTGCTTTTTGCTTGAAGTTATTGCACAGAATGGGCTTGCTATTTTTATTGCTTCCATTATTTTCTCGGGTAATTTTCAGAAACCTCCCCTGAGGTTTGATATAATTTCATTTAGATTGCGAGTTTGATTGTATTCTCACTTACCTCCCCTGCCGTTAGTATACATACGGTTTGACCGTTAGTTGACGAGGGTAAATATGTAAAAGACAAGGTGAAATTATAAAAAAATCAAATAACAATTAAAAAAATAGTTTAAAATCTATTGGACAATTGTATTAACCGATTAGACATAATATCCATTGTGTAAAATAGTGCATTTCTCTTTCTCTTCTCTTTCCCCAGCACAAAAAAGCAGTGGCTGTCAATCTCTCACCATTTTTACTCCACTCACCTACTCTCATCTGCTGGAACAAAAAGAAATACACATCAAGAGCATACATAACTCATGAAGAAGAAAAACATAGGTGGTCGGAGAAGGCCACCGACCGGTGACAATCAACGGCGACCGGAAGATGCCACTGTTATTGGAGTTTGTAAGAGGTTAGTTACTTTATGAAAGTCTAAAATTTATAAATACCTTTAGTTTTCTTGTTTTTGGAGGTTTATAAGTGGTTGTTGGTTGTGTTTCATTTGTCTTGTTCATGAATTGGTGGTGGAAAAATTGATTAAAAGAAGAATGAGTTTAGTCATATGTGGCCATGAGTTGAAAAAATTTAATTATTAGTTATTTTATGTTTGTGATTTACACTATACATAGTGTAATAAGGCTATAAAGCTAAAAATTTGTTATTATTATGCAAATGGGTGTGTAAAATAGAAGTAGTCTTAGCTGCAATTTTTATTTTTCCCGCCAAAATTTGCTTAAGTTGATATATTTATGAATTTGCAATGTTTGTGTGCGCCCATCGCAGAAACACAGTTTCTGCGTTTTTGGGTGACAAGTTTGTCTCCCGTGCGACAAGTTTGAGGGATCTGATGATATAACACCTTTTCAGTACGAGCAAGACAATTGAGACGTCGTATCATCTTTTTGTACTCAGTCATAGGCACAAGATTGAGTTTTTGTATATTTTGTATAAATGTTATACTAACATAGTGACAATTCCATGTATAAAGTATAACTCAACTATTTATCATGGCACACTGTTACTGTAGTTATTATTTTTGTTCTTTTTGTATATATGAGCGACTGCTAGATGTATAGGCTGATGAAATTCAGTCAAATTGTGATTGTGATCAACTGTAAGCTGCGGAAATGCACATGTGACTGTTTTTAAGTGATAGTGTCAGTTCTTATTAGTGTTATTTTTCAATTTAATTAACTGATATTAATGTTTTTTAAGTTCCAGCATAAATTAAAATGTTTGTTATTTGTATTGTCGGTTGGGTGACAAACAACTTGATGAAGAGTATAGTCTATTGCTGAGAGAAATAAATTATGTTTTTGTAGTTTTTTATTTCACCTCCAGGCAAACATTCTGAAATTTGGGGAGACAACAATGTCGCATGGGAGACAACAGCTTGTCTCCCCAAATTTCAGAATAGTTGCTTCGAAATTGCAAAAACAAACATTCTGATATTTGGGGAGACAACAACTTGTCTCCTTAAATTTCATAATACTTGCTTCGAAATTGTAAAAACAAACATTCTGATATTTGGGGAGACAACCCTGTCGCACAGGAGACAACAAATTGTCTCCCTAAATTCAGAATACTAT
>NW_006262688.1:20527976-20534980 GCF_000493195.1 Citrus x clementina
AAGTTAAGGTGACAAGTTGTTGTCTCCGTAAATATCAGAATATTTGTTTTGGCAATGCCGAAGCAAGCATTCTGAAATTTGGGGAGACAAGCTGTTGTCTCCCGTGCGACATTGTTGTCTCCCCAAATTTCAGAATGTTTGCCTGAAGGTGAAATAAAAAACTACAAAAACATAATTTATTTCTCTCAGCAATAGACTATACTCTTCATCAAGTTGTTTGTCACCCAACCGACAATACAAATAACAAACATTTTAATTTATGCTGAAACTTAAAAAACATTAATATCAGTTAATTAAATCGGAAAATAACACTAATAAGAACTGACACTATCATTTAAATAACAGTCACATGTGCATTTCCGCAACTTACAGTTGATCACAATCACAATTTGACTGAATTTTTTCAGCCTATACATCTAGCAATCGCCCATATATACAAAAAGAACAAAAATAATAACTACAGTAACAGTGTGCCATGATAGATAGTTGAGTTATACTTTATACATGGAATTGTCACTATGTTAGTATAACATTTATACAAAATATACAAAAACTCAATCTTGTGCCTATGACTGAGTACAAAAAGATGATACGACATCTCAATTGCCTTGCTCATACTGAAAAGGTGTTGTATCATCAGATCCCTCAAACTTGTCGCACGGGAGACAAACTTGTCACCCAAAAACGCAGAAATTGTGTTTCTGCGATGGGCGCACACAAACACTGCAAATTCATAAACATATCAACTTAAGCAAAATTTGCCGGGAAAAATAAAAATTGCAGTTAAGACTACTTCTATTTTACACACCCATTTGCATAATAATAACAATTTTTTAGCTTTATAGCCTTATTACACTATGTATAGTGTAAATCACAAACATAAAATAACTAATAATTAAATTTTTTCAACTCATGGCCACATATGACTAAACTCATTCTTCTTTTAATCAATTTTTCCACCACCAACCCATGAACAAGACAAATGAAACACAACCAACAACCACTTATAAACCTCCAAAAACAAGAAAACTAAAGGTATTTATAAATGTTAGACTTTCATAAAGTAACTAACCTCTTACAAACTCCAATAACAGTGGCATCTTCCGGTCGCCGTTGATCGTCACCGGTCGGTGGCCTTCTCCGACCACCTATGTTTTTCTTCTTCATGGGTTATGTATGCTCTTGATGTGTATTTCTTTTTGTTCCAGCAGATGAGAGTAGGTGAGTGGAGTAAAAATGGTGAGAGATTGGCAGCCACTGCTTTTTTTTGCTGGGGAAAGAGAAGAGAAAGAGAAATGCATTATTTTACATAATGGATATTGTGTCTAATCGATTAATACAATTGTCCAATAGATTTTAAACCATTTTTTTATTGTTATTTGATTTTTTTATAATTTCACCTTGTCTTTTACATATTTACCCTCGTCAACTAATGGTCAAACCGTATGTATACTAACGACAGGGAAGGTAAGTGAGAATACAATCAAACTCGCCATCTAAGTGAAATTATATCAAACCTCAGGGGAGATTTCTGAAAATTGCCCTTATTTTCTCCGTCAATCTATCGAATGGTTACACAAGTCACATAGTACCATAATTATTGTGTTTGACAACAGAAGGATTGTCCTTTCTAAACCCCAACCCTACCCCAACTCAAAACCCAACCAAAATTTAAGAATTCAAAAAGTTGGCTTTAGTATAGATGTGTGGCCCAAAATGAGTGTATTAAGAATTTGAGAAGGTGGCTTTAGTAAAAATATTTTCGAATTGATTGTTTTTGACACACCTCAAGAATCCTTAGAACACCCTTTTCCTAATGATACCCGATTTAAAAAATTCAAGTCATTATAAAAGTAATATCGCGATCGTCACTCCCGTAACTGCCCTTACAAATATTTTTCTCCATTTTTTTTTCTCAATAAATCCCGAAACTATTCTAAATCTAATAAAACAATCTCTCCCCACCAGTAAACCGTCATCAATTCATAAGAATAGATTTTGGGACTAATTTAAAAGTGTGATGTTTCCTTTTGATTATACTATCTATCTCTTTTTCTCTTCTCAACTTCTTTCAGAGACAACGTGTTAATTCATAATTTTTAGTCTCCTAAATATTTTTGTTTTGTGTATTGAACTTCTCAAATTGCATGATACTGTGTATTCTATTTGTTTGCCGCAAAAGCATGGCATTATGGTCTCCATAAAAGCATGGTGTTCTAATTTATGCTCTTAATTAGTGCTTATATTGATGGTTTCGGCTGTTTTTGAGTTTCGAATATTAATGACAAACATTTGACCCATTAAAATTTAAGTTCTATACCATATCAGCAGCAAATGCATCTGTGTAATCCTTAAAGTCAAATTTATTACCAGCAACAATAAGTTAGTAGAACTTTCATCCTTCCTGCACAATTACCATAAAATTAATATGTCAGTCATTGTAGTACTCATGAATGGAATATAACTTCTTAGGTTTGTTTAATAAGTAATAAGCAGAGATAATGACATTGTTCAGTGTATGTTTGTGAAACAAATTTTATAAGTTCAGTAAATACCGGACGAATTCAAAATATTCTGTCAATCTTGTTGCATCGTTTCTTTCTACATCATTCAAAATCTCTCTTCTAGATTTATCATGCAAAAGGATTTCTTTATGATGCTGTATTTATTTTTACAGTATTGATAGTGGGACTAATGTGGACCCTTAGATATAAGAGTTTTAATCTGAATCATTCATTTAATATAATGGATAATTAGATAATTAATTAAAATATAACAGGTAACTTACATGTTGCAAGTAAATATTAATTTTTTAATTTTAAATCAATATTAATTTCGGAAAAAACCACCCACACCCCTAAGATTTGCTAAAATGATTATACATGTTCTTTTAGTTTCATAAATAGTCACATAGACCCTTTTAATTTCGTAAATGACTATTATACCTTTTGACTAAATCAATCTAAATAAATATAAATATAGTAATAGGATAAAAATAATAAATAAAAATCATATGATACAAATAAAGTGTTACAATAAATATAATTGATAAAATAACATGTACAATAAAAATTTTGTTAATATTAAGTTATTATTAGTCTATCCTGATGAATGAACTAAAATCTATTAATCCAAAAATTGATCTTAATATTGATATTAATATAGACATAATTAAATAAGATATTGTTAATTTTATAAATTATTGTGAATGTTAGGTATAATTAATTAATTTTATTAGTATGTCAAGTAGATTTTAATATTAGTAAAAAGAATATGACAAACTAATAATAAAAGAATATGAAAAATAATAATGTTAAAAATAAAATTTTTAAAATTGAAAATATTTTATAAAATTTTATCTTATGTTATGTATTATATTTTTTAATTTAAGGAGTTTTGTATGACCATTTAAATAAAATTTAGAGGCGTGAGTGGTCTTTTTCCTATTAATTTTGTAGCCTATTTGAAGTACTATATCATTTTATATCATACATCGCACTTAAGATGTTGATTTTATTAAGGTGTTATGTTATTAAAAATTAAACTTAGCATTTATAATGTACTACAACTTTAATGTAAAATGTAATAAAAAATATAAAGACATTTTCGAGTAGTCAATTTTAGTTTTCTTTTACAAAATAGTATTATAAAAGACAACTGGTAAAATGTAATAAAAATGGTATGGAAAAAAAGTTAGTAGAGGTGATTCTCTTTATTAAAACATATGACCTAATACACAAACGCACACATATTCAGTACTTCTATTTATCCGTATTTATTGATAGGTGGGAAATTAAAATCGTATTTACCCTAATGTATTATGAATTGATATGTGAAATATAAATATTATTAAAAGTTAATTCGCAGACTGATGAAGTAAACCATCCTTTATGAACATTTGATACATTAATCTAAGGTCAAATGAGATATATCACATGATATTTCATATAGTAGTCCAATTTTCAACATTTGCATATGGTTTTATAAGCTAGTAAACCAATAAAATGTACCATGAGAAATCAAAGGCTATTCCATGGCCATGCATTAGAATAAAATAATCTAATAGTACATACTATATCCGATCGATAGATTTTGAAATTAGTTTGATTACATGATAATCGAGTTATCTTATAACATTAAGGATATGATTTAAGTAATATTTTAGCAATTTTGAGTTTCACATTGAATTTTCAAATTAATTAAATGTTGAAACCCTTTCATGTTTGGCCTGAAATTACAACGTGATAAAATTACAAAAAACCAATAATGAATGGCGTAGGATACATAGTAAAATAAATTTTAAAATATATTTAAACATTCGTATGAATTTTGCGGAATTAAACAAAATATGTTGTTCAAGTGAAATTGTGAGAATATTTAAAATTATAGGGGTGGTCACTGAAATTTCTCCGAATTGAGCCAACCCCATGATACAGACGGTTTTGTTTTGACAAATACGATTTGTTAGCCACTTTGACTGTTGGTAGAATAAGTTCCTATCGGCAAAACACAATTCAAACTCATCTTTGCAAAGAATAAACAGTATCTCATCAAGGATCAAATCTAAGCGGAGTTTTTGTTCAATCAATCGGACTAAATTCGAGTAGACTTCTTAGTCAATTAATCAAGTTGTTCGGTTTTGAAAAATATTTATATTCAAGGTAAATCTGGGAGCTGTCATTACAAAAAGCGATGGATATTGATGAACAAGGTTAGTACTGATATGTTCTTTGTAATTTGATATTTAGAATTTTTATGATTATTTTGTTGTTGTGTAGAGAAATGGTTATAACGAGATTTTGGCTATGTAACCATGTAATGGCTAATGCTTTAAAATCAAACACTTGTTCGATTATTTGTCCAAACCAAAAAAAAAAAAAAAAAGGCACGCAGAAACATAAGAGAACTGAGAATATGATGTCTGCCAGTCGTGCTTCTTGGAGAAAGAGGCTGAAAAAAAGAACTAATACATCATTTAAGTTGGTTGTTTTGATGCTTCTGAGCAGTTTGTATTGTTTAAATCATATCTTAATGTAGAAAAATTGAAATTGAACATTGTAAAATTATTTGAACTTCTAACAAATAGAGCTTTCTAGGGGGATATAGCTTCTAATTTTTTTCCTGAGGAATTGATATCATTTAATTCAGAAACTTCTGGTCTTGTGTAGTTAGAAGACAGCTGTGACGTTTGTGCACTAAATCCTGAATATCTCTAAGATGAGAAGTCCGAATTTGATTCTGTAAACTTCTTCTACAACTAGATACATTTATCTATCCAAAAATATATATTATGTAATGTCATATATTCTAGATCAATACAGTTAAATCATGGAAGTTGGCTGATAATCAGAGGCTTGGTTGCTTCAGTGATTCTGAGCAGTCAGCATTCTTTAAGCCATATCTTCATGTAGAAAACTTCAAATAGAAAACCGTAAAATTATTTGAACTCCTGAAAAATAAATCTTTCTATAGATATATAGTTTGTAATTTTATTCCTTGTTAATTGATATCAGTTAATTCAGAAACATCGGGTCTTGTGTGGTTTCTAGACGGTTGTGACCTTTGTGCACTAAATCGTGAATATCTTTAAGAAGCGAAGTCGAAATTTGATTCTGTAAATTTCTTCCGTAACTAGACACATTTATCTATCCAAAACTATATAATATGAAATCTCATATGTTCTAGATCAGTACATTTTAATCATGCAAGTTTGCTGATAATCATAGACTTGGTTGCTTCAGTGATTTTGAGCAGTCAGCATTCTTTAAGCCATATCTTCATGTAGAAAACTTCAAATAGAAAACCATAAAATTATTTGAACTCCTGAAAAATAAATATTTCTATAGATATATAGTTTGTAATTTTATTCCTTGTTAATTGATATCAGTTAATGCAGAAACTTCGGGTTTTGTGTAGTTTCAAGAGAGTTGTGACCTTTGTGCACTAAATCGTGAATATCTTTAAGAAGCGAAGTCAAAATTTGATTCTATAAATTTCTTCTGTAACTAGACACATTTATCTATCAAAAAATATATAGTATGTAATCTCATATATTCTAGATCAGTACAGTTTAATCATGCAAGTTTGCTGATAACAAAATATTCAATATTGTTTTTGCAGTTATCAACCAAAATTCAAAAGAAGCAGAGTTTGACATTCCTTCATCACATGACATTCTTTCAACAGATAGGGCAACCATTCTGCCAAGTGTAGATGATTCCTCAAGTTCCATTGTTTTTAATGGTAAGCACCTGCAACAACTCACTAGTGAAGATGTAATTGGAAGTCAATTTGAGACACTTACAGATGCTGAGAATTTTTACAGTAATTACTCGAAAGTAATGGGCTTCAGCATTCGTAAGAATGATAGAAGGTATGATAATGATGGTCAAACCAATGTGAGACGTTGGGTTTGTAATAGGGAGGGCGAGCGTGCTAAAAAGTATGTTGAAAGGAAAGATAGAATTCGGGAACCGAGGGCTATTACGAGAGTCAAATGTCCAGCTGCTTTTAGAGTGAAGATGAATAAGAAGGTTGGTACTTGGGTTGTTAATCAGTTTATCCCTGAACACTCACATGAGTTGGCAATGAATTATGAGATTAAGTTCCTTCGATCCCATCGATCAGTTAAAGATTGTGACATGGCTCAAGCTACTGCGATGAAAACTGTTGGTATAAAATATCCAAACATTAGGAGCTAAAGAAGACATTAAGAAGCGGGTAATAATATGTCGCTTTGTCATTACAATTTTCTCTCTGTATAAATTATACACGCACATTAATAATAAATTAAAACAAATAAGAACATCAAAATACAAACGTATAAAATATGATTACATTAAATACTTCCATACCTTTTATCTAGTTGTTCATGAAAAATATACTGTAAAATATACCATTCTTCCTCCGAAAAAGAAGCTCCATGTTTGGATAAACCAAACTCCTTGTTGCGGCGGCCTTTTTTTTTGGTGAAATTTTCGTAAGGAGATTTTTTATAACGACTG
>NW_006262688.1:20535109-20537186 GCF_000493195.1 Citrus x clementina
TTGTTTAATGAATGTGCTAGTACAAATAATTTTGGAAAAAAAAATGTAGAATAATAGTTTTTTATTATACCTTTTTAACAACATTGTGGAAGATTTGGTTCTCTTTCAGTTTCCTATATGCAAATAATTTTTTCAATGATAAATTTTCATCACATGCGTCTTCAGTCTTGTCCTTAATCTCTGCGATCTTCACCCCAAACTCATCTCCCTTTCCCACGAAATTTTGACCACTTGATTCATTTGTACCATTTTGAACATCTTTACTAGAAGAGTTCATATTTTCCTTCCACGGGTGTGATTGCATATGAGTTATATTATGTTCAAGTGCTTCAACTGCACTATACATTTTTTGTACCAATGCATAAGTATCTAAATTGTTCCTCTTCAGCTCACCAAGTTCATACCTGACAGCGGCAAGATTAAAAGTCATCCCATCAATTTTTTCATTAAGCTTTGTCAATTCCTTCTCGTGGTTGCAATTTCGAAAGTTTGCTTCACCCTCTCTGTTTGTTTTAATGCTTTTATGGAGCCCTCCATCATCTTTTTTTTCCATCTGCATTTTAAAAAAGAGAAAGTTCATTCCCACCGCATAAAGCCTAAGAGAGGCAAAATTATTAATCTGACTCTGGAATCTTTAGGTCTTCACAAAAGAACATATAACAAACTTGAAAAAAAAAATAATAATTGCCCCTTCAGTTCCAAAAAGTATTGTGCTTCTAATCTTGTTTCACACGCTTCAGTTGTAGTAATTAGTTGCTTTCCATGTAATCAACAAAACCCCAAAAAAATGACACTAGAAGCTGTGGTTTTGATTATATGTGATAACGTGAATTGAACTTCCCAGCAAGGGCTTCAATCTAAAAAGCACATGAGCTATTCTTTGTGATGAATTAATTATTTCTCTTGCATATGTAATTAGTTGACTTTATTCTGGCCGTAATGATGCCATGAGTTGTAAGAATTATTAACCTTCTTATAGGCCCCATAGATGATTGTATAAATAAAGCAAAATTGCAACATGATGAAACTTGAAAAAATCCAAACTAAAGCAAAATTGCAACATGGCACCAACTAACTTTTCATTACCAAAAGATATATGAAAGAAAACAGCATGACATTAAAGATTATGTATCTTACTCGCGTTGCACCTTGCCTCATGGTTCTCTCCCCTTTTACTTTTTCTCTATAGCTGGCAATCTGTGAGCCGCATGAGCCTCTAAGCCGCCTGTAAAAGCACGTTATAGAATGATTGTAAGCAGCATAGGACAGACCTTAAACCATGACTGAAAATACTCAAGGCAATAAATTGGCAATACAATAAAAATAGAGCTATTACTTTATTAAAAAATTTGGATCCTGCAAATTATGTGGCCTTCAAATTTCCAATTATGTGGCCTTCAAATTTGGATCCTGCATCCTGTGGTTCAGTATAGCAAGAACCTTTGGACCTTAGAAATAAAGAAAACGTTTTATTTCGTGTTAAATTTCTGTTTAATTAATCAAATTAAAATCTGAAATATTTCAATAAATGGTTATGTTAGGTGATTAAAAGAAAACTAAAAAGATCCATATGATTTGGTTGTGATATCTAACATGCTGTCTAAGCAAGGAATGGTATGTCATATGCTCATGTGGGTAAAATATTAAATAAATATTATTAGACATATAAGAAGAAAAATCAAAATGAAAAAAAAAATAATCAATAGAGATCACAAATTTTATATAATATTTAAAAACAGAAAATGGAAAAGAGATCACCATCTCCTGCCATCACTCTTTTAGGCTCCTCCAAATATTCTTGCACCAGAGGATTGCATTTGCCAACTCCCAAATATATAACTTACCGAAATATTTACTCCCAACTCATCTCAGGTTTCCGCAGCAACTCAGTTTCGTCGGAGGTGATGGCTCCGAAACAGCCAAATACTGGTCTCTTTGGTTGGATTAAACAAAGGGGTTATATTTGTGACGAAGAAGAACTGCAGCCACGCCCAGCAGATCGCAAACGGGAAAACAAGCAAAAGGGTCCACTTCGTGAGACTGTGATTACGGAAGTTGCTGGCTTTGCACCCTATGA
>NW_006262688.1:20537286-20537906 GCF_000493195.1 Citrus x clementina
ACTTAAAGAGTTGGACTATTGGCACCCCTCCAAAATTCTTTTAAAACCCCTCTTCTGTTACAATTACATTTAAGGACAAATACTCTAATATATCTCACATCTATTTTATCTCACTTCAAACTTGTATTTTCTCTCTTAAAAATAAAATAAAATAAAACTCTTGTATTTTCTCTGCTATCAAACTCACACATGTAATTTTTTTTTTCTCAAATTCTCTATAAATTTTTTTTTCAACTACTAAGATAATCTATTGATAATAAACAAAACACATTCTGACAAAATTATTTGTCTTTTTTTAAGGCTCATAATAAATTACATATATTTTATTTAATTAATTGATTTTTATCAAGAAGTTTTTCACCCATAAAAGTTTGTTTGTGAGGAGTGAGAAAATAATAGAAAATTAAAAGTTTCACAAATTAAATGTGTTTATTTAGAAATAAGGGTATTTTTGGCATTAAGCTTAGCATTATTGAAAAAGGGATTTCAGAAGAATTTTGGGGGGGTGCCAATAGTCCAACTCAAACTTAAAATGTAAGTTAAGATCTGACAAATAATTGTTATGGGGCGTAAAAGATTTTAACTTATGGGTTGTTTGTTTTTATATTTTAAGTTTTAGT
>NW_006262688.1:20538530-20658272 GCF_000493195.1 Citrus x clementina
ATTTTATTATATCATATTATATTTATATAAAAATAATTAATATAAAAATAATAATTTAATATAGTCAATAATAAATTTAAATAATGTTAGTTTAATATTAATATAAAATTATTGTAGTACAGTGTAATACCAATTATCAAACGTTGTACAATATTATAATAATATATTGCTAATGTAATATAACATAATTCAATACAACTACGTTAAATAATCAATACAGTATAATATAATACAATGTGCTAAATGAACCCTTAACTTTTTGAGTGATGATGGTTTTGAGGGATGTAGAGAAAGTAAAGATAATCGTGGCAGAGTCTTTTGCAATGGTTGATTAGCGATCATAAAAAAATTTAGGCTGACACAATAAAATAAGCAACTACCCTACGTTTAAAAGAGGATTTAGAATTTAGAAACCAATAAATTTACAATTCAATTTTTTTTAATCAAGAATATATAATAAATTATTATTACAATAAGATTCACAAGTTCAAACATCTAAAAAATGGATTATTCTCAAGAAACATAAATCTCAAATGCTTTTGAAATATTCTTAAAAAAATAATTTCCTTTTATATTATTCTTTTTTTTCTTTCTATGACTTTGTTGGGCTACATTTACAAATTTTAAAAATAAAAATGGCTCCTGTAAATTTCAAGAGTAATATTGGCATTTTATAAGTAAATTAACATACTGTATATACAAATAAACTAGTATGTCAACTAATGTTAAAAACAAAAATATAATAAAAAAGTAAAGTTTTGTGATATTAAAATAATAAATTTTTACAGCCTAACACTTTTTACATGTTTCTCATTTTGAAATTTCATCTTTTTTATTTATAATTTTTTGAAGTTTTGAAAGGTTATTAGCCTATATTCTGAATATATATTCAGTTTATTTATTCTATATTAAATATATATTAGATAACAAAAAATATTATTTACATTTATCAAATTTTCATGTGTTTAAAAAATTTTTATGTGAAATTACGTTATCATCTTTACACCATAAATCATTTTTATGATCAAATTAGGTCAATGGATCAAACTTTAAAAAATTTAAAACAATAGGAGTTATATAAGTAAATGTTTAAAAAATTTAGATTTTATAATTTTATAATAAACAGTAGGGACTTAAGTGTTAACAACCAATTGAGTACATCTTGTTAAATGGTTTAGCCATTAGATCTATCAAAGTTTGGAGTACTGTGCAACTGTTGCAAGGTAGGCAGACTCCTATTAATTATCTTAAAAAATAAAAGTCTTAACGTTTTGCATTTTGTTTAATGCTTTCTTTCCATATGTTTTTGCTACATATTATACAATCATTTGGTAGTAACTCTAAAGAAAAAATAAAATTCTATTCTATTCTGAACCTTTAATATAAAATAGCTTATATTTTTTAATATATACAGATAATCATTGTTATATAAATATAAGTTTTTTAAGGCGAGATTTAAAAAAACTATAATTGTTATAATTATAGAATTTATTCTTATTTATAATTAGTCTAAATTAAGACAAAAATTTTTGATGACTATATTAAAACATTATTCAAAATACAAATAGAATACGATTGAAAGATTTTCCTATGTAATGTTAAGAAATTAAATTACTTTTATATCAATAATGAAATAAATAAAATGGATATAGATATTTAAACTAATGAAATAAGGATGTGATACGCTACTGGATTATGATGAGATGAGGATAAGTAGTGCAAGTAATTTGGAAACAGTGAGTAAGACTATGAGAGAGTGGTTAGAGGTTGATTTGTGGATTGTACGCTAGTGGGATTGTGGGCTTTGGACTGTGGTTAATTCTAAATTACGTCAAAGTCTCTATATTAACTAATATTTATATTATTTGATAAATATTTTGATTTTTGTTATTTACACCAAATTTAATATTTTACAATTTAAAATTTATTATTTATTCACTAATTGACCCAATTTAAAAGTGATTTCTAGCTTTTATTATTTATTCACTAATTGACCCAATTTAAAAGTGATTTCTAGCTCCCAAGTATAAGAGTGTCTTGTTAAATTATAGCTCGGTGAGTTTGAGGTCGATCCACATAGAAAATATTTAATTTGTTTATTTTACTTTATCTAAAAATGAAAATAAAACTTATGCAACTTAATTTAAATGAAACTATGAAATTGAATTAGTTAGGGTTATGGATCCACTCTTAGTAGTAAATAAAATTTAATAAATTCTTTTTGTTAAAATTTAATTTGTCTACCATAAGTCAAAATAGCATTTTACCATACCTTATATTACGATATTAAGAATTTATTATGCCAAACACCTCCATTATTTGTCTACAATAAATTCAAAATTTAAAATTTAAAATATTTATAAAATTAAATAGAAAATAATTTAATTTATATAATTAAAAATAGAATTTGATTAAATTATATTTATTTCCTAAGAGTATCACCTTACCCTAACTATTATTGTTTAGATAAGTATAATTGAAATAAAATAATTATTAAAATTAAATTACTCACAATTAAAAGGAATAAAAACAACTAAAATTGAAAATAAAGCTGAATTTATTTATAAAAATAATTGTACAAAATATATAAAACACACCTAAAAAATAAGATTACAGGGAAATTGAGAGAAATTGAGAAGAAGAGAGATGCTCAAAATATAGAAATGAGGCTCTTTTTATAGAAAAATATATTCATAATCCAGTGTTTCCTGGTCCATCATAACCTTTATGCATGTGCTCCTCATAGCCATTAGATCAAGATCTAACGGTTGGTCAAACTTCAAAAGTCAACATCACATGTGGCATCATGTGAAGCGTCTGACTCGGTCAAAGAACGGTTGAGATTTGGAGGGATAATGGTTGGATCGGGTCGACCCGAATACAAAGGTTTGGATCCTACAACTTGCTTCACCAACCATTGCAGCATGGCACGATTGTGGCCTTTGAATAATGAACAGTTGAGATTTAGTCAAAATTGACAGCTATCCAGTGTACTCGTATCTATTGTAAGCTCATTTTATCATCCAATCAGTGCTTGATCAATCAAAAAAATTTAACTTTTTGTACAATGTCAATTTTAAGTCGGTCTTGACTCATCTTATGGTTTTCAGACTTTCGGAATCCAAATTTGACATCCGTTTATCTGTTTGGAGCCTCGAATTATGTGATTTTAATATTTTACCTAATAAACACACAAAAATACACAAAATTAAATATAGTTAAGACATAATTAACATTCCCTAACATACTGCATAAACACATATATAAATTATAATATAAGGAAAAAATAATATTTGTTATCGCTTGATAATCAAAATTTTTTTTAATACTAATCAACCCCCAACTAGCTTGTTGCTAGCCTCTAGCAATTAAAAAAAAAAGAAAAAAGAAAAAGAAAGAAATAATAAAAGAGAGAAAAAATAAGGAAAGAAGAAGAGGGGGAGATCTCACTTGAACTCGATGCAGAAGCTTAAAAGAAGACGACAAAGAAGAAGAAAATGTATATATGATAATTTTAGAGTTTTATCATATATATATATATATATATGGATATGTTCAAGAGACATTTTTAAACACAAGTTTAAACACAATTTTCCAACCATTGGATTAGACTGAAATGAAGAGTCAAGATTAGATGACATGACTTATTAATTTCATTAATATTTTTCTCTTCCCTCTCTTTAATGTTTAATTCTCTTTCTTCTTTTATTTAAAACTTTCTCTTTTCTCTCTCCTATAAATGATTGTAAATGGAATAATTAAAGCCATCCAAATTAATTTTTTGTAACTTACATAATCTATTTGTAACTATAAACTAGCCCATTTTAATTACCCCGAAGCACTTGTCCTTGTACTTTCTTTGGTTAGTGGCTGTGCTGACGAAGATTCCCTTTTTCTCAATCTTCTTCAACTGCATCGTTATTTATTTACGTATACTTCATGATGAAATGATCATATTCATATCAATGTTTTTTTTGGCATTATATCATTTTTTTTAGTTTTTTCGTTGTGTTTGTGTATAAACTTTTACATATTCCCTTTACAAATTATATAAGTAAATTAATTTAAAAGATAATGGAAAAGAACAATGTTGTTTGATAGGAAATGATCATGATTTTTGATTAAGAGTTGGACTATTGGCACCCCTCCATAATCCTTTTCAAACCCCTCTTTTACTACAATTAAGCTTTAGGACAAATACTTTAATATATCTCACTTCAAATTTTTGTATTTTCTTTCTTTAAAAAAAAAAAACTCTTGTATTTTCTCTGCTATCACACTCACACATGTAATTTTTTTTCTCAAATTCTCTATAAATTTTTCTTCAATTAATAAGACAATCTATTGATAATAAACAAAACACATTTTGATAAAATTATCTACCTTTTTTTCAGGCTTATACTAAAACTTTTTACATCATAATTTTAGAGATAATTTATTCAATTCTTTGATTTTTGCCAAGAAATTTATCACCGATAAAAATTATTTGCAAGAAGTGAGAAAAAAATAAAAATTAAAAGATTCACAAATTAAATGTGTTTATTTAGAAATAAGGGTAATTTTGACAATAAATTTAGTATAACTGAAAAAGGGATTTTATAAGAATTTTGGAGGAGAGCTAATAGTCTAACTCTTTGATTAAAACCTTTTACGAAGTTTATTGATAAAGGTTGTGCATATATGGCTTACTTGTAGTGCTGGTTCTGAAACTACATATCGAAAATTGTACAAGTTTGTTGCATATATTGCTATTTTATTTCACTGTTTGTATGTAAATTAATTTTGATGGTTTTAATTATTTCATTTACAATCATTTATAGGAGAGAGAAAAAAAAAGAAAATCTTAAATAAAAGAAAAAAGAGAATTAAACATTAAAGAGAGGAGGGAGAAATATATTAATGAAATTAATAACTCATGTCATCTAATCTTGACCCTTCATTTCAATCTAATCTAATGGTTGAAAAATTGTGTTTAAACTTGTGTTAAAAAATGTATCTCTTGAACATATATATATATATATATATATATATATATATATATATATATATGATAAAACTCTAAGATTAAGAAGATGTGTTTCTAGAGGTACTGCACTCTCCATATCTGGCCATTTTCGACTCAAATTTATCCAAAGTTAGTATTTACAGCAAACCTTTGTAAAAACATCACCAGGACTAAGACGTTCCACAATTATCAACTATTCCCTCCTAGCTTGAACGAGACACTGTCCTTAATGTTTTAAAAGGAAAGAGGAAGAGTTTAGAAGACATTACATAAATACTGCAATAGAAAATATTTAGAAACAAAGAGTTAAATCTAATTTGCACTTCTTACTATTGCTATTGCTACCATCATCTGTCGACCAATCTAGCGCATAAGTCTTGGGATATGGCTCTGGTGTATAAGCTTGTAAAAGATCAAGTAACTCATTTGCAGTAGAAGCACAAATAAATAGTTTTTTTTTTACAGTGTGTGAAACAAAATGATTCTTAATTGGATGATTAATAAAAGTTAACAAGCTATCATAAAAATTATTAGTATTTAACAAACCGATGGGTTTTTGATGAATGCTCAAATGGCCTCAAGATGTAAATGTAATCAATGTCTCAAGAGTTGCAAGATCTCCTGGCAAGAAAATAAAAGTATCAGCATGATTTCAGATATTCTCTCTTGCATACTAGATATCACTAATTCTTCTCCAATTGGTGGGCTAGACAAGCATCCTAGAGGTTTAATGGCTTTTGGAATAATGTCTAGTACTTGACTTCCTCTAGTAAAAACAGCTTCTGAGACAAGCCTTGATAACTCTCATTCACCTCCTCCATGTTCAAGGTGTAGTTTCCTCTCTCCTATGACACAACCAAGATCTATAGCTGCTTGAACGAGCTCTTTGTACTTTCCATAGTGAAACTCAGAAAACATACAAATATTTTTGAATTACGTACTCGAAAATACTGCCATTGGAATAATCTTCAAAAACAAGTTGTGAGTGAAATATAAGTGTGCAACCCAAGAGGGGGGGTGAATTGGAAATTTAAAAATTAACCAAGCAAATCCACATAACAAGCAATCTAATGTCTTAACAACAATTGAAAACAATAAGTTCAATAATAGCACAATAATTAAAGAGTAAGGGAGAAGAGAAACAAACACACGAATTTTTACGTGGTTCGGCAATCCCCGCCTACGTCCACGCCTCCAAGTGATCCAAGCTTGAGGATTTCACTATCTAAGCCTTTCCAAGGCTTCAACGATTACAATTGACTTCGAGGTGTCAATAAACCTTTACAACAAAGAGATTATCTCCCAATCTCTTCACTCAAGTGTCTCACACACTCAAACTCTTACAAATGAATTGAAGAAATCAAAGATACAATGAAACTCACTCAATGAGTAGATATTCAAAGATGAAGAACAATGGATGATTCAATGAATTGTGTTTTACAAGTTGTAAGCTCAAGATATCACGTGTGATTTTTATTTTTGCTTGTTGGAGAGCTTCAAAATGAGTTGGATTTGAGTTCTTATAGCTTGAGCTCGAAAACTAGCCGTTACTCACATTCTGGGCTATCCGGTTTGCCGTTTTATGGAATCCGGTAAGCCGCTTGCTATAGTAATTGCTACAGTAAAACATTTCCCAAAATTTATAGTTTGACCCCAAAACTTTATAAAACTGTACTACGACCCAAAACGTTATGAAACTTTACAAATAGGTCCAATTTCAGAATTTCTAAATAATACTTTGTTTATCCCAAAACTTTCTGAAATTATGATATTGCCAAAGATGCTATGACACTTTTCAAATAAGTCCTTTACCAAAATTTCAAGCAATACTTGTTTATTTCAAAGTTTTCAAAGTTTTCAAAATTCTTTCAATTAAACCATAAACTTTGAAAAACAACCAATTTCATAAAATCATTTTTCCATTAAATATGAAACATTTATAATGTGAAAATAATGATTTATTTAAAAAGAATAAAAACAATCAATTTCATGAAATCATTTTTCCATTAAATATAAAACCTTTATAATGTAAAAATAATGATTTTATTTAAAAAGAATATTAAATAATTTAGGCTTAAAAGATTAATCATTCTTAATCTTGTTTGTTATCATCAAAATTAATATTATGGAAACATATATGTTAACAGTGAGTATTTGAAAAAGGAGCTCATATTTAAAGATCTTGATGACAGAAATAATGAAAACCAGTTGCAAATAGGTTGGCATATTTGTCAAATGACGCATAAAGCTCGTGGTTCAATAATTCAAAAGCAAACAGTAAATAAAAAGTAAATGTAAAAGAAAACAACTAATGATTAATACAAAATGACACCACTAAATGCAATAATATAAATGAGAAAAGAACAACAAAATAAAAGGATATTTACTGATAGTTGTGATTGTGCCTCACATATTCCTCTAGTTTTACATTAAGTAATGGCTTGAACGCCCTCTATGGGATGATGATAGGTTTCCCATCCAGTTTTCTTATAAACTGGCAAACATGGTCTTTTTGAGTCAAATTCCCAAGACTAAGATGTGCACTTTCTTTTTGAAATAGTATCCACAAATTGTGAATCTCACGTTGTACATGTCCACTTCAATGTGTCTCAAGTGAGAATAAGATATCATCTAACGATTCTTTACTCAAGCCATCTTTAATGAATTTAATTTTATCTTTACGATTATCAGAAACCATTCTTAAAGATTTACAATTCTCCCATTTGCAACTAAGTCATACATAATTATGACATTTTGAGCCAAGTCATTTAGCTCTCATTATTTTAGCAAATGTACTTTTACCAAAACCAGGCATGTAATAAACAAATGGGTTAGAAAACTTACCTGCTAATCGGACATTTGCTTTAATTAACCAACGACTGTAAGAAGGAATGCCATTGATCATTAACAAACGTAGTTGTTCACAACGAGCTTTGTAAATTTTTCCCGAGGGCATTCTAAAGGAGAGAGGGAAAATGCTTATGCTGTTTATGTTGTATTTCTTTCTTGTTCGATTTTGGGGTTTCAGTTAATGTGGGAAAATGAAGATACCGATTTAAGAAGTCATAGAGTATCGCTATCCACCATTTATACGGGAAAATAAATCAAAATACACCAAAATAAAGAGAATCAAACTTGTAAAATCAAATCAACCGTGAAAGTGAAAAAAAAAAGAAATCACACAATGCAAAAAGAAAAATGAACTTACATTTGTTCTTTTATTGATTTAATCTCAAGCTCTAATTGAAATTCATATATAACACTATTTATTTCTCTGAGTTGTCTTTCTAGATCCTATGACACGAATATTGGTGGTTGCAGATCCTAAATTGGATGTGATTTACAACTTTATATTAGGCCTCTTAAATGAAATTTCACATGCAAAAGGTTTTCAAGATGTCTGAACATGATCTTTCTTTTTAAGGTACTCATGACATATGATGAAAATTGATGAGAGATGATGCAATTGTCAAACAAACAAGCTTAAACAAGAAATATGATGCTAAAAAAAATGTATGGTGCACATTAATAGAAAGAAAAAAAATCAAACAATGAAACAACAAAATAACAGTAAAATAAAAAAATTGAAATTACTAATTAAAGACTTAATCAAGATATGGTGGGTCACCCAAATTGATTTTGGTATCTTCTTCACGTGATTGATGTTCCAAATATAGTTTTAATCTTTGACTATTAACCTTAAATATGACACTGTTATTTGGATTCTCAATTTCTACGGCCCCATATGGATATACATGTTTTACAATAAATGGGCCACTCTATTTTGACTTTAACTTTCTTGGAAACAAATGAAGACGAGAATTATAAAGTGACACTTTTTGACTAATTTCAAATATTTTTTTCGAAAAATTCATTTATCATAAAATTTTTTTGTTATTGCCTTAATAATTCTTGAATTTTCATATGCATTATTCTTGAATTCCTCAAGTTCATTCAATTGCAATTTTAGCATCATCCAAATTTGAATTAAAAACTTTAATAGCCCAAAATGATTTATGTTCAAGTTCAACAGGTGAGTGACAAGGTTTACCATAAACTAGCCGATAGGGTGACATTCCTAATGACGTCTTAAATGTAGTACGGTAGGCTCAAAGTGCATCATTAAGTCTAAGAGACTAATCTTTTTGGTTTGGGTTAACCGTTTTTTTCCAAAATTTGTTTTATCTCCCTATTTTCTAATTCAACTTGATCATTTGTTTGAGGATGATAAGGGGTAGCGACTTTATATGTAATTCTATTTTTTTTCATTAAAAATTCAAATGACCTATTACAAAAATGCTTACCTCCATCACTGATAATGACTTGAGGGATTCTAAATCGACTTAAAATGTTTTCTCTTAAAACTTTAACCACAATTTTGCTATCATTATTTCGACAAGAAATTGCTTTAATTCATTTTGAGACATAGTCAACTGCAATTAATATATACACAAATCCAAAAGATGATGGAAACAGACCCATGAAATCAATTCCCCAACAGTCAAATATTTCAATTTCAAGTATGAGATTTAAGGGCATAATGTTTCTTTTAGCAATTGATCTCAATTTTTGACATTTTTCATAAGTCTTACAAAATTCATATGAGTCTTTGAATATGGTAGGCCAATAAAATCAACACTATAAAATTTTAGCTGTAGTTGTTCTTGAAGAAAAGTGTCCACCACATGCTTCAGAATGACAAAAATTAATGACACTACTTACCTCACTTTCAGGAATACATTGCTGAAAAATTTAATCAGGGCAAGATTTGAACAAGTAAGGATCATTCCAATAAAATTTCTTTACTAAAACCAAAAATTTCTTCTTATCTTGAGCATTCTATTGTAGAGGCATTTTACTTTGACAAGGAAATTAACAATGTTAACTTACCATGGCATTGAAGTAATAGAAAATAAAAATTCATCAAGGAAAGAATCATTGATGGGTGTTATGTCAGTGCAGAATTCAGATGTGAGTCTTGATAAATTATCAACGACGACATTTTCGGCACCCTTTTATCTTTGCTGGTAAGGTCAAATTCTTGAAGTTACAAAATCCAACAAATTAGTCTCGGTTTGGCATCCTATTTACTCATCAAATATTTTACAACAGCATGGTCAATAAAAGTAATAGGTTTAGAGACAAGCAAATATGAACAAAATTTGTTTAATACAAATACCACAGCAAGTAATTCTTTTTTAGTTATAAAATAATTCATTTGAGCACTATCTAAAGTCTTACTCGCGTAATAAATCACAAAGGGCTTACCCTCCATTCTTTATCCTAAAACAACAGCAATAGCAAAATCACTTGCATCACACATTAATTCAAAAGGTAAAGTTGAATCAGGAGATTGCATAATAGGTGTAGATTTTAAAAGATAAATTATCTTCTCAAAAGATTTTTGGCAATCATCAGTCCATTTAAATGGTGTATCTTTTAATAAGAGGTTACAAATGTTAACAATTATGTGTCTATAATATTAATTTTGATGATAACAAACTTTATATGTTTTTTATTAAAAATGTTCGAGCTATCATTATTAAAAAAACTCTTAAAAGCCGTATAAAATTTCTAGATATGTTTATGAATTTGGATAATCGTTAACTTTAATTAGAAAATCATTCTCTACAAAAATCTGTTAAAATGCTGATTTTGGAAAATAACGGTGAACCGTTTATTGAAAACAGTTAATCAATAATTTCCAGAGAAGTATTAGTTTGTAACTATGAACTGTTTGGCAAGTACGGATAGCCACAATTTGTTTTGCAGGATTTTGAAAATAAATGGCTAACCGATAACTTCAAACGGCTAACTAATAATTTTCAGAAAAAAATTACATTCTAACCATGGACTGTTTAGTAAGAACAGTCAAGCCAAATTTATTTTTCAGGTTTCTGGAGATTAATGGCTAATTGATAATCCCAAACGGTTAATTGATTATTTAAAATCTTAGCTCAACGATCAATTGGAATAGTCAAAACGGCTAATGGACAGCAGTTAATGGTGATCCGATTTTATTTAAAATGTCAAGAACGGCTAATTTTCTGCTCCAAACTATAAAATGGCTAAATCAAATTCAAACAAAGTGTGGTCCAATAGTTATCATTGAGCTTGCTACTAAGTATACAACCATTATTGAACTTTAAACTTGTTCTTGTTTCTTTCATTCACACTTTAAGCTTTCATTTGTAATCAAATACATTGTGTGAGAGAAAATGCATTCGTAATCTTGATTTTTAAGTGATTGTAAGTGTTGGGATACACTTGGATTAAGAGATTGGGGATAATCTCTTGTTGTAAAGGTCTATTGACAGCTTGGAAGTCAATTGTAAGAGTTTTTGAAGCCTTGGAGGCTTACTTAATAAAATTCTCAAGACTGGTGATCTTGGAGGCGTGGACGTAGGCACGGTTGACCGAACCATATAAAAATCACGTGTTTGCTCTCTCTTACCCAATCTCTTTATTTTTCATTGCACATTAAATTGCATTAAGTTTTAAGTTGTTTAATTTTTTAGAATCCCAATTCACCCCCTCTTGGGTTGCCTAGTCAGTATTTTAACAAAGTGGTTTAGATATGACACTAAAGTTATTTATAATCCTCCTATAAAATCTTGCATGTCCTATAAAAGATTGTACATCTCTAACTGTTTTTGGTTGTGGCAATTTAGATATGACTTCTATTTTTGCTTTGTCAACTTCAATTCCTTTAACAAATACTGTTAACATAAATAATTCTTTATGTTTGATTTTGATGATAACAAACTTGATTAAGATTTATTAATCTTTTAAAAGCTCAAAATAATTTTCATATACTTTTAAATCATCATTCTCACTTTATAAATGAAAATGATTTTGGTTATTCTCTTGCAAATGGTTTCAATTGAAAAGGCTATGAGAATTTTGTTAATAACAAATATTGTTTCAAATCCTATAAAATGGATTTATTTGACAAGTTTTATAAAGTGTTGGTTTTGGGGTGCAAAATAGTTCACTGTAGCAGTTTCTGAAGAAAACGGCGATCCGACATGTTGATAACGGATTGCTGACATCATACAGAATTGAAGATTAGTGTTGAGTGTTAGAAAATGCATATTTATAAAGGAGAAAACCGTCATTTTACATTTTAAGTCTTACTAACAACCCTTACTTTTATATATTTAACCTTCTTGTGATTTAATTACATGTGTTTTATTTTAATTAAGTATTTTATGTATTTTAGGGGCATTATAGTCATTTCACAATAAAGGAGAGATCAGACGGCAAAACGGACATCACTTTTGAACTCAGGACGGTCGAAAACCTTAGGAGGAGCATAAAAGGAAAAATGGCACTATTCACATGTACGGTACTATTCACGTATACGGTACTGTCTACGTTACTGTTCACGACACTGTTCACATAGACGGATCGATGACGTGGCATTGACCGATGATGTGGCATTGACTGATGAGGTGTCACGATCTTGTTGGGCTAAAATTCTTATGTACTGTTGATGGTGACGTGGCAGCATATCAGTGGACGAAAAATCTCGTGTACGGTGCATGCATCACACAGGATTATTTTCAACCAAACCGCGTTACTGTTCATCCGGGTCAAACCGCGTTACTGTTCAAAGTCGGGTCAAACCGTGTTACTGTTCATCCGCGTGGTCAAACCGTGGACTGTTGACTGATGACGTGGCGCAATCCTGAGCGTCCAAACTGTTTTTAATCCGATGGCCATGATTTACTCCATGTATCTATAAAAAGGGGGCCTCCCCCCCTAATTTGATATCTCTGAATCCATTTTTGGGATCCATTTTCTGTAATTCCTTCTCCATCTTGTATTTTCTTCGTATTTTAATAAATTCCCATTTTACCCCTAGTTCAATTATGAGTGGCTAATTTTCTTTCAAGCTTGGGTTGAAGGTGAAGTCTCAACATGTGTCATGGGCTTAATTTGGTAAATTTATTTTCTCTTCCCCTCTAATTTTTGTGGATGTTTTGACTTCTCGTCGACAAATAATAATAGTCTTGTCTAGATACCGCCTTGGTTACACCGGCTCTCTAGTATAAGGTTATTATTATTTGGCACGATAAGCCCTTAGCACCATATTGATTAGAGCGTGGTTCATTAGGTGTGGATTCCCCCCTCATGATTTAATTGGTATTAATACGGATTATTTAGCCCATGATGCATGTTGATACGGATCCAGATACCCAAGTACGTCATTTCAATAGAATTATCTTCAATTTATTCTCGCCATTGCAATTCTAATTTTAGAATTTATTCTCGCTATTTTAATTTAAGTTTTAGCATATACCAAATCATTTCCACCACAAATCCAACAACCCATTTACAAAATTAATTCTACACAATTAAAATCCACCTCCTCGTGGGATCGACACTCGTCACCATAGATCTATACTACAATAGATTCGTGCGCTTGCGAGTACATTAAAATTTGCACAACAAGTTTTTGGCGCCGTTGCCGGGGAAGTAAGTAATTTTAATTCGTAAAATTAATTTTTGTGAATAATTTCTTTTATTTATTTTCTTGTATTTTTTTATTTTTATTAAAAAAAAAAGAAAAAAAAAGTGAATCCGCATTTAGAGGTTAGTAATTTCTTTTCTTTTTCTCTTCTTTAAATTTCTGTAATTTAATTTTTAAGTTAATTTTTTTTTCCTTGTAATTTTTGTTTATCTTACTAATTCTTTTTAGTTAATTTATTTTACGTATTTGTTTTTGTGTATTTTTATAGAAAGTTTGTAATAGCGCAATAAGGTTAGTATCGTAATTTCTCCCTCTTCTTTATTTTCATTTATTTTGTTCCCATCTTTATTTTTTATTTTATTTGTTTTGCATGCATGGTCGTAGGTCATTATTACCTAATCTTGAACCTATAGACCTTGAACTTGAGAAAACACTTCGCACACACAAACAAATTAAGAATAAAATGGATTTGCAACCACAGGAGAGGCCATTTAAGGACTATTTTAGTCCCTTAGCTAATTTGAGCACGTCATGCATAAGATACCCAAATGTAGCTGCTAGGAGTTTTGAATTAAAACCTAGTGTGTTAAATTGTCTCCCTACATTTTATGGCCTAGAAAATGAGGATCCATATAATCATTTGAATGATTTTCATGCCATTTGTCAAACATTCAAATATGAGAATTTTTCAGATGATGATGTTAAACTTAGACTATTCCCATTTTCTTTAAAAGATAGAGCTCGTTCATGGCTTAATACATTGCCTGCTAATAGCATTGCATCATGGGAACAAATGGTTACAAAATTTTTAAATAAATATTTCCCAGTGCATAAAACCAATGCTATTCGCAGGGAAATCTCGGAGTTTACCCAGAAAGATGACGAGCAATTTTTCGAAACATGGGAGCGATTCAATGGGCTACTCTTGAAGTGTCCACATCATGGGTACGAGAAATGGCACCAATGCCAATACTTTTTGGAGGGATTATTGCCGAATGTGCAAGAATGGCTAATGGCAACAAGTGGAGGAGAGCTAATGTCAAAAAGTGCATCAGAGATTTGGGAATTCTTCCAGCGACAAGCGGATAATTCCCAACAACGGAGTCGATCACTCAGGAATACTAGACGAATTAAGGGAGTAAATGAGGTTCAAATTGGCGAGTCAACTTCGGGAATCAAAGAAGTCAAGGAGATGGTTGAAGGTCTTGCTCGACAAATAGCATCGTTATCGACTGCTAAATCAACAGAACCACATGACCATGACTCATACTCAGATCAAGCCAATGCCATAGGTGTAATGAGAAAGCCATCAAATTACAACCCATACTCCAACACATATAACCCTGGATGGAGAGACCACCCCAATTTTTCATGGTCTCAAGGATTTCAACAGAATGGACCAGCAGCTCCAATGCAACAAATTCCTCAAGTTCCTCAAGCCTCTCAACCACCATTTAGACCATACAATCAGAACCAGAACCACTCTCAACCTAGACCATGGGAGGATGCATTCCAGAATTTTAGGAATGTTACTCACTCCACGATTGAGCAACAGAACCGCACCATTGATGGACTACGAAATGAGTTGAGAGCGGGCTTCAACTCACAAGCCCAATCAGTTTCAAGCCTCGAGAAGATGGTGGGACAACTTGCTTCTTCAGTTCAGACCTTGGCAATGTCTGTTGAGAAAGGCAAGTTTCCAAGTCAACCAGTGCCTAATCCTAAAGGAGTACATGAAGCAAGTACCAGTTCACCACAGCAGCATGGAGAGGTCAAAGCAGTTATGACCTTGCGAAAAGGAAAAGAAGTCGACAACAAAATGGAGATGCCGGTAACCAAAGAAAATCAAATTGTACCTGTGAATGTTGAAGACTCATCACCGGAGGAGAAAAAAGAAACCAACCCACGAGAATACGTTCCGAAAGCTCCATTTCCTCAAAGGTTAGCGAAAGGAAAGAAGGGAAAATCCACAGGTGAGATTCTCGAAATCTTCAAACAGGTAAGTGTTAATATCCCTTTGCTTGATGCTATTAAACAAGTTCCATCTTATGCCAAGTTTCTTAAAGACCTTTGTACTAAAAAGAGAAATATGCATGTTCAAAAGAAGGCATTTTTAACAGAAAACGTTAGTTCTATACTCCAACATAAAATTCCTTTAAAATGCAAAGACCCTGGCTCCCCCACTATCTCATGTAGTATAGGGAACCACACAATTGAGAATGCTTTGTTGGATTTAGGAGCTAGTGTAAATTTGTTGCCTTACTCTGTTTTCGTGAAACTTGGACTGGGAGAATTACACCCAACTCCAGTGGTGTTACAGCTTGCAGATCGGTCCACGAAAATACCTCGTGGTATTGTGGAGGACGTGCTTATCCAGGTAGACAAATTTTATTTTCCTGTTGACTTCATTGTAATTGACACTCAACCAATACAGGATTCAAGGAAGCACATCCCCATTATTCTAGGCCGACCTTTCTTGGCAACTGCGGATGCTCACATTCAATGTAGAACTGGAAATATGCAGTTGTCCTTCGGCAACATGACTATGGAGCTGAACATCTTCAACATTGCCAAACAACCTCACAGTGCAGATGATGGAATTGTTGATGTGGATTTAATTGAAGCATTAGTTGATGATACTTTTGTTTCAAACCTTAGTGATGATCCTTTACAAACATGTTTAACTCACTTTGGTTTGGATTTTGATATTGACAGATCGGTCGATGAGGTCAACGCCCTGCTTGACTCAGCACCATCTATGGACACTAATAAATGGAAGTCAAGAGTTGAGCAACTAGCACCATCAGAGAAGCAACTCATTCCATCATCAGAATCACCACCGAAACTCGAGCTCAAACCATTGCCCAACACTTTGGAATATGCGTTTTTGGGAGAAGAAAGTACTCTACCGGTAATCATCTCATCATCCCTAAATGACGAACAAAAAGGTAAGTTGTTGGATGTTTTAAAAGAGCACAAAGGGGCATTAGGATGGACCATAGCAGACATCAAAGGTATAAACCCAGTAGACTGCATGCATTACATTCACCTTGATGAAAATGCTAAATCTACTAGGGAAATGCAACGTCGGTTAAATCCTAATATGAAAGAAGTTGTTAGAACAGAAGTCCTTAAGCTATTAGACGCAGGTATCATTTACCCAATTTCTGATAGTTCATGGGTCAGTCCTGTACAAGTTGTCCCCAAAAAGTCAGGAGTCACAGTAGTTACGAATGCAGATAATGAATTGATACCCACTAGAGTAACTACAGGGTGGCGTGTATGCATCGATTATAGGAAATTGAATTCTGTCACACGTAAAGACCATTTTCCTTTACCATTTATTGATCAAATGCTTGATAGATTAGCAGGCCATGAATTTTATTGCTTTCTAGATGGCTACTCAGGATATAATCAGATTCCCATAGCACCAAAAGATCAAGAGAAAACTACTTTCACTTGCCCTTTTGGCACATTTGCATATAGGAGAATGCCATTTGGATTATGTAATGCACCTGCTACATTTCAACGATGTATGTTGAGCATTTTTTCTGATATGGTTGAACGATTCCTTGAAGTCTTTATGGATGACTTTTCTGTCTTTGGTGACTCGTTTGATCAATGTTTACATCATCTAACGCTAGTTCTGTAGAGATGTACCGAGAAGAGCTTAGTCTTAAATTGGGAGAAGTGCCATTTTATGGTAAAACAAGGTATTGTTCTCGGTCACATCATTTCGAGCAAAGGTATTGAGGTTGACAAAGCCAAGGTGGATCTCATTTCTAATCTCCCTCCACCTAAAACAGTCAGAGAAGTAAGATCTTTCCTTGGGCATGCTGGTTTCTATAGACGTTTCATTAAAGATTTTAGCAAAGTTTCTAGACCCTTATGCAATTTACTTGCTAAGGATGTACCTTTTATCTTTAATGATTCATGTCTTATGGCTTTTGAAAAATTAAAGCAATTGTTGACATCATCACCCATCATTCAGGCCCCAAACTGGAGCTTACCATTTGAGCTTATGTGTGATGCATCTGATTATGCAGTAGGAGCAGTTTTAGGACAAAGAGTTGATCGAATTCCTCATGTTATTTACTATGCTAGTATGACATTGAATGATGCACAGTTGAACTATTCAACTACTGAAAAAGAAATGCTAGCAGTAGTGTTTGCATTGGAAAAATTTCGATCTTATCTCATTGGTTGTAAAATAATTATATTCACAGATCATGCTGCTCTTAAATATCTTCTCACAAAGAAAGATGCAAAAGCTAGACTAATTCGTTGGGTATTACTTTTGCAGAAATTTGACTTGGAATTCAAAGATAAAAAAGGGACAGAAAATGTTGTGGCGGACCACCTCTCTCGTCTCCATTTTGACACAATTATAGAACAATTACCATTAAATGAGTCATTTCCAGATGAACAATTAATGAGTGTGGAAGTATTACCTTGGTATGCTGATATAGTTAATTATCTTGTTACAGGTAAACTTCCAGAGCATTGGACCAAGCAAGATAAGGCTAAATTCTTTGCAGAGATAAAGAATTTCTTTTGGGATGACCCATATTTGTTCAAGTATTGTGCAGACCAAATTGTTAGACGATGTGTCCCAGAAAGTGAAATTCAGAATATCCTTTCATTCTGCCATGAACAAGCTTGTGGAGGCCATTTCAGTGCTAAGAAAACAGCTACAAAAGTTTTACAATGTGGTTTTTATTGGCCAACTATATTTCGAGATGCTTACACTTTCTGTTCTTCATGTGATAGGTGTCAACGAATGGGGAGCATTACGCGAAGGAACATGATGCCACTAAATCCAATTTTAGTGGTTGAGATTTTTGACGTATGGGGTATCGACTTCATGGGACCCTTTCCCCCGTCTTTTGGTCATCAATACATATTGGTTGCTGTTGACTATGTATCAAAATGGGTAGAAGCTATTCCATGTAGGACCAATGATCACAAGGTGGTGATAGCATTTTTAAAAAGCAACATTGTTTCACGCTTTGGATTCCCTCGAGCAATAATCAGTGATGGTGGTGCCCACTTTTGTAACAAAGCATTCAAAGCTCTTTTGACAAAGTATTCAATCACACACAAAGTGGCGACCCCGTATCATCCGCAAACCAGTGGCCAAGTTGAGATCTCCAATCGAGAAATAAAGCACATATTAGAAAAAACGGTGAGGCCGGACAGAAAAGATTGGTCATTAAGACTTGATGATGCCTTATGGGCATATAGAACGGCTTTCAAGACCCCGATTGGGATGTCACCCTACAGGCTAGTGTATGGAAAAGCTTGCCACCTACCTGTGGAACTCGAGCATCGTGCATATTGGGCCATCAAGAAATTCAATTTTGACATGCAGCATGCCAGCTCAGAAAGACGATTACAACTGGCAGAACTTGAAGAAATTCGCAATGATGCATACGAAAATGCCAAGATTTACAAGCAACGAATGAAAGTCTTTCATGACAAGCACATTATGAGAAAATCTTTCACTCCAGGTCAGAAAGTGCTTTTGTTCAATTCTCGCTTGCACCTATTCCCAGGTAAGTTACGCTCTCGTTGGTCTGGCCCATTTATTGTTCATACTGTTTTTCCACATGGGGCAATTGAAATTAAAGACCCAAAGAATGGTGTCACGTTTAAAGTTAATGGTCAAAGATTAAAGCCATATCTAGAGTACCAACCACATGAAGAAGACACCGAAATAAATTTGAGTGACCCACCAAATTTGAATTGATTTTTTTTTCTTTTCGTTGATTTGATTTTTCTTTCTTTCTTTTTATTATTATTCTTTTGCTAATTGAAATTGTTTTTGCATAAGTGTGTTTATTTTACCATTAAGTTTTCTCTTATCATTTTTAATCATGAGTCTCATACTTAGACCGTTCCTCCTGAACATTCTTAAACCACTTCAACGTGTCAAAACTCATCTCAAAAGGCAGATTCAATTTTGTAAAACACAACGCATTTGGGCTCTACAACCACCAGAGTTAGTAGCCTATGTTGAGGGTTTAGAAAGCCAACTCAGAGACATTGAGAGAAGTGTTTACGACATCCAGTTGGAGCTTGAGGTAAATTCAATAAGAGGACGATTTTAATTTTCTTTGTGTGTTTTAATTTATTTTTCTGTTTGTGTGCTTTAGTTTGTTACCCCGGTGAAGTGGCGGATAACGGTACTCCGTGACAATCAAGTCGGTTACTTCAGTTTCCCATAATAACTGATATTCTGAGGCGAAGGTATGGACAGAAACGAGATTCTAGCGAAGCTTCACAAGCGATTCCCTTCACTTCCTCAGAATGCCCTCCTTACGATCTATAAAGCTCGGTCCGAACGCATGCGATTACTCATGAGGAATAACATACCTGCTGACATCCGTTGGTTAATCGAGGCTAAAGTACGATCGACAGGTGAGTTACCTCCAAAATTTATTGCATACATGCCTGGTTGTGGTAAAGGAAATTATGCAAGAAAACGACGAGCTCGAAGAATTTCTGTTGCTTGTCATAAGTGTGCCAGAATGAGTTGCAATAAAAACCCATGTTCTTTAGGAATGATGTCTGATAACAGGGAAGATAAGATTCAATTCATTAGGGATGGCTTGAATAAGGAGTCATTGGATGATATCCTTTTGTCTCTTGAAACGCATCCCAGTGGATATGTGCAAGGAGCGATTCTCCAGTTATGGTCATTATTCCAGAAAGAGCATGCACGATATAGTCTCGGGAATCTGACTATAAACGACCCTGTTTGCCAGTTTATAAGAAAACTGGATAGGAAGCCTATCCTCGACCCATAGAGGGCGTTCAAGCCGTTTCTGGACGTAAAACCAGAGGAAGATGTGAGCCACAGTCGCAACTACCTGTAAATATCCTTTTACTTTATTATTTCACTATTGTCTTATTGTTTGCATTATTGTCTTTAATAATTTTATTACTGTTTGCTTTTTTTTCTTTTTACTGTTTTCTTTTTGACTTGCGAGCCACGTGCTTTACGCGTTATTTGACACTGACATATTACCTCATACACAACCATGACCCACTATCACCAAGACTCTTAAATGTGATTTCTTTTTTGTCAAGCACTCACAAATTGTTTTTGAGAAGTATCACAATGGCAGCTACTCCCAATAGACAATTCAAGAACATTTGTGTGCTTTCTGGATTTACCTATGGCAAACATAAAGAGTTCGTTGAGGCAGCCATAGATCTTGGTCGAAGCATAGCAGCGAGAAAATTACACTTGGTGTATGGAGGAGGTAATCGAGGGTTATCAAAAATGGTCTCAGAAGCAGCTTTTATCAGAGGAAGTCAAGTGTTAGGCATCATCCCAAGAGTCTTAAAACCATTGGGCAGTTCGTCTGACTCATCAACTGGAGAAGAGTTAGTCGTCTCAGGTATGCAGGAAAGAATAACTGAAATGCTTAATCATGCTGATGCTTTTATTTTCCTTCCAGGAGATCTTGCAACACTAGAGGCACTTATCACGCTAGCATCTTGGGCCCATCTGCACATCCACCAGAAACCCATCGGTTTGTTAAATGTCAATAACTTTTATGATGGCTTTATCGCATTTCTTAACCATGCAATAAAAAACTATTTCATTCCCTCTAATGCGAAAAAACTCTTTATTTGTGCTCACACTGCTAATGAGCTACTTGATATGTTACAAGCTTATCGACCGGAGCCAGACCCCTGGACCTTTGTGTTGGAGCGTCCAAATAATGATGGTAACAGTAGCCGCAGTAAGAAGTACAAATTAGATTTAACTCTCCGCCTGTAAATATTTTCTTCTGTGTTGCACCACCCAGGTGATGTCTTCTAAACTCTACTTCTTTCATTTCAAACATTGAGGACAATGTTTCGTTCTGGTTGGGGGGAGGGAATAGTCGACAATTGTGAAATTTTGGTTAAGTTTTTACTAATTTTTTGTTGTAGAAACTAACTGTTGCTAACTTTTTGTGTTGAAGATGGCTGAATATGGAGTGTAGTTACTCTAGAAACGCATCTTCATTGTTTGAAAAAAAAAATTCAAAAAAAAAAAAATTCAGACATTTTCTTTTTCTTTATTATGTGTTTATGTTTATTTTTCTTCTTTAATTTCTCCTCTATAAATATACATTTTCCAACTTTTGAGTCGAAGATGGCTGAATATGGAGTGTAGTTCCTCTAGAAACGCATCTTCTTTTAAAAAAAAAATCATTTTCGTTTTCTATCATTTTACGTGTAACTTTTCTAATTAGTTTTTATACATCATTTTCACATTTCTGCATGCATATTTTTCTTTCATGTTTAGAATAGGTTGGGGGGTAGAATGTTGTTTAAAAAAAAAAACGTGTGATTTGTTTTAACATTGGATAACATGATTAATTTCAAATTTTAGTATTTGTATTATCTTTGGTCTTAAGTGATGTTACGCTATGTTTGCTACTTTACATGTTGATGTCGGAGACAAATGTGAGTTGCTTGAAGGAATGAACATGTCATAATAAGTACCAAGTGAGTTTTTGAGCCTATTATTTTTCTTGGAGAATAACCCTTTTGCCCACTCTTTATACAGCTTAGCAGTTTATTATTTTATACACGATCTCTAAATTACTTTTGAGTTAACCCTTAAAAAAAAAATTGTAAAATAAAAAAAAGAAAAAAGAGTGTGTTGCTACATTTGGAGGCCCATCTAACTAGTAGATATGGAAGATTATTTAGAGCCCTAAAAGACGATGGAGAGGCCATCTTTGATCCGTTTGAGCCTTTCAAGCCATTCCTTTTATTTAATATCCATAGTTAACCCTTTTGAGCCTTTAAAAAAAAAAAAAAAAAAAAAAACCTTTTCTTTGTCAACTTATCATCTTGACCCACTCCGATTTGGAGTATTACCCGATATCTTATAAGTTCCATCACCTATTTATGTTTGAGAAAATGTAAATAATTATTTTGTTCAGTGAAGTTATGCCAAATAAAAGCAAAAAAAAAAACAAAAAAAAAACAAAAACAAAAACAAAAACAAAAGTTGTTGTTTCAAAAGAATAAAAATAGGTGAAATCCACCTTGCAACTTCCAAAAAAAAAAAAAAAAAAATTCTCTGCATTTTTCTCAAACATACACTTTGTTTTCCTTATTTTCCTTCTTTGTTAGCCATGTCCATAGCCTACGTTTCGTCCTAATAAAAGTCCTTCTTGATTTTAGGGAACTATAGTTTGAAGTAGAAGCTAGTTATATGGGCTAAAAAGATGTAGTGATGCATAATTAAAAAAAAAAAGATAAATAAAGTGGGTTGACTAACATTTTATTTGACTTGAGATCGTATTATTTCTAAGCTGAGGGCATATTTATTTCATCTTGGTGAGAGCATGTGATATCACTTCTTTATTATTTTCTCTCTCAATTACCATTCATTGGAGTGACTATTTTTATTGGGATTAATTTATTTGTGAGAGTGTCACTACTTCCAGTGAGATTTTGGGGTTTGACATGTCATTCTTGAGAGTAGCTAAAACAAAGTCTACTAGGCTAATTCATGTGGATGGTTGATGTGGGTGTGATGTTGCTTTAGACTGGAGATAATGCTTATACTTTTATTTGATTGCTATCATTAATCTGATGGAATAAATACGAGTGTTTCTATTAAAACAAAAAAAAAATTATTTTGAATTTGAATTTTGTTTTCGCTTTATTTGCTAGGGACTAGCAATAAGCTGGTTGGGGGGTGTGTTGAGTGTTAGAAAATGCATATTTATAAAGGAGAAAACCGTCATTTTACATTTTAAGTCTTACTAACAACCCTTACTTTTTTATATATTTAACCTTCTTGTGATTTAATTACATGTGTTTTATTTTAATTAAGTATTTTATGTATTTTAGGGGCATTATAGTCATTTCACAATAAAGGAGAGATCAGACGGCAAAACGGACATCACTTTTGAACTCAGGACGGTCGAAAACCTTAGGAGGAGCATAAAAGGAAAAATGGCACTATTCACATGTACGGTACTATTCACGTATACGGTACTGTCTACGTTACTGTTCACGACACTGTTCACATAGACGGATCGATGACGTGGCATTGACCGATGATGTGGCATTGACTGATGAGGTGTCACGATCTTGTTGGGCTAAAATTCTTATGTACTGTTGATGGTGACGTGGCAGCATATCAGTGGACGAAAAATCTCGTGTACGGTGCATGCATCACACAGGATTATTTTCAACCAAACCGCGTTACTGTTCATCCGGGTCAAACCGCGTTACTGTTCAAAGTCGGGTCAAACCGTGTTACTGTTCATCCGCGTGGTCAAACCGTGGACTGTTGACTGATGACGTGGCGCAATCCTGAGCGTCCAAACTGTTTTTAATCCGATGGCCATGATTTACTCCATGTATCTATAAAAAGGGGGCCTCCCCCCCCTAATTTGATATCTCTGAATCCATTTTTGGGATCCATTTTCTGTAATTCCTTCTCCATCTTGTATTTTCTTCGTATTTTAATAAATTCCCATTTTACCCCTAGTTCAATTATGAGTGGCTAATTTTCTTTCAAGCTTGGGTTGAAGGTGAAGTCTCAACATGTGTCATGGGCTTAATTTGGTAAATTTATTTTCTCTTCCCCTCTAATTTTTGTGGATGTTTTGACTTCTCGTCGACAAATAATAATAGTCTTGTCTAGATACCGCCTTGGTTACACCGGCTCTCTAGTATAAGGTTATTATTATTTGGCACGATAAGCCCTTAGCACCATATTGATTAGAGCGTGGTTCATTAGGTGTGGATTCCCCCCTCATGATTTAATTGGTATTAATACGGATTATTTAGCCCATGATACATGTTGATACGGATCCAGATATCCAAGTACGTCATTTCAATAGAATTATCTTCAATTTATTCTCGCCATTGCAATTCCAATTTTAGAATTTATTCTCGCTATTTTAATTTAAGTTTTAGCATATATCAAATCATTTCCACCACAAATCCAACAACCCATTTACAAAATTAATTCTACACAATTAAAATCCACCTCCTCGTGGGATCGACACTCGTCACCATAGATCTATACTACAATAGATTCGTGCGCTTGCGAGTACATTAAAATTTGCACAACAATTAGTCTCTGGACCTAAACGGCGATCCTACAATTTTTGATAACAGCTCGCCGACATCGAACAGAACTTAAGATTAACTTTTGGACCTAAACGGCGATCCGACATCTTGATAACGGTTCGCTGATATCGAACAGAACTGAAGATTAACCTTTGGACTTAAATGGTGATCCGACATCTAGATAACGGTGATCCGACAATTTGAAAATCAGCCCAACGGTCATATTGACCAGTCAAACGATGCTCAACAGCTAGTTAACGGCGATCTGACAGTGTTCAGAAAGTTAATAATGACTAGTTTTCAGCTCCAGCTTTAAATAAGCTCAATCAAATTCAAACTTTAAACATTCCAACAATCATTATTGAGCAAAGTCTTGAGCATACAACATTCATTGAGCCTTAAATTCTTGTATTCATCTCATTTACTCACACTTTGAATATTCATTTGTAATCAAACACATTGTGTGAGAGAGATTCATTTTGTAACTTTCTTTAAAATCAAGTTGAGTGATTGTAAGTGTTGGGATACACTTGGGGTAAGAGATTGAGAATAATCTCTTGTTGTAAAGGTTATTGACACCTTGGAAGTCAAGTGTAAGCATTTGAAGCCTTGGAGGCTTGCTTAGTGGAATCCTCAAGCCTGGAAAGCTTGGAGGCGTGGACATAGGCGAGGTTGGCCGAACCACGTAAAACTCCCCGTGTTTGAATCTCTTTTCCCTTATCTTTTTATATTATGATAAACTTATTTGTTATTGCTTTGAATTTGTTTTATATTTGCATTAAGTTTTACTTTTTAAATTGAATAATTTTTAGAATCCCAATTCACCCCCCTCTTGGGTTGCATAACTAGAATTCTATTTGGTATCAGAGCCTTGTTCTCTTGTTAGGACTTAATCGTCTAGAGTAAAAGATCCATGGCAACCCTAAATGACTCAACCTTTAGAGAAGGACAATCCACAACTAGATCATCGTTCTTTGACGATAATGACTATACATATTGGAAAACTAGAATGAGAATCTATTTGCAAGCTTTAGATTATGAAATTTGGGAAGTTGTTTGTGATGGTCCATTCATGCCCATGTTTAAAGATGAAGTAGGAGATGATATTCCTAAACCATCAAGTCAATGGAGTGAGTTATAAAAGAGAAAAATGTCCTTAAACTCCAAGGCAATGAATGCCTTGTTTTGTGTTCTTGATAAGAAAGAATTCTATACAGTATCTAGCTGTGAAAGTGCACAATAAATATGGAATAAACTTGAAGTTGTCTATGAAGGGACAAATCAAGTTAAAGAGTCTAAAATTAGTAGATACACTCGTCAATATGAATTGTTCCAAATGGAACAAAATGAAAATGTGTATTCTATGTATACTAGATTTACGGACATAGTGAACACCCTAAGAGCTTTGGGAAAGACCTTCTCAAATAGCGAGAAGGTTAAGAAAATCATTAGGCCACTTCCTGAAGAATGGAGACCTAAAAGAACCGCTATTGAAGAGGCAACAAATTTAAATACTTTACCTCTTGATGATTTAATTAGTTCTCTCATTTCATATGAAGAAGATTTGGTAGCAGAAAAAAGGGATGAGGAGAAGAAGAAAAACATTGCTCTAAAAGCTTCAAAATATGAGAGTGATGGAGAGAGTGAATCGGATGATGAAGAGTTGGCCATGCTAGCAAGGAGGTTCAGAATTTTTTTCAAGAAAACTGGAGAGCGAAGAAAATTCAGAAGCTTTAAGAACCAAAGGGAGAAGAAAGAGGTAATCACATGCTATGAATGCAAGAAGCCTGACCATATAAGATCAGAGTGCCCACTTATCAACAAACTCAAGAAGAAAGCCATGGTTGCAACTTGGGATGATAGCGAGGAAGATTCAAGTGATGAAAAAGGGTTGCAAGAAGTATCAAATCTAGCGCTTATGGCTATAAGAGATGATAATGATCTCAATGAGGTAAGTGATCCAACCTATGATGAATTGTATGATGCTTTTAAAGAAATGCATGATGAGTTGATGAAAATTGGTAAAAAGAATGCATGCCTTAAAAAGAAATTGCTAGAACTTACAAATGAAAAGGATGCCATACAAAAATGCAATGAGTCATTGAATGAAAAGATTAAAGGACTAGAATTAGAGAATAAAACATTGCATAATAGAGTTGCATTATCAAATGAGAAACCTAGCACTTCACATGAGCATTTAGAGCCACATGTAGATGATTTGAAAAAGGAAAATGAAATGCTCAAGAAAAAGAATATTGAACTTAGTAATGTTGTTCTAAAATTTATAAATAGGCAAAAGATGTTGGATAACATGCTTAATTCACAAAAGTGTGTGTTTGACAAAGAAAGTATTGGCTATCAGCCAAACTTGAAACAAAAATATTATAAAAACTACTTTGTGAAGAGTACATCTAGTAACAATCGAATTGTATGTCATTTTTGTAATCAAGATGGTTACATGAAAAATAGATGTCCAGTAAAAAGAAATGCATATTATGGTATGAAATGCATTTGGGTTTCAAAAGGAATCACTACTAACTCTCAAGGACCCAAAAAGCTTTGGGTACCTAAAACTTGAGATTTTCTCTGTAGGGCTTGAAGAAGAAGAGAAATAAATGGTACTTAGACAGTGGTTGTTCAAGGCACATGACCGAAAACTATGCATGGTTCTCAAGCTTCACCAAAATTGAAAATGGTGGAGACGTATCTTTTGGAGACAACTCAAAAGGAAAAATTCTTGGAATTGGAAATGTTGGTAAAGTTTCCTTAACTCTAATTGAGAATCCGTGTTTGGTTGAGAACTTGAAACACAACTTAATTAATATTAGTCAATTATGTGACAAAGGTTATAAAGTTGTCTTTGATAAATCAAGATGTGTTATTGAGAATACATGTGATGGGAAAATTTTGTTTATTGGAAATAGATGTGGCAATGTTTACACAATTGATATAGAATGTGCATCTACTCATGATAAATGTTTTTCGGCATTGCATGATGATGGTTGGCTATGGCATAGAAGAGTAGGACATGCAAGTATGGATTTGATTTCAAAAATTTCGAAAAATGAGTTAGTTAAAGGTCTTTCAAAAATTAGATTTCAAAAAGATAAGATTTATGAAGCTTGTCAATTTGGAAAACAAATCAAAACATCTTTCAAAAATAAAAATCATATTTCTACTTCAAAACCACTTCAACTTCTTCACATAGATTTATTTGGGCCATCTAGATATGCTAGTCTAAATGGCAAATATTATGCATTTGTGATAGTGGATGATTATTCTAGATATACATGGGTATTATTCTTAGCTAATAAGGATGATGCTCTTGATGCTTTTAAAGTGCTTTGTAAGAAAATTCAAAATGAAAAAGGGTATGGTATTGCATGCATTAGGAGTGATCATGAAGGAGAGTTTGAAAATCATGCATTTGAGATTTTTTGTAATGATTTTGGCATTGAGCATCAATTTTCATCACCTAGAACTCCACAACAAAATAGAGTTGTTGAGAGAAAGAATAGATCCATTCAAGAAATGGCTAGGACTATGTTGAATGAAAACTCATTGCCTAAGTATTTTTGGGCCGAGGCTGTCAACACCGCTTGTTATGTTTTAAATCGTGTGTTGATTAGACCTAACCTTAACAAAACTCCATATGAGCTTTGAAAAAATAGAAAACCCAATATTGGTTATTTCAAAGTTTTTGGATGCAAATGTTTTATTTTGAACACTAAAATAATCTTGGCAAATTTGATCCAAAATCCGATGTGGGTATTTTTCTTGGATATTCAAACTCAAGCAAAGCTTATAGAGTTTATGACAAAAGAACTCTAGTTGTAGAAGAATCAATGCATGTTACATTTGATGAGTCTAACCCCTCATTTGCGGAGAAATGAATTATTTATGATGATGCAGATGGAGAGTTACAAGAAGAATCATCAAAGGATAAACAAGAAAATGCACCATAAAGAAATCAAGAGGATGGACAAGAAGAGCAAACAAATATGGAGCAACATGAAGGTACTTCTCAAGCACACCCCAAGGAGTGGAGGTATGTTTCTTCTCATCCTAAGGATGTAATTTTAGGAGATCCCTCACGAGGTGTTACAACTAGATAATCACTTAGGAATACTTGTGGGCATAATGCATTTATTTCTCAAATTGAACCCAAATCCTTTGAGGATGCGGAAAATGATGAATCTTGGATTATGGCAATGCAAGAGGAGTTAAATCAATTTGAAAGAAACAATGTATGGGAATTAGTTCCTAAACCGGAACATCAATCTGTCATAGGTACTAAATGGGTATTTAGAAATAAGATGGATGAATCCGGTGTGGTTGTAAGAAATAAAGCTAGATTAATGGCTCAAGGGTACAACCAAGAAGAAGGAATTGATTTTGATGAAACTTTTGCACCCGTAGCTAGAGTAGAATCAATTAGAATGTTGTTAGCATTTGCATGTCATAAAAATGTCATTTTATTTCAAATGGATGTGAAAAGTGCTTTCTTAAATGGTTATATTATGGAAGAAGTGTATGTAAAACAACCCCCTGGTTTTGAAAATGAAAAATTTCCAAATCATGTTTATAAGTTATTTAAAGCTTTGTATGGCTTAAAACAAGCACCTAGAGCATGGTATGATAGGCTTAAGAATTTCTTGTTAGAAAATGATTTTTCAATGGGTAAAGGATATACTACTCTTTTTGTCAAAAATAAGAACAAAGACATACTTCTTGTTCAAATTTATGTTGATAATATTATTTTTGGTTCTATTAATGAATTGTTATGTAAATAATTTTCATCTTGTATGAGTAATGAATTTGAAATGAGTATGATGGGAGAGTTGAAGTATTTCCTTGGGCTGCAAATAAAACAAAATGAGGAAGGAATATTTATAAATCAAGCCAAGTATGTAAGAGATCAACTCAAACGATTCGGCATTGATGACTCAAAGACCAAAATTACTCTAATGACTACAGCAACGAAGCTCGACAAAGATGAAAATGGCAAAGAAGTGGATATCAAAATGTATCGAGGTATGATCTGATCTTTACTTTATTTAACTGCAAGTAGACCTGATATCATGTTTAGTGTATGTTTGTGCGCAAGATTTCAATCATGTCCCAATGAATCTCATTTGCTTGCTGTTAAAAGAATTGTCCGTTATTTGAGTGGAACCATAGATATTGGGCTTTGGTATCCTAGGGGAACTCATATAAATTTAACATGCTATTCGGATGCGGACTTTGCTGGTTATAAAGTTGATAGGAAAAGCACTAGTGGAACTTGTCATATTCTAGGTCACTCACTTGTTTCATGGTTTAGCAAGAAACAAAATTCTGTTGCACTTTCAACCACCGAGGCCGAATATATCGCCGCCGGGAGTTGTTGTGCACAAGCTCTTTGGATGAAACAAACACTTAGAGATTATGGCATTAATCTTGAACAAATTCCTATTAAGTGTGATAATACTAGTGCTATAAATCTTTCAAAGAATCCCATTCAACACTCTAGAACCAAGCATATAGAAATTAGACATCACTTCTTGAGAGATCATGTTCAAAAGGGAGATATTGCATTAGAGTTTATTTCTACGGAAAAACAACTTGCCGATATTTTTACAAAACCTCTTTGCGAAGAACAATTTTCAAAAATTCGGCATGAACTTGGGATGATGAAATTTTCGCATTAACATCTTTATTCATGTTATTGAGTCTAATGAAATTGATTGATTGATTATTAGATGATTTTGGCTTTAAATGTTTGAGCATGATTAATGAGTGAGGTGTTTATATTATTGAATGTGTGTATGTATAAAATACTTATATGTTCATGAATTATGCATTGAACTGGCACTTAAAACATTTTGGATCAATTAAATGATCTTGAAATGTATTAATTGTTGGCCAAATATTAAAATAAATGTGCGAAATCATAAGTTGTAGAAAACAGATTGCCATTATTTCAATAAATGGCTAACCGTTTTCGGGTAGAAACCTTGCAAGTTTTTTGGACGCTGTCGGTTCGCTGACATTTTACTAACGGCTCGCCGTCCTGATGGAAATTTTTGGGAACTCTCTGAACCTTGTCAGCTCGCTGATATCTCCATAACGGCTCGCCGTTATTATGCGTTAAGAGTATAGTAACCCATCTTCCTCCTCATTTCGTCTTTTGCTCTCTCTCTAAACCCGCGACTACAACTTCCTCTCTCTCTCAAATCCACCATTTTTCTTGCTCTTTTTCACCAAATTGAACCATTAGAAGCCTTTCTCATCTTGTTTAGAACATTTTTAACCGATCAAAACTCGTTTTTGATTCAAAAATTGAGAAATCCCAAAATTCGAACCTTAGAACCAGCCGCACTTCTCTCGCCAAAATTGAACCGAATTCTGTCCGTTTTCAATCACATTTCAACTTGTCATTACTCTCTCATCTCTCAAACTTTATTTCTACAGATCCAAATTTCTCCAAACTCATCAATGGCAGAAAGACCACAGAGGCGTGCTCGAACTAAGCACACTGCCCCGCGTCGTTCCAGTCCCTCCAGGCCTCCCTCTCAGGACTTCGAGAGCCTCAATTTTTCCAATGATACCTCTGCTCAACAATTCCGTGACAAATTTATGGGCAAACCGGTAACTCCCTCGTTTTCTCTAAACATTACAGAGTTTTCGGATATTACCAATTGTGGTGGTAATATTACTCAAATGCTTAGTCATTGGAATGAAGCCTTAAGTATAGAAGAACCTATCTATGAAAATCTAGTACGTGTCTTTTATTCTAATATGGAACTCTCCTCTTCCCGTCGAGTTGAACTTTATACTTCCGTAGGAGGAGTTCGTATTGCGTTTAATGAGTCAACATTATGTAGTATTCTTGGAATTTCTTATGGAGGCTTAGACATTTACACCGCTAGGAAAGAGCTTGCATTTAGTGATTTCTGTCATGTGGATGGCGTATGGAACATTTGTAGGCGTCGGGATCTTTCCGATGACATTTGCTCTTTGTCCTTTAGGTCTCAACTCCTGCCTTTCTAGGTTCGAATACTTCATATCATTCTCTAACACATGGTCACCCCTAGACAGGGTCACACTGATGAGGTAACTAGGCTCGATGTTGGTTTATTAGATTCCCTCATCCGTAGACGGCATGTGAGCTTATCCTACACTATCCTTTGTCATATGCTATCCACACCTAAAGTGACCAATAGATCCCTTCCATATGGCAGCATCATCACTAAGATCTTGAAATTCTTTACAGTTCCTATTAATAAGCCTGTTTATCTCGAGACCCAAAAGCTCGGTCGAGAGATCATTTCTACGATCGGCTTTTTTAAAAAGCGTGGGAAGTGGGAAAAGACAACATCCTCTAAGAATGGAGATACTTTGCTTACTCTAGATGATGATCGTATGTTAAATGACGTCTATTCCGAGGATGAGTTACCCGACTTCTGCCTTGGGGCTAGACCGCGTGTCCCTCGCCGAGCAGCAGCAGCACCTGTCGCAGCATCAGTAGCAACTTCCTCTCAGGATGACGAGCCAGCCGTCCCTCTTGCAGCATCGACCATTCCTGTGGATCACATTCAGTAACTTTTTGACAGAGTGGACGTCCTGTCCCAGCAGCAGCAGCAGCAGCTTCAATATGACTTTGCGACCTTTCGGCAACAAATGTTAGATCAGCAGATGGAGTTACTTACTGGCCAGCGTCGCATTCTTGGTTACTTTGGTTATGATCCAGGCAGTTCTTCTTCATAGTTTTCTACCCCTATGATTTTCGCACAAACATTATTCATTTCATGTAGTTTGTTGTGATACTTATTGTTTTTTATTGTGTTTGTGATGTTTTTTATGATGTTTTTTTGTTGGATATATTTATGATTGAGTTGATTTTTGATGATATGGTTGATTGTTGTTCTTGATTATATTGACTTTGTAGGAATGGAGGTTGGTTGATAAGCTGGCATATATATATGGAAGTGTTTTAACTATTTGTATTGTTGAGGATATGTTCATTTTTAAGGGGAGATTTTGCCGAAATTTTTCCAACATGGGTAATCTCTGAACTTCGCTTTTTAATTCTTTCGCGCTCAATTCTTTTTGATGATGAAGGGGGAGATAATTTATCAATTCAATCTATTCCGTTTAAAATTTTTTTTATGAGATTAAAAATTGATGGGCACATATTTAGGGGGAGCACATATTGAGGGGGAGCAAAATTGCACAATTATTTTATGAACAATTTGTCATCATAAAAAAGGGGGAGATTGTTAACTTAAATAATTCTTTATGTTTGATTTTGATGATAACAAACTTGATTAAGATTTATTAATCTTTTCAAAGCTCAAATAATTTTCATATACTTTTAAATCATCATTCTCACTTTATAAATGAAAATGATTTTGGTTATTCTCTTGCAAATGGTTTCAATTGAAAAAGCTATGAGAATTTTTTTAATAACAAATATTGTTTCAAATCCTATAAAATGGATCTATTTGACAAGTTTTATAAGGTGTTGGTTTTGGGGTGCAAAATAGTTCACTGTAGCAATTTCTGAAGAAAACGGCGATCCGACATGTTGATAACAGATTGCTGACATCATACAGAATTGAAGATTAGTCTCTGGACCTAAACGGCGACCCTACAATTTTTGATAACAGCTCGCCGACATCGAACAGAACTTAAGATTAGCTTTTGGACCTAAACGGCGATCCGACATCTTGATAACGGTTCGCCGATATCAAACAGAACTAAAGATTAGCCTTTGGACTTAAACGGTGATTCGACATCTAGATAACGGCGATCCGACAATTTGAAAATCAGCCCAACGGTCATATTGACCAGTCAAACGGTGATCCAACAGATAGTTAACGGCGATCCGACAGTGTGCAGAAAGTTAATAACGACTAGTTTTCAGCTCCAGCTATAAATAAGCTCAATCAAATTCAAACTTTAAAAATTCCAACAATCATTATTGAGCAAAGTCTTGAGCATACAACATTCATTGAGCCTTAAATTCTTGTATTCATCTCATTTACTCACACTTTGAATATTCATTTGTAATCAAACACATTGTGTGAGAGAGATTCATTTTGTAACTTTCTTTAAAATCAAGTTGAGTGATTGTAAGTGTTGGGATACACTTGGGGTAAGAGATTGAGAATAATCTCTTGTTGTAAAGGTTATTGACACCTTGGAAGTCAAGTGTAAGCATTTGAAGCCTTGGAGGCTTGCTTAGTGGAATCCTCAAGCCTGGAAAGCTTGGAGGCGTGGACATAGGCGAGGTTGGCCGAACCACGTAAAAATCCCCGTGTTTGAATCTCTTTTCCCTTATCTTTTTATATTGTGATAAACTTATTTGTTATTGCTTTGAATTTGTTTTATATTTGCATTAAGTTTTACTTTTTAAATTGAATAATTTTTAGAATCCTAATTCACCCCCGTCTTGGGTTGCATAACTAGAATTTCAAATACAACATGACCCAAAGCAATTCCAAAAGTAACCATGTAGTGACATTTTTCCCGATTCAACATGAGTTCATTTGCAGCACATCTTTTTAAAACTTTCTCCAAATTATCAAGGTAATTATCAAAAGAATTCCCAAACACAGTCAAATAATCTATAAAGAGCTTTAAACAATGTTCAACCATATCACAAAAAAATGCTTAGCATACATCTTTAAAATGTTGAAGGAGCATTATGAAATACTAATTAGGCAACCCAAATGGGGGGGGGTGAATTGGGTTTTTTAAATTTAAGCTAAGCAAATGACAAAACAATTTAATCTATTGCCTTAATAAAATTGAAAACAATAAATTCAATCATGCACAATATTAAAAGAGTAAGGGAAGAGAAAACAAACACAAGGATTTTTACGTGGTTCGGCAATCCCTGCCTACGTCCACGCCTCCAAGCTCACCCGCTTGGGAATTTCACTATCCAAGCCTCCCAAGGCTTCAAGTTTTTACAATTGACTTCCAAGGTGTCAATGAACCTTTACAATCAAGAGATTATCTCCCCAATCTCTTTACCCCAAGTGTTTCTCATACTTGTACACTCATAATTTGATGAGAAATGAAAATTACAACAATGAAACTCTCTTTAAGAGTGGATATACAAATGAGAACTCAATGAAGATTTAATCTATGATGATTTTCGAATTTGAAGCTCAATATAAGATGTGTGCACTTGTTTATGCTTGTAAAGATCGCTAAAAATGAATTGGAATTGAGTTTATATAGTTTGAGCTAAAAAACTAGCCGTTATGCACACTTTGATCATAACCGGCTTACCGTTTATGGAATCCGGTTAGCCGCTTGTATGTTACAGTTAAGGCAAAAATTTGAATTTTTGAACATCCGGTATGCCGCTTGTGAAATCCGGATAGTCGTTTATGTTCCAGAAGCTTACTGCCCAAATCCGGTCTACCGTTTGTCAGGATCTGGATAGCCGCTTGCTACAATGAATTATTTTCTAAAACTGCTACAATGAATTATTTTCTAAAATTACAGTTTGACCCTAAAATTTTATATAATTGTATTATGGTCCAAAACATTATAAATTTTGCAAATAGGTCCAATTTCAGAATCTCTAAATAATGCTTGCTATTCCCAAAACTTTTTGAAATTATAATATGGCCCAAAATGCTATAAAATTTTTCAAATAAGTCCTTCTCCAAAATTTCAAGCAATACTTGTTGATTTCAAAGTTTTCAAAACTCTTTTAATTAAACCATAAACTTGAAAAAACAACTAATTTCATAAAATCATTTTTCATTAAATATAAAACCTTTATAATGTGAAAATAATGATTTATTTAAAATGTATAAAAAATGATTTGGGTTCAAAAGATTAATCATTCTTAATCTTGTTTGTTATCATCAAAATCAACATTATGGAAACATATATGATAACACATTACAAAGCCTAAATGACATTTTTTTAAATGCAAATATTCCAAAGGGACATGTAAATGTGGTATTTTCTTGTTCCTCAAGTGCTATAGGAATTTGATAATGACCTGAATATCCATCTAAAAAGCAGTAGTAGGGATGTTTAGCTACTCTTTCTAAAATTTGGTCAAAGAATGGTAATGGAAAATGATATTTTCTAGTGGTTTCATTTAACTTTCTATAACCAATGCACATGCGCCAACTAAATGTAACTCGTGTTGGAATTAATTCACCTTTTTCATTTTTAACAACAGTGATTCCTGATTCTTAGGCACTACTTATGTAGGATTTACCCACTTACTATTAGAAATAGGGTAGATAATAAAAAACTAACTAGGCAACCCAAAAGCGGGGCTGAATTGAGTTTATAAAAAAATTAAGCAACTAAGAAACTTAATGTAATTTAAATAAGGCAATCAATTTTGAAATAAACAAATTAATGTGCAATCAAAAATAAAAATATAGGGTAAGAGAGAGCAAACACATGATTTTTACGTGGTTCGGCCAATGTGCCTATGTCCGCCCCTCTAAGCTCACCGGGCTTAAGGATTTCACTAAGCAAGCCTCCAAGGCTTTAACAACTCTTACAATTGACTTTGAAGATGAGAATAGACCTTTACAACAAGAGATTATCCCTAATCTCTTACTCCAAGTGTATCATAACACTTACAACCTCTCAACTTGATTTTTCAAAAAAGACTACAAATAAATCTCTCTCAGACAATGTGTTTGATTACAAATGAAATCCTAATATGTGAGTAAATGAGAAGAATACAAGAATTTAAAGCTCAATAAAAGTTGCATGCTCTATAGTTTGCTCAATGATAATAGTTGAAAATCACTATTGTTTGTATTTAAATGAGTCTTTTTATAGTTTGAGCTGAAAACTAACCGTTACAGACAATTTGCTTAAAGTCAGATCGTCGTTAACTTGAAGTCGGATTGCCATTTTGACTTGAGGAAGTTACCATTGGACAAAATTTCAAATTGTCGAATCACCGTTATTGAATTTTCGGATCTCCGTTATCGTCCAGTGACATGCAAAGAAGATGTCGGCTTACCTTTTTCAAGAAGTCGGTTTGTCATTAACGTCTAGAGGCTAATCTTCAATTCTATTCAATGTCGGTTAGCCTTTATCTCCCAAAGAGTTAGCCGTTTGCTACAGTGAAACTATTTTCTAAAATTATAGTTTGGCCCTAAAACTTTATATAATTATACTATGGGCCAAGTCTTCGTAAAATTTTACAAATAAGTCTATTTCCAGAGTTTCAAAATAATGCTAGTTGATTTTAAAGTTTTCAAAACTTTTTCAATCAGACTATGAAATTGAAAAACAACCAATTTCATGAAATCACTTTTCCTTTAAATATAAAACCGTTATAAAATCAAAATAGTCATTTATTTAAAATGTATAAAAAATAATTTGAACTTTTAAAAACTTAATCATTCTTAATCTTATTTGTTATCATCAAAATCATCATTATAGACACATATAAGTTAACAAATAATTCCCACAATAAGCAATTTAAAGACTTCTGTTTTGATTACCTCTTTCATGTGTGGGTTTAATCTTCTTTGAGCTTGTTGACATGTTTTAGTATTTTCTTCCAAATTAATTCTATGTGTGCAAATTAAGGGACTAATGCCTTAAATATCATTGAAAATCCATCCAATTGCATTTTTATACTTTTTAAAAATAGTTAGTAACTTGCCTTCTTGGTTGCTTGTTAGAGTAGAAGAAATCACAACATGATAAGTTTGTTCTTCTCCAAGAAAAACATACTTCAATCCTTCATGCAAAGGTTTCAATTCCAATTTAGGTGCTTCTTGTTGTTCTGTCTTTTTGATAATTCTAAGTTCCTCAAATTTTGGTTCTTCATCATAATTTTGTAAAGTCTGCACAGAATCAAAGAACAAATTTATATTAGAAATATCAAAGTTCAAGTTGCTTATTTGACTCAATTGAATTAACTAAACAAACACCAAAGAGTTCAGAAAATCCTTTTTTTGGATATTCTCCTCCATAAAAGATTCAAGCAATTCCTTTTGTTCATCAGTATCATCTTCATTCTCATTTTCTTTGTTAGGTTGCCTGCACATGTTGAAAACATTCAATTCCAGAGACATATTTCCAAAGGATAAATTCATTAAACTATTCATACAATTAATCAAAGCATTAGCAGTTGATAACTCTATGAAATGAGAGTTATCATGGCACTTTTAGAGTTAAATCAAGATCACTTAGAGAGTAAATGATGTGTTTCTATTGCATTTTTATTACATTTTGCATAAACATTCATTTTAGTTTAGTCTTAATAAGTTTTTCTTGATTTAAAGTAATTCATGCTCAAATTGTGTGCATAATTGTAGGTTTCTAGAAGCTTATAATTCATGGAAGGAATGTTGACGCAATAGGCTTACAAAAATAAGAAAAGAATATGGCTACAAAAGAATTGAAACAAATCTGGAACAATGTAGTTGCTGTAGCCGTTGCTGTAGCAACATTGCCCTAGGCTTCCGTTTACCCTAATTTTCAACTATAAAAGAAGCACACATGATAAGGAAAAAGGGGGGCCGTCACCCAAGGAGAAAAACACAAAGAAATAAAAGAAAAACAAGAATTAAAAGAGAGATTAAGAGCTGCACAAGAGGAAAATTTGAAGAGATCAATTAGGAGGTCAATCCTTCTTATTCTTCTCTTGTTTTCTTGTTTACTTTTTATTCATGGGGATGTGTTTGATGGCTGGAACTTTGTTCTTTATTTTCTTTTGCAAATCATGAACTAAATTTATTTGTAGTTGAGTGATAAACAATCTTGATGGTTTATTAACTGGAAATATATGTTGCTGCATGTTTGCTGTAGCAGATTGTTTTGATAGTATTTATTTTTATTCATTATTTCGGTTGATCACCCATTTAATGATACTAGCTAAAGGAGAGCCACAAAAGGGCATATCTTAGTGGAACATATCAAAGCAATACTTGATCTTAAATTGGGTTTCTCGGATTGAGTTTTACTTGAGTCCCGAAAGGGTCATGCTTGATTTAAGATTAGTGATGAACTAGACATAAGGATTCACATTGTAGGATAAATAGAACCTAAGCGTGTAATGCTATATCTTATGTTGGCATAACAACTGATCACTGTTAGGTTGCATATAGATATAAGATATCCAACATGCGACGACTGAGGATACAAAAGGATTCTGTCCAGTGCTGTAGCAAATGTTGTAGCAACCGAGCCAAACATTAGATTAATAGTCAAAACCATTAAGAGAGTTTATTTACTCAACTACTCTATATTCCCATTGGTTTTATCCTTGAGATTGATGTGATAATTTACTTTGTTGCATTTTATTTATTACATTTTTTATTTTAATTAGTATATTAGTTTCATTAATTGTTTTATTTTATTTTAGCACAAAATCTGCACTATTAAGATTGCTGTAGCAAATTTGATAACATCAATCCCTGTGGAGATAATCTTGAATACTCATTACTTTATTACTTGTTGTGTACACTTGCACATTGACATCAATAGCAATTGAGTTAAAATTTACCAACAGCAGTGCTAAAAATGGTCGACATAAAATTACAGGAATTGTTTTATAATTATTCACAACATGCTAAGTTTCTAAGACAATAAAATCCACAAGATATATGAAATTATCAACTTGTATTAAAACATGTTCCACTATTCTTTTTGGTACTTTAACTGATTTATCGGCAAGTAAAAGTGCAGTTGAAGTTGATTTTAACTCACCAAGATTAAGTTAAAGCTAAACTGAATATGGAAGTAAATTAACACTAGCACCAAGATCTAGTAAAACATGCTCAATTATGTGATCACCAATAATACAAGAAATAGTAGGACAACCACGATATTTATATTTCAACTTATTATTAGTAAATAGAATAGTACTTACGTGTTCAATCATGAAAGTACTCTTTCTTATCTTTAATTTCCTCTTGATAGTGCATAAGTCCTTTAAAAATTTGGAATATGAAAGTACCTGCTTGATTGCATCTAATACATGAATGTTAACTTTCACTTCTTAAAGATTTCATAAATTTCAAAAGAGTGATTTGATTTCTTTGGTTTATTCAATGCATGCGGAAATAGTGGTTCAGGTGGAACACTAGTTATTTCTTCAGTAGGTATAAGTTCATTTAGTCCTTTCTTACCCTTTGAATTTTCATCATCTCTAAAAGGTTCAGGAATAGGTCTATTAATAACCTTACGACTACAAAGAGTTATAATTGAGTTGACTTGGTCCATGGGTGGATTTTGTTGAATCTAAGGATTTGGTTGTGGTTGAGTTAGAAATTTTCATTTTTCTTGAATTGTGAGTGCAGAGGCAATTTTAACAAGAGTATCTTTCAAATCAGAAAAAGTTTGTGCATTTTGATTGTTAATAACATATTCCTTTCTGATGAATGAATGCATTGTGTCTTCCAGATTTTTCCATGGTGGTAGAACATATGGTGCCTAAGGCTGAGCATTTTGAAAATTTTGTGAAGGTGGTGCTTGTGAAGATTGTGCATAATTTATATTCCTCCAACCAGGATTATAATTCTATGAATATGGGTTAGGCTTATTAAAAGTATTAATGGCATTAGCTTGATCATGTAGACATTCTTTAAGTGCAGGTAAAGTGAGACAATCTTGAGTGAAATGATCATTCGGATTACAAACACTACATGCAATTTCTTGAACAGATTTTACTTGGTCACTCCTTTTATACTCCAAAGCTTCAACTTTCCTAACTAGGGATGCAAATTTTGCTTGTAAATTATGACCTTCCCTAAGGTTGTGGATTCCTCTATTGGATGGAGATGGTTGTGGTTTATTTGTCAATTCAAAAGTTCCAACAATATCCCAATGTTGTGCATTTTCAGCTAATTGGTCAAGGTAATCTAGTGCATCTTTAGAATTGTTATCTCTAAATTCACCATTACACATCATTTCTGAAATATAAGTGTGCAACCCAAGAGGGGGGGTGAATTGGAATTTTAAAAATTATACTAGCAAATCCACACAACAAGCAATCTAATGTCTTAATAAAAATTGAAAGCAATAAGTTCAATCAAAGCACAATAATTAAATAGCAAGGGAAGAGAAAGCAAACTCAAGGATTTTTACGTGGTTCGGCAATCCCCGCCTACGTCCACGCCTCCAAGCACACCGGGCTTGAGGATTTCACTATCCAAGCCTTTCCAAGGCTTCAAACGTTTACAATTGACTTCAAGGTGTCAATGAACCTTTACAACAAGAGATTATCTCTCCAATCTCTTTACTCCAAGTGTTTCTCACACTTGTACTCTCACAATTTGATGAGAAATGAAAATTACAACAAAAACTCTCTTTAAGAGTGGATTTACAAATGATAGCTCAATGAAGATTTAATCTATGAAGATTTTCGAATTTGAAGCTCAATATAAGTTGTGTGCACTTGTTTATGCTTGCTTGAGTTACCAAAAATGAATTGATTTTGAGTTTATATAGTTTGAACTCAAAAACTAGCCGTTACTAGCCGTTATGCACATTTTTGGTCATAACCGGCTTGCCGTTTAACCATATCCGGTAAGCCGCTTTCGTTCTGGTGCTTACTGCCCCGTATCCGGCTTGCCGTTTATCAGCATCCGATAAGCCGCTTGCTACAGTAACTGCTACAGTAAAACATTTCCCGAAATTTACAGTTTGCCCAAAACGTTATGAAACTTTGCAAATAAGTCCAATTTCAGAATTTCTAAATAATTCTTTGTTAATCCCAAAACTTTCTGAAATTATGATATAGCGAAAAATACTATGAAACTTTTCAAATAAGTCCTTTACCAAAATTTCAAGCAATACTTGTTTATTTCAAAGTTTTCAAAATTCTTTCAATGAAACCATAAACTTTGAAAAACAACCAATTTCATAAAATTATTTTTCCATTAAATATGAAACATTTATAATGTAAAAATAATGATTTATTCAAAATATATTTTTCAATAATTTGAGCTTAAAAGATTAATCATTCTTAATCTTGTTTGTTATCATCAAAATCAACATTATGGAAACATATATGTTAACAATTTCAACAGTCTGTCTACTTTGGGGTGTCAAGCCCTCGTAGAAATAAATGACTAATCGCCAAGTTTCAAAACAATGGTGTGGACATATGTTGAGCAATTCTTTAAACATATCCTAATATTGGTGTTGAGTGTTAGAAAACGTATATTTATAAAGGAGAAAATTATCATTTTACACTTCAAGTTTTACTAACACCCTTACTTTTATGTATTTAACCTTCTTTTGTTTTAATTCCGTGTGTTTTATTTTAATTAAGTATTTTATGTATTTTAGGGGCATTATAGTCATTTCACAATAAACGAGAGATCAGATGGCAAAACGGACATCACTTTTGAACTCAGGACGGTCGAAAACCTTAGGAGGAGCATAAAAGGAAAAATGGCACTGTTCACATATACGATACTATTCACGTGTACGGTACTGTCTACGTTACTGTTCATGACACTGTTCATATAGACGGATCGATGACGTGACATTGACCGATGATGTGGCATTGACTGATGAGGTGTCACGATCTTGTTGGACTAAAATTCTTATGTACTGTTGATGGTGACGTAGCAGCATATCAGTGGACCAAAAATCTCGCGTACGGTACATGCATCACACAGGATTATTTTCAACCAAACTGCATCACTGTTCAACCCGGGTCAAACCGAGTTACTGTTCATCCGCGTGGTCAAACCGCGTACTGTTGACTGATGACGTGGTGCAATCCTGAGCGTCCAAACTGTTTTTAATCCGATGGCCATGATTTACTCCATGTATCTATAAAAAGGGGGCCTCCCCCCCTAATTTGATATCTCTGAATCCATTTTTGGGATTCATTTTTTGTAATTCCTTCTCCATCTTGTATTTTCTATGTATTTTAATAAATTTCTATTTTGCCCCTAGTTCAATTATGAGTAGCTAATTTTCTTTCAAGCTTGGGTTGAAGGTGAAGTCTCAACATGTGTTATGGGCTTTATTTGGTAAATTTATTTTCTCTTCCCCTCTAGTTTTTATGGATGTTTTGACTTCTTGTCGACAAATAATAATAAGCTTGTCTAGATACCGCCCTGGTTACACCGGCTCCCTAGTACAAGGTTATTATTATTTGGCACGATAAGTCCTTAGCACCATATTGATTAGAGTGTGGTTCATGAGGTGTGGATTCCCTCCTCATGATTTAATTGGCATTAATAAGGATTATTTAGCCCATGATGCATGTTGATACGGATCCAGATACCTAAGTACGTCATCTCAATAGATTTCTCTTCAATTTATTCTCGCCATTTCAATTCCAATTTTAGAATTTATTCTCGCCATTTCAATTCTAATTTTAGGATAATCCAAATAATTTTCACCACAAATCCAACCACCCATTTACAAAATTAATTCTACACACAATTAAAATCCACCTCCTCGTGGAATCGACACTCGTCACCATTAGTCTATTCTACAATAGATTCGTGCGCTTGCGAGTTCAATAAAATTTGCACAACAAATTTGTAAGTTATTTTAATTTGTAAAATTAATTTTTGTGAATAATTTCTTTTATTTTTTTTCTTATATTTTTTTTCTTATTAAAAAAAAAGTGAATTTGCATTTAGAGGTAATAATTTCTTTTCTTTCTCTATTCTTTACAATTATGCAATTTAATTTTTAAGTTATTTTTTTTATTAATTTATTTTTAGTTAATTTATTTTCATGTATTTTTTTAGTGTGTTTTTATAGTAAGGTTGTAATAGCGCAATAAGGTTAGTATCAAAATTTCTCCCTCTTCTTTATTTTTATTTGTTTTGTTCCCATTTTTATTTTTATTTTATTTGTTTTGAATGCATGGTCGAAGGTCATTATTACCTAATCTTGAACCTATAGACCTTGAACTTGAGAAAACACTTCGTACACACAAACAAGTTAAAAATAAAATGGATTTACAACCACAGGAGAGGCCATTTAAGGACTACTTCAGTCCTTTAGCTAATTTGAGCACATCATGCATAAGATATCCAAATGTAGCTGCTAGGAGTTTTGAACTAAAACCTAGTGTGCTAAATTGTCTCCCAACAATCTATGGCCTAGAAAATGAGGACACATATAATCATTTGAATGATTTTCATGCTATTTGTCAAACATTTAAATATGAGAATTTTTCAGATGATGATATTAAACTTAGACTATTCCCATTTTCTTTAAAGGATAGAGCTCGTTCATGGTTAAATACTTTACCTGCTAATAGCATCACATCATGGGAACAAATGGTTACAAAATTTTTGAATAAATATTTCCCAGTGCATAAAACCAATGTTATTCGTAGGAAAATCTCGGAGTTTACTCAGAGAGAAGATGAGCAGTTTTTCAAAACATGGGAGCTATTCAATGGGCTACTCTTGAAGTGTCCACATCATGGGTACGAGAAATGACACCAATGCCAATACATTTTGGAGGGATTATTGCCGAATGTGCAAGAATGGCTAATGGCAACAAGTGGAGGAGAGCTAATGTCAAAAAGTACATCAGAGATTTGGGAATTCTTCCAGCGACAAGCGGATAATTCCCAACAACGGAGTCGATCACTCAGGAATACTAGAAGAATTAAGGGAGTAAATGAGGTTCACATTGGCGAATCCAGTTCAAAAATTTAAGAAGTCAAAGCAATAATTGAAGGTCTCTCTTGACAAATAGCATTGTTATCGACTGCTAAATCAACAGAGCCACATGACCCTGACTCATATCCAGATCAAGCCAATACTATAGGTGTAATGAGAAAGCCATCAAATTACAACCCATACTCCAACACATATAACCCTGGATGGAGAGACCACCCCAATTTTTCATAGTCTCAAGGATTCCAACAGAATGGACCAGCAGCTCCAGCTCCACTAATGCAACAAATTCCTCAAAATCCTCAAGCCTCTCAGCCACTATTTAGACTATACAATCAGAACCAGAACTACTCTCAACCCAGACCATGGGAGGATGCATTCCAGAATTTCAAGAATGTTACTCACTCCACGATTGAGCAACAGAACCGCACCATTGATGGATTACGAAATGAGTTGAGAGCAGGCTGCAACTCACAAGCCCAATCAGTTTCAAGTCTCGAGAAGATGGTGGGACAACTTGCTTCTTCAGTTCAGACTTTGGCAATGACTGTTGAGAAAGGAAAATTTTCAAGTCAACCAGTGCCTAATCCTAAAGGAGTACATGAAGCAAGTACTAGTTGACCACAATAGCATGGAGAGGTCAAAGCCGTCATGACCTTGCGAAAAGGAAAAGAAGTCGACAACAAAGTGGAGATGCCGGTGACAAAAGAAAATCAAATTGTACCTGTCAATGTTGAGGACTCATCACCGGAGGAGAAAGAAGAAACCAACCCACGAGAATACGTTCCCAAAGCTCCATTTCCTCAGAGGTTAGCTAAAGGAAAAAAGGGAAAATCCACAGGTGAGATTTTTGAAATCTTCAAACAGTTAAGTGTTAACATCCCTTTACTTGATGCTATAAAGCAAGTTCCATCTTATGCCAAGTTTCTTAAAGACCTTTGTACTAAAAAGAGAAACATTCATGTTCAAAAGAAGGCATTTTTAACAGAAAACGTTAGTTCTATACTCCAACATAAAATTCCTCTAAAATGCAAAGACCTAGGCTCCCCCACTATCTCATGTAGCATAGGGAACCACACAATTGAGAATGCTTTGTTGGATTTAAGAGCTAGTGTAAATCTGTTGCCTTACTCAGTATTTTTGGAACTTGGACTTGGAGAATTACACCCAACTCCAGTGGTGTTACAGCTTGCAGATCGGTCCACGAAAATACCTCGTGGTATTGTGGAGGACGTGCTTATCCAGGTAGATAAGTTTTATTTTCCTGTTGATTTCATTGTAATTGACACTCAACCAATACAGGATTCAAGGAAGCACATCCTCATTATTCTAGGCCGACCTTTCTTGGCAACTGCGGATGCTCACATTTAATGCAGGACTGGAAATATGCAGTTGTCCTTCGGCAATATGACTATGGAGCTGAACATCTTTAACATTGCCAAACAACCTCACAATACAAATGATGAAATTGTTGATGTGGATTTAATTGAAGCATTAATTGATGACACTTTTCTTTCAAACTTTAGTGACGATCCTTTACAAACATGCTTAACTCACTTTAGTTTGGATTTTGATATTGACAGATCAGTCGATGATGTCAACACCCTGCTTGACTCAGCACCATCCATGGACACTAATAAATGAAAGTCAAGAGTTGAACAACTAGCACCATCAGAGAAGAAACTCATCCCATCATCATAATCACCACCAAAACTCAAGCTCAAACCATTGCCCAACACTTTGGAATATGCATTTTTGGGAGAAGAAAGTACTCTGCCGGTAATCATCTCATCATCCCTAAATGACGAACAAAAAGGTAAGTTGTTGGATGTTTTAAAAGAGCACAAAGGAGCATTAGGATGGACCATAGCAGACATCAAAGGTATAAACCCAATAGACTGCATGCATTGCATTCACCTCGATGAAAATGCTAAATCTACTAAGGAAATGCAACGTCGGTTAAATCCTAATATGAAAGAAGTTGTTAGAACAGAAGTCTTTAAGCTATTAGATGCAGGTATCATTTACCCAATTTCTGATAGTTCATGGGTCAGTCTTGTGCAAGTTGTCCCCAAACAGTCAGGAGTCAAAGTAGTTACGAATGCCGATAATGAATTGATACCCACTAGAGTGACTACAGGATGGCGTGTATGCATTGATTATAGAAAGTTAAATTCTGTCACACGTAAAGACCATTTTCCTTTACCATTTATTGATCAAATGCTTGATAGATTAGCAGGCCATGAATTTTATTGCTTTCTAGATGGCTACTCAGGATATAATCAGATTCCCATAGCACCAAAAGACCAAGAGAAGACCACTTTCACTTGCCCTTTTGGCACTTTTGCATATAGGAGGATGCCATTTGGATTATGTAATGCACCTGCTACATTTCAACGATACATGTTAAGCATTTTTTCTAATATGGTTGAACGATTCCTTGAAGTCTTTATGGATGATTTTTTTATCTTTAGTGACTCATTTGATCAATGTTTACATCATCTAACACTAGTTCTGCAGAGATGTATCGAGAAGAACTTGGTCTTAAATTGTGAGAAGTGTCATTTTATGGTAAAATAAGGTATTATTCTCGGTCATATCATTTCAAACAAAGGTATTGAGGTTGACAAAGCCAAGGTGGATCTCATTTCTAATCTTCCTCCACCCAAAACAGTCAGAGAAGTAAGATCTTTCCTTGGGCATGCTGGTTTTTATAGACATTTCATTAAAGATTTTAGCAAAGTTTCTAGACCCTTATGCAATCTACTTGCTAAGGATGTACCTTTTATCTTTAATGATTCATGTCTTGTGGCTTTTGAAAAACTAAAGAAGTTGTTGACATCATCACCCATCATTCAGCCCCCAAACTGGAGCTTACCATTTGAACTCATGTGTGATGCATCTGATTATGCAGTAGGAGCAGTATTAGGACAAAGAGTTGATCGAATTCCCCACGTTATTTACTATGCTAGTATGACATTGAATGATGCACAGTTGAACTATTCAACTACTGAAAAAGAAATGCTAGCAGTAGTATTTGCATTAGAAAAATTTCGATCTTATCTCATTGGTTGTAAAATAATTATATTCACAGATCATGCTGCTTTTAAATATCTTCTCACAAAGAAAGATGCAAAAGCTAGACTAATTCGTTGGGTGTTACTTTTGTAGGAATTTGACTTGGAATTTAAAGATAAGAAAGACACAGAAAATATTGTGGCAGACCATCTCTCTTGTCTCCATTTTGACACAATTACAGAGCCATTAACATTGAATGAGTCATTTCCAGATGAACAATTAATGAGTGTGGAAGTATTACCTTGGTATGCTGATATAGTTAATTATCTTGTTACAGGTCAACTTCCAGAGCATTGGACCAAGCAAGACAAAGCCAAATTCTTTGCAGAAATAAAGAATTTCTTTTGGGATGACCCGTATTTGTTCAAATATTGTGCAGATCAAATTGTTAGACGATGTGTCCCAGAAAATGAAATTCATAATATTCTTTCATTCTGTCATGAACAAGCTTGTGGAGGCCATTTTAGTGATAAGAAAACAGCGACTAAAGTTTTACAATGTGGTTTCTATTGGCCAACTATATTTCGAGATGCTTACACTTTCTGTTCTTCATGTGATAGGTGTCAATGAATGGGGAGCATTACGCGAAGGAACATGATGCCACTAAATCCAATTTTAGTGGTTGAGATTTTTTATGTATGGGGTATCGACTTCATGGGACCCTTTCCCCCGTCTTTTGGCCATTAATACATATTGGTTGCTGTTGACTACGTATCGAAATGGGTAGAAGCAATTCCATGCAGAACTAATAATCACAAGGTGGTGATAGGATTTTTGAAAAGCAACATTGTCTCACGCTTTGGATTCTCTCGAGCAATAATCAGTGATGGTGGTGCCCACTTTTGTAACAAAGCATTCAAAGCTCTTTTGACAAAGTATTCCATCACTCACAAAGTGGCGACCCCATATCATCCGCAAACCAGTGGCCAAGTTGAGATCTCCAATCGAGAAATAAAAAGCACATATTAGAAAAGACGATGAGGCCGGACAGAAAAGATTGGTCATTAAGACTTGATGATGCATTATGGGCATATAGAACAACTTTCAAGACCCCGATTGGGATGTCACCCTACAGGCTAGTGTATGGAAAAGCTTGCCACCTACCTGTGGAGCTCGAGCATCGTGCATATTGGGCCATCAAGAAATTCAATTTTGACATGCAGCAAGCCAGCTCAAAAAGAAGATTACAGCTGGCAGAACTTGAAAAAATTTGCAATGATGCATACGAAAATGCAAAGATTTACAAGTAACGAATGAAAGTCTTCCATGACAAGCAAATTATGAGAAAAGCTTTCACTCCAGGTCAGAAAGTGCTTTTGTTCAATTCTCGCTTGCACCTATTCCTAGGTAAATTACGCTCTCGATGGTCTGGTCCCTTTATTGTTCATACTGTTTCTCCACATGGGGCAATTAAAATTAAGGACCCAAAGAACGGTGTCACATTTAAAGTTAATGGTCAAAGATTAAAGCCATATCTAGAGTACCAACCACATGGAGAAGACACCGAAATAAATTTGAGTGACCCACAAGATTTGAATTGATTTTTTTTTCTTTTCGGTGGTTTGATTTTTCTTTCTTTCTTTTTATTATTCTTTTGCTAATTGAAATTATTTTTGCATAAGTGTGTTTGTTTTACCATTAAGTTTTCTCTTATCATTGTTAATCATGAGTACCATACTTAGACCGTTCCTCCTGAACATTCTTAAACCACTTCAACGTGTTAAAACTCATCTCAAAAGGCAGATTCAATTTTGTAAAACACATCGTATTTGGGTTCTGCAACCACCAGAGTTAGTATCCTATGTTGAGGTTTAGAAAGCCAACTCAGAGACATTGAGAGAAGTGTTTACGACATCCAGTTGGAGCTTGAGGTAAATTCAATAAGAGGACGATTTTAATTTTCTTTGTGTGTTTTAATTTATTTTTCTGTTTGTGTGCTTTAGTTTGTTACCCTGGTGAAGTGGTGGATAACGGTACTCCGTGACAATCAAGTCGGTTACTTCAATTTCCCATAATAACTGATATTCTAAGGCAAAGGTATAGACAGAAACGAGATTCTAGCGAAGCTTCACAAGCGATTCCCTTCACTTCCTCAGAATGCCCTCCTTACAATCTATAAAGCCCGGTCCGAACGCATGCGATTGCTCATAAGGAATAACATACATGCTGACATCTGTTGGTTAATCGAGGCTAAAGTACGATTGGCAGGTGAGTTACTTCTAAAATTTATTGCATACATGCCTGGTTGTGGTAAAGGAAATTATGCAAGAAAACGACGAGCTCGAAGAATTTCTGTTGCTTGTCATAAGTATGCCAGAATGAGTTGCGATAAAAACCCATGTTCTTGAGGAATGGTGTCTGATAACAAGGAAGATAAGATTCAATTCATTAGGGATGGGTTGAATAAGGAGTCATTGGATGATATCCTTATGTCTCTTGAAACGCATCTCAGTGGATATGTGCAAGGAGCGATTCTCCAGTTATGGCCATTATTTCAGAAAGAGCATACACGATATAGTCTCGGGAATCTGACTATAAACGACCCTATTTGCCAGTTTATAAGAAAACTGGATGGGAAGCCTATCCTCGACCCATAGAGGGCGTTCAAGCTGTTTCTGGATGTAAAACCAGAGGAAGATGTGAGCCACAGTCGCAACTACCTGTAAATATCATTTTACTTCACTGTTATTTTATTTCACTGTTATTTTATCTTTTGCATTATTTTCTTTAATAATTTTATTTTATCATTGTTTCTTTTTCTTTTTACTGTTTCCTTTTTGACTCGCTAGCCATGTACCTTACACGTTATTTGACACTGACATGCCACCTCATACACAGTTGTGATCCACTGTCACCAAGATTCTTAAATAAGACTTTTTGTTAAGCACTCACAAATTGTTTTTGAGAAATATTCCAATGGTAGCTACTCCCAATAGACAATTCAAGAACATTTGTGTGCTTTCTGGATTTACCTATGGCAAACATAAAGAGTTCGTTGATGCAGCCATAGATCTTGGTCGAAGCATAGCAGAGAGAAAATTACACTTGGTGTATGAAGGAGGTAACTGAGGGTTATCAAAATTGGTTTCAGAAGCTGCTTTTGTCAGAGGAAGCCAAGTGTTAGGCATCATCCCAAGAGTCCTAAAACCTTTGGGCATTTTGTCTGACTCACCGACTGGAGAAGAGTTAGTTGTCTCAGGTATGCAAGAAAGAATAACGGAAATGCTTAATCATGCTGATGCTTTTATTTTTCTTCCAGGAGATCTTGCAACACTAGAGGCACTTATCACACTAGCATCTTGGGCCCATCTGCACATTCACCAGAAACTCATCGGTTTGTTAAATGTCAATAATTTTTATGATGGCTTTATCGCATTTCTTAACCATGCAATAAAAAACTATTTCGTTACTTCCAATGCCAAAAAGCTTTTTATTTGTGCTCACACTGCTAATGAGCTACTTGATCTGTTACAAGCTTATAGACCGGAGCCAGACCCCTAGACCTTTGTGTTGGAGCGTCCAAATAATGATGGTAATAGTAGCCGCAGTAAGAAGTACAAATTAGATTTAACTCTCCGCTTGTAAATATTTTCTTTTGTGTTGCACCACCCATGTGATGTCTTCTAAACTCTACTTCTTTCCTTTCAAACATTGAGAACAATGTTTCGTTCTGGTTGGGGGGAGGGAATAGTCGACAATTGTGGAATCTTGGTTAAGTTTTTACTAATTTTTTATTGTAGAAACTAACTGTTGCTAACTTTTTGTGTTGAAGATGGCTGAATATGGAGTGTAGTGACTCTAGAAACGCATCTTCATCGTTTAAAAAAAAAACAAAAATTCAAAAAAAAATTCAAAAAATTCAGACATTTTCTTTTTCTTTATTAAGTTTTGATGTTCATTTTTCTTCTTCTTTTTTAATTTCTCCTTTATAAATATACATTTTTAAATATTTGAGTCGAAGATGGCTGAATATGGAGTGTAGTGCCTCTAGAAACGCATCTTCTTAGTTAAAAATTAAAAAAAAAACATTTCTTTTTCTATCATTTTAAATGTAACTTTTTTAATTAATTTTTCTGCATCATTTTCACATTTCTGCATACATATTTTCCTTTCATGTTTAGAATAGGTTAGGGGGTAGAATGTTGTTTAAAAAAAAATTGTGTGATTTGTTTTAACATTGAATGACATGATTCATTTCAAATTTTAGTATTTGTATTATCTTTGGTCTTAAGTGATGTTACACTATGTTTGCTACTCTACATGTTGATGTCGGAGACAAATATGAGTTGCTTGAAGGAATGAACATGTCATAATAAGTACCAAGTGAGTTTTTGAGCCTATCATTTTTCTTGGAGAGTAACCATTTTGCCCATTCTTTATACAGCTTAGCAATTTATTATTGTATACACGATCTCTAGATTTCTTTTAAGTTAACCCTTAAAAAAAATTGTAAAATTAAAAAAAAAGAAAAAAAAATGTGTGTTACTACATTTGGAGGCCCATCTAACTAGTAGATATGGAAGGTTATTTAGAGCCCTAGAAGACGATGGAAATGCCATCTTTGATCTGTTTGAGCCTTTCTAGCCATCCCTTTTATCAAATATCCATAGTTAACCCTTTTGAGCCTTTTAAAAAAAAAAGAAAAAAAAGCCTTTTATTTGTCAAACTTATCATCTTGACCCACTCCGATTTGGAGTATTATCTGATGTCTTATAAGTTCCATCACCTATTTATGTTTGAGAAAAATGTAAATAATTATTTTGTTCAATGACGTTGTGCCAAGCAAAAGCAAAAAAAAAAAGAAAAAAAAATAATAATAGGTGAAATCCACCTTGTAACTTCCAAAAAAAAAAATTCCTCTGCATTTTTCTCAAACATATACTTTGTTTTCCTTATTTCCCTTCTTTGTTAACCATGTCTCTAGCCTACGTTACGTCCTTCTTAATTTTAGGGAACTATAGTATGAAGTAGAAGCTAGTTATATGGGCTAAAAAGATGTAGTGATGCATAATAATAATAAAAAAAGATAAATAAAGTGGGTTGACTAACATTTTGGTTTGACTTGAGATCGTATTATTTCTAAGCTAAGGGCATATTTCTTTCATCTTAGTGAGAGCATGTGATATCATTTTTTTTTATAATTTTCTCTCAATTACCATTCATTGGAGTGACTATTTTTATTGGGTATCTTTGTGAGAGTGTCACTACTTCCAGTGAGATTTTGGGGTTTGACATGACATTCTTAAAGGTAGCTATGACAAAGTCTACTAGGCTGATTCATGTGGATGGTTAATGTGGGTGTGATGTTTCTTTAGACTTGAGATAATGCTTATACTTTTATTTGATTACTATCATTAGTCTAATTGAATAAACATGAGTGTTAAAAATATATATATATTATTTTGGATTTAAATTTTGTGTTGACTGTTAGAAAATGTATATTTATAAAGGAGAAAATCGTCATTTTACACTTCAAGTTTTATTAACACCCTTACTTTTATGTATTTAACATTCTTTTGATTTAATTCCGTGTGTTTTATTTTAATTAAGTATTTTATGTATTTTAGGGGTATCATAGTCATTTCACAATAAACGAGAGATCAAATGGCAAAACAGACATCACTTTTGAACTCAGGACGGTCGAAAACCTTAGGAGGAGCATAAAAGGAAAAACGGCACTGTTCACATGTACGGTACTATTCACGTGTACGGTACTGTCTATGTTACTGTTCATGACACTGTTCATATAGACAAATCGATGATGTGACATTGACCGATGATGTGGTATTGACTGATGAGGTGTCACTATCCTGTTGGACTAAAATTCTTATATACCGTTGATGGTGACGTGGCAGCATATCAGTGGACCAAAATTCTTGCATACGGTACATGCATCACACAGGATTATTTTCAACCAAATCGCGTCACTGTTCAACCTGGGTCAAACTGTGTTACTGTTAATCCGCGTGGTCAAACCGGGTACTGTTGACTGATGACGTGGCGCAATCCTGAGCGTCCAAACTGTTTTTAATCCGATGACCATGATTTACTCCATGTATCTATAAAAAGGGGGCCTCCCCCCTAATTTGATATCTCTGAATCCATTTTTGGGATCCATTTTCTGTAATTCCTTCTCCATCTTGTATTTTCTAAATATTTTAATAAATTTCCATTTTGCCCCTAGTTCAATTATGAGTAGCTAATTTTCTTTCAAGCTTGGGTTAAAGGTGAAGTCTCAACATGTGTCATGGGCTTTATTTGGTAAATTTATTTTCTCTTCCCCTCTAGTTTTTGTGGATGTTTTGACTTCTCGTCGACAAATAATAATAAGCTTGTCTAGATACCGTCCTGGTTACACCGGCTCCCTAGTACAAGGTTATTATTATTTGGCACGATAAGCCCTTAGCACCATATTAATTAGAGTGTGGTTCATGAGGTGTGGATTCCCCCCTCATGATTTAATTGACATTAATAAGGATTATTTAGCCCATGATGCATGTTGATACGGATCCAGATACCCAAGTACGTCATCTCAATAAATTTCTTTTCAATTTATTCTCGCCATTTCAATTCCAATTTTAGAATTTATTCTTGCCATTTCAATTCCAATTTTAGGATAATCCAAATCATTTTCACCACAAATCCAACCACCCATTTACAAAATTAATTCTACACACAATTAAAATCCACCTCCTCGTGGGATCGACACTCCTCACCATTAGTTTATTCTACAATAGATTCGTGCGCTTGCGAGTTCAATAAAATTTGCACGACAATTGGCATAATGTTTCTCCATTTTTTTGAGTGAAAGAAGTGATTTGCCTTTTAAAAGAATTGGTTCTATGAAGTGGAAAGAACTTTTTCAAAATTTCTTAGATCCTAAACCATGATATATTGGTAAAAGTTGGATAATACCTGGTTTGAAGTTGAAAATATGCTTCTGGAGGGAATACTATACACGACGGTGCTCCGGCTCTGATTGGATTCATGTAGCCTCTCAGAGTTCTTGGTTGACTTTGATCACGTGCATTATGTTGAGAATGATTGTCTCCCTGATCAATCTGAGGATTGGGTTCTCTAAAACATTTTTTGTCTTGGATCTCGTCCATGATTGGTGGTGGTGATTGAGATCTATGAATTAATCTACCACTTGAAGTTCGAGACCAACGTCTCATGCAATTATTATGTCACAAAGGTAATATTTAAACAAATTAGTAACACAAAAACTAAATGAAAATTGCACAAAAAAAATGAAAATTAAAAATGCAATTAATATAAGTGTACAAAAAGTATTCACATGAAAAATAAATGTTACAGTGAGGTGGTTGAATACTCTCAAGTTTTCATTCTTAAAATCAGCACAATTTGAGTATGTGAGATTTATACTACTCCATATATGAATAAAATTATGTTACTGCTGAATTACATGCAATCTCTTGGTAATGTTATAGCATCTCTGGAATTCAATCAAAGTAGCACACACACACTGTGAACAGAAGGAAGCTTAAGTCTAGAACTGATTTACCATGGTCATTTTGCATGATTGGGATTGTGATTTGAAGGTGGAAGAATCCTTGCAAATTTGATAAAAGAGCTAAAGTTGTGTGTTGCATGATTGTTTGCGTGAAGTGTTAGTATGTTGTCATTACTTGAGGACAAGTAAAGGTTTAAGTTTGGGAGTGTGATAACTCTATAAAATGAGAGTTATTACATCAATTCTAGACTTAAATCAAGATCACTTAGAGAGTAAATGAGGTGTTTTCATTATATTTTGGTTATATTTTGCATAAACATTCATTTTAGTGAGTCTTAATAAGTTTTGCTTGAATTAAAGTAATTTGTGCTCAAAACATTGCTGTAGCAATCCTGGAGTACTGAGGGAGAAAACTTAGCGTGGGTCAACTGCAGAATTACGATCTGCAGTTTCCTAATTTAACTCGTGCACGGCTGAGGCTTTTGTGTACCCTAGTTTTTAGTATAAAAAGAGGCGTGCACCACATAAAATGGCGGCAAGGGAATTATCATAAAACACATTAGAGAGAAAAAGAAGAAGAATATCATAATTGAAGAGGATGACTTCAGTAGCATTGAAAAATCCCGCAGAGTTATTTGGACTTACTTTTTGCCGTTCTCAACTTATACCTTTCTTTTTTCTTTGACTGATCTAATGTATCTCGTGAATAATATGTTGATGTTTGTTTTTCTCTTTCAGAATATGAACTAGATTTGTTTGTAGTTGAGTGACAAACAATCTAATGGGTTCTTGACTGTTCTTATGTGTTGTTATGTCATTGCTGTACCATTTTACTCTAGTAGTTATTATTATTATAAGTATTATTTCGGTTGACCACCCATTTAATAGTTCAAGTTAAGATAGAGCCGCAAAAGGGCATGTCTTAGCGGATATTATTAGAGTAATACTTGATCTTAATTTAAGTTTCCTGGATTAAGTTATCTTGAATCCCATAAGGGCTATACTTGAAGTTAAGAATTGTGACACACTAGACATAGGTACTCACCTTGTAGGGTAGAGACTAAAGGGTTATAAGGCCATGCCATAGTTAAGATTTGTGACACACTAGACATAGGTACTCACCTTGTAGGGTAGAGACTAAAGGGTTATAAGGCCATGCCATAGGTAGAATAGCAACTGGTCATTGCCAATATACTTAAGGGTGTGAGAGTTCCAATACGCGACAGCTGAAGATGCAGATTAATTTTGCCGAGTGCTGTAGCAATTGCTGTAACAACTGGTGTTAACTTGATGAAAAGTAGTCGGCCCATAAAGAGAGTTTGATCATTCAACTACCATATTCTCAATTGAATCTTAGACACATTTAATTTAGTTTATTTCATTACTGTATTGTTTTATTTTATTCTCTCACAATTATCAATTTTGATAGAACCTACTTTACATTTGTTAACTTCGGACTTAAGTTAGATTGCATTATTGCGATTACTGTAGCATTTCTAGTGACATCAATCCCTGTGGGGACGATCTTGAATATTCATCATTTTATTACTTGTTGTGTACACTTGCACATTGGCATCGATAACATTTGAGTACAAAAATTAACTAACAGTCACCACTCTTGAGCGTGGTTTATTTGCCAACCACCACACTATTTCGTCAACCGGCACATTATTTGCTTTATCATGTGCTACCTATAATTTAAATTAAGAAGTATAGTAATTAGTTACATGAAAAAAAAAGTCTTGTTAAAGTTTATATCGTATATTGTATTTAGTTAAGCAATAATTATGACCTTTTCTTGTAACCAACCAGAAAATGCACATATGTATTCATTTTGCAACCACAAATTTCTTTTACCTTATAGGGTTTCTTGATGCCATATAATGCATATGATACCCTACAGTAAGACCATATTAAGATTTAAAAACTAGTATAGTAATCTTATAATACAATAGTAACATTTTTTAGGAAAAAATTAACAACTTACTTAATATATGATTGGATTTTAGGGGTGTTTATTAGAATACACCGGTGTGCTTGTGCCAACCAAAGATCATCAACCACTTTAATGTTTGCACCTCCTAAAGGCCTTTCGATAGAAAAATCAATTGGACAACCAGTAGGCAGTACGATAACATCACAATTTGAGAACTACTCAGCATAAAATTTAAGTGCTTCTTTATCAATATAACTTTCTACAATACAACCATTAGGGCGGTAGAGATTACGAACATAATCCTTGAGAGTTTTATCTCTCTCTCAAAAGGATACATCCATCAAAGACAAAGAGGCCCATATAACCTAACCTGTTCAACTAGATGGACTACTAAATGGATCATTATATCAAAAAAAGCTAGGTTGGAAGTATTGTTGTAGTAAGCATAACATGATTACAAGTTCCTCTTGCAATTGGTCAAGAGTATTGGGGTCTACCATTTTACAACACAGTTGTTGATTTTACTCGATTGCGATTGGTGTCAATGTGCAAGTGTACACAACAAGTAATAACATGATGAGTATTCAAGATCGTTTCCATATGGATTGATGCTATCAGACTTGCTACAGTAATTTCAACAGTGCAATCTATGTTCTAAATTAAATCAATGTAACTAATATGTCTAAATAACTTAGTAAAATAAAATCATAATAATAAAAATGCAATGAATAGAATTTGCACGTTAAACACAAAGGTAAATTCAATAGGAATGAAATAGTTGAGTGATTAAACTCTCTTGATGGTGCTGACTGTTTTATTCATGTTAAGTTTAGTTGTTGCAGCACTAGACAAAAATCAGTTTTATCCTCAGCGGTAGCATGCTGGATGTCTTATATCTTTATGCAACTTAACAATGACCAGTTGTTATGCCTATAGAAGATATAACATTACACGTTTAGGTTTTTTTTGCCCTACAAGGTGAATCCCTATATTTAGTTCATCACTAATCTTAAATTAAGTAAGTCCCTTTTTGGACTCAAGTTAAACTCAATCCAGAAAACTCAATCTAAGACCAAGTATTGCTTTAATATATTCCACTAAGATAGGCCCTTTTGTGACTCTTTCTTAACTTATATCATTAAATGGGTGGTCAACTGAAATAATGAATGTACGTATATACTATTAAAACAACATGCTGTAACAAAAATGCAATAACACCTATATTCAGTCAATTAACCATCAAGCTAGTTTAACACTCAACCACAAATAAATTTAGTTCATAATTTGTGAAAGGTAAATAAACAACCAAGTTCTAGCCATCGAATACATCTTCATGATCAATGAATAACAAGTAAATAAGAAAAGAATGAGAAAGAACGAATTTCAATTGATTATGCAATTTCTTCTACTGGTACAGCCTTGATTTTTGGTCGGGAATTCTTTTTCTTCTTTGTTTCTTTTCTGTTTTTATCTTAATTGATAGCCTCTCCCTTTTTTTCATGTACGCCTATCTTTTTATTCTCAAATTAGGGTAATAAGAAACTTTAGGCACACATCTTCCAGACTAGGGAACTACAAATTGCAATATTTTGAATATCTTGCCCAAATTTTTCTCTGTCAATGATCAAGGATGCTACAGCAATAACTACAACATTTTCACTGTTCCAGTCTTGCTTAAATTCTTCTATAACTATGTTCGTTTGTCCTTTTTATTAGTTCATTGCAATAACATCCTTTCTATAAAATTCAAGTTTCCAATTACTTATAATTAAGCATATGTTTTAGGCATACAATTATTCAAAATTACACAAACTTCATCACAATTAAACTAAAATAGATGTTAATGCAAACTGCATTAAAATGCACTAAAAACACATCAATTACTCTCCATGTAATCTTGATTTAAGCTTAAAAGTCTCATGATAACTCTTATTTCATAGAGTTATCAACAATGTACTAAAAAAAAAGCACATCCCGATTACGGCCCTTCTCACATTTATAGGCAAATAGTTTTGAATGGCTAGTGGTAGAAGTTGTTGCATCAAAGTATGACAGTCATGGGACTTAAGACCTTGAAGCTGACAATCATCTTTTGAAACACGTTTTTAGACATTGGAAGAATAGCCATCAGGGACTTTCACACTTTGCAAGGTTTCATAAAACTGTTTCTTTTCTTTCTTACTCAAAGTGTGTGGAGCTGGAAGTAGAACTTTATTTTTTCTGTTTGTTTTATCAGGAACTAGTTTTCCCCTGATCTTCAAATGCTCAAGATATTTTCTAGCATTAATCCCATCTTTTGTTTTGCCTCGTTGATGAAGTAATGTGCCGTATATGTTCTCGCACAAATTTTTTTCAATATGCATCACATATAATTGATGGCGAACTAATAAATGCTTCCAATATTCTAAGTAAAAAAAGATTGATTTTTTTGTACAATTTTTCAGTTATGTTCTCATCATCATCACCATTACCACCATCATCATGTTTTCGCTTTTGGCCTTCTTTTTCCTAAATTTAATGTTAATATCTTCCACCCTGTTAAAGATTCCTCACCAGATAGAGTTTTAGGAGGCTCATTCCACTCTTGCTTCCCATTGAAAACATTTTTCAATTTCCGAAATAGGTGACAAAGTAGTAGAAAGCGGCGATGGCCCATATATGACATTTTCCGACTATGCAGCAGCCAACATTCACAAATGTCTATCCCACAAAATGGGCAAGCATAATAGCCCTTAACAGTATAGGCATAGAGGTTTCTGTATACTGGAAAGTCACTGATTGTCCACATCAAGACAGCCCGTAAATTAAAGGTTTCTTTTCTATAAGCATCATAAATATCAATACCTACATCCCATAGAGTTTTCAAGTCCTCAATCAAAGGCGCTAGGTATACATATAGATCATTTCCAGGTTGTTTAGAGCTAGATATCAAAAGAGATAACATTAAAAACTTTCTCTTCATACACAACCATGGAGGAAGATTATATGTTATTAATATAATAGGCCAACAACTCTAAGTAAAGCTAAGTGTACTATGTGGCTTAACCCCAACAGTTGAGAGAGCTAAATGGAGATTTCTAGGTTCTTGTGCAAAATTTTGCCAATTATTGTCAATTAGTTGCCAGGCTGGTGAGTCTGCTGGGTGGCGAAGCTTGCCGTCTCTAATTCTTTTATTAGCACGCCATGTTAAATTTTGAGCTGCTTGTGGTGATTGAAACAATCTTTTCAACCTAGGAATTGGTGGAAAATACCATAATACCTTTTCAGAACTCTATTTCCTAAACTTTGTTGAGCCATCTTTTCTTCTTTGATATTTATATACCATCCCCATTAATGAAAGGCCAAGACTTTCGATTCCAAAACTTAGTCAACACTCAATAGCTAAATAAAGCTTGAGTCAAAGGGAGCTTGCTGGATGGAGCTTCAATCGAACTAGGTGATGGTGGAGTGGAGAGGATTGGAGGCATGGAGGTGGCGCAGCAGATCTGGTGCTTGGTAGCCGTAAATCGGTAGATTAGGTCACGATCCTCGCGAATCAGCTTCGGTTGATGTCGTTCTCAGCGACGGTTGTTGCGTATGGTGGCCGAATGAAGTTTTGTGTGTGTTTCGTTTGTGTGGATTTGGGCGTGGGTCATGTGGTTTTCGCCTGGCAGCAGTGGGATGCGAGCGACGAAGACTGTGGGTGGGTGTGGCCGTGTACGTCGCCGTCGGCAGTGGTCTGGGTTATTGAGATTTAGTGCTTATACTGTGTGTTGTTGTTAATGTTAATGGCAGGGTTTGATTGTAATGGTTTGTGACTTTGTGTGTATGGCGTCTACGTTTTGTGTGTAAAGTTTGTAGTCTTATTTTAATTTTTAGGGTTCGTTTTTTTAAATTTAATTTTGTGTCAATCCAATCGGTTATTCGGATTGGATCGGACCCGATCCAATTTGGTTGACACAATTGCACCCGATTGGGTTATATTCACAACCCGATCCGATCCAAACCCGAAATTTTTTGGATCGGTTCGGATCGGGTCGGGTCGGGTATTTTGCCCACCCCTAGGTAGCATATATAATAACTTGCAGAATTTTGCGCACTAATTTAGAATATTAATTGGGAGTTTAATTAGGCTCTTCTTTTAGTTCTCTCACATAGAAAAGTATTCTCCTTATAACTTCATATTAACAAGCAACACTTGGTGTATGAAATGAGGGAGAAGCATGTCTTATGCATGAGTGCAAGAAAAGCGCTCAATAAAAGTGTTGAAAAATTCCTTTCTCATAGGGTCCGAATCCAAACCCAAAGCTGAATGATTCCATACAAATTGAAAATAATTGAAAACTCCCATGTACTAAATTGAAATTCAATGTCACTTATATCCCAGTGGCAGAATTAGTATTTTGATTGGGGATCACTAATAATATAAAATAATGAGAAAGATGACAGTTTATGGTATTGCTACATACCTCTAATAACTTATCAACTGACCCACAATTGAATAAACAAAATAATATTAATATGTTAATTAACATTAACCATTTGGTTAAGTATAATTTTCTAACTATTATATGTCATAGTCTATTAGGTTGTTATAAACCCGTCATTGGTTATACTGTACTATTGACCCACAACTGAATTAATATTGACCATTTTGTTAGGGTATAATTTTATAATTATTATATGTCATAGCATATAACGTAGTTATAAACCCACCATTGGTTATATTATACTGTTGATTATCAACATGTTTATGCGATTGTTGTTACAATTGAGATCTGCTATTAAACTGAGCACTTCGGATGATGATGGTATTTAAAAGAGAGGCTTGCACAACTTTCTTGTCTCGCTAACATCATTAAGGTTGGATTGATTAGTTACATTTCCTTATGCTAGTTGTTTGGTTACTTTACCCTAGTAGATACACCTTCTTGTGAAGGATCACTTAAAATTAATTCTTTGGTATGAGAAGAGACATACGTCCACTCATTGGGGGTGTTTGAGAAATATCTTCATGTTGCTCCATATTTGTTTGTTCTTCTTGTATATCCTCTTAATTTTCATACGGTGCATCCTTTTGTTTATCTTTTGATGATTCTTCTTGTAACTCTTCATCTGCATCATCATTAACAACAACTTTCTCCGTAGAGGAGGGGTTAGATACATCAAAAGTAACATACATTGACTCTTCAACAACCATAGTTCTTTTATTATATAAGCTTTGCTTGTATTTGAATAACCAAGAAAGATGCCAACATCAGATTTTAGATCAAATTTATCAAGGTTATCTTTTGTATTTAACATAAAACATTTGCATCCAAAGACTTTAGAATAACTATTGTTGGGTTTTCTATCTTTCCAAATCTCATAAGGCGTTTTCTTGAGATAAGTTCTAATCAATACATGATTTAAAACATAGCTTAAAGTGTTGATGGCTTCAGCCTAAAAATATTTTGGTAATGCATTTTCATTCAACATGGTCTTAGCCATATCTTGAATAGTCCTATTTTTTCTCTTAGCAACTCTATTTTGTGTTGGAGTCCTACGTAATGAAAATTAACGCACAATGCTAAAATCATTGTAAAAACTTTCAAATGTATGATTTTTAAATTCTCCACCGTGATTACTTCTAATGCATGGTATAGTATAACCCCTCTCATTTTGAACCTTTTTACAAAAGATTTTAAAAGCATCAAGAGCATCATCCTTATTGGTTAAGAATAATACCCATGTGTATTTAGAGTAATCATCTACAATAAAAAATGCATAATACTTGCCACTCAAGCTATCATATTTAGAAGGTCCAAATAAGTCTATATGAAATAGTTGAAGTGGTTTTGAAGTGGAAACATGATTTTTGTTTTTAAAAGAGGTTTTGATTTGCTTATCAAATTGGCATGCTTAAAAATTTTTATCTTTTTGAAAACCAATTTTTGGATAACATTTAACCAAATCATTTTTGGAAATCTTTGAAATTAAGTCGAAGCTTGCATGTCCTAGCCTTTTGTGCCATAGCCAACCATCATCATGGGATGCGGAAAAACTTTTATCATGGGTAGATGTACATTCTATGTCAATGATATTAACATTACCACATTTATTTTCAACAAACAAAACTTTTCTATCACGTGCATGCTCAATAATAGATATAGTTTTATCAAAAATAACTTTATAACCCTTATTACATAATCGACTAATACTAGGCAAGTTGTGTTTCAAATTTTCAACCAAAAATACATTTTCAATGAAAATTGAGGAAACTTTATTGACATTACCACTTCCTATAATTTTTTCCTTTGAATTGTCTCCGAAGGAAACATCTCCACCATTTTTTATCTTGGTAACATTTGAGAACTATGTATAATTTCCAGTCATATGCCTTAAGGAGCCACTGTCCAGGTACCATTTCTTTTTTTTTTTTTTCTTCTTCTTCAAATCCCGTGGAGGAAATCTCAAGTCTTAGGTACCTAAACCTTTTTAGGTTCTTAAGTGTTAGCAATGGTTCCTTTTGGAACCCAAACATATTTTATTCCATAATATGCATTTCTTTTAACTAGACGTTTAAACTTCATGTGACCATCTTGATTGCTATAGTGGCATACAACTTGATTATTAATGGAGGTACTTTTCACAAAGTAATTCTTATAATACTTTTGTTTCAAATTTGGCTTATAGCTAATACCTCCTTGTCAAACACACATTTTTGTAAATTAAGCAAATTATCCAACATCTTTTGCCCATTTGTAAATTTTAGACAACATCACCAAGTCCAATATTCTTTTTTCTTGAGCATCTTATTTTCTTTTTTTAAATCATTTACATGTGATTCTATATGTTCATGTGAAGTGCTAGGTTTTTTATTTGATAATGCAACTCTATCAAGCATGTTTTATTTTCTAATTCTAGGCATGCAATCTTTGCACTTAGAGATTTATTTTCATTTGTGAGCTTTACCATTTTCTTTTTAACACATACATTCTTTTTACTAATTTTTATCAAATCATCATGCAATTCCTTAAAAGCATCATATAATTTATCATAGGTCAGATCACTTACTTCATCAAGTTCGACAAACGATTCATCCTCAATTACCATGAAAGCTAGATTTGACATTTTTATTGCTCTTCATTATCACTTGTTTCCTCATTACTATCATCCCACGTGGCTACCATTGCCTTCTGGAGCTTGTTGAAAAGAGGACACTCTGATCGCGTGTGTCCAGGCTTTTTGCACTCATAATAAATTATTGACTCATTCTTCTCCTTTTGGTTTTTGCGATCTCTAAATGTTTTCCAATCACTGGTTTTCTTGAAGAATTTTCTGAACCTCTTAGCCATTATAGCCATGTCTTCATCATCAAGCTTGCTTTCCTCATCACTCTCACGTTTTGATGCTTTGAGTACAATGTTTTTCTTCTTCTTTTCCTTGTTGCCTTTTTCCGCTACCAAATCTTCCTCATAAGAAATAAGAGAACCAATCAAATCATCAATGGTCATGGTGTTTAAATCCTTAGCTTCTTTTATGGCAGTTCATTTTGGTCTCCATTCAGTTAGCAAAAACCTAATGATCTTCTTAACATTTTCGCTGTTTGAAAATTTTTTTCCTAGGGCTCCCAATGTGTTCACAATATTCGTAAGCCTAGTATACATAGAATAAATATTTTCATTTTGTTCTATTTGTATCAATTCATATTGCCTAGTGAATTTATTAATCTTGGACTCTTTGACTTGATTTGTGCTCTCATAGACAACTTCAAGTTTGTTACAAATTTCTTGAGCACTTTCACAACTAGACACTCTATGGAACTTTTTTTTATCAAGTGCACAAAACAAGACATTCATAGCCTTGGAGTTTAAAGACATATTTTTCTTTCTTGTTCACTCTATTTATGGGAAAGTTTTGGGATATCTTCCCCTTGTTCATTTTTAATAGTATGTATAAAAGGGTCATCACAAACAATGTCTCATATCTTATAATTTAATGTTTGCAAGTAAATTCTCATCCTAGTTTTCCAGTAAGGGTAGTCATTTCCATAAAAAATGGAGGTCTAGTGGTTTATTAACCTTCCTTAAATGTGGAATCATTTTGAGTTGCCATTGATCTTTAACTCTAAACGATTAAGTCTAAACAAGAGCATCTCACTCTTATACCAAATGAAATTTAAGTAAATAAAACTTAATGCAATTTAAACAAAGTAATCAAATTCGAAATAAACAAATTAGTATGCAACAAAAAATAAAGAGATAGGGTAAAAGAGAGCAAACACGCGATTTTTACTTGATTCGGCCAATCGTGCCTGCCTACATCCATGCCTCTAAGCTCATCGGGCTTGAAGATTCACTAAGCAAGCCTCCAAGGCTTCAACAACGCTTACAATTGACTTCCAAGGTGTCAATAGACCTTTTCAACAAGAAATTATCCCCAATCTCTTAACTCAAGTGTATCCCAACACTTACAATCACTCAAAAATAAAGATTACATCTGAATTTCTCTCACATAATGTATATGGTTGCAAAATGATAGCTCAAAGTATGATTCAATGAAAATATAACAAGTTTAAAGCTTAAGATCAATTGTATACTCAACAATAAGCTTAATGAAAACTGTAGAATATGTGCTTGTTTGAATTTGATTGAGTCATTTTATAATTGGAGCTGAAAAATAGTTGTTGTTGACTTTCTGCACACAATCGGATCGCCGTTAGCTTCTATCAGATAGCCTTTTTTACTTGACCAAGTGAGTGTTGTGCCAAAATTCAAATTGTGGGATCACTGTTTGCCATTAGTGTCCAGAAGCTGATCTTCAATTCTGTTCGATGTTGGTCAATCGTTTTCCCCTAAACAGTTAGCCATTTGATAAAGTGATTGCTACTGTGAAACTATTTTTTAAAATTATAATTTTGCCCCAAAAATTTTGTAATAATATTATGGTAAAAAACTTTATAAAACTTTTTAAACAAGTCTATTTTGAGAATTTTAAGAAATACTTGTTCATTTCAAAGTTCTCAAAACTTTTTCAATTAGACCATGAACTGGAAAAAAAATCAACTTCATAAAATTATTTTTCTTTTAAGTATAAAACCTTTATATAATCAAAATAATGATTTATTTAAAAACTATGAAAAAAATTGAGCTTTTAAAACTTAATAATTATTAATCTTGTTTGTTATCATCAAAATCATCATTATTGGGGCATGTACTCCAATAGTGAAGTTGATGATTGGGGCATCGGTCATTCCGATATTCCTATCAATGATGAAGATGAGTATCAGTATTTAAAAAGTATTAAAAAAATAGATTGAGATTTTTAAAAACTTAATAATTCTTAATCTTATTTGTTATGATCATAATCATCATTATTGGGGCATGTACTCTAATAGTAAAGTTGATGATGAGGGCATCGATCATTCCGATATTCCTATCAATGATGAGGATGAGCATCAGTATGATATTCCTATTGACAGAGATAATTGACCTATTCTTCCAATAGCTTGTTCGAGGATGAGGACAATAATTGATTCCCTCGTGAGTCTTGATTTAGTTTTGCCTTCAAACTTGGTTGGTCTAGACTTAGTTAAAGCTGTAATTCTGCTGATATTAGTGTGGGTAAGTTGTTCACTAAGAATAATGAGTTAATACTAGAACTACACAAAGTTTCCTTGAGGAAGATCTCATGGTCCACAACAACATGCTTTGAGGCCCACTGTTCTTCGAAATCATGTAAATGGTATATTTGAGCAACGAGAGGTTTGAATGAACAGAATGTACCTTTGGTAGTGAGAAGAGTTGACAATGTACACACTTGTTGTAATGAGGTATTGCCTGATGTTTCTGTCAAGTAAGGAGTTGGGTTGTTGTCATATTATCACGGATAAATTTATCCAGGATAAACGGATATACACTCCAAATGACATTAGAGCAAACATGCAGTAGGAATACGGTGTCTAGTTAACATATCAACATGCATATCAGGCCAAAGAAGTTGGTCTTGAAATAATATGAGGGAACCCTGCAGAGTCATACAATTTACTTCCCAAATACTCTCAAGTTTTGACCAAAGAAAATGAAGGTACAGTTACTCACCTCGAGCGGGATGGAAATGATAATTTCTTACACTACTTTGTAGCTCTTGGATCTTCTATCAAGGATTTCATGCAGTACTTTAGGCATGTGATTGTTGTAGATGGTACTCATCTAAAGGACTATATCGTGGAAGCATGTTTGTAGCAACATGTCTGGATGGTAATATTCAACTGTATCCATTAGTTATTATGGTTATGAATTAGAAAAACAATGATTCTTGGGAAGGTGAATGAATAAGTTACACGGAGTAATTGGTGATAGGCCCGAGTTAGTAATTATTAATAGCGTTTGTTTTTGCCACGTTAAAGGTAACATTAAGTTAAAATTCAGGATGTCCAAAGCTATTTGGGATGAATTTGAGCCTGCCTTTATTAATGCAACAAAAGCATATAGACACGAAGAATTTAAAATATAACTTCAAGGGTTGTGGATGCTCCACTCAAGTGCGGTTGGTTACTTAGAGAATAATGTGGGTACATGTAATTGGGCAAGGTCTAAGTTTGAAGGTAGAATGTATAATATACTTACCACCAACATCGTGGAGAGCGTGAATTCATTTACGACGGAATTGCAAAAATTTCTTGTCACTTATCTTATTGATCACTTTAAAATAAAAACATTGCATTAATAGTTTTATGATAGAAAAATTATGACTAAATCGATGAGTACTTGTCTAACAACACGGGCAGACGAGATAGTCGCTGAGAGGAGAATCTTGGCCAAAAGAATAATTGTTCATCCTGTGTCTTAGTATTGATTCCATGTTTTAGGTGGTGGTATTAAGGAAGGGATAATTGACATGCATAACAAGACTTACTCTTGTAAAGAGTTCCAACTTGATTAGCTTGTTTGTGCACATACAATTGTTGCTTGTCTGACTGTCCAAGTGGGATTACATAAGTCTTTGTTCTAATTATTACTTTAAAGAATCATTGGTCATGGTATATGCATAACCAGTAGAGCTAGTTAGCGACATAATAGATTGAGAAATTCCAGCAGAAATCTAAGAAATGAAGGTTAACCCATCGATCGAAGCACCACTACCTGGTCATCATCCAGAGCTCAGAATACATTTTATCGGTAAGGATGTAAACTGAAGGACTGTGAAGTACAGGTGATGCAATGAACCGGCCCATAATCGCAAGACATATAAGAATCTTATTGCATCGAATGCAAACTAGTTGTATCGTTCCAACTAATTATGTGTTTTGAACTCTTATTTTTGGTGTGTTTAACAATTATATATAATGAAGTATTTTAGTTTGTGTACGATTGCATAGTAACTAGTAAAATGGATCAAGAATTACTTATAACTAAACATAAGTATAACAAAAATTTATATCTATCATAATATATTTTATCCATACATCAACATTTGAATGACTACAATTGCTTACAATCCAATTTCTTCCTGAAGTATTGTCTTTTGCTACTATCAAAATCAAGTTTGAGCCCAAACATCAAATGCATCGTAAACATTAATATAAAAACATCGTACTCACTACTTCTAGGCTCTTTTTATGGCACATCTTTAATGATTCTAACTTTCCAAGATTTGGCACTCTACAGTTCATGTCGAATGTTGTAGAATCCAAATCTTGAAGTCATTGAGGGAACAGAACTTTAAGTTGCGTCAATTAACGTAAGTGTGTTTTATCATCGTGAAATGTCACTAATGAGTCACAAGTCCACACCCTCTTCAGATAAAGGTCCGCTTGAGCCAATACCCAATGATCGCCACCTAGATTCACAGGGAAGAATTTTTGTGCACAAAAAAAAATCATAAATTTATCATCTTTTTTATGTCTAAAATCGTTTAAAAAATAAAGCCTGTTAGATTGAGTAGCAATACACACCATATCGACATCCATGAACCGTTTAGACATGATATCTTCCCGTCCATCAAAATAGTTGTCAAAATTGTTCTATAACTACTTCAAGAACACCTAGTAGATATATTGCATAAGAATTAAGAATTTAACAAGACTTTGAGATATTAGAAGATAAGAAATTAAATCAATGATTATAAAGTTTCATAACCTCATTACCCAAAAAATGTATCCATGTGCGTGACACGCTGAGGTAAGGCATTTAGATACTGTCATTGCTTTTCACTGATCAAGTGAAAATACGCGTGAATATGCTATGGAGGAATATAAGCATGTCAATGTAGAACAAAATTTTGTACAAAAGAAAAATGAACAATATTTTAAACCACCCCATTGAAGCATTGCCTAAAAGTTTTTCAAAGAATTTTTGGGATTATTGGACAGGCAATCCTCGGTGATTTTGCCAGCAAACCACTGATCAAACTCCTTGAATAGCCTTGGATCTTCCAAGCCCCTAAGTGGATTTATTTCCACACTCCTTTTTTCATCAATCTCATGGTCCGTTATTTCAAGTGTGAGTGGAGGCCTGATGTTGTGAGATTTCTAACCCTATGAGTGTCAGAGTGCAAGTGTACACAATAAGTAATATAATGATGAGTATTCAAGATCGTCTCTGCAGGGATTGATGTGATCAGACTTGCTACATTAATCTTAACAGTGCAGATTTTGTTCTAAATTAAAATAAAACAATTAATGAAACTAATATACTAATTCAAATAATAACACAATAAATAAAATACAACAAAGTAAATTATCACATCAAACTCAAGGATAAAATCAATGAGAGTATAAAGTAGTTGATTGAATAAACTCTCTTAATGGTTTTGACTATTTTTTTAATGTTTGGCTCAGTAGTTACAGCATCTGCTACAGCACTAGGGAGAATTCTTATGTATGCTCGGTTGTCGCATGTTGGATATCTTATATTTATATGCAACTTAACAGTAATCTGTTGTTATGCTAACATTAGATATAACATTACACGCTTAGGTTCTAATTACCCTACAAGGCGAATCCCCATATCTAGTTCATCATTAATCCTAGATCAAGCATGGCCCTTTTGAACTCAAGTAAAACTCAATCTAGGAAACCAAATCTAAGACCAAGCATTGCTCTGATATATTCCACTAAGATAGGCCCTTTTATGGCTCTTTCTTAGCTAGTATCATTAAATGGGTGATCGGCTAAAATAATGAATAGAAATAAATACGATTAAAACTACTATAGCAAACATGTAACAACACATATATTCAGTCAATAAACCATCAAGATTGTTTATCACTCAACCACAAATAAAGCAACTGTTTCACATAATTTGGTATTCTAAAGCATTCAGCTGCACTCCTGTGTTAAAGCAACTGTTTCAAATTCTCCAAGTCTTCTCTTTTTGTCAAAATATCCTTAATTTTTTTTTTTGCATAATTTGGCATTTGCTGTAAAGCTTCCACAAAAGGGATATCGATATATAGCTATTTCAGCACTCCCAAGATTTTGCTGAACTGCTTATCTTGCTTTTGCTTCTGAAATCTTGAGGGAATAGTGGTGGGTATCTAAACTGTTGTGCTACAGTATGCTGTACAAGCTGCTTCTTCTTTGCCTTGTTATGGGCTGATGTGGTTGGTATTGGATCAGCATCTCTCTCCACCATTGCTGGATCATTATTTTCTGCGGATGCTGTAGTATAATTGTGTTGATTTACGTTCTGAAAAGTGGAAGATTGTGACTCTTCCTCTACTTGAGTGTCTTCTTGGCCTTTGTTGGACTCAATTCTTCTTTTTGGTGCACAAACTGGGCTATGAACATCCTTTTCAGATCTCAAGTTAATCACTTTATAGTTTTCTTTCCTTTCCCTTCTTAGGTCCTCTGTGTTGCTGGGTAAACTGCCCTGAGATGTGTTGCTTAATGCTATAGCAAGCTGTCCAATTTGATTTTCCAGGTTTCTCAAAAATACAATATGACTTTGGACAACCACTTCATTCTTCATAATGTAATCCTTAATTAAAGCTTCAAGGGAGCTGAGTTGATCATTATTGATGCTTTTTTGCCCTTGATTTTGTTGATAAAATCCAAGTGGTTAAGCAGGTCTATTTTGTTCACTGGGTGCTGCAGCAGTCTGGTCCTGATTACTCCATGAAAAGTTCAAGTGCTATCTCCATCCAGGATTGTAAGTGTTTGAATATGGATTTTTCTGGTTCTATCTATTAAAGCTGCCCACACAGTTGATTGAAGCTGGATTTTTAGGACAATTGTCAATAAGTGCCCCTCTCCACAATAAACACAGGATACTTCAACAACTTGGTTGATAAAAACTAGAGCATTGGTCATAGCCTTCACCATATATTTTAATGAGGTTACTTGGGCTGACAATATTGTCAAGGCATCTATGTTATGGGCTCCTGCTGGTCCTCTTGTCGTACTTTGTCTGGTTGATAGCCACTGATAGTTATTGTTGGCTATCATCTCCAAAATTTCATAAGCCTCATTGTAAGACTTAGATAATAAGGTCATATTTTTTAGTGTTAGAAAATGTATATTTATAAAGGAGAAAACTGACATTTTACACTTCAAGTTTCAATAACATTCCTACTTTTATCTATTTAAGTCTCTTGTGATTTAATTATGTGTGTTGTATTATAATTAAGTATTTTATGTATTTTGGGGGCATCATGGTCATTTCACAATGAGCAAGAGATCATATAGCAAAACGAAAATCACTTTTGAACTCAGGACAGTCGAAAACCTTAGGAGGAACATAAAAAGAAAAATGGCATTATTCACATGTACAGTACTATTCACATGTACGGTATTGTCTATGTTACTGTTCAAGACACTGTTCACATATACGGAATGATGATGTGGCATTGACCGATGATGTGACACGACCCTATTGGACTAAAATTCTTATGTACTGTTGATTGTGACGTGGCAGCATGTTAGTGGAACAAAAAATATGCGTACGGTACATGCACATACACAAAATTATTTACAACCAAACCGTGTCACTATTTAAACCGCATGGTCAAACCGCATTACTATTCAAACCACGTGATCAAACCGTGTACTGTTGACACGTGGCGCAATCCTAAGCGTCCAAAACGTTTTGAATTTGATGACCATGATTTACTCAATGTATCTATAAAAAGGGGGTTCCTCCCTAATTTGGCATCCTTGAATTCATTTTTTATTTTCATTTTCTGTAATTCCATCTCCATCTTGTATTTTCTACGTATTTTAATAAATTTTCATTTTACCCATGTTCAATAATGAATAGTTAATTTTCTTTCAAGCTTGGGTTGAAGGTGAAGTCTCAACATGTGCCATGGGCTTTATTTAGTAAATTTACTTTCTCTTCCCCTCTAATTTTTGTGGATGTTTTGATTTTTCATCGACAAATAGTAATAATCTTATCTAGACACCGCACAGGTTTTACCAGCTCCCTAGTACAAGGTTATTACTATTTGGCACGATAAGCCCTTAGCATCATATTGATTAGAGTGTGATTCATGAGGAGTGGAAACCTCCCTCATGATTTAATTGGCATTAATAAGGAATATTTAGCCCATGGTGTATGTCAATGCAGATCCAGATACTCAAGCGCTTTATTTTAATAGTTTCCTCTTCAATTTATTCCTGCCATTTTAATTTAAATTTTAGAATATTCTAGATCATTTTCACCACAAATCCAACCATCCTCATAGAAAATTAATTCTACGCATAAATAAAATTCACCTCCTCGTGGGATCGACACTCGTCACCATTGATCTACTGTAGAATAGATTCGTGCACTTACGAGTTCAATAAAATTTGCACAACACCTATTTGTTAAAGCATCCACCATCAATCTAGTGCTTAGATTGAGAACATTGTAGAAAATTTCCAACTATACACAACAAGGAATACCATGATGAGGATATCTTTTGAGTAACTCCTTAAATCTTTCTCATACATCATACAAGCTCTCATCTTCAAGTTGATGGAAAGATGTATTCTCGTTCCTCAATTTTGCATTTTTAGTTGGCGGGAAGTATTTCATCAACAAATTTTTAGCCAAGTCATTCCATGTAGTGATGGAATCCGGTGGTAAAGAATTCAACCATGGTCTTGCTCGATCTCTTAAAAAAAAGGGGAAAAGTCTGAGTCTCAATGCTTCCTGCGATGCTTCAGTAATTTTGAAAGTATCACTCACTTCCAAAAATAGCTTAAGATGTGGGTGAAGATCTTCGGATGGCACCCACTGAATTGCCCCACTGTTTGCAGCATCTGAAACATCACTGGTTTGAGTTAAAAATTATTAGCTTGAACGTTGGGTCTAACTATTCCCGGATGTATGGCTTGAGGAGTCAACACTGCATAGTCTCGAATGGCGTTATCTTTATCGTTTGCCATGTGAATAATATTGTTGTTCCTTGGTTATCTTTGAACATGTTGTCCATTCAAACATTCATGTACATTGACTAGTTGTATCTCCCCTCTAGGGTTCAAGTTTCTCATATCTTGCAAATCATCCATTGCTACAGCAGCTTGTAATTCTTGAAGCTCTTTTCTAAATCTCCTTGCAATTCTTTCAATTTCTAGATCAAACTGGAATTCAACAGATTATATTTGCGCATGCAAGGGTTGCTAGATCACTTATGTCAACAAAATAAACAAATCAAAATTAAATTAAAAATTAGCACATTTAAAACTAATTTCACAAATCACAATGAACAATCAATCCCTGACAATGGCGCCAAAAACTTATTGTGAGATTTCTAACGCTATAAGTGTCAATGTGCAAGTGTACACAACAAATAATATAGTAATGAGTATTCAAGACCGTCTCCATAGGAATTGATGTCATTAGACTTGCTACAACAATCTTAACAATGTAGATTTTGTTCTAAATTAAAACAAAACAATTAATGAAACTAATATATGAATCAAAATAAGAACGCAATAAATAAAATACAACAAAATAAATTATCACATCAAACTTAAGGACAAAATCAATGGGAGTATAGAGTAGTTGAGTGAATAAACTCTGTTAATGGTTTTGACTATTTTTATAATGTATTGCTCGGTTGCTACAACATCTGCTACAGCACTGGGCATAATCCTTATGTATCTTCAGCTGTCCCATGTTGGATATCTTATATCTATATGCAACCTAACAGTGATCAGTTGTTATGCTAACATTAGATATAACATTACACGCTTAAGTTCTAATTATCCTAAAAGGTGAATCCCTATATCTAGTTCATCATTAATCTTAGATCAAGCATGATTCTTTTGAACTCAAGTAAAACTCAATCCAGGAAACCCAATCTGAGACTAAGTATTGCTCTGATATGTTCCACTAAGATAGGCCATTTTTTGGCTCTTTCTTAGGTAGTATCATTAAATGGGTGATCAGCCGAAATAATGAATAGAAATAAATACTATCAAAACAAAATGTTATAGCAAACATGCGGCAACATATATATTCAGTCAATAAACCATCAAGATTATTTATCACTCAACCACAAATAAAGTAAAACTCAATCCAGGAAACCCAATCTGAGACTAAGTATTGCTCTGATATGTTCCACTAAGATAGGCCATTTTTTGGCTCTTTCTTAGGTAGTATCATTAAATGGGTGATCAGCCGAAATAATGAATAGAAATAAATACTATCAAAACAAAATGTTATAGCAAACATGCGGCAACATATATATTCAGTCAATAAACCATCAAGATTATTTATCACTCAACCACAAATAAATTTAGTTCATTGTTTGCAAAAGAAAAATAAAGAACAAAGTTTCAGCCATCAAACACATCCTTATGACTAAAAAGTAAACAAGAAAATAAGAGAATAATAAGGAGGACTAAGTTTCTGATTAATTCCTGCAAATTCTCCTTTTGTGCAGCCCCTAATCTCTCTCTTGAATCTTGTTTTTCTTTTGTTTCTTTATGATTTTTCTCCTTGGGTGACGGCTCCCCTTTTTCCTTTGCGTATGTGCTTCTTTTATAGTTGAAAATTAGGATAAATGGAAGTCTAGGGTGCACATCATCTAAATTAGGAAACTGTAGACCGCAATATTCTGGGTATCTCGCGCGGAATTTTCTCTGTCGTTGTTCTAGGATTGCTACAGTAATGGTTGCTATAGCAACGATTGCTACAGCAACGGCTATAACATCTACATTGTTCTAGATTTGTTTTAATTCTTTTGTAATCGTGTTATTTCCTTATTTTTGCAAGCCTATTGCATCAACATTCCTTCCTTGAAATTTGAGCTTTCGGTCACCTATAATTATGCATATGAGTTAAGCATACAAATTATTCTAAATCAAACAAAATTTATTAAAAATAAACTAAGATGAATGCTTATGCAAATTATACCAAAAATAAAATAAAAACACATAATTTACTCTCTAAGTATTATTGATTTAAGTCTAAAAGTGCCATAATAACTTTCATTTCGTAGAGTTATCACCTGACATTTCTAACTCTCTAGAAATAAGGAATTAAGTAAGGACTGATAAAAACATATGACATTTTGAACAGACGTCCAAACTTACTTATACCAGAAGGTGTCTCCTTGAGGATCTACACACTGTCACCACTTACGTCCCCATAGAGACTATAACTATACAAAGACATAGGGGTGTGATCATCATGATTACTAGCATAAGTGTACAATCCATAGTCATTCGAGGCCAATCGATTCGCCAAGATGAACATATTATCTAATATCAGATTTAAACAAAAATAACATAATTGGAGCATGTGAAACTTGCTCACCGTATACGTGCGTCTAATTGGAGAATCACCCTATACGCGCTTGGAAGAACTATCAGTAAACGAAGCCATAAATCTCATGACCACTTCTCTATACTGTTGTTATTCTCTGCATTCTGCCTGAAGATCCGACCTTAGTTCATAAATGAAATGCTCAATCTTGTTTATCCATTAAACGAGATAATCATAGCAGAACTTTGTCCTTGGGAATTACTACGAAACAAAAAAGTAATGATGAGACAGCACTGAAATAATTCATATATGATGAAAGAAAATGATCTTTTAAATTGGAAAGTAACCTCTAAATCTTGTGTGTCATTAGAATCATGTGCGGATTCGTGATAGTCGTTAGCAGAAAACTCATCTTTAACAGGATTTTGCTGCACTTGTGTTTGGCTCGTTGTGTCATGATCCACCTTTTTTGTCCTTCTAATGAATGGCACGTTGATTGAAGGTTCATTCTTCACAAAGTAACATTGAAAATTAGTAAATACCAAGGTAAAAAATTTCGAGTTTTGATTATTTTTTAAATTATGCACTAAGGGATACCTACATTACGGACCCAACTTGGGATATATGGCACGTAATCATTCACACTCTTCTAATATTTTGAGGCTTTCTCATTTAAATGTGATTTGATGGTTTGTAAAATGTTTCCTTGCTGTCAAGAATACCAAATTTTAAGTTAGTGTAATCAGATAGTATTTAGTAGTATGAAAAGTAGCTATATACACACATACATATATATTACTTACAAGACGAGAGTTGTCATTGAGATATGAATATACTTCACCAAAGTTTATCATGGAAGAAGCCATGGCTTCCACTGTGTGTGACGCTTCCATTCTTTCATCTAGCACAAAATTTTCATGGCATTGGACTTGGTCAATGTAAAAGAGTGCACACAACTCAACAAATCCCCATCCCACCTTCATTATACAAAAACTAAACATAAATTATCTAAGAGAAATTTCGTCAAATACCTACTATGCAATAGTTATAACTCATCATTTTAGCTAAATTTTGTTTCATTATATCACTTTAAGAACCTATAATCATCTAGAATCCCAATCAAATTCACTCAAATCATTAAAAAATGTTAAAGTTTACTTACCTAGGGTTTGGACTCTTTTCAATTTCTTGGATTCGTTTTCGGTTCATATAAAATACAGTAGATTCGGTTGGATTTTACTTCACCGTTGTCGTCGCCGTCGTCGTTTGCCATTTTAGAGCACAAGTTTGGAGTGTGGCTAGAGAGAGTTTGGAGTGTGAAAATGTGGAGAATAATTTGGGGGTAAAAAAAAGATTTGGCTACTTATGATATGAAAAAATTTGAGGGGTTAAATTTAAAAAATGTAAAAGTTTTAAGATTAGTTTTGTAAATTTTTCTTATTTCTATCACTTTCAAGTTGACAAGCTATTGGAGTGGATGTGTGATGTACAGATTGGGAAATCAAACTAGCTTGAAATGGAGAAATACAATGAAGCCTTCCAACTTGATACCCAAACTTTGAAATCTGAAAAAAGTCATTTCTAAGAAAATCAACTGCTAAAGATTTCGATGGTTGATACTTATGTTGGGATTATGTGCTCTTTAAAGCATATTAATTTTCTTATTAATAAAATATTTGAGATATTTTCAATTGCATAAATATTTTGAATAAGGTCCATTTAATCATATTATATGTATTTATGTGATCATCATATGGATTTACAGAAGACATAAATACAAGTTATTTATGATTAAATAAATTTTGTTCGCAGCTGATAAATAGAGTTGGGCGCTCTATTTTTGTTTTGGACTGTAGTAAATTCATTGAATGATTTGTCTTAATCATGTATGAACTTATTGATGTAGTACAACTACATTGAAGATGATCACATATGAGATTTAATTAACTTTGTAATAACTGTCAGACTTATTAAATCTCATAGGCATTGATTTTACCGTAATCTTAATCTTGAGTTAGTTATGATTTCGTGACTGTAATTGTTATTCCATTTGAGTTACCAATGGGCACGACGCATATTTGTAGTCAAGATTACTCGGTATCTTGGTGGGAGCAATTATGAGTATTGGAGTTATAGATTAACAATATAGAATTTGTACAACACATCTTTTGTGGGTTTTCGGCACTTGATCATAGAATTCTCTGGCCAGAGTGTGTCAACATATTTAGTATGTTGAAAATGATCATTAGAGAAAACCAGTAAGTATCAAGGAGTAAGATGTAATTAAATTGATTGGACAGTTAAAATATCGATTTAATTAACGATGTGATAAAAAAGATTATGCAGTAAAGAAATCAATGTGGCATAGGTGAATTATTATTCGAGTACACTATCCTAGATAGCATAAAATTATGGAGGTCAATTTCAATCTTTTAGTGGAGTTGATTTGGAATTAAATAATTAGGCTAGTTTAATTACAAGCCTAATTATTGTAGCCACTATTGTATGTACCCATATGATCATCGGGTTAGCTCATTTAATTATTTAACCCACTATGGTATTTGGGTTAAAAGCCTAGATATATTATTTAGTGGGAGGCTCCATATAATGTGCTAGTGTCTAAGGGGCCTTGTGTTATTTTACAAGGTGGGCCCCTATGACAAGAAGAAGTAACGTTACTTTTGATTTTATTATTTTTAATTTAAATCAAATTTGATTTAATAGAATTAAAAATATTAAAATATGGAGCATAAGGTTTCTACTAAGATAGAGATATAAAAGGGCTTATTTTCTCCCAAAAAGAGAGTGAGACCACATTATACAGATCAGAGAAAAAATTGGTGATAGATGCTTTCAGTGGTGATAAAGGCGCTCACGCGTCAAGTGCATATCAAATCTGAGTCATAACTTGGAAGATCATTGGTGATAGATCGTGATTTAACAAGCGTGGTGGTTACGGATCGTGATCTAACAGGCATGGTGGTGACAAATCGTGATCTGAGAGCCTATATTAACTCAACGAAAAAGCCAAATCGGATTATCAAGGTATGATTTTCTAGATTACGAATTCCTATATATTATATGAGATCGATCCTAAAAGTTTTTTAAAAAAAACTGATTTTTTCCCAACAATTGGTATCAGAGCCATCTCATATTAATATAAAAGAATTTCGTATGAAATCAATCTTGATATTTATGTATTAGAGTGGCACAATTTATTCAGATATATATTATTTGTTTAATATATGAATAAAGCATGTTATGATTTGTCTTAATTCATGGTTAGATTCTCTACTGTATTTTTTGTTTGGTTCTGTAACAAAAGGGGTAGCTTTTTATCACCATGTTTCCCTCTTGATTTATTTTATTGTAATAGAAATTTTGTAAGCCAAAATTGGCCTAGGAAATTTGTAAATCACTGCAGAATAATCACGGATGTCAGATCAAAGCAACGAAGGCTGGAAATTTCAGCAACAACCAGTGGTGCACGCCGCACGTACAGCGGCCAGCAGTACACGCTGCCAATAAGCGGGCACTGCACGCACAACGGCCAGCAGCGTGCGGCCAATAGCACACGCTGCCAGCAAGATAGAGATATAAAATGGCTTATTTTCTCCTAAAAAGAGAGTGAGACCACATTATTCAGATCAGAGAAAAAGATTTTTTCTCTTTAATTTTGAGAGAAAAATTTTCTCCTGCTAGTTGTTTTCAATGGTGATAAAGGCGCCCACGCGTCAAGTGCAGATCAAACCTAAGTCATAACCTAGAAGATCATTAGTGACTGATTGTGATCTAACAAGCGTGGTGGTGATGGATCGTGATCTAACAGGCGTGGTGGTGACATATAATAACTCAACGAAAAAGCCAAATTGAATTGTGAATGTATGATTTTCTAGATACGAATTCCTATATATTATCTGAGATCGATCCTAAACATTTTTTAAAAAAATTGATTTTTCCCCAACAACTTAATGACTGGAGATAAACCTCATTTTGTTTTTTTTTGTGATCAGTATCTTCAAATGAATGACTAGAAAATCCAAGGAAGCTAGATTGTTTGAAATTGATTAGATGCAGACAAGCACCTATGCTCAAAACGAGAGAATCCTCCATTCAAGCATGCAAGTTGATTTAGAGAATTGAAGAGAAATCCCTTCCTTGGCAAGATTACTCTTGAAGTCATTTCACAATTTCTCAACCTTTTATTTAACAAAAATTAGAACGTGTCTAGAACAATTGCAATCATTGTAATACAATTATGTTCATGTAAATAATTGAGACTTGTAACTAATTAAAGGTGAAAGAAATGTATCTATAGTCAATCCCAAATCAAACGTAAAAGAATAGATTCAAGAAACCAAGAAGCATAATGAAAAGAAAATTAGAAAAAGAGCGAAGAAATTTTTTGCTTGTAGAAACTTTGTTCAATAGATTGTGGTGTGGAAACGACAGCGCTTCTTGTTAGGAAATTTAACTTCCTCCCAAGATCACTCCAAGCAATTTATCAAGCAACAAATTAATAGAAAAATTAAATGGAGAATACACCAATCACACAACACAAGATTTACATGGAAAACTCCAAATCCGGAGAAAAACTACGGCCGTTGTCACAAGACAACCAGAGAAACAATATTCACTATGCAGAAAATTATTACAACCACACTCTCAGAAATAATTTTCTCTCACCCAAGCCCCAAATACATAATCCCGAGAAATATCCCTTAACAAAGCAAACCCGTAATACCCATATTGAGGAGCCAACTTCTCCTTCAATATAACTACATGCTTAAGAACATTTCTCTCTCTCAATTTCTCACCAAAACTTGGATTCCTTCTCTAGGATTTGGGATGCTTTCAAATGACGAGATGAACCCCTCTATTTATAGACACCAGTGACTACTGTTTATTTTGCGGCTTTTCTTTTTTTTTTTAATCATTTTCAACAATCTCCACCTTGATTAAAAAATTAAAAAAAATTCATAGCCACTACTACAAAACATTGTCTTCACAACAGTCATAATTCTCAACATAGAGAATTATCATACTCCACCATAAAGATTATACCACTTAGAATAAACCATTCTAAGATTTTTCTCGGCACATGTCAAACAAATTCGCTGAAAATTATGGTGCAATTCTCATGCTTTATTTCCTGAGAATTCTTCAGCCATGACATAACTTTTCCACCACACACCTTGCATTTATACCAAGCCAATGCCCGCGTGCAAACTTGTGGACCCCGCTGATCATAACATGTTCTCTTTCATGGCAACTTGGAGATCTACATGCCAAAAGAACTAACTCAGTCTCCTATCAAAAGGAAACTCACCATCTGCGAGAATATCAGTATTTCCTTTACTGATTCTATAGTAATTTACCGAGCCTGCTCCACCTTCTTGACAATTTCCTTAAGGTGCCAAAATTGTCCACACCTTTAAATCTTTGTGCATACCAGATTGGATACACCTTTGACTTGAATTCTCCACAAGCCAATAAAATCTTCTTCCATTAATTTTTTTAACAACATCAAACTCCACCAAGTTTGAAAATCACCAGCTGCTAACATATATGCTTTACATAAACAGTACCGTATACCCCAAGTATAAACCGTTGGCTCTGATACCACTGTTAGGAAATTAAGCTTCCTCCCAATATCACTCCAAGCCATTTATCAAGCAACAAATTAATAGAAAAATTAAATGGAGAATACATCAATCACACAATACAAGATTTACGTGGAAAACTCCAAATCTGGAGAAAAACCACGGCCGTTGACACAAGACAACCAGAGAAACAATATTCACTATGCGAAAAATTATTACAACCACACTCTTAGAAATAATTCTCTCACCAAGCCCCAAATACAAAATCCCGAGAAATATCCCTTAACAAAGCAAACCCGTAATACCCATATTGAGGAGCTAACTTCTCCTTCAATATAACTACATGCTTAAGAACATTTCTCTCTCTTAATTTCTCACCAAAACTTGGATTCCTTCTCTGGGATTTGGGATGCTTTCAAATGAAGAGATGAACCCCTCTATTTATAGCCACCAGTGACTATTGTTTATCTTGCGGCTTTTCTTTTTTTTTTTAATCAATTTTCAACATTTCTTTCAGTCAACAATGATTCTTCAAATCGATCAATTGTTATGGCACTTAGAATCGATTTCTTGTCACAAGTGAGGGTCTTGGCCAATGGCTGAAGAAATCTTTACCATGCAGTGGTGGTGGATGACGATAGTGTTTCTGTCAGTCATGCGCTTTGAAATTTTGAGTTGATTCGTTGTTACGAGTGTGGGTCTTGGCCAATGGCTGGGCATGCGCTGATCTCACTCTTGAGCCCAGAGTTCAATCAAAGTCTAAGGCCTATGTCGACCAAAACATATTGCGTTGACGATTAGGATCAAATAAGGCTAGTCCAATGTAGTTCACAAAATTGGATGTCATATAAAGTAGATAACGGTAAGCACTAGGCTGTTTCATTTAAGTACAAAACTGTGGTGCAACTGTTGCATGGTACCACAAATTTATTTCTTATCTTTTTTACCCTTACTTTTTTAATTATTTATAAATTTATCATAATTTTATTTTTTCATTCTTATTTCCTCTCCTCCATATTCAGATATTATGTGCCCTTTTCTCCACTTAGATCATTAATCAATTATTAGTCAACAACTCTTTTGAAATTAAAATATCATTAACTAATTAATTACCTTAATTATTTTTCACATCACAACCAAAAACAAAATGCAGCAATTTGATTTGAATATTCCGATGGCAATTGCATGAATTAAAATAAATCTATCAGGTATAAGTGATTGATGTCATATTGGTTTACATTTATAGATAAAGTTTAAGTTTTGTTATTTTTTAATAACCAATAACTTTGAAATTAAATTGTTTAGTTATTTTTTATTTAAAGTTCAGTTTGCATTTATTTGAAAGTGGCGACCAAAGCATAAAAAAGATAAAATACATAGTTTTTATAATTATTTATCTAATATTTTATTTTAGTAATGTCATGCTAGTTTTATTTTGTAAGCTAATTTATTAATTGAATTTTAATATGAAGTCATCACTTATCTCACTCCTTAAAATTAAATAATAATAATAATAATAATAATAGAGAGTTAGATATTGATGTTTAGTTTTATGTCGAATTTTTTAGCTAGAGACAACCTACCCATCTTTTAATTGTTTGAATTATTTACAAATTTGAAACAATATGAATTTATGTGCCAGAATTTTGAAATATTTAATTTTTTAGAATTTTAATATACAACAAGAGTGTAGCGTTAATTACCAAACTATGGCATCCTATCATTGAATCTACTCTTACGTTAAATCTAACGGTGTCAAGACAAGAAGAAAAAATAGGGATACCGTGCAACGGTTGCACGATAGCTGGACCTTTCATTTAAACACTACAACATGCGTACATTAGTATTAAAATCTAATGAAAAAGAAATCGCAATCAACTATTTTTTGTTTTTTAAGTGCACCGAGATTGAAAATAAAATTTTTATTTTTTATGATTTCATGCCTCTTGTATGATTATAAAAAGTTTTTATGGTTAAATTAGTTAACTCCATCAAAGGCACAAATACATTAGGTTGGATTGTATATACATGGGTCCATGAGTATATAATGTGTGCTATCTCTATATGATGTATGACACTAGGATGAGCATTGACATAACACTTCAAAATATAAATTAATTAATAAAAGGAATGAATGACAAAACAAACACGCAAATTGCTAGGTTCTACAAGAAGGAAAGAAAAAAAAAAGATTAACTAATTTGCTTGGAAAAAGGTGAAGTGGTCAAACTCAAACATGCTTTGGTTTTGGCTCTTTTTTTATACAAACCTGGACTTATTTGTACAAGAGTAGTGATATTTCACTTCTCATTATATTTCACATAACTCCATTATTCAGTTAACTCCGTTAAAATTTTAAACTAATTTTTATCTCTCAATATACCCCACTTAATTCATAATTTATTATTACTATAATTTTTATCATTTTTCATGGACCCACTTGTAAGTTTATAAAAATTATTTTAAAAAGAAAAAAAAATCTCATAATCATTGTCGTAATGGAAAAGAATCTGATAATTGCACCAAGAATTGGAACACGAACCATGCCGAGTCAATTTTGAAGAATCGCAGTATCATGCTAAGCCTATACAACCAAGAGTGAGTAAAGGAATACAAGAATTTAGCCAAGGGGGTAGACATAATAATTCTGGTTAGAATTTCCTACAAGTACAGTTGTGGGATTTATTCTTTACAATTGCAATCCGTGGATTCCATTTATGGTATGTCAATATTGATAAGTGCTTTCTATAACCTCCTTCAACATATGGTTGTGAGGTGTTTAAAAATTCCAAAAATGATGCATTGAAAAATCATAGTTGGCTTCAATTTGCATTGGTTTTTCCAGTTCTTTAAGTAGCTTGACCGGTTTTATGCTTGAGTTATGTATTTACATATTTGACAAATTATCTATTTTGGTTCTTTGAGTATCTTGATTAGTTGTTTTATGTTTACAAATTGGAGAAATTATGTATTTCAGCATAGTCGTAAATAGTCTTGCACACTACTAGAAAAATGGGCTTTACTGACACTTTGCAAAAAGTGTCAGTAATTATGTACATATGCACCATTTTTTGCTTTTGACAAATAGGAATCACAGATTATTGATACTAGTGTGTCAGTAAATTAAACATCAAAGATTACTGACACTAAAGTATCAAAGATAAAAAAAATTAATAAAATTTTTTTTAGCTCCAACTCGAACCTGAGAGCTCTAAGGTTTAAAGCTTTAATGTTTGGAGCACAGATCATCAAATCTCGTTGAATCAAAGTCATAATAATATTTAAATTATTAAAAAATGAAAATATAAATAACAACACAAAACTCACACTTAATGACTTTTCCCCATCTACCCAGACTGTATCGACTATCTCTATCTTGCTTTTATCGTTCTCTTTTTCTTTCGTTTTTCCTCTTCTCGATCTCTTCTGTTTTGCATTATCCATTTACAAATTAAATTCAATTAATTTAGATAGATAATGAAAAGCTAAAACTCCGTTTCATTTTTCCATTTTCCCCATATTGAAAAACAAACCAAAACCCTAATCGCTTGTTATCGAAGGAGTTTTTTCTCCAACTAAACCATCCAGTGCCTATACTGGGCAAGCAAGTAAAAGCCATTGACAAGGGGTGAAGTGGCACCATCGGTTGCGTATTCAAGTAATCTCATTCTCCCTCACAAGTTAAGTCTAGAGAAAGAACTGTAAAGGAGGTTATCAGCTGGTAATGGCTAAATATTTTATTTTTTTGGGTAATTTAATTAATGGGTTTGTTTTAATTTGGCTTATGAATAGTATTTTTTAATTTTAATTTTTGGGTTGTTTCAGATGTTTAGAAATTGAACAGTAGTGCGACCTTGGTGGGTTTTGTTTTCCAAATCTTTTTTTCTTTTATTTAATTGTAACTTGAAATTTTTGTTCTTATTTTTCTATATCTTCACTCACATGCAGTCCAAAAATACAGGCATTTTAAGTGGTGCATTACTTAAACTCAAAACACTCGCTACTGGGACTCTGTTTTTTCTGCCACATTTGAGGTCAGTTTAAACCTTTTGTGCATGTGATTTACTGTCATTGTTATTTTAAACTAAGAAAGTTCAGTTTTTTTAGTTTATGAAATAAACTATTAGCTCTGTTTCATAACTTTGATTAATAAGTTAGTTGATTTTGAATGTATGAAATTTCATTTTAGCTTTTGCCTTTCTAATTAGGAGATGATTGTTTGGGTATTATTTTGGCTGAATGACTCTGTATTTAGTGGTTACGAATTATTTACATCTCCATTTCATGTGAAGAGAGGCAAATTTTGTTATATAATCCTACTTGTTTATTTATTTTGTTTTGGTTGAAAGATTTGTAATAGAGACAATGACTATGATATGAATTAATTAAGTTAGTGGTTGTGAGTATTTTGAGATTGTATAAAGTTGATGATTTGTGTTTGATTCAAGAAAGAAATGCTTGTTTTAAGGCAGTTCTGCAAGTTGTATTTGAATTTAAAAAGTGATTTATAGAATCTTAAAAATGGCTTGCAAAGTGGTATGAAGACATTATTTATTTGAACTCTTAACTTTTGCTAGTTACTTGACTTATGAATTAGTTCGACTACTTAAAAAACCATCAGCGCCCATCTTACTTATTAATCTCCTATTTAAGTTTCAAAGCTTTTTTTGTTTCAATTTCAGGATTTTGTCTAAATTATTATTACAATTAATGATTTATAGGGGCTATTAGTGATTTTCCAGAATTATGAGTTTATTATTGCAACTATAATCATAATAACATTGAACATTAAATTAATCATGCAATTTAATTAAACTTAAACTGACATTACATATATGAACAGGTAAATTATTTGAAATGGACAGAACTTGGATAACTTGTGATAGATTGTTTGTAGAGTATCGTTCTGGAGTTGTTGATTTCTTAGATTTTGCCATTTTGAATGCTGAAAACCGAATGTTAATTAGATGTCCTTGCACCTTTTGTTGTAATATGGAGTTTCATACTCCTCAACAGGTGAAGGATCATTTATTTGAAAAAAGTTTTCTCCCAAGATATATTGTTTGAACTTGGCATGATGAGACTGACTCTAAATCTACATTTACAAAGTGTTAAGACCATTCACATAGTCAAAGATTTAGATGTCATGATTATAGTAACATAATTGACATGGTCGAAGATGCTTACGAGCATTGTGATAGAGATCCTAGTTCTTTTAAGAATATGCTTGAAGATGCTAAAAAGCCTTTGTACCCGGGTGCAAGACATTCAAAGTTATCTAGTTTAATGAGACTTTACAATGTGAAAGGGAACTATGGGTGGTCCGATAAAGGTTTTTCTGCTTTGTTAGAAGTTCTTGCTGATATTTTGCTAAATAATAATACTCTACCTAAGTCAATGTACGAGGTTAAGAAAACAATGAAAGTGCTAGGCTTATAGTATGAAAAATATATGCATGTCCAAATGACTGCATTTTGTATAGGAATGAATTTGCTGATCTTGCTGAATGCCCAAATTGTGGAGCATCTAGGTATCAAAGAAAAAAAGATAGCTAAAAAAAATTTAGGAAAGGGGTTCCTAAAAAGGTATTATAGTATTTTCCACCTATTCCTAGGTTGAAAAGATTGTTTCAATCACCATAAACAGCTCAAAATTTAATATGGCATGCTAATAAAAGAATTAGAGATGGCAAAGTTCGCCACCTAGCAGACTCACCAGCTTGGCAACTAATTGAAAATAAGTGGCCAAAATTTGCACAAGAACCTAGAAATCTTTGTTTAGCTATCTCAACTGATGGGGTTAACCCACATAGTACACTTACCACTACTTAGAGTTGTTGGCCTGTTATGTTAATAACATATAATCTTCCTCCAAGGTTGTGTATGAAGAGAAAGTTTTTGATGTTGTCTCTTTTGATATCTGGCCCTAAACAACCTGAAAATGATCTAGATATATACCTAGCACCTTTGATTAAGGACTTAAAAACTCTATGGGATGTAGGTATTGATGTTTATGATGCGTATAGAAAAGAAACCTTTAATTTACGGGCTGTCTTGATGTGGACAATCAGTGACTTTCTAGCATACGGAAACCTTTCTGGTTATACTGTTAAGGGCTATTATGCTTACCCAATTTGTGGGATAGACACTTGTGGATGTTGGCTGCCACATAGTAGGAAAATGTCATATATGGGCCATCACCGCTTTCTACCACTTGGTCACCTATTTCAGAAATTGAAAAAGGTTTTTAATGGGAAGCAAGAGTGGAATGAGCCTCCTAAAACTTTGTCTGGTGAGGAAATCTTTAACATGGTGGAAGATATTGATATTAAATTTGGGAAAAAGAAGGCCAAAAAGCGGAAACATGATGACGGTGGCAGCGGTGATGGTGATGAGAACATAACTAAAAAATTGTACAAAAAAAAGTCAATCTTGTTTTACTTAGAATATTGGAAGCATTTATTAGTTCGCCATCAATTAGATGTGATGCACATTGAAAAAAATGTGTGCGAGAACATATATGGCACATTACTTCATCAACCAAGCAAAACAAAATATGGGATTAATGTTAGAAAAGATCTTGAGTCTTTGAAGATCAGGAGAAAACTAGTTCTTGATGAAACAAACAAAAAAAGACAAAGTCCTACTTCCAGCTCCATACACTTTGAGTAAAAAAGAAAAAAAAATTTATAAAACCTTGCTGAGTGTGAAAGTCCTTGATTGGTATTTTTCCAATGTCCAAAACCTTGTTTCAATAGATGATTGTCGGCTTCAAGGCCTTAAGTCTCATGACTGTCATACTTTGATGCAATAATTTCTACCATTAGCCATTCGAAACTGTTTGTCTATAAATGTGAGAAGGACCATAATTAGGATGTGCTTTGTTTTTAATACATTGTGTTGTAAAGTGGTAGATCCTAATACCCTTGACCAATTGCAAGAGGAACTTGTAATCACTTTATGCTTACTGCAGCAGTACTTCCCACCTAGCTTTTTTGACATAATGATCCATTTAACAGTCCACTTAGTTGAACAAGTTAGGTTATGTGGGCCTATTTATCTTCAATGGATGTATTCTTTTGAGAGAGAAGTGAAAACTCTCAAGGATTATGTTCGTAATCGCTACCGCCCTGAGGGTTGTATTGTAGAAAGTTATATTGCAGAAGAAGCACTTGCATTTTGTGCTGAGTATCTCTCAAATTGTGATGTTATTGGGCTGCCAACTGGTTGTCCAATTGATTTATCTGTCGAAAGGCCTTTGGGAGGTGCAAACATAAAGGTGGTTGATGATCCTTTGTTGGCACAAGCACACCGGTGTGTTCTAATGAACACCCCTGAAATCCAAATATAGATCGAGTAAGTTGTTAATTTTTCCAAAAAAATATTACTATTGTATTACAAGATTACTATACTAGTTTTTAAATCTTAATATGGTCTCACTGTAGAGAGCATATGCATTATTTAACATCAAGAAACCCCTATAAGGCAAAACAAAAATTTGTGGTTGCAAAATGAACACATACGTACATTTTCTAGTTGGTTACAAGCAAAGGTCAGAATTAGTTAACTAAATACAATATAGGATATAAAATTTAACAAGATTTTTCTACATGTAACTAATTACTATACTTGTTAATTTAAATTATAGGTAGCACATGATAAAGCAAATAATGTGCTGATTGACGAAATAATGTAGTGGTTGGCAAACAAACCACGCTCAAGCTGAAATATAAGTGTGCAACCCAAGAGGGGGGTGAATTGGAAATTTAAAAATTATCCTAGCAAATCCACACAACAAGCAATCTAATGTCTTAACAATAATTGAAAACAATAAGTTCAATAATAGCACAATAATTAAAGAGTAAGGGAGAAGAGAAACAAACACACGAATTTTTACGTGGTTCGGCAATCCCCGCCTACGTCCACGCCTCCAAGCGATCCAAGCTCGAGAATTTCACTATCCAAGCCTTTCCAAGGCTTCAACGATTACAATTGACTTCGAGGTGTCAATAAACCTTTACAACAAAGAGATTATCTCTCAATCTCTTCACTCAAGTGTCTCACACACTCAAACTCTTACAAATGAATTGAAGAAATGAAAGTTACAATCAAACTCACTCAATGAGTAGATATTCAAAGATGAAGAACAATGAATGATTCAATGATTTGTGTTTTGCAAGTTGTAAGCTCAAGATATCACGTATGCTTTTTGTTTTTGCTTGTTAGAGAACTTCAAAATGAGTTGGATTTGAGTTCTTATAGTTTGAGCTCAAAAACTAGCCGTTACTCACATACCAGGCGTATCCGGTTTGCCGTTTATGGAATCCAGTAAGCCGGATTTATGTTACCGTTAAGGAAAAATTCAAAATTTTGCCTAACTGGCTTGCCGGATTTGGAATCCAGTAAGCCGTTTTCGTTCTGGATGCTTACTGCCCCGTATCCGGTTTTTCAGTTTTTGATATCCGGTAAGCCACTTGGTACAGTAACTTGCTACAGTGAAATTTTTCCCATATTTTCAGTTTGATCCCAAAACTTTATAAAATTATAGTATGGCCCAAAAGGTTATGAGACTTTGCAAATAGGTTCAATTTCAGAATTTCTAAGTAATGTTTCGTTAATTCCAAAACTTTCTGAAATTATGATTTTGCCCAAACTTTGTGAAATTACAAAATGACCCAAAAATATTTAAATAGTTTCAAATAGGTCCAAATCCGAAATTTAAAGCATTATCAAAGATTTTGAAATTACTTTCATTTTAGTCCAAAATGCCTTAATTCCATAACATCATTTTCTTATTATAAAAGCACAATTCATAAATCTTTACTTAATAAATACATGTGGTTTGTTATCATCAAAATCAATATTTATAGCCATATAGGCTAACAATCTCCCCCTTTTTTATGATGACAAAGCACATTCAAAATTTAATCTTGTTATGAAAAAGCTCCCCCTTAATCAATGCAAGTTAAAAAATGATTTGAAAATTGTTTGACTAAAAACTCCCCCTGCATACATGCTCCCCCCAGATATATGCATATTTTCATAACACTTATTAAATCATTCTCCCCCTTCATCATAAAAAAGAATAAAATCTCCCCCTATCAATCATCAAAATAGCAACACAAGCACATTAGTAAAAAAAAAATCCATAAGCATAAAGAAATCCATATAATCCATAATGATCAACCAAAACAAATCCATAACATCAAACATAAATAGTCACAACAAATCCATATCATCCAAAACAAAGACATAAACCGAAAACCATAATAACCATCCATAGATTCGAAAATAAACGAACACACAATGCAGTAAATGAAATGTAGATGTGTCCAAGTACGAGCATAAGAACGGATGGGGATAAGGATTTATGGATTGATTTGCATCAAAAGCGAGTAGAAAAGGTGGATTTGGGAGTGAAAAATGAGAGAGAAAACGACTTCTAGTGAGAGAACAAGAAACGGTTTGCCGAAAGAGGAGAAGATGATGAACAACAAAAATAAACCACGAATCCGGCTTGCCGGATTTACTAACCGGCTTGCTGGTTAATGGGCAGCAACTCACAATTCTACAAACGGCTTGCCGGTTAGCTCGGGAAACAAGAAATCCGGAACTCCGGTTCTTGGGCAGAAACTTGAAAGCCGAAAACGGCTTTCCGAAAAAGAAATCTGGTAGACCGAATATGGACCCGAGAGCTATAACCATGAATTCGGCTTGCCGGTTTCCTTAACCGGCTGGCCGGTTTTGAGATCCTTCAAAAACAATCAGTTTTTCGGATGTCTTGAACCGGAAATCCGGTTTTGTTCCAGCAAAGCATGCACGCGAATTCGGTTTTCCGGTTTAGATAACCGGTAGACCGGTTATGAGGCAGAGATGAAGCTTAGCAAATCCGGTTATCCGAATGTTGTCCCGAGAGCAACCAAAGCTAATCCGGTTATCCGAATTGAGAATCCGGTTATCTGGAATTTGTCCCGAGAGAAATCAATAAGGAAAAATAATTTTCCGGATGAATGGAAAGTGAATATTTGCTAGCTCTTATACTTGTACTACACACACCATTTTATTTCCGGCCTTAAAAATTGATTAATTTTAAATCATTTTGAGAATTAAAATTTTTCAATAAGCCATTTAATGCATGAAACACAAAATCATAAAATCATAAATTTACAAGCATATCAAGTTATCTAATTCATAAAGCATAAATCCATATGATAACAAACATATCAAGCCATGTAGTAAAACATGAATTAAGATTCAACATTCATCATTCCATGCTCATGTCTTATCTTTATAAAATGCTCTTCTCTAAGAGGTTTTGTAAAGATATCCGCAAGCTGATTTTTAGTAGAAACAAATTTGATTACAACATCTCCTTTTTGAACATGATCTCTAAGGAAATGATGTCTAATTTCTATATGCTTAGTCCTAGAATGTTGAATGGGATTCTTGGAAAGATTTATAGCACTAGTATTGTCACATAAGATAGGAATTTGATCAAGCTTAATACCATAGTCTCTAAGGGTTTGTTTCATCCAAAGAATTTGTGCACAACAACTACCTGCGACAATATATTCTGCCTCGGTGGTTGAAAGCGCAACCGAGTTTTGTTTCTTACTAAACCAAGAGACAAGAGAATGACCTAGAAAGTGACATGTTCCACTCGTACTTTTTCTATCAACCTTATACCCAGCAAAATCGGCATCCGAATAACAAGTTAAATCAATATGAGTTCCTCTAGGATACCAAAGGCCAAGATTAATGGTGCCAATTAAATATCGAAAAATGCGTTTGACAGCAAGCATGTGAGACTCTTTAGGACAAGATTGAAATCTAGCACACAAGCATACACTAAACATAATATCAGGCCTACTAGCAATCAAGTAGAGTAAGGATCCGATCATACCTTGATAAGTCTTGATATCAACTTCCTTACCTTTCTCATCTTTGTCTAGCTTGATGGTAGTACTCATAGGAGTGCTTTTTGCCGTTCCATTATCATAGCCAAATCTTTTGAGTAGATCTTTCACGTACTTGGCTTGGTTTATGAAAATTCCTTCCTCGTTTTGTTTGATTTGAAGTCCAAGGAAGTACTTCAACTCTCCTATCATACTCATCTCAAACTCTTTACTCATACATGATGAAAAATCTTTACATAACAACTCATTAGTAGAACCAAAAATAATATCATCAACATAAATTTGAACAATAAGTATATCATACCAAGCTCTAGGAGCTTGTTTTAAACCATACAAAGCCTTGGATAACTTATACACATGATCTGGAAATTTTTCATTTTCAAAACCAGGAGGTTGTTTCACATAAACTTCCTCCATAATGTATCCATTTAAGAAAGCACTCTTGACATCCATTTGATACAAAATAAAGTCCTTATGACATGCATATGCTAACAACATCCTAATGGATTCTAGCCTTGCTACAGGTGCAAAAGTCTCATCAAAATCAATTCCTTCTTCTTGGTTGTAACCTTGAGTCACTAATCTAGCTTTATTTCTTACAACCACCCCGGATTCATCCATTTTGTTTCTAAATACCCATTTAGTACCTCTAATGGATTGATGTTCCGGATTAGGAACTAACTCCCATACATTATTTCTCTCAAATTGATTCAACTCCTCTTGCATCGCCATAATCCAAGATTCATCATTTTCCGCATCCGCAAAGGATTTTGGTTCAATTTGAGAAATAAATGCAGCATGCTCACATGTGTTCCTAAGAGATGATCTAGTGGTAACACCTCGTGAGGGATCTCCTAAAATTACATCCTTAGGGTGAGAAAATACATACCTCCACTCCTTGGGGAGTGTTTGTGAAGTACCTTCATTTTGCTCTGCATTTGTTTCCTCATGATGTTCTTCTTGAATTCCATGTGGCGCGTCTTCTTGGTTGTCATTCGATGCTTCTTCTTGTTGTTCTTCTTCTGCATTATCATCAACAACAACTTTCTCCGTAGAGGAGGGGTTAGACTCATCAAATGTAACATGCATAGATTCTTCCACAACTAAAGTTTTTTTGTTATAAACTCTATAAGCTTTGCTTGAATTTGAATAACCAAGAAAGATACCAACATCAGATTTTGGATCAAATTTACCAAGATTATCTTTTGTGTTCAAAACAAAACATTTGCATCCAAAAACTTTAAAATAACCAATGTTGGGTTTTATATCTTTCCAAAGCTCATATGGAGTTTTATTAAGATTAGGTCTAATCAACACCCGATTTAAAACATAACAAGCGGTGTTGACAGCTTCGGCCCAAAAATACTTAGGCAAAGAGTTTTCATTCAACATGGTCCTAGCCATTTCTTGAATAGACCTATTCTTTCTCTCTACTACTCTATTTTGTTGTGGAGTCCTAGGTGATGAAAATTGATGTTCAATGCCAAGGTCATTACAAAAATTTTCAAATGCATGATTTTCAAATTCTCCACCATGATCACTTCTAATACAAGTAATAGAATAACCTTTTCATTTTGAACCTTTTTATAGAAAATTCGAAATACATCAATGGCATCATCCTTATTCGCTAAGAACAATACCCATGTGTATCTAGAATAATCATCCATAATTACAAATGCATAATATTTGCCATTTAAACTAGCATACCTAGAAGGTCCAAACAAATCTATATGAAGCATTGAAGTGGTTTTGAAGTAGAGACATGATTCTTGCTTTTGAAGGAAGTTTTGATTTGTTTTCCAAATTGGCAAGCTTCACAGATTCTATCTTTTTGAAAACTGATTTTTGGAAGACCTTTAACTAAATCATTTTTCACGATTTTTGAAATTAAATCCATGCTTGCATGACCTAATCTTCTATGCCACAACCAACCATCATCATGCAATGCGAAGAGACATTTTTCATGTATAGATGCACAATCTATATTAATGGTATAGACATTAACACATCTATTTCCTACAAACAAGACTTTCCCATCACATGCATTCTCAATAACACATTTTGATTCATCAAAGATAACTCTATATCCTTTATCACATAATTGACTAATACTAAGCAAATTGTGTTTCAAGTTTTCAACCAAACATACATTCTCAATGAGAGTAGAGGATACATTACCGACATTTCCAATTCCAATGATTTTTCCTTTTGAATTATCCCCAAACGATACATCTCCACCATTTTCGATCTTGGTAAAGCTTGAAAACCAAGAATAATTCCCTGTCATGTGTCTTGAACAACCGCTGTCCAAGTACCACTTATTCTTCTTCTTCTTTGAGCCCTGTAGAAAAAATCTCAAGTTTTAGGTACCCAAACCTTTTTGGGTCCTTGAGAGTTAGCAATGGTTCCTTTCGGAACCCAAACACATTTCATACCATAATATGCATTTCTCTTCACTGCACATCTATTTTTCATATGACCATCTTGATTGCAATAATGACATACAATTTGATTGTTAATAGATGTATTCTTCACAAAATAACTCTTGTAAAATTTTTGTTTCAAATTAGGTTTATAACCTATGCCACTTTTGTCAAATACACATTTTTGTGAGTTTAGCAAGTTGTCCAACATCTTTTGCGCATTTGTGAATTTTAGCACGATTTCATTTAGTTCATTACTCTTCTTTCTAAGCATTTCATTCTCATTTTTCAAGTCATTCATGTGTGACTCTAAGTGCCCATGTGAAGTGCTAGAATTCTCAAATAATGCAATACTATCATGCAATGTTTTTTTTTTCTATTTCTAGGCATGTGATCTTTGCACTAAATGAATCATTTTCATTCTTAAGCTCTATCATTTCTTTTTAAGACATATATTCTTTTTACCAATCTTCATTAGCTCATCATGCAAATCCTTAAAAGCATCATGCAATTCATCATATGTAGGAAGAATACTTACCTCATCAAGTTCATCACATGATTCTTCCCCAACGGCCATGAGAGCTAAGTTTGTCATTTCTTGTTGCTCATCCTCATCACTTGTTTCCTCATCGCTATCATCCCATGTGGCCACCATAGCTTTCTTCTTGAGTTTGTTGAGAAGAGGACATTCCGGTCGTATGTGTCCGGGCTTCTTGCATTCATAACAAGTGATTGGCTCATTCTTCTCCTTCTTATTCTTGTAGCCTCTGAACTTTCTCTGCTCATTATTCTTCTTGTAAAATTTTCTGAATCTTCTAGCCAACATAGCCAACTCCTCATCATCCATTTCGCTTTCCTCATCACTCTCACGTTTTGAAGCCTTGAGAGCAATGTTTTTCTTCTTTTCCTCATGCCCTTTTTCAGCTGCCAAATCTTCTTCATATGAAATGAGAGAGCCAATTAAATCATCAATAGGTAACACATTTAAATCCTTGGCTTCCTCAATGGCAGTCCTTTTTGGTCTCCATTCCTTAGGTAGAGACCTAATGATTTTCTTGACTTTTTTGCTATTTGAAAAAGTCTTTCCTAGGGCTCCTAGAGTGTTCACTATGTCCGTGAATCTAGTATACATAGAGTACACATTTTCATTTTGTTCCATTTGGAACAATTCATATTGTCGAGTGTACCTACTTATTTTAGATTCTTTCACTTGGTTCGTACCTTCATAGACAACCTCAAGTTTATGCCAAATTTCATTAGCACTTTCGCAACTAGACACTCTATGAAACTCTTTCTTATCTAGTGCACAAAATTTAAGGCATTCATGGCCTTGGAATTTAGAGAAGCTTTTCTCTTTTTGAATTCATTCCAATCCCGTGAAGGTTTTGGAATATCTTCTCCTACTTCGTTTTTAGTTAAAGGCATGAATGGACCATCATTAACAATTTCCCAAATCTCATAATCTAAGGCTTGCAAGTAAATTCTCATCATAGTTTTCCAATATGGGTAATCGTTTCCATCAAAGTAAGGTGGTCTAGTGGTGGACTGCCCTTCCCTAAATGTGGAATCATTTTAAGTTGCCATTGATCTTTAACTCTAGATGGTTAAATCTAAATAAGAGCACCTCGTTCTGATACCAAATGAAATATAAGTGTGCAACCCAAGAGGGGGGTGAATTGGAAATTTAAAAATTATCCTAGCAAATCCACACAACAAGCAATCTAATGTCTTAACAATAATTGAAAACAATAAGTTCAATAATAGCAAAATAATTAAAGAGCAAAGGAGAAGAGAAACAAACACACGAATTTTTACGTGGTTCGGCAATCCTCGCCTACGTCCACGCCTCCAAGCAATCCAAGCTCGAGGATTTCACTATCCAAGCCTTTCCAAGGCTTCAACGATTACAATTGACTTCGAGGTGTCAATAAACCTTTACAACAAAGAGATTATCTCCCAATCTCTTCACTCAAGTGTCTCACACACTCAAACTCTTACAAATGAATTGAAGAAATGAAAGTTACAATCAAACTCACTCAATGAGTAGATATTCAAAGATGAAGAACAATGAATGATTCAATGATTTATGTTTTGCAAGTTGTAAGCTCAAGATATCACGTGTGCTTTTTGTTTTTGCTTGTTAGAGAACTTCAAAATGAGTTGGATTTGAGTTCTTATAGTTTGAGCTCGAAAACTAGCCGTTACTCACATTCCAGGCGTATCCGGTTTGCCGTTTATGGAATCCGGTAAGCCGAATTTATGTTACCGTTAAGGCAAAATTCAAAATTTTACCTAACCGGCTTGCCAGATTTGGAATCTGATAAGCCGTTTTCGTTCTGGATGCTTACTGCCCCGTATCTGATTTTTCAGTTTTTGATATCCGGTAAGCCGCTTGCTACAGTAACCTGCTACAGTGAAATGTTTCCCATATTTTTAGTTTGACCCCAAAACTTTATAAAACTGTAGTATGGCCCAAAATGTTATGAGACTTTGCAAATAGGTCCAATTTCAGAATTTCTAAGTAATGTTTCGTTAATCCCAAAACTTTTTGAAATTATGATTTTGCCCAAACTTTGTGAAATTAAAAAATGGCCCAAAAATATTTAAATAGTTTCAAATAGGTCCAAATCCGAAATTTAAAGCACTATCAAAGATTTTGAAATTACGTTCATTTTAGTCCAAAATGCCTTAATTCCATAACATCATTTTCTTATTATAAAAGCACAATTCATAAATCTTTACTTAATAAATACATGTAGTTTGTTATCATCAAAATCAAAATTTATAGCCATATAGGCTAACACAAGCGTGGTGACCTTCTCTGGCTATAAGATCAATGGCTTCAATTTTACAACGAGGGACCGGGACAATAATCGTGTGACCCAAAATAGTGGTGTTAGGGTTGTCGCTAACACTCTACAAATTTCAAGCTGAAAAGATAAAAGTCCTCATTCTGGAGACATGACGTTTTATGGAGTCATTGATGAGATTTGGCAGCTTGATTATCTAATGGTTAAAAAAACACTTTTCAAGTGTGATTGGGTAGATGATAGAGGGGTTTGCACTGACAATTTAGGTTTCACTGTAGTTGATTTAAATTGCTTTATTCTAGCTTGTCATGCAAAGTAAGTATTTTATGTAAAGGATCAGCTAGATAATAATAAATCAATAGTTTGTTCAGTGACTGACAAAGCTTATAAGTTAAATGGGGAAAGATGTGAAGACATGGATGTATTTTCTTCATTATCTAACAAACTTCCAGTATGTGAGTTGGATGAGAAAGATGACAAAGGAATTTATGACAGAAAAGATTGTGATGCTATTCCAATAGATATTGATTTAGAAAATCAGTGAATGCATTATTGTAGCTAGTTTCCAGCTCCAATTTTCACAGTTTTCCAGTAAGTGATTTATTTATTTCATTATATGCTATTACTCTTGTATTAAATTATTAATCTAAATGATGTACTTATTTATGTTAATCATTTTCAGGATTGTAGGAAATGGCTGAAGGTGTTGATTTCACTCTTCCGAAGCTCGAGGGAAGACCAAGGAGAAGAAAACAAACAAAAAAAAAGGCTTGCAAAAAGAAGAAGTTATTCATGAAGCTGTAATTAAGTACAATTCTTATGGTGTTCCAGTTGGAAAGGGAAGAAATGATCTTAGGAGTTACATTGGAGTCATTGTATGTGAAACAATTTCAATTTTACTTGATGATTGGAGGCGTGTGCCACTGATGATGAAGGAAACTTTGTGGCTTCATTTTTAGGTTTTATTTACTTGTTTCATAATATGTTTAAAGATTTTATATAACTTCCAGATTTTTTTAAAGCTGTTTCTAATCCATGTTATTGGTTTATAGAAAAAATTCAAATTGAGCTTGAAATGCAAAACCCAAGTGTTAAAGTGGATGGGGGTTGCATCAAGAAACTTTCGAAGTGAACTGGCAACTAAATTCGTTCTACCTAACAAAGATGATCGAAAGTCACTAAGGTTGCCTCGTATTGAATATCCGAGCATTAAAAAAGAAGATTGAAAACTTTTTGCTGACAAAGTTTTGTCTTAACAATTTCAGGTGTGTTGTTTGTTAATATTACCTGATTTATTTGTTGCTAGTTACTAATAATCAGTGGTAACCTTTTGTTCTTCGTCGTACTGTTTGTGCAGGAAAAACATAAGAAGGCAAAAGACAAAAGAGCAAAGAATGTCTACAACCATCGCTTGGGTCACACAGGATATGGTGGCATGTTGTATAGAAAAGTATGTGTACTAAATAATCTAATATGTGTAGCAAGTAATCTAATACATATAATTTAATAGAATCAATTATTTATGTTTTATGTCACCTTGTAACAGAAAAAGGAGAGTGGAGTTTCTGAGCAGGAGATTGACCGTAGTGAAGCTTGGTTAATGGCACGAGCAGACCGAGATGGCAAATATTCTGATGTGATGCCAATTGTTGAGAAAATAGTAAGTCACTTGTATACTTAATTCTTATGAATTTTCTTTATAACGTGTGTGTGTGTGTGGGTAGATATTTACGTACTTATATAATGCTTTTTGTATTAATTGTATGGTAACATTTACAAGTGACAGAAGCTCAGTAATACTTTATCAGAACTTATTTCTTCGCATATAAAAAGGTTAAAACTTGTGTGCATGTGTGTTTGTATGTGTAATGAAAGAGATGTCCAGGAGATTAAGCGCTTGTGTGAGGTGCTGTCTTGTAATATTTTCTGTAGTTTCAATTTGAACTGTTTATGGACTTGCTCTGTGTTGAAGATTCAAGAAGGATATTAGTTTAGTTTAGCTGATGTCTTGTACTCGTAATTGCAGATATACAATTTTTTTTTAGAATAAGCTAAAGAGCCAAGTTGAACAAGGAACATTCCAATCATAAGGGTCACATGACATTCTAGGTCAAGCTCTTCAGAAGCAGCCAAATGGAAGCAGGGTGCAAGCAGTGGGACAATTCATTACCCCATCTATGTACTTTCATGTTCCTGATGCCACTGAGTTAGCAAGAGAAAGAAAGATGTATCAAGAGAGTTTCCAATTCATGTCTGCTCAACTAAAACGCACGAATGCAAGGTTAAATGCGTACAGCAATACTGAAGTTGGAAGTTCTAACTTTCCTTAGCCCAAAACTTCCATTGGTGTTCAGATTGACAATGATGAACAATCCCCTAAAACTCTTGGAAAACAAAAGGTTAGTAGATGGCCTGTTACATGTCATTATTTTATTTCTACTGTATATGCATGTATTACTACTAATGGCATGTATTTTGACTATTGGATAGGCTGATTTCCCATCGGGTAAGTCGACTCTAAAATCTGTGAAGAGTAAAATGAAGGACACTCCCACCATAATTTCCTAACCAACTCCTCAACAAACTCCTAAAAAAGTAGAGTGTGAAATTACTTCAAAGCCCACACCGAGAAGATCTCCTAGACTAACTCCTAAAGTACTAGATGTGCAGTTCTCCTGTCATGACAAAGTACCCAAAAAAGAACCACTAGTCATCAGACTAGCAGAAGTATCAAAAAAAAAACCACTGGTCATCAGACCAGCAACAAAAGACCTCAAGGTACGTGTGAAGAATACACGGGCAACAGAACAATCAAGAAAGAATGATAGGAGTGAATATATGAACATGTTTACCATGTTTATCGAGAATTCTTTACCTCGGTTGATCAAGATTTCGCATGACACAGCAACCTTTGGTGAAATTTTGAAAACACACTTGGACAAAATGATTTGTGCTGAAATCATCGAGTTTAAAGAGATCTCAAACTGCATTATTAACATATGGATCAAGTACGGTAAATCATTGCTTATTTTTTAGTAAACTTGGAGCTATTCTTTTGTTTCCTTTATTCAAACTTACTTCGTTATATATGTTTGTTTCTTCTTAGACACTTGGATGAGGAGATAGAGAGCAATGGAAGTACTAAGCCGGTTCAGTTTGGGCTTTTTAAGAAGCTATATACAAGGGCCAGCTTCAAAGACAGAACTCAATACATTTCAAAACTTTTAGGCTTGGCAGAATTGGGACAAGTCATCGTATTCCCATATAACCCTGGGTATAACCTTTTTTATTTGCTAGCCATATTCTTTATTTAGTAGATTAATCACGAAGTTAAAAACTTTTACTTGTAATTTATGTGTGAGAACAATTTTTACTTTGTTTAGTGGCCATTGGGTGTTATTGGCAATTGACATGGTGAGACGTATGTTGTGCAAATTTTATTGAACTCGCAAATGCACGAATCTATTGTAATATAGATCAATGGTGACAAGTGTCGATCCCACGAGGAGGTGGATTTTAATTGTGGGTAGAATTAATTTTGTAAATGGGTGATTGGATTTGTGGTGAAAATGATTTGGAATATGCTAAAACTTAAATTAAAATGGCGAGAATAAATTGAAGAGAATTCTATTGAAATGACGTACTTGGGTATCTGGATCTGTATCAACATGCACCATGGGCTAAATATTCCTTATTAATGCCAATTAAATCATGAGGGGGGAATCCACACCTCATGAACCACGCTCTAATCAATATGGTGCTAAGGGCTTATCGTGCCAAATAATAATAACCTTGTACTAGAGAGCCGGTGTAACCAATGCGGTATCTAGACAAGATTATTATTATTTGTCGACGAAAAGTCAAATCATCCACAAAAATTACAGGGGAAAAGAATAATAACACGGTTTGACCACGTGGATGAATAGTAATACGGTTTGACCCGGGTTGAACAGTAACGCGGTTTGGTTGAAAATAATCCTGTGTGATGCATGTACCGTACGCGAGATTTTTGGTCCACTGATATGCTGCCACGTCACTATCAACAGTACATAAGAATTTTAGTCCAACAGGATCGTGACGCCTCATCAGTCAATGCCACATCATCGGTCAATGCCACGTCATCGTCCGTCTATGTGAACAGTAACGTATACAGTACCGTACACGTGAATAGTATCGTATATGTGAACAGTGCCATTTTTCCTTTTATGCTCCTCCTAAGGTTTTCGACCGTCCTGAGTTCAAAAGTGATGTCCGTTTTGCCATCTGATCTCTCGTTTATTGTGAAATGACTATGATGCCCCTAAAATACATAAAATACCTAATTAAAATAAAACAAACAGAATTAAATCAAAAGAAAGTTAAATTCATAAAAGTAAAGGTGTTAGTAAAACTTGTAGTGTAAAATGACGATTTTCTCCTTTATAAATATACATTTTCTAACACTCAACACACACCCCAACCAGCTTATTGCTAGTCCCTAGCAAATAAAGCGAAAACAAAATTCAAAACCAAAATGATTTTTTTTATTATTTAGAAACACTCGTGTTTATTCAATCAGATTAATGATAGCAATCAAATAAAAGTATAAGCATTATTTCCAGTCTAAAGCAACATCACACCCACATCAACCATCCACGTGAATCAGGCCAGTAGACTTTCTTATAGCTACTTTCAAGAATGACATGTCAAACCCCAAAATCTCATTGGAAGTAGTGACACTCTCACAAAGAAATTAAACCCAATAAAAATAGTCACTCCAATGAATGGTAATTGAGAGAAAATAATAAAGAAGTGATATCACATGCTCTCACCAAGATGAAATAAATATGCCCTCAGTTTAGAAATAATACGATCTCAAGTCAAATAAAAAAAATGTTAGTCAACCCAATTTATTTATTTTTTATATGCACCACTACATCTTTTCAGCCCATATAACTAACTTCTACTTCAGACTATAGTTCCCTAAAATCAAGAAAGACTTTTATTAGGATGTAATGTAGGTTAGGGACATGGCTAACAAAGAAGGGAAATAAGGAAAATAAAATGTATGTTTGAGAAAAATGTAGAGAATTTTTTTTTTTTTGTGGAAGTTGCAAGGTGGATTTCACCTATTACTGTTATTATTATTATTTTTTCTTTTTTTTAAACAATTTTTTTTTTGCTTTTGCTTGGCACAACGTCACTAAATAAAATAATTATTTACATTTTTCTCAAACATGAATAGGTGATGGAACTTATAAAACATTGGATAATACTCCAAATCGGAGTGGGTCAAGATGATAAGTTTGACAAAGAAAAGTTTTTTTTTTTTTAAAGGCTCAAAAGGGTTAACTATGGATATTTGATAAAAGGGATGGCTAGAAAGGCTCAAACGGATCAAAGATGGCATTTCCATCGTCTTTTAGGGCTCTAAATAATCTTCCATATCTACTAGTTAGATGGGCTTCCAAATGTAGCAACACACATTTTTTTCTTTTTTTTTTTTTACAATTTTTTTTTTAGGGTTAACTCAAAAGAAATCTAGAGATCGTGTATAAAATAGTAAACTGCTAAGCTGTATAAAGAATGGGCAAAAGGGTTACTCTCCAAGAAAAATGATAGGCTCAAAAACTCACTTGGCACTTATTTATGACATGTTCATTCCTTCAAGCAACTCATATTTGTCTCCGACATCAACATGTAGAGTAGCAAACATAATGTAACATCACTTAAGACCAAAGATAATACAAATACGAAAATTTGAAATTAATCATGTCATCTAATGTTAAAACAAATCACACAATTTTTTTTTAAACAACATTCTACCCCCCAACCTATTATAAACATGAAAGGAAAATATGCATGCAGAAATGTGAAAATGATGCATAAAAACTAATTAGAAAAGTTACACTTAAAATGATAGAAAACGAAAATTGTTTTTTTTTTTTTACTTAGAAGATGCGTTTCTAGAGGCACTACACTCCATATTCAGCCATCTTCGACTCAAAAATTTGAAAATATATATTTATAAGGAGAAATTAAAAAGAAGAGGAAAAAATGAACATCAAAACATAATAAAGAAAAAGAAAATGTCTGAATTTTTTTTTGTTTTTTAATTTTTTTTTAAACGATGAAGATACGTTTCTAGAGTCACTACACTCTATAGTCAGCCATCTTCAACACAAAAAGTTAGCAACAGTTAGTTTCTACAACAAAAAATTAGTAAAAACTTAACCAAAATTCTACAATTGTCGACTATTCCCTCCCCCCAACCAGAACGAAACATTGTCCTCAATGTTTGAAAGGAAAGAAATAGAGTTTAGAAGACATCACCTGGGTGGTGCAACACAGAAGAAAATATTTACAAGCGGAGAGTTAAATCTAATTTGTACTTCTTACTGCGGCTACTGTTACTATCATTATTTGGGCGCTCCAACACAAAGGTCCAGGGGTCTGGCTTCGGTTTATAAGCTTGTAACAGATCAAGTAGCTCATTAGCAGTGTGAGCACAAATAAAAAGTTTTTTTCACATTAGAAGGAATGAAATAGTTTTTTATTGCATGGTTAAGAAATGCGATAAAGCCATTATAAAAGTTATTGACATTTAACAAACCGATGGGTTTCTAGTGAATGTGCAGATGGGCTCAAGATGCTAGTGTGATAAATGCCTCTAGTGTTGCAAGATCTCCTGGAAGGAAAATAAAAGCATCAGCATTATTAAGCATTTCAGTTATTCTTTCTTGCATACCTGAGACGACTAACTCTTCTCCAGTTGATGAGTCAGACGAACTGCCCAATGGTTTTAGGACTCTATGCCTAACACTTAACTTCCTCTTATAAAAGCTGCTTTTGAGACCATTTTTGATAACCCTCGGTTACCTCCTCCATACACCAAGTGTAATTTTCTCGCTGCTATGATTCGACCAAGATCTATGGCTGCCTCCACGAACTCTTTATGTTTGCCATAGTTAAATCCAGAAAGCACACAAATGTTCTTGAATTGTCTATTGGGAGTAGCTGCCATTGTGATACTTCTCAAAAACAATTTGTGAGTGCTTGACAAAAAAGAAATCACATGTAAGAATCTTGGTGACAGTGGATCACAGTTGTGAATGAGGTAACATGTCAGTGTCAAATAACGCGTGAAGCACATGGCTCGCGAGTCAAAAAGGAAACAGTAAAAAGAAAAAAGCAAACAGTAATAAAATTATTAAAGACAATAATGCAAACAATAAAACAATAGTGAAATAAAATAACAGTAAAGTAAAAGGATATTTACAGGTAGTTGCGACTGTGGCTCACATCTTCCTCTGGTTTTACTTCCAGAAACGGCTTGAACGCCCTCTATGGGTCGAGGATGGGCTTCCCATATAGTTTTCTTATAAACTGGCAAACAAGGTCATTTATAGTCAGATTCCCGAGACTATATCGTGCATGCTCTTTCTGGAATAATGGCCATAACTGGAGAATCGCTCCTTGCACATATCCACTGGGATGCGTTTCTAGAGACAGAAGGATATCATCCAATGACTTCTTATTCAAGCCATCCCTAATGAATTGAATCCTATCTTCCCTATTGTCAGACACCATTCCTAAAGAACATGGGTTTTTATCGCATCTCATTCAGGCACACTTATGACAAGCAACAGAAATTCTTTGAGCTCGTCGTTTTCTTGCATAATTTCCTTTACCACAACCAAGCATGTATGCAATAAATTTTGGAGGTAACTCACCTGCCAATCGTACTTTAGCCTTGATTAACCAACGGATGTCAGCAGGTATGTTATTCTTCATGAGTAATCGCATGCGTTTGGACCGAGCTTTATAGATCGTAAGGAGGGCATTCTAAGGAAGTGAAGGGAATCGCTTGTGAAGCTTCGCTAGAATCCTGTTTCTGTCCATACTTTCACCTCAGAATGTCAGTTATTATGGGAAACTGAAGTAACCGACTTGATTGTCACGGAGTACTGTTATCCGCCACTTTACCGGGGTAACTAACTAAAGCACACAAACAGAAAAACAAATCAAAACACACAAAGAAAATTAAAATCGTCCTCTTATTGAATTTACCTCAAGCTCCAACTGGATGTCGTAAACACTTCTCTCAATATCTCGGAGTTGGCTTTCTAGATTCTCAACATAGGCTACTAACTCTGGTGGTTGTAGAGCCCAAATGCGATCTGTTTTACAAAATTGAATCTGCTTTTTTAGATGAGTTTTGACACGTTGAAGTGGTTTAAGAATGTTCAGGAGGAACGGTCTAAGTATGGTACTCATGATTAACAATGACAAGAAAAAACTCAATGGTAAAACAAACAAATTTATGCAAAAATAATTTCAATTAGCAAAAGAATAATAAAAAGAAAGAAAGAAAAATCAAATCAACGGAAAGAAAAAAAAATCAATTCAAATCTGGTGGGTCACTCAAATTTATTTCGGTGTCTTCTCCATATGGTTGGTACTCTAGATATGGCTTTAATCTTTGACCATTAACTTTAAACGTGACACTGTTCTTTGGATCCTTATTTTCAATTGCCCCATGTCAAAAAACAGTATAAACAATAAAGGGACCAGACTATTGAGAGCGTAACTTACCTGGGAATAGGTGCAAGCGAGAATTGAATAAAAGCACTTTTTGACCTGGAGTGAAAGATTTTCTCATAATTTGCTTGTCGTGAAAGACTTTCATTCGTTGCTTGTAAATCTTGGCATTGTCGTATGCGTCATTGCGAATTTCTTCAAGTTCTGCCAGTTGTAATCTTCTTTCTGAGCTGGCTTGCTGCATGTCAAAGTTGAATTTCTTGATGGCCCAATACGTACGATGCTCGAGTTCCACAGGTAGGTGGCAAGCTTTTCCATACACTATCCTGTAGGGTGACATCCCAATCGAGGTCTTGAAAGCCGTTCTATATGCCCATAAGGCATCATCAAGTCTTAATGACCAATCTTTTCTGTCCGGCCTCACCGTCTTTTCTAATATGTGCTTTATTTCTCGATTGGAGATCTCAACTTGGCCACTGGTTTGCGGATGATATGGGGTCGCCACTTTGTGTGTGATTGAATACTTTGTCAAAAGCGCTTTGAATGCTTTATTACAAAAGTGGGCACCACCATCACTGATTATTGCTCGAGGGAATCCAAAGCGCGAAACAATGTTGCTTTTCAAAAATCCTATCACCACCTTGTGATCATTGGTTCTACATGGAATTGCTTCTACCCATTTCAATACGTAGTCAACAGCAACCAATATGTATTGATGGCCAAAAGAAGGGGGAAAGGGATCCATGAAGTTGATACCCCATACATAAAAAATCTCAACCACTAAAATTGGATTTAGTGGCATCATGTTCCTTCGTGTAATGCTCCCCATTCGTTGACACCTATCACATGAAGAACATAAAGTGTAAGCGTCTCGAAATATAGTTGGCCAATAGAAACCACATTGTAAAACTTTAGTCGCTGTTTTCTTAACACTGAAATGGCCTCCACAAGCTTGTTCATGGCACAATGAAAGAATATTCTGAATTTCATTTTCTGGGACACATCGTCTAACAATTTGATCTGCACAATACTTGAACAAATACGGGTCATCCCAAAAGAAATTCTTTATTTCTGCAAAGAATTTAGCCTTGTCTTGCTTGGTCCAATGCTCTGGAAGTTGACCTGTAACAAGATAATTAACTATATCAGCATACCAAGGTAATAATTCCACACTCATTAATTATTCATCTGGAAATGACTCATTCAATATTAATGGCTCTGTAATTGTGTCAAAATGGAGACGAGAGAGATGGTCCGCCACAACATTTTCTGTGCCTTTCTTATCTTTAAATTTCAAGTCAAATTCCTGCAAAAGTAACACCCAACGAATTAGTCTAGCTTTTGCATCTTTCTTTGTGAGAAGATATTTAAGAGCAGCATGATCTGTGAATACAATTATTTTACAACCAATGAGATAAGACCGAAAATTCTCTAATGCAAACACTATTGCTAGCATTTCTTTTTCAGTAGTTGAATAGTTCAACTGTGCATCATTCAATGTCATACTAGCATAGTAAATAACATGGGGAATTCGATCAACTCTTTGTCCTAATACTGCTCCTACTGCATAATCAGATGCATCACACATAAGATCAAATGGTAAGCTCCAGTTTGGGGGCTGAATGATGGGTGATGATGTCAACAACTGCTTTAGTTTTTCAAAGGCCACAAGACATGAATCATCAAAGATAAAAGGTACATCCTTAGCAAGTAAATTGCATAAGGGTCTAGAAACTTTGCTAAAATTTTTAATGAAACGTCTATAGAAACCAGCATGCCCAAGGAAAGATCTTACTTCTCTGACTGTTTTGGGTGGAGGAAGATTAGAAATGAGATCCACCTTGGCTTTGTCAACCTCAATACCTTTGCTTGAAATGATGTGACCGAGAACAATACCTTGTTTTACCATAAAATGACACTTCTCCCAATTTAAGACCAAATTCTTCTCGATACATCTCTGTAGAACTAGTGTTAGATGATGTAAACATTGATCAAACGAGTCACCAAAAACAGAAAAATCATCCATCAAGACTTCAAGGAATCGTTCAACCATATCAGAAAAAATGCTTAACATGCATCGTTGAAATGTAGCAGGTGCATTACATAATCCAAATGGCATCCTCCTATATGCAAAAGTGCCAAAAGGGCAAGTGAAAGTGGTTTTCTCTTGGTCTTTTGGTGCTATGGGAATCTGATTATATCCTGAGTAGCCATCTAAAAAGTAATAAAATTCATGGCCTGCTAATCTATCAAGCATTTGATCAATAAATGGTAAAGGAAAATGGTCTTCACGTGTGACAGAATTCAACTTTCTATAATCAATGCATACACGCCATCCTGTAGTTACTCTAGTTGGTATCAATTCATTATCAGCATTGGTAACTACTGTAACTCCTGACTTTTTAGGGACAACTTGTACAGGACTGACCCATGAACTATCAGAAATTGGGTAAATGATACCTGCATCTAATAGTTTAAGGACTTCAGTTCTAACAACTTCTTTCATATTAGGATTTAACCGACGTTGCATTTCCCTAGTAGATTTAGCATTTTCATCAAGATGAATGTGAAATACTAACTAGGCAACCCAAGAGGGGGGTGAATTGGGATTTTAAAAATTATCCTAGGCAAACCACACAACAATTTAATCTAATGCCTTAATAAATTCGAAAACAATAAATTCAATAAAAGCACAATAATAAATGAGTAGGGGAAGAGAAAGCAAACTCAAGGATTTTTACGTGGTTCGGCAATCCCCGCCTACGTCCACGTCTCCAAGCACACCGGGCTTGAGGATTCCACTAAGCAAGCCTCCAAGGCTTCAAACGCTTACAATTGACTTCCAAGGTGTCAATGGACCTTTACAACAAGAGATTATCCCCAATCTCTTAACCCAAGTGTATCCCAACACTTACAATCTTTTAACTTGATTTTACAAAAAAGATTACAAATGAATCTCTCTCACACAATGTGTTTGATCACAAGTGAAAGCTCAATGTGTGAATGAATAAGATGAATACAAAGATTTAAAGCTCAATGAAAGTTGTATTCTCAATATTTTGCTCAATGATGATCGTTGGAATTCTTCTTGTTTGAATTAGATTGAGCTTATTTATAGTTGGAGCTGAAAAACTAGCCGTTATAGACTGTCTGCTCGAAAACGGTTCGCCGTTAACCATTAACGGTTAACTGTTTAGGCTGGTCAAAGTTACCGTTGGGCCAATTTTCAAATAAACGGTTAGCCGTTTAGGCTTACCCTTTCGCCGTTAATTTCCAGACACCTGCAAAACAAATTTGGTTTAACCGTTCTTACTAAACGGTTCAAGGTTAGCAATCTGGAAATAATCGGTTAACCGTTTTCAGTAAACGGTTCACCGTTAGTTTCCAGAAGTTTCCAGAATCATCATTTTAACAATACTTTGCAGAACATGCTTTCTGGAAATTATCGGTTAGCCGTTTTTAAATAAACGGTTAGCCGTTGCTACAGTGATTGCTACAGTAACTTGCACAGTACACTATTTTCTAAAATTATATTTGGACCCCAAAACTTTACAAAACTATACTATAGCCCAAAACGTTATGAAACGTTGCAAATAGGTCCAATTTCAGAATTTCTAAGTAATGCTTTGTTAATCCCAAAACTTTCTGAAATTATGTTATAGCCCAAAATGCTATGACACTTTTCAAATAAGTCCACCAAAATTTCAAGCAATACTTGTTTATTTCAAAGTTTTCAAAATGCTTTCAATTAAACCATAAACTTTGAAAAATAACCAATTTCATAAAATCATTTTTCCATTAAATATGAAACATTTATAATGTGAAAATAATGATTTATTTAAAAAGAATAAAAAAAATCAATTTCATAAAATCATTTTTCCATTAAATATAAAACCTTTATAATGTAAAAATAATGATTTATTTAAAAAGAATATTAAATAATTTGGGCTTAAAAGATTAATCATTCTTAATCTTGTTTTTTATCATCAAAATCAATATTATGGAAACATATATGTTAACAATCTCCCCCTTTTTGATGATGACAAACATTTCATGTATTTAAATAATGATTCCACAAATTGCTCCCCCTAAATATAATCTTCTTTTACAATTTGCCAATTAGCTAAATTAACATATTTAAATACATGGATTTTTCTCCCCCTCATCATCAAAAAGAAAAACTTAATTGGCAAAGAAAAAAATAGCAAATTTTTATAAATTTGAAAAACATGTATTCTTCTCCCCCTTCATCATAAAAAATAAAACGTAAAGGAAAAGAATAAAAGTAGCAAATTTTTTACCCATGATGTCTGAATAGAAATTTCAACAAAATCTCCCCCTAACAACAAGCATCACCTCAAAAACAAGATTAGTAATATCACATCCAAATTATTATAGATCACGATAAAAGCCAACTCCATACACAAATAATCACACCAAAATATCATGAACCATTATTCCATTAATTACCAAATCAACAACTCATAACATGAAATTATCATATAAAACACCCATGTAATCAAATCGTCATATCTCAAAATTATCAAAATCATCATCATAATCAAATATCAATTATCAAAATAATTACTCAAAATGCATATTATTCAAAATCATATTGTATGCTCCCCCTAAATATATGGCCAATTTAAAATTTTAACCGAAATGATTTTATCCAAAAACATATAATATTTATCTCCCCTTTCATCATAAAAAAAAAAGAAAAGATAGATAGATGCAATCGAAACAAAATCATTAAAAATAATTCAATGAAGATATTACCCATTTTGTGCAAAAAAAAAAAAATCGACAAAGTCTCCCCTTTAAAAATGAACAAATCCTCAAATACACAATATGATTAAAAATATATAAGCTTCAACAATTATAACAAACCAATAACTCCATCAATTTATCAAGCAATGCACATACAATCATTAATCATCAAAATCAATATGAATTCCCCCAACACTTGTAACAATTAAATCCGATGATTCCATAATCATATATCAACCATTAAAAGAATGCTCAAAATGCATGTTATTTCCCCCAATTTACATCATTAAAATGATTTATTACTTTGTCTCCCCCTTTGGACAATAAAAATGTTTAAAAAGCATATTATCCAAAATAGAACAAGTAATAAGCTAAGCAAGGGAATGCAAAAGTCATAAGAGCATAATGTCAACAATTCAAGCTCTGTAATTACTAATCACATTTTAGAAATCAAGACAACTAAACTCATCAAAGATCTAATGTGACATTTTAATATAACTTACACTCTCATATGCGCCAAGATCTCAATGATCATGTATTTCTCCCCTTTTTGATATCATTTAAAGCAAGTAATCCATATTCGACAATACATCAATAAAGAACAAAAAATGCATCCATTCACCAATCATAGATCCCATAAGATCAAATTTCATCAAATACAATGGAATCATCAAAGCACAAACTTTATCATCAAAACTTAAGCAAAGCATAAGTACATAATGACAATGTATAAATCATCAAAATCAACATATGCCAATATATGGATCATCAAAATTAACATAACTATTAAGAAAAGCCATAATTATGAGTTAAATAACAAGTGATCAAATCCATACTTACATATATTTTTAAATGATGATCTAGTAATTACATCTTGTGATGGATCTTTCAAAATTAAGTCATTAGGGTGAGAAGAAACATACCTCCACTCTTTAGGGAGTGTTTGAGAAGTACCTTCATTTTACTCCGCGTGTTGCTCCTCTTGATTTTCAAGTGGTGTGTTCTTTTGGCTATCATTTGATAATCTTCTTGTAGCTTTTCATCTACATTATCATCAACAACAACTTTCTCCATAGAGGAAGAATTAGACTCATCAAATATAACATGTATAAATTCTTCCACAATCAAAGTTCTTTTGTCATACACTCTATAAATTTTGCTTGTGATTGAATAACCAAGAAAAATACCAACATCAAATTTTGGATCAAATTTGCCAAGATTATCTTTTGTGCTCAAAATAAAACATTTGCATCCAAAAAACTTTGCAATAACTAATGTTGGGTTTTCTATAATTCCAAAGCTCATAGAGAGTATTATTGAGATGAAGTCTAATCAATGTGGTCCTAGCCATTTTTTTTTTTAATAGACCTATTCTTTCTCTCTACAACTCCATTTTGTTGTGGAGTCCTAAGTGATGAAAATTTATGCTTAATGGAAAATCATTAAAAAAATCTCAAATGCATGATTTTCAAATTCTCCACCATGATCATTTATAATACAAGAAATAACATATAACTCATCTATCATGCATATACCTCACACAATCATGAAATATGTAAGTATTCAAAGATTGAGAATTAAAGCATATCACTTATTTTTCATGCTTAGGCATTAAATAATCATTAAAATCAAAACAAATTCATCATGATGAGTGTTGTGCAAATTTTAATGTACTCGCAAGCGCACGAATCTGTTGTAGTATAGATTAATGGTGACGAGTGTCGATCCCACGAGGAGGTGGATTTTAATTGTGTAGAATTAATTTTGTGAATGGGTGATTGGATTTGTGGTGGAAATAATTGGAATATGCTAAAACTTAAATTAAAATGGAGAGAATAAATTCTAAAATTAGTATTGAAATGGTGAGAATAAATTGAAGAGAATTCTATTGAAATGACGTACTTGGGTATCTGGATCCGTATCAACATGCATCATGGGCTAAATATTCCTTATTAATGCCAATTAAATCATGAGGGGGGAATCCATACCTCATGAACCACGCTCTAATCAATATGGTGCTAAGGGCTTATCGTGCCAAATAATAATAACCTTGTACTAGAGGGCCGGTGAAACCAAGGCGGTACTAGACAAGATTAGTATTATTTGTCGACGAGAAGTCAAAACATCCACAAAAATTAGAGGGGAAGAGAAAATAAATTTACCAAATTAAGCCCATGACACATGTTGAGACTTCACCTTCAACCCAAGCTTGAAAGAAAATTAGCCACTCATAATTGAACTAGGGGCAAAATGGGAATTTATTAAAATACGAAGAAAATACAAGATGGAGAAGGAATTACAGAAAATGGATCCCAAAAATAGATTCAGAGATATCAAATTAGGGGGGGGAGGCCCCCTTTTTATAGATACATGGAGTAAATCATGGCCATCGGATTAAAAATAGTTTGGACGCTCAGGATTGCGCCACATCATCAGTCAACAGTCCACGGTTTGACCACGCGGATGAACAGTAACACGGTTTGACCCGACTTTGAACAGTAACGCGGTTTGACCCGGATGAACAGTAACGCGGTTTGGTTGAAAATAATCCTGTGTGATGCATGCACCGTACGCGAGATTTTTCGTCCACTGATATGCTGCCACGTCACCATCAACAGTACATAAGAATTTTAGTCCAACAGGATCGTGACACCTCATCAGTCAATGCCACATCATCGGTCAATGCCACGTCATCATCCGTCTATGTGAACAGTGTCGTGAACAGTAACGTATACAGTATCGTACACGTGAATAGTACCGTACATGTGAATAGTGCCATTTTTCCTTTTATGCTCCTCCTAAGGTTTTCGACCGTCCTGAGTTCAAAAGTGATGTCCGTTTTGCCGTCTGATCTCTCCTTTATTGTGAAATGACTATAATGCCCCTAAAATACATAAATTACTTAATTAAAATAAAACACACGTAATTAAATCATAAGAATGTTAAATACATAAAAGTAAGGGTTGTTAGTAAGACTTGAAATGTAAAATGACGGTTTTCTCCTTTATAAATATGCATTTTCTAACACTCAACACACCCCCCAACCAGCTTATTGCTAGTTCCTAGCAAATAAAGCGAAAACAAAATTCAAATTCAAAATAATTTTTTTTTTGTTTTAATAGAAACACTCGTATTTATTCCATCAGATTAATGATAGCAATCAAATAAAAGTACAAGCATTATCTCCAGTCTAAAGCAACATCACACCCACATCAACCATCCACATGAATTAGCCCAGTAGACTTTGTTTTAGCTACTCTCAAGAATGACATGTCAAACCCCAAAATCTCACTGGAAGTAGTGACACTCTCACAAATAAATTAATCCCAATAAAAATAGTCACTCCAATGAATGGTAATTGAGAGAGAAAATAATAAAGAAGTGATATCACATGCTCTCACCAAGATGAAATAAATATGCCCTCAGCTTAGAAATAATACGATTTCAAGTCAAATAAAATGTTAGTCAACCCACTTTATTTATCTTTTTTTTTTTTAATTATGCATCACTACATCTTTTTAGCCCATATAACTAGCTTCTACTTCAAACTATAGTTCCCTAAAATCAAGAAGGACTTTTATTAGGACGAAACGTAGGCTAGGGACATGGCTAACAAAGAAGGAAAATAAGGAAAACAAAGTGTATGTTTGAGAAAAATGCAGAGAATTTTTTTTTTTTTTTTTTTGGAAGTTGCAAGGTGGATTTCACCTATTTTTATTCTTTTGAAACAACAACTTTTGTTTTTGTTTTTGTTTTTTTTTTTTTTTGTTTTTTTTTTTTTTGCTTTTATTTGGCATAACTTCACTGAACAAAATAATTATTTACATTTTCTCAAACATACATAGGTGATGGAACTTATAAGATATCAGGTAATACTCCAAATCGGAGTGGGTCAAGATGATAAGTTGACAAAGAAAATGTTTTTTTTTTTTTAAAGGCTCAAAAGGGTTAACTATGGATATTAAATAAAAGGGATGGCTTGAAAGGCTCAAACGGATCAAAGATGGCCTCTCCATCGTCTTTTAGGGCTCTAAATAATTTTCCATATCTACTAGTTAGATGGGCCTCCAAATGTAGCAACACACTCTTTTTTTTTCTTTTTTTTTTTCTTTTTTTTTTTTTTACCATTTTTTTTAAAGGGTTAACTCAAAAGAAATGTAGAGATCGTGTATAAAATAATAAACTGCTAAGCTGTATAGAGAATGGGCAAAAGGGTTACTCTCCAAGAAAATGATAGGCTCAACAACTCACTTGGCACTTATTTATGACATGTTCATTCCTTCAAGCAACTCATATTTGTCTCCGACATCAACATGTAAAGTAGCAAACATAGCGTAACATCACTTAAGACCAAAGATAATACAAATAATAAAATTTGAAATTAATCATGTCATCCAATGTTAAAACAAATAACACAAATTTTTTTTTTAACAACATTCTACCCCCCAACCTATTCTAAACATGAAAGGAAAATATGCATGCAGAAATGTGAAAATGATGCATAAAAACTAATTAGGAAAGTTACACGTAAAATGATAGAAAACGAAAATGATTTTTTTTTTTTTTTTTTTTTAAAGAAGATGCGTTTCTAGAGGAACTACACTCCATATTCAGCCATCTTCGACTCAAAAGTTGGAAAATGTATATTTATAGAGGAGAAATTAAAAAGAAGAAAAATAAACATAAACACATAATAAAGAAAAAGAAAATGTCTAAATTTTTTTTTTTTTTTTTTTTTTATAAATGAAAGAAGTAGAGTTTAGAAGACATCACCTGGGTGGTGCAACACAGAAGAAAATATTTACAGGCGGAGAGTTAAATCTAATTAAAAAATTAGTAAAAACTTAACCAAAATTCCACAATTGTCGACTATTCCCTCCCCCCAACCAGAATGAAACATTGTCCTCAATGTTTGAAATGAAAGAAGTAGAGTTTAGAAGACATCACCTGGGTGGTGCAACACAGAAGAAAATATTTACAGGCGGAGAGTTAAATCTAATTTATACTTCTTACTGCGGCTACTGTTACCATCATTATTTGGACGCTCCAACACAAAGGTCCAGGGGTCTGGCTCCGGTCGATAAGCTTGTAACATATCAAGTAGCTCATTAGCAGTGTGAGCACAAATAAAGAGTTTTTTCACATTAGAGGGAATGAAATAGTTTTTTATTGCATGGTTAAGAAATGCGATAAAGCCATCATAAAAGTTATTGACATTTAACAAACCGATGGGTTTCTGGTGGATGTGCAGATGGGCCCAAGATGCTAGTGTCATAAGTGCCTCTAGTGTTGCAAGATCTCCTGGAAGGAAAACAAAAGCATCAGCATGATTAAGCATTTCAGTTATTCTTTCTTGCATACCTGAGACGATTAACTCTTCTCCAGTTGATGAGTCAGACGAACTGCCCAATGGTTTTAGGACTCTTGGGATGATGCCTAACACTTGACTTCCTCTGATAAAAGCTGCTTCGGAGACCATTTTTGATAACCCTCGGTTACCTCCTCCATACACCAAATGTAAATTTCTCGCTGCTATGCTTCGACCAAGATCTATGGCTGCCTCAACGAACTCTTTATGTTTGCCATAGGTAAATCCAGAAAGCACACAAATGTTCTTGAATTGTCTATTGGGAGTAGCTGCCATTGTGATACTTCTCGAAAACAATTTGTGAGTGCTTGACAAAAAAGAAATCACATTTAAGAGTCTTGGTGATAGTGGGTCATGGATGTGTATGAGGTAATATGTCAGTGTCAAATAACGCGTAAAGCACGTGGCTCGCAAGTCAAAAAGAAAACAGTAAAAAGGAAAAAGCAAACAGTAATAAAATTATTAAAGACAATAATGCAAACAATAAGACAATAGTGAAATAAAATAACAATAAAGTAAAAGGATATTTACAGGTAGTTGCGACTGTGGCTCACATCTTCCTCTGGTTTTACGTCCAGAAACGGCTTGAACGCCCTCTATGGGTCGAGGATAGGCTTCCTATCCAGTTTTCTTATAAACTGGCAAACAGGGTCGTTTATAGTCAGATTCCCGAGACTATATCGTGCATGCTCTTTCTGGAATAATGGCCATAACTGGAGAATCGCTCCTTGCACATATCCACTGGGATGCGTTTCAAGAGACAAAAGGATATCATCCAATGACTCCTTATTCAAGCCATCCCTAATGAATTGAATCTTATCTTCCCTGTTATCAGACATCATTCCTAAAGAACATGGGTTTTTATTGCAACTCATTCTGGCACACTTATGACAAGCAACAGAAATTCTTCGAGCTCGTCGTTTTCTTGCATAATTTCCTTTACCACAACCAGGCATGTATGCAATAAATTTTGGAGGTAACTCACCTGCCGATCGTACTTTAGCCTCGATTAACCAACGGATGTCAGCAGGTATGTTATTCCTCATGAGTAATCGCATGCGTTCGGACCGAGCTTTATAGATCGTAAGGAGGGCATTCCGAGGAAGTGAAGGGAATCGCTTGTGAAGCTTCGCTAGAATCTCATTTCTGTCCATACCTTCGCCTCAGAATATCAGTTATTATGGGAAACTGAAGTAACCGACTTGATTGTCACGGAGTACCGTTATCCGCCACTTCACCGGGGTAACAAACTAAAGCACACAAACAGAAAAACAAATTAAAACACACAAAGAAAATTAAAATCGTCCTCTTATTGAATTTACCTCAAGCTCCAACTGGATGTCGTAAACACTTCTCTCAATGTCTCTGAGTTGGCTTTCTAAACCCTCAACATAGGCTACTAACTCTGGTGGTTGTAGAGCCCAAATGCGTTGTGTTTTACAAAATTGAATCTGCCTTTTGAGATGAGTTTTGACACGTTGAAGTGGTTTAAGAATGTTCAGGAGGAACGGTCTAAGTATGAGACTCATGATTAACAATGATAAGAGAAAACTTAATGGTAAAATAAACACACTTATGCAAAAACAATTTCAATTAGCAAAAGAATAATATAAAGAACGAAAACAAAATCAAATCAACGAAAAGAAAGAAAAAAAAATCAATTCAAATCTGGTGGGTCACTCAAATTTATTTCGGTGTCTTCTCCACGTGGTTGGTATTCTAGATATGGCTTTAATCTTTGACCATTAACTTTAAACGTGACACCATTCTTTGGGTCCTTAATTTCAATTGCCCCATGTGGAAAAACAGTATGAACAATAAAGGGACCAGACCAACGAGAGCGTAACTTACCTGGGAATAGGTGCAAGCGAGAATTGAATAAAAGCACTTTCTGACCTGGAGTGAACGATTTTCTCATAACGTGCTTGTCATGGAAGACTTTCATTCGTTGCTTGTAAATCTTGGCATTTTCGTATGCATCATTGCGAATTTCTTCAAGTTCTGCCAGTTGTAATCTTCTTTCTGAGTTGGCTTGCTGCATGTCAAAATTGAATTTCTTGATGGCCCAATACGCACGATGCTCGAGTTCCACAGGTAGGTGGCAAGCTTTTCCATACACTAGCCTGTAGGGTGACATCCCAATCGGGGTCTTGAAAGCCGTTCTATATGCCCATAAGGCATCATCAAGTCTTAATGACCAATCTTTTCTGTCCGGCCTCACCGTCTTTTCTAATATGTGCTTTATTTCTCGATTGGAGATCTCAACTTGGCCACTGGTTTGCGGATGATACGGGGTCGCCACTTTGTGTGTGATTGAATACTTTGTCAAAAGTGCTTTGAATGCTTTGTTACAAAAGTGGGCACCACCATCACTGATTATTGCTCGAGGGAATCCAAAGCGTGAGACAATGTTGTTTTTCAAAAATCCTATCACCACCTTGTGATCATTGGTTCTACATGGAATTGCTTCTACCCATTTTGAGACGTAGTCAACACCAACCAATATGTATTGATGGCCAAAAGAAGGGGGAAAGGGTCCCATGAAGTCGATACCCCATACGTCAAAAATCTCAACCACTAAAATTGGATTTAGTGGCATCATGTTCCTTCGTGTAATGCTCCCCATTCGTTGACACCTATCACATGAAGAACAAAAAGTGTAAGCGTCTCGAAATAGTGTTGGCCAATAGAAACCACATTGTAAAACTTTAGTCGCTGTTTTCTTAGCACTGAAATGGCCTCCACAAGCTTGTTCATGGCAGAATGAAAGGATATTCTGAATTTCATTTTCTGGGACACATCGTCTAACAATTTGGTCTGCACAATACTTGAACAAATACGGGTCATCCCAAAAGAAATTCTTTATTTCCGCAAAGAATTTGATCTTGTCTTGCTTAGTCCAATGCTCTGGAAGTTTACCTGTAACAAGATAATTAACTATATCAGCATACCAAGGTAATACTTCCACACTCATTAATTGTTCATCTGGAAATGACTCATTTAATATTAATGGCTCTGTAATTGTGTCAAAGTGAAGACGAGAGAGATGGTCCGCCACAACATTTTCTGACCCTTTCTTATCTTTGAATTCCAAGTCAAATTCCTGCAAAAGTAACACCCAACGAATTAGTCTAGCTTTTGCATCTTTCTTTGTGAGAAGATATTTAAGAGCAGCATGATCTGTGAACACAATTATTTTACAACCAATGAGATAAGATCGAAATTTTTCCAATGCAAACACTACTGCTAGCATTTCTTTTTCAGTAGTTGAATAGTTCAACTGTGCATCATTCAATGTCATACTAGCATAGTAAATAACATGGGGAATTCGATCAACTCTTTGTCCTAATACTGCTCCTACTGCATAATCAGATGCATCACACATGAGCTCAAATGGTAAGCTCCAGTTTGGGGCCTGAATGATGGGTGATGATGTCAACAACCGTTTTAATTTTTCAAACGCCATAAGACATGAATCATTAAAGATAAAAGGTACATCCTTAGCAAGTAAATTGCATAAGGGTCTAGAAACTTTGCTAAAATCTTTAATGAAACGTCTATAGAAACCAGCATGCCCAAGGAAAGATCTTACTTCTCTGACTGTTCTGGGTGGAGGAAGATTAGAAATGAGATCCACCTTGGCTTTGTCAACCTCAATACCTTTGCTCGAAATGATGTGACCGAGAACAATACCTTGTTTTACCATAAAATGGCATTTCTCCCAATTTAAGACCAAGTTCTTCTCGATACATCTCTGCAGAACTAGTGTTAGATGATGTAAACATTGATCAAACGAGTCACCAAAGACAGAAAAATCATCCATAAAGACTTCAAGGAATCGTTCCACCATATCAGAAAAAATGCTCAACATGCATCGTTGAAATGTAGCAGGTGCATTACATAATCCAAATGGCATTCTCCTATATGCAAATGTGCCAAAAGGGCAAGTGAAAGTAGTTTTCTCTTGATCTTTTGGTGCTATGGGAATCTGATTA